>NC_054476.1:163624893-164273713 GCF_017639515.1 Carcharodon carcharias | reverse complement strand
GGGGTTGGAGTGAGAAATAGAGGAGGGGGGTGAGAAATAGAGGAGGACGGGGGTGAGAAATAGAGGAGGGGGGTTGAGAAATAGCGAGGAGGGGGGGTAGAACTAGAGGAGGATGGGGGTTGGGGTTAGAAATAGAGGAGGAGGGGTGAGACATAGAGGAGGGGGTTGAGGGGTGGGAATTAGAGGAGGAGGGGGGTTGGGGCTGAGAAATAGAGGAGGAGGGGGGTTGGGGTGAGAAATAGAGGAGGAGGGGGGTGAGAAATAGAGGAGGAGGGGGGTGAGAAATAGAGGAGGAGTGGGGTGAGAAATAGAGGAGTAGGTGGGTGAGAAATAGAGGAGGAGGGGGGTGAGAAATAGAGGAGGAGGGGGGTGAGAAATAGAGGAGATGGGGGGGTGAGAAATAGAGGAGGACGGGGGGTGAGAAATAGAGGAGAGGGTTGCAGGGTTGTGAACTAGAGGAGGAGGTGGTGAGAAATAGAGGAAGGGGGTTGAGGGGTGGGAAATAGAGGTGGAGGGGGGTTGGGTTGAGAAATCGAGAAGGGGAAGTTGGGGTGAGAAATAGAGGAGGGTGTTAAGGATGGAAATAGAGGAGGGGGGGGTTCTGGTGAGAAATAGAGGAGGAGGGGGGTGAGAAACAGAAGAGGAGGAATCAAAATGGAGGAGCCCCCCCCCCTCGGGGGGTGAGAAATAGGTGGGGGTTTGAAAGGTGATGAAATAGAGGAGGGGTGAGAAGGAATAGAGGAGGAAGGGAGGTGAGAGGAGTAGAGGTGGAGGGGGTGAGAGGAGTAGAGGAGGAGGGGTGAGAGGAGTAGAGGTGGAGGGGTGAGAGGAATAGAGGAGGAGGGTGACGAGCGAAGTAGAGGTGGAGGGGTGAGACGAGTAGAGGAGGAGGGGTGAGAGGAGTAGAGGAGGAGGGGAGAGAGAGTAGAGGAGAGGGGTGAGAGGAGTAGAGGAGGAGCTGGTGAGAGAAATGGAGGAGGAGGGGTGAGAGAAATGGAGGAGGAGGGGTGAGAGAAATAGAGGAGGAGGGGGGTGAGAAATAGAGGAGGAGGGGAATGAGAAATAGAGGGGGTAGAAATAGAGGGGGGTGAGAAATAGAGGGGGGTGAGAATAGAGGGGGTTGAGAAATAGAGGGGGGTGAGAAATAGCGGGGACTGAGAAATAGAGGAGGGGGGGTGAGAAATAGAGGAGGAGGGGGTGTGAGAAGTGGAGGAGGGTGGGGGTGAGAAATAGAGGAGGAGGGGGATGAGAAATAGAGGAATTGGGGGTGAGAAATAGAGGATGTGGGGGTGTGAGAAATAGAGGAGGATGGGGGGGTGAGAAATAGAGGAGATGGGGGGGGTGAGAAATAGAGGAGGAGGGGGGGTGAGAAATAGAGGAGGGGGGTTGAGAAACAGAGGAGGAGGGGGATGAGAAATAGAGGATGAGGCGGGGTGAGAAATAGAGGATGTGGGGGTGTGAGAAATAGAGGAGGATGGGGGGTGAGAAATAGAGGAGGGGGGGTGAGAAATAGAGGAGGAGGGTGGGTGAGAAATAGAGGAGGAGGGTGGGTGAGAAATAGAGGAGGAGGGTGGGTGAGAAATAGAGGAGGAGGGTGGGTGAGAAATAGAGGAGGAGGCGGGGTGAAAAATAGAGGAGGAGGGGGGTTGGGGTGAGAAATAGAGGAGGGGGTTGCAGGGTGTGAAATAGAGGAGGGGGGAGTGAGAAATAGAGGAGGGGGTTGAGGGGTGGGAAATAGAGGTGGAGGGGGGTTGGGTTGAGAAAACGAGGAGGAGCGGGGGGTTGGGGTTGAATAGAGGAGGGTGATAAGTGTGGAAATAGAGGAGGGGGGTTCGGCGTGAGAAATAGAGGCAGGAGGGGCTGAGAATTAGAGGAGGAGGGGGGATGAGAACTGGAGGAGGCGGGGTGAGAGAAATGGAGGAGGAGGGGTGAGGAGAAATAGAGGAGGAGGTTGAAAGGTGAGAAATAGAGAAAGGGTAAGAGGAATAGAGGAGGAGGGGTGAGAGGAGTAGAGGAGAGGGGTGAGAGGAGTAGAGGAGGAGGGGTGAGGGAGTAGAGGTGGAGGGGTGAGAGGAGTAGAGGTGGAGGGGGTGAGAGGAGTAGAGGAGGAGGGGTGAGAGGAGTAGAGGAGGAGGGGTGAGAGGAGTAGAGGAGGAGGGGTGAGAGAAAAGAGGAGGAGGGTGAGAGAAATAGAGGAGGAAGGGGTGAGAATAGAGGAGGAGGGGGGAGAGAAATAGAGGAGGAGGGGGTGAGAAATAGAGGGGGGTTGAGAAATAGAGGAGGAGGGGGGTGAGAAATAGAGGAGGAGGGGGGTGAGAAATAGAGGAGGGGGTGAGAAATAGAGGAGGGGGGGTGAGAAAAAGAGGAGGGGGTGAGAAAAAGAGGAGGGGGTGAGAAATAGAGTGGGGTGAGAAATAGAGTGGGGTGAGAAATAGAGTGGGGTGAGAAATAGAGTGGGGTGAGAAATAGAGGGGGGTGAGAAATAGAGGAGGAGGGGGGTGAGAAATAGAGGTAGAGGGAGTTTAGAAATAGAGGAAGAGGGGGGTTGATAAATATAGGAGGAGGGGGTGAGAAATAGAGGAGGGAGTTGAAAGGTGAGAAATAGCGGAGGGGTGAGATGAATAGAGGAGGAGGGGTGAGAGGAATAGAGGAGGAGCGGGTGAAAAATAGAGGAGGATGGGGGTTGCGGTGAGAAATAGAGGAGGAGGGGGTGAGAAATAGAGGAGGGGGTTGAGGGGTGGGAATTAGAGGAGGAGGGGGATTGGGGTGAGACATAGAGGAGGAGGGGGATTGGGGTGAGACATAGAGGAGGAGGGGGGTTGGGGTGAGAAATAGAGGAGGAGGAGGTGAGAAATAGAGGAGGGGGTGAGAAATCGAGGAGGAGGGGGTGAGAAATCGAGGAGGAGGGGGTTGAGAAATCGAGGAGGATGGGGTTGAGAAATAGAGGAGGAGGGGGTGAGAAATAGAGGAGGGGATTGAGGGGTGGGAAATAGAGGAGGAGGGGATTGGGTTGAGAAATAGAGGAGGAGGGGGGTTGGGGTGAGAAATAGAGGAGGGTGTTGAGGCCTGGGAAATAGAGGAGGAGGGGTGTGAGAAGTGGAGGAGGAGGGGTGTGAGAAATAGAGGAGGAGGGGGGGTGAGAAATAGAGGAGGGGGGTGAGAAATAGAGGAGTGGGGTTGAGAAACAGAGGAGGAGGGGGATGAGAAATAGAGGAGGAGGGGTGAGAAGAACATAGCGGAGGACGGGCGTTGCGAAATAGAGGAGTGGGGGTTGAGAACAGAGGAGGAGGGAGGGGATGAGAAATAGAGGATGAGGGGCGTGAGAGAAATTAGCAGATGTGGGAGTGTGAGAAATAGAGGAGGGTGTTGACGGCCTGGGAAATAGAGGATGGGGGGTGAGAAATAGAGGAGGATGGGATGTGAGAAGTGGAGGAGGAGGGGGGTGGGTTGAGAAATAGAGGACGGGGGGAGAGCAATAGATGAGGAGGGGGGTGAGAAATAGAGGAGGAGGGGGGGAGAGATAGAGGAGGAGGGGGTTGAGAAATAGAGGAGGAGGGGTGAGAAATAGAGGAGGGGATTGAGGGAGTGGGAAATAGAGGAGGAGGGGATTGGGTTGAGAAATAGAGGAGGCGGTAGGGGGTGAGAAATAGAGGAGGGTGTTGAGGCCTGGGAAATAAAGGAGAGGGGTGAGAAGAATAGAGGAGGAGGGGTGAGAGGAATAGAGGAGGAGGGGTTGAGAAATAGAGGAAGGGGGAGTGAGAAATAGTGGAGGAGGGGGATGAGAAATAGAGGATGAGGGGTGTGAGAATAGAGGATGTGGGTGTGTGAGAAATAGAGGAGGAGGGGGGTTGAGAAATAGAGGAGGAGGGAGGCTGAGAAATAGAGGAGGAGGGGGGTTGAGAAATAGAGGAGGAGGGGGGTTGAGAAATAGAGGAAGAGGGGAGTTGAGAAATAGAGGAGGAGGGTGAGAAATAGAGGAGGAGGGGTTGAGAAATAGAGGAGGAGGGGGTGGGAAATAGAGGAGGAGGGGATTGAGGGGTGGGAAATAGAGGAGGAGGGGGATTGGGTTGAGAAATAGAGGAGGAGGGGGGTTGGGGTGAGAAATAGAGGAGGGTGTTGAGGCCTGGGAAATAGAGGAGGGGTGTGAGAAATAGAGGAGGAGGGGGTGTGAGAAGTGGAGGAGGAGGGGGTTGAGAAATAGAGGACGGGGGGGGTGAGCAATAGATGAGGAGGGGGGTGAGCAATAGAGGAGGAGGGGGGTGAGAAATAGAGCAGGAGGTGGGGTGAGAAATAGAGGAGGAGGGGGGTGAGAAATAGAGGAGGTGGGGGTTGGGGGTGAGAAATAGAGGAGGGGGTTGCATGGTGTGAAATAGTGGAGGAGGGGGTGAGAAATAGAGGAGGGGGTTGAGGGGTGGGAAATAGAGGTGGAGTGGGGTTGGGGTGAGAAATCGAGGAGGAGGGGGGTTGGGGTGAGAAATAGAGGAGGGTGTTAAGGGTGGGAAATAGAGGAGGGGGGGGTTCGGGTGAGAAATAGAGGAGGAGGGGGGTGAGAAAGAGAGGAGGAGGGGTGTGAGAAATAGAGGAGGAGGGGTGTGAGAAATAGAGGAGGACGGGGGTGAGAAATAGAGGAGGGGGTTGAAAGGTGAGAAATAGAGGAGGGGTGAGAGGAATAGAGGAGGAGAGGTGAGAGGAGTAGAGGAGGAGGGGTGAGAGGAGTAGAGGTGGAGGGGTGAGAGGAGAAGAGGTGGAGGGGTGAGAGGAGTAGAGGAGGAGGGGTGAGAGGAGTAGAGGAGGAGGGGGTGAGAGGAGTAGAGGAGGAGGGGTGAGAGGAGTAGAGGAGGAGGGGTGAGAGGAGTAGAGGAGGAGGGGTGAGAGAATAGAGGAGGAGGGGTGAGAGAAGTAGAGGAGGAGGGGTGAGAGAAATAGAGGAGGAGGGGGTGAGAAATAGAGGAGGAGGGGGTGTGAGAAATAGAGGAGGAGGGGGTGTGAGAAATAGAGGAGGAGGGGGTGTGAGAAATAGAGGAGGAGGGGGTGTGAGAAATAGAGGAGGAGGGGGGTGAGAAATAGAGGAGGAGGGGTGGTGAGAAATAGTGGAGGGGGGTGAGAAATAGAGGGAGGTGAGAAATAGAGGAGGAGGGGGGTGAGAAATAGAGGAGGGGGTTGAGGGGTGGGAAATAGAGGTGGAGGGGGGTTGGGTTGAGAAATCGAGAAGGGGAAGTTGGGGTGAGAAATAGAGGAGGGTGTTAAGGATGGGAAATAGAGGAGGGGGGGTTCTGGTGAGAAATAGAGGAGGAGGGGGGTGAGAAATAGAGGAGGAGGGATCAGACATAGAGGAGGAGGGGGTGAGAAATAGGAGGGGGTTGAAGGTGAGAAATAGAGGAGGGGTGAGAGGAATAGAGGAGGAGAGGTGAGAGGAGTAGAGGTGGAGGGGTGAGAGGAGTAGAGGTGGAGGGGTGAGAGGAGTAGAGGTGGAGGGGTGAGAGGAGTAGAGGTGGAGGGGTGAGAGGAGTAGAGGAGGAGTGGTGAGAGAAATAGAGGAGGAGGGGTGAGAGAAATGGAGGAGGAGGGGTGAGAGAAATGGAGGAGGAGGGGTGAGAGAAATGGAGGAGGAGGGGGTGAGAGAAATAGAGGAGGAGGGGTGAGAGAAATAGAGGAGGAGGGGGTGAGAAATAGAGGAGGAGGGGGGTGAGAAATAGAGGAGGAGGGGGGTGAGAAATAGAGGGGGTGAGAAATAGAGGGGGGTGAGAAATAGAGGGGGGTGAGAAATAGAGGGGGGTGAGAAATAGCGGGGACTGAGAAATAGAGGAGGAGGGGGGTGAGAAATAGAGGAGGAGGGGGGTGAGAAATAGAGGAGGAGTGGGGTGAGAAATAGAGGAAGAGGGAGTTTAGAAATAGAGGAAGAGGGGGGTTGAAAAATAAAGGAGGAGGGGGTGAGAAATAGAGGAGGGGGTTGAAAGGTGAGAAATAGAGGAAGGGTGAGAGGAATAGAGGAGGAGGTGTGAGAGAAATAGAGGAGGGGTGAGAAATAGAGGAGGGGTTGTGGGGTGGGAAATAGAGGAGGAGGGGGGTTGTGGTGAGAAATAGAGGAGGATGGGGGTTGGAGTGAGAAATAGAGGAGGGGGTGAGAAATAGAGGAGGAGTGGGGTGAGAAATAGAGGAGGGGGTGAGAAATAGACGAGGAGGGGGGGTGAGAAATAGAGGAGGATGGGGGTTGGGGTTAGAAATAGAGGAGGAGGGGGTGAGAAATAGAGGAGGGGGTTGAGGGGTGGGAATTAGAGGAGGAGGGGGGTTGGGGTGAGAAATAGAGGAGGAGGGGGGTTGGGGTGAGAAATAGAGGAGGAGGGGGGTGAGAAATAGAGGAGGAGGGGGGTGAGAAATAGAGGAGGAGTGGGGTGAGAAATAGAGGAGGAGTGGGGTGAGAAATAGAGGAGGAGTGGGGTGAGAAATAGAGGAGGAGGGGGGTGAGAAATAGAGGAGATGGGGGGGTGAAAAATAGAGGAGGAGGGGGGTTGGGGTGAGAAATAGAGGAGAGGGTTGCAGGGTGTGAAATAGAGGAGGAGGTGGTGAGAAATAGAGGAGGGGGTTGAGGGGTGGGAAATAGAGGTGGAGGGGGGTTGGGTTGAGAAATCGAGAAGGGGAAGTTGGGGTGAGAAATAGAGGAGGGTGTTAAGGATGGGAAATAGAGGAGGGGGGGTTCTGGTGAGAAATAGAGGAGGAGGGGGGTGAGAAACAGAAGAGGAGGGATCAGAAATAGAGGAGGAGGGGGTGAGAAATAGGAGGGGGTTGAAAGGTGAGAAATAGAGGAGGGGTGAGAGGAATAGAGGAGGAGAGGTGAGAGGAGTAGAGGTGGAGGGGTGAGAGGAGTAGAGGTGGAGGGGTGAGAGGAGTAGAGGTGGAGGGGTGAGAGGAGTAGAGGTGGAGGGGTGAGAGGAGTAGAGGTGGAGGGGTGAGAAGAGTAGAGGAGGAGGGGTGAGAGGAGTAGAGGAGGAGGGGTGAGAGGAGTAGAGGAGGAGGGGTGAGAGGAGTAGAGGAGGAGTGGTGAGAGAAATGGAGGAGGAGGGGTGAGAGAAATGGAGGAGGAGGGGTGAGAGAAATAGAGGAGGAGGGGGGTGAGAAATAGAGGAGGAGGGGAATGAGAAATAGAGGGGGTGAGAAATAGAGGGGGGTGAGAAATAGAGGGGGTTGAGAAATAGAGGGGGGTGAGAAATAGCGGGGACTGAGAAATAGAGGAGGGGGGTGAGAAATAGAGGAGGAGGGGGTGTGAGAAGTGGAGGAGGGTGGGGGTGAGAAATAGAGGAGGAGGGGGATGAGAAATAGAGGAGGGGGATGAGAAATAGAGGATGTGGGGGTGTGAGAAATAGAGGAGGATGGGGGGGTGAGAAATAGAGGAGGAGGGGGGGTGAGAAATAGAGGAGGAGGGGGTGTGAGAAGTGGAGGAGGGTGGGGGTGAGAAATAGAGGAGGAGAGGGATGAGAAATAGAGGATGAGGGGGGGTTGAGAAATAGAGGATGTGGGGGTGTGAGAAATAGAGGAGGATTGGGGGGTGAGAAATAGAGGAGGGGGGGGTGAGAAATAGAGGAGGAGGGTGGGTGAGAAATAGAGGAGGAGGGTGGGTGAGAAATAGAGGAGGAGGGTGGGTGAGAAATAGAGGAGGAGGGTGGGTGAGAAATAGAGGAGGAGGGTGGGTGAAAAATAGAGGAGGAGGGGGGTTGGGGTGAGAAATAGAGGAGGGGGTTGCAGGGTGTGAAATAGAGGAGGAGGGGGTGAGAAATAGAGGAGGGGGTTGAGGGGTGGGAAATAGAGGTGGAGGGGGGTTGGGTTGAGAAATCGAGGAGGAGGGGGGTTGGGGTGAAATAGAGGAGGGTGTTAAGTGTGGGAAATAGAGGAGGGGGGGTTCGGGTGAGAAATAGAGGAGGAGGGGGCTGAGAATTAGAGGAGGAGGGGGGTGAGAAATGGAGGAGGAGGGGTGAGAGAAATGGAGGAGGAGGGGTGAGAGAAATAGAGGAGGAGGGGTGAAAGGTGAGAAATAGAGAAGGGGTGAGAGGAATAGAGGAGGAGAGGTGAGAGGAGTAGAGGAGAAGGGGTGAGAGGAGTAGAGGAGGAGGGGTGAGAGGAGTAGAGGTGGAGGGGTGAGAGGAGTAGAGGTGGAGGGGTGAGAGGAGTAGAGGAGGAGGGGTGAGAGGAGTAGAGGAGGAGGGGTGAGAGGAGTAGAGGAGGAGGGGTGAGAGAAATAGAGGAGGAGGGGTGAGAGAAATAGAGGAGGAGGGGGTTGAGAAATAGAGGAGGAGGGGGGGTGAGAAATAGAGGAGGAGGGGGTGAGAAATAGAGGGGGGTTGAGAAATAGAGGAGGAGGGGGGTGAGAAATAGAGGAGGAGGGGGGGTGAGAAATAGAGGAGGGGGGTGAGAAATAGAGGAGGGGGGGTGAGAAAAAGAGGAGGGGGTGAGAAAAAGAGGAGGGGGTGAGAAATAGAGTGGGGTGAGAAATAGAGTGGGGTGAGAAATAGAGTGGGGTGAGAAATAGAGTGGGGTGAGAAATAGAGTGGGGTGAGAAATAGAGGAGGAGGGGGGTGAGAAATAGAGGTAGAGGGAGTTTAGAAATAGAGGAAGAGGGGGGTTGATAAATATAGGAGGAGGGGGTGAGAAATAGAGGAGGGGGTTGAAAGGTGAGAAATAGCGGAGGGGTGAGATGAATAGAGGAGGAGGGGTGAGAGGAATAGAGGAGGAGGGGGGTTGAAAAATAGAGGAGGATGGGGGTTGCGGTGAGAAATAGAGGAGGAGGGGTGAGAAATAGAGGAGGGGGTTGAGGGGTGGGAATTAGAGGAGGAGGGGGATTGGGGTGAGACATAGAGGAGGAGGGGGATTGGGGTGAGACATAGAGGACGAGGGGGGTTGGGGAGAGAAATAGAGGAGGAGGAGGTGAGAAATCGAGGAGGAGGGGGTGAGAAATCAAGGAGGAGGGGGTGAGAAATCGAGGAGGAGGGGGTTGAGAAATCGAGGAGGAGGTGGTTGAGAAATAGAGGAGGAGGGGGTGAGAAATAGAGGAGGGGATTGAGGGGTGGGAAATAGAGGAGGAGGGGATTGGGTTGAGAAATAGAGGAGGCGGGGGGTTGGGGTGAGAAATAGAGGAAGGTGTTGAGGCCTGGGAAATAGAGGAGGAGGGGTGTGAGAAGTGGAGGAGGAGGGGTGTGAGAAATAGAGGAGGAGGGGGGGTGAGAAATAGAGGAGGGGGGTGAGAAATAGAGGAGTGGGGTTGAGAAACAGAGGAGGAGGGGGGTTGAGAAATAGAGGAGGAGGGGTTGAGAAATAGAGGAGGAGGGGTTGAGAAATAGAGGAGTGGGGTTGAGAAACAGAGGAGGAGGGGGGATGAGAAATAGAGGATGAGGGGTGTGAGAAATAGAAGATGTGGGAGTGTGAGAAATAGAGGAGGGTGTTGAGGCCTGGGAAATAGAGGAGGGGGGGTGAGAAATAGAGGAGGAGGGGATGTGAGAAGTGGAGGAGGAGGGGGGGGTTGAGAAATAGAGGACGGGGGGTGAGCAATAGAGGAGGAGGGGGGTGAGAAATAGAGGAGGAGGGGGGTGAGAGATAGAGGAGGAGGGGGTTGAGAAATAGAGGAGGAGGGGTGAGAAATAGAGGAGGGGATTGAGGGGTGGGAAATAGAGGAGGAGGGGATTGGGTTGAGAAATAGAGGAGGCGGGGGGTTGGGGTGAGAAATAGAGGAGGGTGTTGAGGCCTGGGAAATAAAGGAGGAGGGGTGTGAGAAGTGGAGGAGGAGGGGTGTGAGAAATAGAGGAGGAGGGGGTTGAGAAATAGAGGAGGGGGGTGAGAAATAGAGGAGGAGGGGGATGAGAAATAGAGGATGAGGGGTGTGAGAAATAGAGGATGTGGGAGTGTGAGAAATAGAGGAGGAGGGGGTTGAGAAATAGAGGAGGAGGGGTTGAGAAATAGAGGAGGAGGGGTTGAGAAATAGAGTAGGAGGGGTTGAGAAATAGAGGAGGAGGGGTTGAGAAATAGAGGAGGAGGGGTTGAGAAATAGAGGAGGAGTGGGTGGGAAATAGAGGAGGAGGGGATTGAGGGGTGGGAAATAGAGGAGGAGGGGATTGGGTTGAGAAATAGAGGAGGAGGGGGGTTGGGGTGAGAAATAGAGGAGGGTGTTGAGGCCTGGGAAATAGAGGAGGGGTGTGAGAAATAGAGGAGGAGGGGATGTGAGAAGTGGAGGAGGAGGGGGTTGAGAAATAGAGGACGGGGGGGTGAGCAATAGAGGAGGAGGGGGGTGAGCAATAGAGGAGGAGGGGGGTGAGAAATAGAGCAGGAGTGGGGTGAGAAATAGAGGAGGAGGGGGGTGAAAAATAGAGGAGGTGGGGGTTGGGGTGAGAAATAGAGGAGGGGGTTGCATGGTGTGAAATAGTGGAGGAGGGGGTGAGAAATAGAGGAGGGGGTTGAGGGGTGGGAAATAGAGGTGGAGTGGGGTTGGGGTGAGAAATCGAGGAGGAGGGGGGTTGGGCTGAGAAATAGAGGAGGGTGTTAAGGGTGGGAAATAGAGGAGGGGGGGTTCGGGTGAGAAATAGAGGAGGAGGGGGGTGAGAAATAGAGGAGGAGGGGGGTGAGAAATAGAGGAGGAGGGTGTCAGAAATAGAGGAGGAGGGGGTGAGAAATAGAGGAGGGGGTTGAAAGGTGAGAAATAGAGGAGGGGTGAGAGGAATAGAGGAGGAGAGGTGAGAGGAGTAGAGGAGGAGGGGTGAGAGGAGTAGAGGTGGAGGGGTGAGAGGAGAAGAGGTGGAGGGGTGAGAGGAGTAGAGGAGGAGGGGTGAGAGGAGTAGAGGAGGAGGGGTGAGAGGAGTAGAGGAGGAGGGGTGAGAGGAGTAGAGGAGGAGGGGTGAGAGGAGTAGAGGAGGAGGGGTGAGAGAAATAGAGGAGGAGGGGTGAGAGAAATAGAGGAGGAGGGGTGAGAGAAATAGAGGAGGAGGGGTGAGAGAAATAGAGGAGGAGGGGGTGTGAGAAATAGAGGAGGAGGGGGTGGGAGAAATAGAGGAGGAGGGGGGGTGAGAAATAGAGGAGGAGGGGGTGTGAGAAATAGTGGAGGAGGGGGGTGAGAAATAGAGCAGGAGGGGTGGTGAGAAATAGTGGAGGGGGGGTGAGAAATAGAGGGAGGTGAGAAATAGAGGAGGAGGGGGGTGAGAAATAGAGGAGGAGGGGTGTGAGAAATAGAGGAAGAGGGAGTTTAGAAATAGAGGAAGAGGTGGGTTGATAAATATAGGAGGAGGGGTGAGAAATAGAGGAGGGGGTTGAAAGGTGAGAAATAGCGGAGGGGTGAGAAGAATAGAGGAGGAGAGGTGAGAGGAGTAGAGGTGGAGGGGTGAGAGGAGTAGAGGTGGAGGGGTGAGAGGAGTAGAGGAGGAGGGGTGAGAGGAGTAGAGGAGGAGGGGTGAGAGAAATAGAGGAGGAGGGGTGAGAGAAATGGAGGAGGAGGGGTGAGAGAAATGGAGGAGGAGGGGTGAGAGAAATGGAGGAGGAGGGGTGAGAGAAATGGAGGAGGAGGGGTGAGAGAAATGGAGGAGGAGGGGTGAGAGAAATGGAGGAGGGGTGAGAGAAATAGAGGAGGAGGGGTGAGAGAAATAGCGGAGGAGGGGTGAGAGAAATAGAGGAGGAGGGGGGTGAGAAATAGAGGAGGAGGGGGGGTGAGAAATAGGGGGTGAGAATTAGAGGGGGTGAGAATTAGAGGGGGTGAGAAATAGAGGGGGGTGAGAAATAGACGGGAGTGAGAAATAGAGGAGGAGGGGTGTGAGAAATAGAGGAGGAGGGGGGTGAGAAATAGAGGAGGAGTGGGGTGAGAAATAGAGGAAGAGGGAGTTTAGAAATAGAGGAAGAGGGGGGTTGAGAAATAAAGGAGGAGGGGGTGAGAAATAGAGGAGGGGGTTGAAAGGTGAGAAATAGAGGAAGGGTGAGAGGAATAGAGGAGGAGGTGTGAGAGAAATAGAGGAGGAGGGGTGAGAAATAGAGGAGGGGGTTGACGGGTGGGAAATAGAGGAGGAGGGGGGTTGCAGTGAGAAATAGAGGAGGATGGGGGTTGGGGTTAGAAATAGAGGAGGAGGGGGTGAGAAATAGAGGAGGGGGTTGAGGGGTGGGAATTAGAGGAGGAGGGGGGTTGGGGTGAGAAATAGAGGAGGAGGGGGGTTGGGGTGAGAAATAGAGAAGGAGGGGGGTGAGAAATAGAGGAGGAGTGGGGTGAGAAATAGAGGAGGAGTGGGGTGAGAAATAGAGGAGGAGGGGGGTGAGAAATAGAGGAGATGGGGGGGTGAAAAATAGAGGAGGAGGGGGGTTGGGGTGAGAAATAGAGGAGAGGGTTGCAGGGTGTGAAATAGAGGAGGAGGTGGTGAGAAATAGAGGAGGGGGTTGAGGGGTGGGAAATAGAGGTGGAGGGGGGTTGGGTTGAGAAATCGAGAAGGGGAAGTTGGGGTGAGAAATAGAGGAGGGTGTTAAGGATGGGAAATAGAGGAGGGGGGGTTCTGGTGAGAAATAGAGGAGGAGGGGGGTGAGAAATAGAGGAGGAGGGATCAGAAATAGAGGAGGAGGGGGTGAGAAATAGGAGGGGGTTGAAAGGTGAGAAATAGAGGAGGGGTGAGAGGAATAGAGGAGGAGAGGTGAGAGGAGTAGAGGTGGAGGGGTGAGAGGAGTAGAGGTGGAGGGGTGAGAGGAGTAGAGGTGGAGGGGTGAGAGGAGTAGAGGTGGAGGGGTGAGAGGAGTAGAGGTGGAGGGGTGAGAAGAGTAGAGGAGGAGGGGTGAGAGGAGTAGAGGAGGAGGGGTGAGAGGAGTAGAGGAGGAGTGGTGAGAGAAATGGAGGAGGAGGGGTGAGAGAAATGGAGGAGGAGGGGTGAGAGAAATAGAGGAGGAGGGGTGAGAGAAATAGAGGAGGAGGGGGGTGAGAAATAGAGGAGGAGGGGGGTGAGAAATAGAGGGGGTGAGAAATAGAGGGGAGTGAGAAATAGAGGGGGGTGAGAAATAGAGGGGGGTGAGAAATAGAGGGGGGTGAGAAATAGAGGGGGGTGAGAAATAGAGGAGGAGGGGGGTGAGAAATAGAGGAGGAGTGGGGTGAGAAATAGAGGAAGAGGGAGTTTAGAAATAGAGGAAGAGGGGGGTTGAGAAATAAAGGAGGAGGGGGTGAGAAATAGAGGAGGGGGTTGAAAGGTGAGAAATAGAGGAAGGGTGAGAGGAATAGAGGAGGAGGTGTGAGAGAAATAGAGGAGGAGGGGTGAGAAATAGAGGAGGGGGTTGAGGGGTGGGAAATAGAGGAGGAGGGGGGTTGCAGTGAGAAATAGAGGAGGATGGGGGTTGGAGTGAGAAATAGAGGAGGGGGTGAGAAATAGAGGAGGAGTGGGGTGAGAAATAGAGGAGGGGGTGAGAAATAGACGAGGGGGGGTGAGAAATAGAGGAGGATGGGGGTTGGGGTTAGAAATAGAGGAGGAGGGGGTGAGAAATAGAGGAGGGGGTTGAGGGGTGGGAATTAGAGGAGGAGGGGGGTTGGGGTGAGAAATAGAGGAGGAGGGGGGTTGGGGTGAGAAATAGAGGAGGAAGGGGGTGAGAAATAGAGGAGGAGGGGGGTGAGAAATAGAGGAGGAGTGGGGTGAGAAATAGAGGAGGAGTGGGGTGAGAAATAGAGGAGGAGTGGGGTGAGAAATAGAGGAGGAGGGGGGTGAGAAATAGAGGAGATGGGGGGGTGAAAAATAGAGGAGGAGTGGGGTTGGGGTGAGAAATAGAGGAGAGGGTTGCAGGGTGTGAAATAGAGGAGGAGGTGGTGAGAAATAGAGGAGGGGGTTGAGGGGTGGGAAATAGAGGTGGAGGGGGGTTGGGTTGAGAAATCGAGAAGGGGAAGTTGGGGTGAGAAATAGAGGAGGGTGTTAAGGATGGGAATTAGAGGAGGGGGGGTTCTGGTGAGAAATAGAGGAGGAGGGGGGTGAGAAACAGAGGAGGAGGGATCAGAAATAGAGGAGGAGGGGGTGAGAAATAGGAGGGGGTTGAAAGGTGAGAAATAGAGGAGGGGTGAGAGGAATAGAGGAGGAGAGGTGAGAGGAGTAGAGGTGGAGGGGTGAGAGGAGTAGAGGTGGAGGGGTGAGAGGAGTAGAGATGGAGGGGTGAGAGGAGTAGAGGTGGAGGGGTGAGAAGAGTAGAGGAGGAGGGGTGAGAGGAGTAGAGGAGGAGGGGTGAGAGGAGTAGAGGAGGAGGGGTGAGAGGAGTAGAGGAGGAGTGGTGAGAGAAATAGAGGAGGAGGGGTGAGAGAAATGGAGGAGGAGGGGTGAGAGAAATGGAGGAGGAGGGGTGAGAGAAATGGAGGAGGAGGGGTGAGAGAAATGGAGGAGGAGGGGTGAGAGAAATAGAGGAGGAGGGGTGAGAGAAATAGAGGAGGAGGGGTGAGAGAAATAGAGGAGGAGGGGGGGTGAGAAATAGAGGAGGAAGGGGGGTGAGAAATAGAGGAGGAGGGGGGTGAGAAATAGAGGGGGGTGAGAAATAGAGGGGGGTGAGAAATAGAGGGGGTTGAGAAATAGAGGGGGGTGAGAAATAGCGGGGACTGAGAAATAGAGGAGGAGGGGGGTGAGAAATAGAGGAGGAGTGGGGTGAGAAATAGAGGAAGGGGGAGTTTAGAAATAGAGGAAGAGGGGGGTTGAGAAATAAAGGAGAAGGGGGTGAGAAATAGAGGAGGGGGTTGAAAGGTGAGAAATAGAGTAAGGGTGAGAGGAATAGAGGAGGAGGTGTGAGAGAAATAGAGGAGGAGGGGTGAGAAATAGAGGAGGGGGTTGAGGGGTGGGAAATAGAGGAGGAGGGGGGTTGCAGTGAGAAATAGAGGAGGATGGGGGTTGGAGTGAGAAATAGAGGAGGGGGTGAGAAATAGAGGAGGAGTGGGGTGAGAAATAGAGGAGGGGGTGAGAAATAGACGAGGAGGGGGGGTGAGAAATAGAGGAGGAGGGGGGTGAGAATTAGAGGAGGAGGGGGGGTGAGAAATAGAGGAGGAGGGGGTGAGAAATAGAGGAGGAGGGGGTGAGAAATAGTGGAGGAGGGGGGCTGAGAAATGGAGGAGGTGGGGGGTGAGAAATAGTGGAGGTGGGGGTGAGGAATAGAGGAGGAGGGGAGTGAGAAATAGAGGAGGAGGGGAGTGAGAAATAGAGGAGGAGGGGGTGAGAAATAGAGGAGGAGGGGGAGTGAGAAATAGAGGAGGAGTAGGGGTGTGAGAAATAGAGGAGGAGGAGGGGGTGTGAGAAATAGAGGAGGAGGTGGGGTGTTAAATACAGGAGATGGGGGGTGAGAAATAGAGGAGGAGGGGGTGATAAATAGAGGAGGAGGGGGGGTGAGAAATAGTGGAGGAGGGGTGGTGAGAAATAGAGGAGGAGGGGGTGAGAAATAGAGGAGGAGGGGGGTGAGAAATAGAGGAGGAGGGGGGTGAGAAATAGAGGTGGAGGGGGGTGTGACATAGAGGAGGAGGAGGGTGAGAAATAGAGGAGGAGGGGGGGTGAGAAATAGAGGAGGAGGGGGGTGAGAAATAGAGGAGGAGGGGGTGAGAAATAGAGGAGGAGGGGGGTGAGAAATAGAGGAGGGGATTGAGGGGTGGGAATTAGAGGAGGAGGGGGATTGGGGTGAGATATAGAGGAGGAGGGGGGTTGGGGTGAGAAATAGAGGAGGAGGGGGTGAGAAATAGAGGAGGAGGGGGTGAGAAATAGAGGAGGAGGGGGTGAGAAATAGAGGAGGAGGGGGTGAGAAATCGAGGAGGAGGGGGTTGAGAAATAGAGGAGGAGGGGGTGAGAAATAGAGGAGGGGATTGAGGGGTGGGAAATAGAGGAGGAGGGGATTGGGTTGAGAAATAGAAGAGGAGGGTGGTTGGGGTGAGAAATAGAGGAGGGTGTTGAGGCCTGGGAAATAGAGGAGGAGGGGGTGTGAGAAGTGGAGGAGGAGGGGGTGTGAGAAGTGGAGGAGGAGGGGTGTGAGAAGTGGAGGAGGAGGGGGGTGAGAAATAGAGGAGGGGGGTGAGAAATAGAGGAGGGGTGTGAGAAAGAGAGGAGGGGGTTGAGAAACAGGAGGAGGGGGATGAGAAATAGAGGATGAGGGGTGTGAGAAATAGAGGAGGAGGGGGGGTGAGAAATAGAGGAGGAGGGGGTTGAGAAATAGAGGAGGAGGGTGGGTGAGAAATAGAGGAGGAGGGGGTTGAGAAATAGAGGAGGAGGGGGTGAGAAATAGAGGAGGGGATTGAGGGGTGGGAAATAGAGGAGGAGGGGCGTGAGAAATAGAGGAGGAGGGTGGTGAGAAATAGAGGAGGGGGGGTGAGAAATAGAGGAGGGGGGGTGAGAAATAGAGGAGGGGGGGTGAGAAATAGAGGAGGGGGGTGAGAAATAGAGGAGGAGGGGAGTGATAAATAGAGGAGGGGGTGAGAAATAGAGGAGGGGGTGAGAAATAGAGGAGGGGGTGAGAAATAGAGATGTGGGTGAGAAATAGAGGAGGAGGGTGGGTGAGAAATAGAGGAGGAGGGGGTGTGAAAAATAGAGGAGGAGGGGGGTTGAGAAATAGAGGAGGGGGGGTGAGAAATAGAGGAAGAGTGGGATTGAGAAATAGAGGAGGAGGGTGGTGAGAAATAGAGGAGGGGTGTGAGAAATAGAGGAGGGGGGTGAGAAATAGAGGAGGGGGGTGAGAAATAGAGGAGCAGGGGGTTGAGAAATAGAGGAGGAGGGGGTTGAGAAATAGAGGAGGAGGGGGTTGAGAAATAGAGGAGGAGGGGGGTGAGAAATAGAGAAAGATCGGGTGTGAGAAATAGAGGAGGAGGGGTCAGAAATAGAGGAGGAGGGGGAGAGAAATAGAGGAGGAGGTTGAATGGTGAGAAATAGAGGAGGGGTGAGAGGAATAGAGGAGGGGTGAGAGGAATAGAGGAGGAGGGGGGGTGAGAAATAGAGGAGGAGGAGGGTGGTGGGAAATATTCCTCTCACCCTTCCTCTATTTCTCACCTTTCAACCCCCTCCTCTATTTCTCACCCCCTCCTTCTCTATTTCTCACCCCCTCCTTCTCTATTTCTCACCCCCCCCCCTTTCCTCTAGAGAGAAATAGAGGAGGAGGGGGGTGAGAAATAGAGGAGGGGGGGTGAGAAATAGAGGAGGAGGGGGTGAGAAATAGAGGAGGAGGAGGGGGTTGAGAAATGGAGGAGGAGGGGGTGAGAAATAGAGGAAGGGGGGTGAGAAATAGAGGAAGGGGGGTGAGAATTAGAGGAAGAGGGTGAGAAATAGAGGAAGGGGGGGTGAGGTATAGAGGAAGGGGGGGTGAGAAATAGAGGAGGAGGTTGAAAGGTGAGAAATAGAGGAGGAGGGGTGAGAGGAATAGAGGAGGAGGGGTGAGAGGAGTAGAGGAGAAGGGGTGAGAGAAATAGAGGAGGGGTTGAGGGTTGGGAAATAGAGGAGGAGGTGTGTTGGGTGAGAAATAGAGGAGGGGGTTGCGGGGTGAGAAATAGAGGAGGAGGGGGGTGAGAAATAGAGGAGGAGGGGGGTGAGAAATAGAGGAGGAGGGGGGTTGAGAAATGCAGGAGGGGGTGAGAGAAATAGAGGAGGGGTGAGAGAAATAGAGGAGGAGGGGTGAGAGAAATAGAGGAGGAGGAGGAGTGGGTCACAAATAGAGAAGGAGGGGGTGAGAAATAAAGGAGGGGGTTGAGGGATGGGAAGTAGAGGAGGAGGGGGGTTGGGGTGAGAAATAGAGGAGGGGAGTTGGGGGTGAGCAATGGAGGAGGGGGGTTGGAGGGTTAAGAAATCAAGGGGGTGTTGGAGGGACGAGAAATGGAGGGCAGATGGGGTGAGAAAGAGAGGAGCGTGGTTGGAGGATTAAGAAATACAGGGGGTGTTGGAGGAGTGAGAAATAGAGGGGAGCAAGAAATGGAGGGCAGATGGGGTGAGAAATAGAAGAGGGGGTGAGAAATAGAGGAGGTGGGGAAATAGGGGGGTTGGGGGTGAGAAATAGAGGAGGGGGGTTGGAGAGTTAAGAAATCGAGGGGGCGTTGGAGGGGCGAGAAATAAAGGGGATGTTGGAGGGGTGAGAAATGGAGGGGAGCAAGAAATGGTGGGCAGATGGGGTCAGAAATAGAGGAGGGGTTGGAGGAATGAGAAATGGGGGGATTCGAGGGACGATAAATAGAGGGGGTTGGAGGGCTAAGAAATAGAGGGGGGGTTGGAGGGGTGAGAAATACAGTGGTGTTGGAGGGTTAAGGAATAGAGGGGGTGTTGGAGGGGTGAAAAATAGAGGAGGAGCAGGAAGTTTGAGAAATAGAGGGGGGAATTAGAGGGTTGAGAAATAGAGGAGGGGTTGTAGGGTTGAGAAATAGAGAGGGGGTTGGAGGAGTAAGAAATAGAGGGATGTTGGAGGGGTGAGAAATAAAGGGCAGATGGGGGTTGAGAAATAGAGGGGCTGTAGGGGAGGGTGAGAAATAGAGGTGGATTCGAGGGGTGAGAAATACAGGTGAGTGAGAAATAGAGGGGAGTTAGAGGTGAGAAATAGAGGGGTGTGAGAAATAGAAGGGCATTGAAAGGGTCTGAAATAGAGGGTGTGAGAAGTAGAGGGAAGATGGGGGTGAGAAAGAGAGGGGGGATTGGAGGGGTCTGAAATAGAGGGAAAGTGAGGGTGAGAAATAGAGGGGGGATTGGAGGGGTCTGAAATAGAGGGAAAATGAGGGTGAGAAATAAAGGGGTGTTTGGGGCAGGTGACAAATAGAGGGGTGAGCGACAAATAGAGAGGCAGGTAAGAAATAGAGGAGGTGTGAGGTATAGAGGGGCTGCGAAATAGAGGGCAGATGGGGTTGAGAAATGGAGGGAGGGGTGAGACATAGAGGCCAGGTGTGGGGTGAGAAATAGAGGGAAGTTGAGAAATAGGGGGAGTGAGGGTGAGAAATAGAGGCAGAGTGGGGGGGTGAAAAATAGAGGGGGATTGGGGTTGAGTGGAGGAGGGGGTGAGAATAGAGGGTGGTGAGAAATAGAGGAGGGGGGTTGGGGGTGAGAAATAGATGGAGGGTTAAGAAATCGAGGGGGTGTTGGTGGGACAAGAAATAGAGAGGAGCGAGAAATGGAAGGCAATTGGAATGAGAAAGAGAGGAGGGTGTTTGGAGGGTTAAGAAATAGATGGGGTGTTGGAGGGGTGTGAAATAGAGGGGAGCAAGAAATGGAGGGCAGATGGGGTGAGAAATAGAGGAGGGGGTGAGAATTAGAGGAGGTGGGTTGGGGGTTGAGAAATAGAGGAGGGGTTTGGGGGTGAGAAATAGAGGAGGGGGGTTGGAGGGGTGAGAAATAGAGGAGGGGGTTGGAGGGTTAAGAAATGGAGGGGTGTTGGAGGGTTAAGGAATAGAGGGGCAGTTGGAGGGGTGAAAAATAGAGGGGGAGCTGGAAGTGTGAGAAATAGACGGGGGAATTAGAGGGGTGAGAAATAGAGGAGAGGTTGTAGGGTTGAGAAATAGAGAGGGGGTTGGAGGGGTAAGAAATAGAGGGATGTTGGAGGGGTGAGAAATAAAGGGCAGATGGCGGTTGAGAAATAGAGGGGCTGTAGGGGAGGGTGAGAAATAGAGGTGGATTTTAGGGGTGAGAAATACAGTTGAGTGAGAAATAGAGGGGAGTTAGGGGTGAGAAATAGAGGGATGAGAGAAATAGAAGGGCATTGAAAGGGTGAGAAATAGAGGGTGTGAGAAGTAGAGGGAAGATGGGGGTGAGAAATAGAAGGGGGTTGGAGGGGTCTGAAATAGAGGGAAAATGAGGGTGAGAAATAAAGGTGTTTGGGGCAGGTGACAAATGGAGGGGTGGGCGACAAAAAGAGAGGCAGGTAAGAAATAGAGAAGGTGTGAGATATAGAGGGGCTGAGAAATAGAGGGCAGATGGGGGTGAGAAATGGAGGGAGGGGTGAGACATAGAGGGCAGGTGTGGGGTGAAAAATAGAGGGGAGTTGAGAAATAGGGGGAGTGAAAAATGGAGGGGGAGTGAGGGTGATAAATAGAGGCAGAGTGGGGAGGGTGAAAAATTGAGGGGGATTGGGGTTGAGTGGGAGAGGGGGTGAGGTGAGAATTGGGAGTGAGGAGTAGAGGGGGATGAGAAATAGTGTGGGGGTGAGAATTAGAGGGGGAGTGGTGGGTGAGAAATAGTGGAGGGGTGAGAAATAGTGGAGGGGTGAGAAATAGAGGGGGAGTGGGGTGGTGAGAAATAAAGGGGGAAGTGAGGGAGGGTGAGAAAATGAATGGATGTGGGGGGGGGATGATAAATAGAGGGGGAAGGTAAGAAATAAAGCAGGAGGGATGAGAAGTAGAAGGGAGCAGGGGGCTGAGAAATAGAGGGAGTGGGGGTGAGAGATAGAGAGGGGAGTTTAGGGAGGTGAGAAGTAGGGGAGGTTGGGGTTGTGAAATAGAGAGGGGAATTTGGTGAGGTGAGAAATAGAGAGGTGAGGTTGGGGCGGTGAGAAACAGAGAGGAGGTCGGGGGTTTGAGAAATAGAGGGGGGGTTGAGAAATAGGGGTTGAGAAATGGACGGTTGTGGGGGTTGAGAATTGGGGGGTTTGAAAAATGGAGGGTTTGGGGGTGAGAAATGGGGGTGGTTGTGAGCGATCACAAATAGGGGGATTTAGGGGTAAGAAATAGGGAGGTTGGGAAAGAGGGGTGGTCGGGGGTTTAGGAAATAGTGGAGGGATGGGGGCTGAAAAATAGAGGAGGCCTGGGAGTGAGAATGGGGGGTGAGAAATAGAGGAGTTGATGGGCGTGAGAAATGGAAGGGGTTGCAGGGGTAAGAAATAGACCAGGGGTTGGGAGCATGAGAAATAAAGTGGGGGTGTAAAATAGAGAGGGTGGGTGGGAAAGAGGGCAGTGATAAATAGAGGGAGTGGTGAGAAATAGTGCCTTGTGTGAAATAGCATGGGGGGTGGGGAAAGAGGGGGATGAGAAAGAAAGGAATTGGAGAGTGGGTGAGGAGGTGTGGGAAATCAGAACAGAGAGACAGAAGAATAGGGGAGGGAGAGAGGGGTGAGAGAGAGACAGAAGAATGAGAGAGGGGAAATGGGAGAGAAGCGGGGGGGGTAGAGAGAGAGGGGGGATAGAAGAGGCAGAGAGAGAAGGAGGTCAGAATAGGAGAGAGGGATGGGGGAATGGGAGAGGGGAATGGGAGAAAGGGAGGGAGAGAGTGGGGAATGGGAGGGAGAGAGGGGAAATGGGAGGAAGAGAGGGGAAGTGGGAGGAAGAGTGAGAGCAATGTGGTAAGACTATGAGGTGGGGGAATGGGAGAGCAGGGTGGGGAATAATTGAGAGAGGGGCGAATGCGAGAGTGGGGGGGATGCGAGAGAGAGAGAGGGAGGGTGGGAATAGGCCAATGGGGGGAATGGGAGAGAGAGTTTGGGGATGAGGAGCAATGAGAGAGAGGAGGGAATGAGAGGGGGGAATAGGAGAGATATAAAGGGAGGGAATAGAGGTGACTGAGAATGAGAGGACCTGTGGGAGAGAGGGGGTTGAATGGGAGAGAGGGGGTTGAATGGGGGAGACAGAGAGAATGGGAAAGAGAGAAAAGGGTAATGGAAGAGAATGAGAGGGGGAATGGGAGAGAGATTGAAAGCAACTGGGAAAGAGAGAGGGTGGGAATGGGAGAGCGAAAGGGTGAATGGGAGAGAGAATAAGAGGGACTGGAAAAGAAAGTGGGTTGAATGGGAGAGAGAATGAGAGAGGGAGCGAGAAGGAGTGGCATTGAGGGAGAGAGATTGAGAGGGACTGGGAAAGAGAGAGAGTGGGAATGGGAAAGAAAGGTTAGGAAGGAATGAGAGAGTCTGGTCGGGAGAGAGAGAAACTAGAAATATCGGATGGAGGGAGTGAGTTTGGGAATAAGAGAGAGAGATTGGGAATGCAGTGAGAGACTGAAAATGTGAGAGAGGAGAGAGGAACTGGGAGTAGATGAAGAGAGAGCCTGGGAGACGGAGAAACTGAAACAGCTAATGAGAGAGGAAGGCTGTGAATGGTATAGGAGGAATGAGCAACTCAGAATGGGAGAGAAAGAGGACAGTAACTGAATGCAGAGGTGGAGAGAGAGAAAGAAGGAATGAGGAGGTTGAAGGAAAGAGAAAATGAGAGTAGAGAAAGAATGAGGAATGCAGAGGAAGAATAGGTTGGAAAGTGGATTGAAAATGTGGAAATTTGGGAAAGTAATGATAAATGGAGAGCAGGAGTGGATGGGAGACCAGGAAATAGATGGGAGAGGAAATAAGAAACGCAGAGAAGGCACGTGAGGGAGAGTGGTGCGAGAATCTTGGAGGGAGAGTGAAGAAGGAATGGAAAACAGGAATGAATGAGAAAGAAAAAAAAAGAATAGGGAGGGAAGTGAGTATGAAGAGGAGAAATTAATGAATTGGAGAGAGGGGGATGAATGGGAAGAACAATGAGGCACACGGGAACAGATACACAGTTATAAAGCTTGAAGACACACCAGAGCTGTCTGTGCTGTGTTCTGCTTAAAAGCAAAAGTGAAACTAAGACTGGATTGCACGACACAATTCATTTCTAGTGATGTCATGCTGCAATCCCTTACTTTTAAAGATATTGTCCCTCGTTCCAAAGAAATGTAACTATTTTGCAATAAATGTTCAGGTTTAGTTATCATTACATAAGTGTATAGAACTGAAGTGTATAGTCTCTAAAATGTAGAAGTAATCTGCTGATACGCCCAGATCTTGTAATGGTAACCTTATCTGGAGGTGTCTTTAGTCACCCTCAGTGATCTGTGGGATTGTCATTCTTGGATGTTGTTCCTCGTTGCATTTGGGAAGAGAAGAAGTAGTGTGATCAACATTCCACTTCTCACATATATCCTGATTTGGCTTACCAATAAACTGCGGACTGTTATCCATAATGATCTCTCTAGGCACACCAAATAAACCGAAAATAGCACCGAAGAAGAAAGGGAGTTGTTGTAATATGCCTGTAAGAGATTGCTGCATCAAAGGAACTATGTCATGTGATCCAGTTCTAATTTCATTTTTGCTTTTAAATAGAACACTGCACAGTCACTTCTGCTGATGTGTCTTCAAGCTTTATATCCATGTACATCTGTCCACATGCACCTGGTCTCAATAAATGACCCCACAACATTTGTGTACAATCTCTTATGCATGACAGTTGTGCTTGATGCATCGTGCAATTGTGAAATACTGGGATACTTGGTAGTCGACGACGATGATGAAATCAGGGACATGAAAGAGGTTGGTTGCAATTTTGGACCAAGGATGGGTAGGAACTTTATGGTGGAATCTATGGCTCTTTGTGCTGACTTAGCGTATGCTCTTGACATGCCTTGTACTTCTTGACAACTTCAGTATCATTGTTCATACCTGACCAATAAACTATCTCTCTTGCACGTCTTCTTGTCCAATTTATGCCCATGTGTGAGTAATGAAGTTGTTTAAGAATATCAGGCCACAAAGATTCTGGTCTGATGACCTAGCTGCCTTTAAAAATCACTCCCAGTAGATGCCTAGCTCATCCCAAAATGTAGGGCCAAAATGGTTTTGAGTTCTTGCACATGCTGAATTAAATCAGGCCATCCTTCAATAATGGTTTTCCACAGCTTCTGTAGTGTAGAGTTTTTCACCATCTCTTCTTGTAGCTGCTGGCGTTTGCATTGCACAAAATGTACCAGATCAATTGATGGACTTGCATTCTCCTGCAAGTGTAATGATATTTTTCATCCTTGAGTAATCCTTCAATGATATATATTTTGGACTTGTCTAGCAGATCTTTCTGGAACACTTCCATGGGAGTAGATGCGATTACCAACTCACAATTCTCTCTGCTGGCTCTGCATTTAAAAAATCGCCTTCCTGTTCTCCATAATAAGTGTTTATACAGACATTCCCTCACTGATAATAGTAATTAGAAGTTCCTCAGGGTGTTGTCCTATGGCCTAACCATGTTCAGCTACTTCATCAATGAACTTCCTTCCATCATAAAGTCAGAAGTGGGGATGTTCGCTGATGATTGCACAATGCTCCGCACCATTTGCAACTCTTCAGATACTGAGGCAGTCCATGTCCAAATGCAGCAAGATCTGGACAGTATCCAGGCTTGGGCTGACAAATGCAAGTAACATTCATGCCACACAAATGTCAAGCAATGGCCATCTCCAACAAAAGAGAATCTGACCATTACTCCTTGACATTCAATTGTTTTACCATCACTGAATCCTCCACTTTCAACATCATGGGGGGGTTACCATTGACCGGCAACTGAACTGGACTGGTTACAAGAGCAGGTCAGAGGCTTGGAATCCTGTAGTGAGTAACTCATCTCCTGACTCCCCAAAGCCTGTCCACCATCTACAAGGCACAAGTCAGGAGTGTGATGGAATACTCTCCACTTGCCTGGATGAGTGCAGCTCCAACAACACTCAATAAGCCTGCCACCATCCAGGACAAAGCAGCCCACTTGATTGGCACCCCATCCATAAACATTCATACCCTCCACCACCAATGCACTGTGGCAGCAGAAATCTCTTCCAAAGATATGGAATTGTATCAGTACTATCAATCCCTGCCTCCATCCATCTCTTTCTTGATTTTTCATCACCATGCATTTTGATTAGCTGGCATTTAATTAACTGTTTCCACTGGAGTTTAGAAGAGTGAGGGGTGACTCCAGGGGCCAAGTGGCCCACTTCTACTCCTGTTCATATTTATCTCATTGCAGTTTGTGAGACTGCACTGTTCAGCAAATGGCTAATTACATGATTCATCCCACTTCAACGTAATTTACTGTGAAAGGTATTTTTGAGAAGCAATAAAACAACAAACCTTCACTTCTGTGGTGTTGTATAAATGCAAATGTGTTATATATAATGGCTCCTTATATTTAAATGAGCATTTCAGTTAATAATTGATGAACATCAAGAGCTCTGTAAAGTTATTAGAAGCTCGGAAAAATCCCCTTTTCAACAACTCACGATGATGGCACTGTTGATAACACTGCGTTGCAAGTGGTTCTGGTCTTGCCCGAATGATAGCTACTATGTCTGGAGGCTTAATTGGTTAGTGAGCACATAGAACCAGTGAAGTTTCCAGCGCCGAAGGAGGTCTTCAAACCACCAAGACTGTGACAGCTTTTTCCTAGAGCAACCCAAAAGTAACATCGCTGTCTTACTGTGCTTCAAATATTGGTCCAGATTGGCAGATAATCAGTCCGCACAAGTTTACTCATTCATTAGGCAAAGGATAGCCATATGAGAAAAAAAAAACCTATGAATGACAAAGGAAACCTGCAGCTTTATTCAGTGAGAAAAGGAGATGATCTGTTTTCCTGAAAGGTTTGGCCCAACAAAGGCTCTGGTGGATAACTGAGGTGGCGAATAATTGAACTGCAGATAGTGGCGTCCCGCAGTACTTGCAAACTCGCACGTGAATCTTAAGGTCTAAGTTCAAGGTTTAGAGCCTCACCTCCGTGATCATAATATCTTCACATTCAGATAGCATTGTTTATGTAGAAAAGCATTTAACTAAATAAAGTGCAGTTGGAACTTAACGACAGAACAACTCAAGAGGTACATGGATTCACTATTTAAAAGTGAGCGGTGCCTTAAGATCAGTTCAAGTCTTAATACCAAGTGTCGATCATCATGTTTTTTTGGATCTATGCTGCCGATCGTTCATTATCACTGAATCAATGTCCAAAAGCTCCCTATTTTAACAGCGTCATGGGGGCACCGTCACCAAATCAAGGAGGTGGTTCCAAAGGTAGCCACCACCACCACTACTTCAGTAAAATTAGGGATGTGCATTATACGTGACCTTGCCAGTGGCACAATATCTCGTGAACGATTTTTTTAAATAAATTTGAGTCAGCAGCAGATGGGCGACCATTTCCAAGCCCTCGCTGCTTGGTTATATGTCAGTGCTTGGGAGATTAACTCTCCTGAGTACTCTTCTTCACTTTGTGCATTGACCTTGTGCACTCAGAACAGGGACACCGTGAATCTGTCTTCCCCTCCTATGGTACAGTACATCAATACCCTGGAAAAACTCAGCAGGTCTGGCAGCATCGGCGGAGAAGAAAAGAGTTGACGTTTCGAGTCCTCGTGACCCTTCCACAGAACTGGGTGAATCCAAAAATTCACCCAGGTAATTCTGTTTTAGTTTTGGATTTCCAGCATCCGCAGTTTTTAGTTGAATGGTTTAATCCTTACCAACTAATGACATCTTTGTATTATCTTCAAGCGTCACAAACAACTGACTTTGCATTGTAAAAAAATCACTTTGAAATGACAAGATTTTTCTTTAATTGCACACAGAAAACTACACATTTTCACTAAAATCAGTGCTCCGTAGTAATAGCTTGTTAAAACGCACGTAACTTTGTTTAACTTTGCTGTGCAGTCTACTGACAGTCTAGTCAACTAGCTTTGTTTTAACCAAATTAATTGGTTAGGGCTTTCGGCTTGGTCAGATGCATACCTGGAGGTTTCATCACATAACTAACTATCCCACCCAGTCAAACACTTTTTCTACCCATCTCCAATGTTTCAATAACTAACAAATGAAAGCGTTCAAAGAAAATGAGAGAAAAAAACACATTTTTAACACTCCTGTGATTTTTCTCCCAGATTATCCAAGAGACTAATCTTTAATTCCCGGAGACTCTGGGCCAATTCTAGAGGATTGGCAATCCTAATTGTGTTTCTAGACAGGGAATTCCAGGAAAGTACATGTTTTCTGGCCCCCTGAGGTCATTATAAGAATTGTGCCTTAATAATTCAATATTCTGTATTTGATGACACGTTGGCCCAAATCTTCTGATCAGGGTCGGAACTGCTGTGCCCATCGCTGATTAGACAGAAAACTCACTGAGGCCAGACTTCCGATTCATGATGCAAAAGAACTCCCTCAGAGCAGGAATCCACGCAGAGAGATATCTTGCCGTATGGGGGGCGAGATATCTCTTGGAACTGGTGCACGCTGAAAGGAGTCATGAAGCCCTGAATATGGATCAAGATGCCCCCTGGTGGCATTATTCTTATTGCATAGTAGTGCTCAAGTATTAACTTGCTGCTCCTTCAACATGTTCGTCACAAAAATTATTGCCGGGTAGTAAATAAGCAGCAAAGATTCCTAACCAAGCACACATCGTGTACCAACTTTAGTGCTTGTATTGTACATATTATCCACTTCTCATAATTGATCTTGAAGAGCGAAATATTAGTTTAAAAATTCTTACAGCTTTAAGACTCTTAATCTCTCCCCATCTAAGATCAGGAAAATGTGGATATTTGCCTAAAAAACTTTGCTCTCCTCTAATTTTCCGTTTATTTCTGTGAGCACATATTGAGCAATACTAACTGGCAAACTTGCAAATAAGGAAGATCAATGGCAGATGGATTTTAAAGGAATATGTTAGAAAGAACAAAAGCAGTTTCATTGTTACTGTTCAGCAGGTCTGGCAGCATCTGCGGAGGAGAGCACAGTTAACGTTTCCAGTCCTAATGACCCTTAAACAGAACTAAGTAAAAATGGGAGGAGAAATATAAGCTGGTTTAAGGGGGGTGGGGGGGTGGGACAAGTAGAGTTGTTCCACTCCCACTCCCCCCCCCCCCCCCCCCCCCTTAAACCAGCTTATATTTCACCACTCTTCTATTTTTACTTAGTTCAGACTGGCTGAGTTTTTCCAGGTATTTTTGTTTGTGATTTCCAACATCCGCAGTTTTTTTTGCTTTTATCACATTGTTAATGTTGCTGAGTGTGTTTTTCTTTCAATGAAATAATTTAATTTCTAATATGATTCCATGTGTCCGTGGGAAGAACGGGCACCAAGGGTATTTTCCCCATTATTTATTGGTAGGGAAACTACCAATAGCCTTCCTAATACCAGCATGCTTCCCTGTGATGCCAGTGGATTCACATGGTTGACCTGTTGAGTCCTGGATCGCAGCTAGACTGCCAGGAGATGTAAAATAGAGGTAGCGAGACCCCAAGCACGAAGAAAGAAAGTCCTTTACTCCAACAGCAGGATCAATAGAGGGCCGAGAGCAGGAAAGCAACATTTAATATTCAGATGACTCTAATGTACATCTTTTTATTTCAGATTTCCAGCATCCGCAGTGCTTTTCTTTTACCAATGTAAATCTACCTGAGTTCTTCCCATGTTCTAATTTTTGAATATTTGTTGCAAATGACTGACAGTTTTTCATCACGCCTAATAAAATTACTTTCTCAGGGCACTGTGGGCTGAGAGCACAGCACTTGGTCTGGGAATCATGCATGCTCCAAGAGAGCGAGAGAGAGAAAACAGTGATAAAAACAAACAACTGCAGATGCTGGAAATCCAAAACAAAAACAGAAATACCTGGAAAAATCCGCAGGTCTGGCAGCATCAGCAGAGAAGAGCACAGTTGATGTTTTGAGAATTGTTGAAGGGTCATGAGGACTTGAAACGTCAACTGTGCTCTTCTCTGCCGATGCTGCCAGACCTGCTGAGTTTTTCCAGGTATTTGTTTCTGTTTTTGTTAGGGAGAAAACAGTGTCAGCTAACTGGCTGTTGGGAAAGTCCAGGTGTATTTTTGTCAGGCATTAGTTTTAAATGAATATTATTAATACCTGCCTAATACAGATTTATTGAAGAATACTTATGACAAAGCTTTAAATAATCCATGTAACTTAATGATAGTTAAGAAATGCAGAACTTTATGAACTAGTCCAGGTCCTATCTGGACAATGCAATTACATTTTTTACTAACATACTATCTGAAAACTTGGGAGTATTTCTCCTTACACTGTTTAAAGGGGAAAATACTGCTGGTGTTATGCTGCGGAGGTATGAATTCCTCCTGGATTCATGAGTCCTCACTGGAAGCATCTGAAACAAGATCATATATTCCCTTAATTGAAGATACCAGTTTAAATGATTGGCATGTCCAGTTTGGTTGCAAAACTCACTTTCTCCAGTGAAAGAACTACAAACTAGATTTTAGGTCTTGTAAAATCAGTTTAACTCAAAGGCAACACTCCAATATAAATTACAGGTGAATGTGAAATGCCAGGGAGCAGATAAATTCCAATTTCTTCTTAAAATTAAAAAAAAATGGAAAGAAATTTCAGCTAATTGAAAAATGTATGAAATGCCTCTATTTTGTGATGAATAAATTACTAACAATATTGAAGCAGTGCATAGTTTAAGGTGCCCTGTGAAAGTCATTTTATTAGGGGTGACGAAAAACTGTCAGTCATTTGCAACAAATATTCAAAAACATTCAAAAATTGGGAAATGGGAAGGATTCAGGTAAGATTTACATTGGAGTTGGCCGAATATTCAATGTTGTTTTCCTTTCTTGTCAACTGGTTGTAACCTGATTAGTTGTAGCTTAAATTTTTGCCTCAAATCCTAGCCTTCCTCTACTGGAACTGATCTTAATCATGTGTGCTTCACTTTCTTTCCTTCAGTTACTTTTCAGTAGACCATACTTTGTATATAAGAGGAAGAGTTTTATAAAATAAATCTTACAAGTCTGGAATTTGTTTAGTCATGTGTATTCTGCATCATAAACCATGTTCTTTATTTTAAACAAAAACAAAAATACCTGGAAAAACTCAGCAGGTCTGGCAGCATCTGTGGATAGGAGCACAGTTAACGTTTCGAGTCCGAATGACCCTTCAACAGAACTAAGTTAAAATAGAAGAGAGGTGAAATATAAGCTGGTTTAAGGGGGGCTGGGACAAGAAGAGCTCGATAGAGGGCCAGTGATAGGTTGAGATAGCAATGAAGGTGAATAAGACAAAAGAGAGATACGAAAATCCTGACGGAGAGAACAGAACTTCTTCATTATTTTATTCTGACTTAAAGCTCCTCAGAGCATTTATGACCACCAACTTCTGGAAGATTAGAGAACTGCATGGAGGGCACAAGTGAAGTTCAATTACAATATCCAGTTCATTAAGTAAGGGGATCTAATTGTACTGCCCCCAAACCAGGTTACACTATTGTATAACTGGATAACATGGGCAAATTTGCAATTATAAAAGATGTGGGGCCTGCTTACAGGATTGATGAATGCTTTTAATAAGCCAGCGAGCCCAGCCCAATCAGCGAAGCCAACATCCTGTGAATGAATAAAAAAAACTGTGCAAACCAGATATTGATAAAATTAACAAAAATCTTATTGCAGTGTCACATTTTTATTTTGAAATTTTAAGATTCCCCTGTCATACAGTCTCCAGGTAGGAATAAAATACTTTCAAAATACACGTCATTGTAAAAACTCCAGTACAAGAATAGCATACACTGTGATCAACACTGTCCTCTGTCTTACACCAGCAATAAAAAAAGGGACTTCATTGAACTCTCAATTATTCATGAATCCACTTACAGCCAAACAAGATCACTGTATTTTTGGCTCACTTGTTAGATGATGCCATCTCAAAGCTACACATGGGGCTATCAGTTCTTTGATAAGGTAGACACATGACTAAGGTCAGAACATGTGGAGTCAGGGGACAAGTAGTAGAATGGATAGCAAGCTGACTACAGAAAACAGAGTAGGGGTTAAAGGCAGGTACTCAGGTAGATGGGAAGTGGTATTCCACAAGGTTCTGTCCTGGATTCAGTGCTGTTCACAACATAGGTACCTAATTTGGACTCAGGAATCAACAATACAATCTCAAAATTTGTGGATGGCACCAAATTGGAGGTGCAGTTAATACGGAGGAAGATTGCAACAAAATACAAGGTGGCAATAAGCAGCTTGCAGAACAGGTGAGTAAATGAGCTTCAATGAAGGTAAGTGTGAGATGGTGCATTTTAGTGGGAGGAATAAGGAGGCTGCATGTTCCTTGAAAAATAAGTCTAAATGGGGTACAGGAGTAAAGAGATATAGAGATACAAATGTACAAATTATTAAAAGTGGCAATGCAAGTTAACAAGGCCTTTAAAAAAAGCCAAAGCACCAGGGTTCACTTATAAAGGAATAGGATCGGAAAACACCCACAGTCACTTCCACACTTGCAAACTCCACAGATTCTGGGTATCAAAGCTGTAGCGACAAAAAAAATGTAAAAATAATGTATTATCAGGATAGACAAAAGTTGATCTTTTGCCTTGAATTAACCATACAAATAACTACAAAGGGAACTGACTCAAAGCTTGGGTAATTAAATTAGTTGTGTTAACTCTGTTTATATTCCAGTGCTAATAAAATGAATAGAAAGTGTGCTTTTTTATCTTTTAAAAACCGTAGTAAAGATAAAAATCACATAAAGCAAGTAACTACACTCAGGCCAAAAACAGTAACTTTACTGGATTTAACTGTGTACAAGACATGCTTAATGTGTGGTCAAAGGGGATGAGGGTGGAGAGAATGACAGGTGATGAAAAGAGAAAAGGGCAGCATTTCACTTAATCACATAGGACTTGTTAACAGCAGCACTTGCTTCAGTGCTCGCTGCATTAATGTACACATTCCTGCCTTTCTAATTTTTAGTGTGTGATGTGCACGATCTGCTATTGTCTCACTTACTAACAGCCTTCTGACAGATTTTACAGATGTGTCTATAAAGAAGCAGTTTCCACAAAGCTGCAAACAGGAGCACAGAAACTCCTCAGTAGTGCTAAGTGCTCATTACGAGTGCAGTTCTATCACCTGTGGGACAGAGTGCTAGGTTCCAGAAATTAATTTTAGCCAGAATGATCAGGGCAGCCCAAGCTGATGTCTGTTTCTAGAAGATCTGTCAAAATAATTCAGTAGCAGATCATATGGTAAACGTAAATCCCAGAGCTCACAAATACTTTAGAAGATTAAATGACTAAAATTTCCTGAAAAGCACCATTAAATACAACAGATACTTTATCATTTTAGCAGCACTTCAATTCTGCCAAGATGAAACAGTGTTTAAAAGTGTGCACAATTCAACTATTCAACCTTATTGAAGCAACCATTAAAACTGAGATGCCAAAGGTTTGGCAGGTATGGAAGAAAGTACATGGTACATCCAGGAAAAAGGGGTCAAAAATTCCCTATTAAAAAATAAATCCTGCTTAGCACTTGAAAAATAACACTTTAATCTCTCTCAAATTGCTGAGGTATATACTTCCTTTAGCGTCCCTGCAGGAATCCCTGGCAGTGTATCAGACCTGCAGACCTTTATAACTCTGGCCATCTGTCCAAACACTGACGTTGTCCAGACATGGCTTCTGCTGCCTCGGGACAAGTTTCACTGGGCTTTGCAGCATTCCCTTCAATTAATACATTAAAATGGCCAAATCTGTTCATCAAAAAGATCACAACTGGCTCCAATTGCTCATGGCAAAGAAACAAAATCCGCAGTTTTAAATCACCTAGCAAGCTACATCCATCTCAATGAAAAGTCGGAACTTTTGTTTCCTTATTTAATACAAATGTACTAACAGGCTGTATTCGAAAGAAAAGAAATGCTCAACAGCCAATCCTAATTATGAAACAAAATGTGAAAGTCATTAAAAAGGTAACCATGTGTGGAGCATCAGCATTTAATTGAATAATGCCAATCTCATGAAAAAATTGGGAGGCTAAAAACAAATGTATGTGAATCAGGACAGCAAAAAAATACACAACTGCTTCCCTCTGTAGTATGCTGGTTCAAAGTTCCAAATCACTTAACAACTGCAATATGCTCCTTCTTAGTACTGTCTAATATTGGGTTTGTATTGTTGACATTAAGGGAAGGAGTTTAGTAGTTACCCTTCTGAAATTTCTAACTATATTTCGAACTATATTCTAAACAAGTTCTCACTCTTTTATAATACTTCAAAGGTTTTGTTTTTTTTTTTACACAAAAGTAAACTTTATTTAAAAAAAGTCAAAAACTACTTGCTTCACAGAAAACGTTCTCTTTTCACAGGGCTTTGAAAAAAAGTTAAGACTTTATACAAAACACATTCACACTTGCTGTTCTAGTGATCCTGCGGGCACTTCAATGCCTGGATTTTTCCATTCTAAAACAGAGGCAGAACTTGGCTCATCCAAGAAAGTTAGAAAATTCGATTAGACAGGATGGGAAGATTTTTGGAGAGCTCGTTAGAAATGGTTGGAATTGCTTTTCATTCTTCCGCAGTGCCATCACCCTATTGCTTTATTTCTTTCATGGAATCATCCTCCTGCTTCTGATCTGTCCTTGGTGACATAAACATATCATGGGTCAAACGTGTTGAGTATTTGTGTAGAGGCAGTGGTTCCCTTTTAAGCGTAATACGCTTCGGAACAGCATTTCCGTGGAGCTTTTTCATGTGTAGCCGCAAACTCCGTGCATCGATGTGAGGATCTCGACAGATGGAACAGATGTAAGGCTTTTCACCAGTGTGCTCACGAATGTGATGCCGTAATGAGCGAGGGTCAGCCCAGGACAAACCACAGGTCAAGCACTGGAACGGTTTTAAACCTACACCAAAATAAATACAGAAGACACAACACACTCTGTCAAAGGGTCAAATATTAGGAATGAGATTTGCATGCAAACCAATGTATCTGACAGCAATGTCATGACAGCAGCATAGTAGGGCTATGTCAAAGTCAGACTCCCAGCACAGGACCCGACTCTGAAGTTAGAGAGTTGACAACTTATCTTGGAAAATTAGCACTGTTTAGCATAATGTTGTTTTAAACCTCAAAGTATGAGATTCAAAATGAACAAACTACCTTACATTCTGGTTGATAACACAAGTGAACACCAACAGATGGAGATGTTATTATCTTTAGAATCAGCTGGTCATTTGCTGAACTCAGAAGGTACCTGTGTGTTGAGTCATGTGCTTACGATAGTCCTCGATCTGGTTGAATATCTTGTCACAATGCTCACAAACGTGCTCTACAGTCCGACTGATTCGTGGTCTGTCTTCACAATGTGCTCTTCTCGTCCGTTTGCAGTCACAAAACACCTTGCCACATGTATCACACCTAAGAAAAAGACCCAATCTTTTTTTGTAATGATTACGACAGAAGCGACTAAACAGAATCAAGAATCTAAAGATTTCTCTTGAGAGATCCACCCTGGATCTTTCCCTGCTGACATGACCTTTAACTCGCTCATTCACTGAGGGAAGAATTTGCCACCCTTCATTAGCACAACCAAAATCAAGAATTTGTAGCAGAAATCCATCTTCTATTAATATCCTCAACACAATGCATTCAGGCACTACACTGCTGTGCCACAATGCTACGTTTTTTTTTTCAATGCACTTAATTTGAGCAGTGTAACATTCTTCAATAATAAGTTTTAAATGCACTTTAAGTACCAATTAAGTACTTAGCTTTAATATATTAAATCCTTACATCTGCATGCATTTCCTGTTGTCAAATCTTTGTATTTTTTTCTCATTATAAAATTCTTATAATATTTATAATGGAAACTGCCTATGTAAACTGGTTACTTTGTATTTACACCCTCCCATCACTAGAGGTACTGTAGTGACTAAATTTATCATTTTCAGGGTTCTCAGCCAGCCCTGCAGAGAAACTCCAATGCTCCATCAACTCTACTACTTGTCAGTTTCCTGGAATGCTGAAAGTTTTGCTATTTAACTACACCATCATGTACATCAACACATGCTTTAAAAAATATCAAAGACTTTAACTGTATTGTTTTAAAGTGTGGACTGAATTACATTTGTTCCAGTTATCCCTGACTTCTATATCCCCAGGTTCATCTGAAGACTACATTTGGCCTCAATTCTCCACAAGTGGCCAAAATCTATACTTATTTTGCCAGTTTTTCCCCCTCCAACCTGAAGGCACTGTCACTCTCTTGGGCTTGGTTACATGCAGCCCTTCACTCAAGAAGCCATTATTTGCATATGACCATAAAAAATGAAATGCTGTTGGGCTATTCAACTGTCTGGAGCTTCACCCAATGTCCGTAAATGAACAGTTTCCAGAAGAATACTTTGGACAACTATCAGGAGCAAAAGTCCTGGTTGATTTTCTCCATTGTACCCCACCTCTCTAGCTCAGAAACAAGGTCAGTAGTAATTTCATGCACTTCACAGCACAGAGAAGGCCATTTGGCCCAACTAGGTCTATACTGGCATATATGCTTCACATAAGCCTCTTCCCACTCCTCCTTCATCTAAGCACCATCAGCATATCCTTCTATTCAGTTCTTCCATTTGCATTTTTCTAGCTTCCCCTTAAATGCATTACTAATATGACTGTTTATTCAGCACTGCAACTGCTGGCCCAGCACCAATCAGCTAACTCATCAGACAGGGAAGCATATCTAATAGCTTCTTGTCTGCATGACATGTGACCCATCAAGTCTAACTTGACAAGTGAGAGTGGGACTGCATATCAATGTGCTTTATTATGGAGCTGAGGGTTCCCTCCATCCATATAGTCACCTATCTCAAATGCAGCAAGGTGCTGAGTGAAGGCAGCAGGGGGCGAGAATGGGTCTTTGCAGGGTTGCTCAGATTGGCAGAAATCAGCAGCCACCTGCTCCTAGATGGAGATTATGAGAAATGCCTATAATAGGAGAAGAGGAGAGAAAGGAGCAGGTAGACCTCCTCTACTTGTTAGACCATGCATTTTTCTCCCTGAATGAATTTTACCATACTGATTATCAAAGCCAAAAAAGGAGCTGCTCAATTGACATACATAACAGGGTCACTAGGAAGCAACCTTCATCAGTGTCGCTCACTGAGAGAAATCACAGGTACAAATCACACCCTGCAACAACGTGTAGGAACAGTGGAGCCGATGAATTAAGTTAACGAGAAAGAATGAAATGGATCGGAAATACACTTCTTGATTTCAAAATAACAGACTGAAATTGGTGATACAGGTATCAGAAACATCTTAAAATACACATATGCCCACCTTTGACACTATTAGCAGAATTATCTATTTAATAAGTCGGTGTGTAAGGATTGTGTTTTATTTTCAAAAATATATTTTTTTAAGAGAGATTTGCTGTGACACTGGGAATGAATGCAGGTAACATCTTCTACAACAGCAGTAAATAAATGAGTTACTCAAGGATGACTGCTGGCAGTCGGTTAATACATAGCAATTTCACCTCAGATACTTGGATCCAATCCAGCCCTGACATGGTTTGAAAGACTTCACCTTCTGCCAGCTTTAAGGGTCCTAAATGAAGTTAGTTTGAGCTGTCACAATCCACTTCCCAGTGGATTCAAAACCACAGCCAAAAATAAAACCTGCCTGACTCATGGCATAATTGCCAATTCCCCACAAAGATATTGAAAGAAGACTGGCACAGAAATGGAAAATTTCACTTCAGTGCAGTAGGAGATTCATCAGTAGGATAGGGTGGAGGGTCCCTCTCTATTTGGCCCAAATCCAACCTGGCAGTTCTTCATGCTGTTAATAAATGCCACTGGTACAGAGTATTCCATTCTCCAGCACCGAACACAAAATTACACCATTTTTTTTGTCGAATATGTTGCATTGCATCTCTAGTCACCACTGCTTTCCTCACAAAAACACCTTGTCACGTTCACCGTCCAACACCTCAAGAGCAGTTGTTGGGAATCAGTCAGCATTTGCACCCCTGGCAATTTCTCAATGTGTTTAAATGACTGCATTGACATATTCATCCAATCGACTGCCAGGAAGGCTGACACCTGCATTAACTGGAAAGGCTCTCAACTCAATGAATTTGCAGATTGTGTATGATGCTGGAAACATTGTTATACTAATTTCCATAATACTTTCATCGTTACAACAAAGCAAAAGGCTTAAGAGCTGAACAGCGGTTGGTTATTGGGTAAGAAATTAACAGTAATATCATTTTTTAAGTGGCTTAAAGACAAATAGAAAACAAAAAGTTTTCCTTTAAATAGTTTAAAGAATAGGGTGCTCATAGTAACACGAGTGCTTTAAGGGCACATTTACGTTCTCACAATATTGAGAACAACAATACTCAACTGATTATAGGGGAATGTCTCTTCTGATAAATGATGCTTTTTCTTATGCCGATTATAACCTGAAGGAGTTTTAAATCTCTTTCCACACAGAATACAGCAATACTGCAGTTCATCTGTCAAAAGAGAACAGACAATAATATAAATGTACAATTTACAGTTAGATATAAATTTAAACAACTAGATTACAAACCCAGCAGCAGCTTAGCTCAATTGCCTCTGAGCGAGAAGGTCCTGGATTCAAGCCCCAATTCCTAACCTCGAACACATGTTTTTCAGCAAAGTACTGAGGGAATGCTGTATTTCCATCTTTCCAATGAGATGTTAAATAGAAGCCTCAACTGACTATTCAGGTGGATTTTGAAAGGTCTCATAGCACTTTTCCAGAAACTGTTGGAAGCTCACCAAGTGACCCAATCAACATCTCTCACACTCTCAATTAACACCACAAAACAGGTTAACTGGTCACATTTGTTATTTGTGTGACTTTGTTATGCACGGAGTGGCTGCAGTATTTATTTATAAAACAACTCTCCCTGCACTTCAAAAGCGGGTGTTCGGTTGTGACGCCTTGAGATTATTAAAGGCACTACATAAATGCAAGCTCATTCTATACCAAATAATTATAACTCGATTATAAAAGAAACTTTGAACTTTGTATATCATTTGGGTGTAATTACGAATTTGATCATACCAGTTACTACCACTTATTTAACACGCTATGTAAAATGCTGTGCAGCGCTGAAGAACAGGAGGCTCATCAACTTCTGTAAACTAGGAGCCCACTCCACAAAAAGAGAATGAGCATTCTAGATAACATACCCGAATGAGCAAGTTTGTGGTACCACAATGAACTGGCATTGGAATGTTCTTTCCCACACAATTCACAACGGTAGTCCTTTGCATCTTGGTGATATTTCAAGTGAAGCTTCAAGATGTGGATGTAGGCAAAAGACTTGTTGCAGATCTGCCAAAGTAATTAAGAGCGTTCAGCCTATTTTGAACTGTTTTACAAGAGTCAGTGTGTTTCAGGCTAGTTGCTTTCATACACAGAATTGCTGCAAAGGTGAGACAATACTGAAAGAATACAACATAAACCAAGGGCTAAATCAGCTCCGTAATAGAACAGGGTACTCACTGAAATTTGATGCCATTGGGCAGACTGCGCCACAATTATGACATTGTCAAAAGGAAACAATCACAAATTTGACTGGAAAGTTTCTACTTCTTACATGCAGAGTAGAATTTTGAATCAAAAGACTCATGAACAATGTTAAATTGGCCGTGGGGGGGGTGGGGGGGGTGGTTACTCGTATCACAGTGGGGATATATATATATGGAATCCTGGTTAATTGCAACAGATCTTTGTATTGATTCTAACTATAGGCACCAATTCTATGTGCGAGGATGTTAAGGTTTACTTTGTAGTGACTCAACAGTAAAGTCGTAGGCTGTCTATTTTGCTATGATAATAACCATCAATCCTACATAGGAATAATTTTGTACCATAACAGTAAGTGTCTCTAGTACAAATATTCACAGGATGCACTTCTATCAAATAAGGCCACTAAACTGAAGATGATCCTTGGAAAATGATTTTAAGACTTGCCATAACAAGTCTGCAACTTGCTGCGGGGTTAGTGGATATGATGAACTGCAGTCACACGTCACAAGGTCACATGTTGATCCTTCACCTCTCGTGCTACAAGATCTACGAGATGGACAGCGGCTAATAATTTTATTTGCTTAACCTAAAAGGTTCAGTGACTTTTCGCAATGTGGTGACTTCCAACTTTGGAAATGGGACTTGCCTTGTGGTAGAGGAAAAGGTCAAGACTGGAAGGTCAGATTTTTTAAAAATTAAATAAACTAGTATTTTTTGCAGAATAATTTTTGGATACAACAATTGAATGCTTTATCCTGAACTATATTCATTCAAAAGCACACCAATGGAAATTTAGGTGGCTTATCAAAACTGGCATTTATCCAGAAGTTAGTCAGCAACTCTGGCTGGTGGGCAAGCAAATGATCATTTAGTCTACATCAAATGTGCTCTTTGAGTTGGTTGCTAGGAGACCGTACAAGGATAGGCAGAAATTACTTGTTTTCCGGTATCCTCTATTTCCTCATTGAGAATGCCTGACCTTCATTCGACCCGTTTTCCTTATACAGAAGGACAAAAGCCGATGTCTTATCATCCTGTGCTGCAGCTTAGCAGCAACAACAGCCCTTGGTTCAGCTTTGCTAAAATAGCTAACTCAGTTTCTTTTGAGAAAATAAAATGGAAAGTTTAAGCATCAAAACTGATACATAAGAATTGTAGTCCATCCCATCCATCATTTGTGGCATACGTTCTTTCCTGTACATTGCTGACTGTATCGGTGCCATTTCTGGGTCTCACCCAGAACAAGAAAACTCCAACTTTGCTTCCAATCTCCACCCTTTTCTCCACTTTGCATGATCAATCTCTGACACTTTGCTTCCCTTCCTTAACTTCTCAGTCTCTATTTCTGGGCACAGGTTGTCTACTAATATTCAATTTAAGCCCATCAACTTCCACAGCTGTTTCGACTACACTACCTCACACCCTGCCTCCTGTAAGGATGCCATTTCATTGTCCCAGTTTTTCTGTAGCATCTGTTCCGATGATGCCAACCTTCCACAATAACGTTTGATATGTCTTTCTTTATCCTCAACTGAGGATTACCCGCTACCCCACCATCCCCCAAACTGTGGTTGACAGGGCCCTCAACTGTGTCCCACACATTTCCCACACCTGCTCTCATCCCTTCTCCTCCTTCCCAGAACTGTGACAGGGTTCCCCTTGTCCTCACTTTCCATCCCACCAGCTTCCACATTCAAGAGATTGCCCTCTGCCATTTCTGCCACCTCTAGCATTATGCCACCACCAACTGCATCTTGCCCTCCCCTCCAAGCTTTCTGCAGGGACCATCCCCTCCGTGATCCCCTGGTCCACTCCTCAATCACCCCCAACATCCCACCCCCTTCCTACACAATTGCAGAAGGCTAACACCTGTCCCTTTACTGTCTCTCTCTTTACAGTCCAAGGCTCCAAACATTCCTTCCAGGCGAAGCAGCGATTTACTTGCATTTCTTTCAATTTAGCATACTGTTGTGGTAAAGTGAGGTACCTTGTCCCTTTAAGAGAATGCAAGTGTACTGATCATGTGACAGCAATAACAAATCACTGCACAGCACGGGCAACTGGGAGTCTAGTTCTGGAGGTTTCTGAGTGAGCACGTATGATCTGGTGCTCTGCCCTATGTCTCAATAAACAATCACTGTTTATCTTTACATCAGTCTCTCCTCATTATTGATTGCAAGCAACAACTGAAGAGAACATAGGAAGGCATGCAGTTAGAGTTCAGTTGACCAATGAACTCATTTACCCAATACATAAAAACTGTATTCACTGCTCACAATGCGGTCTCCTCTACATTAGGGAGGCCAACCACAGATTGGGTGACAACTTGGCAGAGCACTTCCACTTAGTCTGCAAGCTTAACCCTGAGCTTCCTGTTGCTTGCCATTTTAATTCATTACCTTGCTCTCGAACTCCTATTTCTGTTCTCGGCCTGCTGCAGTGTTCCAGTGAAGCTCAATGCAAGCTCGAGGAACAGCACTTCATCTTTCAATTAGTTACTTATATAGCCTTCTGGACTCAACATTGAGCTTAACAATTTCAGACCATGAACTCCAACCTCCATTTTGATATGTGGTCTGATTCTTGTTTTTCATGTTTTTGCTTTTGAACAGAGCTATTCATTATTCTATCATTCACACTCACTTTGAACAAATGCTTTCTTTCATTACTATAACCATTACCACTCCCTTTGTCTTTTGCTTCATGACATCCTAGTCATTTAACCTCTCCCACCCTCTACCCTATCCCTGACCTTCCCTTTTGTCCTACCTCCCCCTTCCGCCTTTTAATGGCATTAAACCCATCATATTTCTACCTTCCTTCAATTCTGAAGAGTCACATTCAACTCAAAATGTTAACTCTGTTTCTCTCTCCATAGAATACTGTCAGACCTGCTGAGTATTTCCAGCACTTTGTATTTCTGGTTTCCAGAATCTGCAGTGTTTTACTTTTACTTCATTACAAATGGTCAAGCTGTTTTTCCAAGTAGGTAAACCCTATATATTATACTTAGGATTATTCATCATCAGGTTCACTCATAAATGTGTCTCTGGGATTTTCTATGCAAAAAGGTAACTTGGGCAATAAACTGCACAGTACACAGCAAGTGTGGAAATTCACAGGGTTTACCATAGGATATCAGTGTGACAAATTCTTTGGTCTAATCATAATATACTGAGAAGGTTGCTTCACACTGTCTGGGTTAAATTTTACCAGGTGATTACTAAAACCTAACAATCAAATTATAGAGATGGTTCAACACCTTTGAAACAAAATACACATCTTGATCTGCAACTGAAACAGCCAGGAAAATTCAGAGATTTATGAGATTATCAATCATTAGCCAATTATTACTGCAGAAAACCTCTCCTAAATATTCTATTCCTCTGTAACCATCCAAGTTTACTTGCAATTTTCAGGTGAATACAGCTACAGTAAGATTTTGAATTCAGCCCAAAACAATGAGATGAAAGTTTCCTCTCTGTCCGTTGGCTATAAGGCTCCCTGGCAAAACAAAATTGGTAGATCAAGGGTTCCAGCACCAAGAACCCACAACAGAATATTGTCCCTAACCCAGTAAAAGGATGACTGGTGTGGAAGTAGAAAAATTCATCCTGCTGAAGTGTTTGTGTTAGAGTTAAATTATATTGTTACAGCAGAAAGAAAAAGGAAACTTGATTGTGCATCTGGCTGTCCTATATATGATTTAGTAGTGCTTAATGCAAATAATGCATGCCCAAAACGGAAAATTGTTCCATTATCCACCACTGTCATTCCTCATCTGGATAAGACGAGTATAAGACAGCATAGCGCACAGTGCTCCCTGTTAATATTGCACAAAAAAACCCATATTGTTTAAATCATGGCTTAATGATTAGAAAGCCTGCAATCTGTTGCTGTCTGCTATAAGCAATAAAATATACCACAATAAAACACTCACAAACTAAGTTATAAAGAATTGCACAGCATATTTCATAGTGGGATGTGCTTCAAAGGTGCAATCCACACTGGGGTTTGGGTGAGACTGAAAAAGTCAACTTAAGAAAATTGTTACATTTCAGAAATGCACTTCCCAAAAGGGTGTTGGAAGCAATTCAAAAGTAAACCTTCAAAAGAGAATAGGATTTATACTTGAAGAAACAAAAGAAAAATTGCAGGGCTAAGGGGAAGAGAAGGGGAGTGGGACTAATTGGGTAGCTCTTTCAAAGAGCCAGCACAGGAATGATGGACAAAATGGCCTCATTCTGTGCTATATGATTTTATGATTCTGCTTCACTTTCATGGTGAACAAATTTCTCAGATCTATTACTACATGATAACAATGCTCCCACCAATGGGATATATCCTTTGTGTAGTAAATGACTTCACAACAGCAGCATGTGGTGAATAAGCTGAAATTTATTCTTGATGTAACAAAATGAATATAAGGAATAGGAGTAGGCCATTCAGCTCTTCGAGCCTACTCCACTACTCAAAACGATCAAACATGGACATTTCAGAGACTGAAGACAGAAAGTGGAAATGTATTGCAATCTGGAAGAATATGCAAGGCTAGGATGGAATGCATTGGTCAGGAATCTGCTTATTAGGTAAAACATAAAGCAGCAGTAAGCTTAAAACAACACTTGAATGACTCAAGGTACAATTTCAGGGAGCAGAATCAGCAATGGCATATTTAAAAATGGGATGAGGTAATGAAATGGCAGAAGGTGAAATTCCCTCAAGTTGCCATGTCAAAGATTTACACCTATAATCCTTTACATGTTGAGATTTGATTGCTAATGCAGATTTCATGTATGCGTATACCAATAGTGCCCCACTTAAAGCAATGCCATAATGCAAATTCAAAGCTGTGTCTTTTTTAAAATATAAATTTTCAAATAATGAAAAGCAATTAGATATGTGGCATATAAAGAACAGACAAAGCATAGTTGACAAAACAGGAACACCTCATCACAATGGGCCTCATTTCACATTGTTTCTCAGCATTTTTTTGGGCAAGTATTTCAACAATTGAAGATTAGATCACTTCTGTGAAAAAAGAATCATGTTTCCAGTGTTCCAACAACAAAATGATTTCAACTGCTAAAGGAATTAGAAAATATTCACCAGATTTATTCTCTGGCTGCCTGTTGTAAACAGAAAAGTCACAACATCTGGTCTAAGCTCATTAACAAAACCCTTTGCATCTAACTGAATACACTTTCTGATTTGATCAAAATAACCATGTGGCATTATCCATCATATGTTTGGCAGTGACCAATTGGCTCCCAGAGTCACAGCAAACTCTGCAAACAAACGCCTTAGCAACCGTTTTTTAGTTATTGAATCAGCTTTGTTAGCCATGACATAACTTTATCCAAAAATATAATTTAAAGAGAAAGACACAACTATACCATGCATTTATGTGGTTTCTCCCCAGCATGCTTCAGCTCGTGCATCTCAAGCTCATAAAGGCTGCGGCTCAGTTTCCCACATGTGGTACATATAAATTTCTGCTGCTTACACTTTACAGCAGCAGAGCTGGACCTGCGTCTGTCAGGGACATGTCTCTTCAAATGAGTCTTCAATGAAGATATATAAGAAAATTCCTTACCGCAGATCTGAAAACAGAATTGCGCGAAAGCATAGAATTAAGCTTTTTTTTTAAAAAAAAAAGCAGCAAGTAACCTGCTCATTGTCTACCACGTTGTCACAGAAACACGGAACAACATTTTTGATCTCGGCTGTGCTGCGAGAGGAGCCATTAAACGAAAGTGGGATGTTTCTCATAAGAGGAATGAGAAAGGGGACCAAATCAAGGGTCAAACATTTGCTAAAATTTATACCATTCTCAACAGAAGCAGTCTTCTGAACAAGCATAATCTCCACCCTGTAAAGCCACTTCGTTACAATCAGCTTAAATCGACTGTATACAACAAATTCTTTGTCAATCTCCGATCCTGACATCTGTCAGCAATTTGCAGAGAGCATTTTTTTCATCAGTTTGACAAAACATTCGACTCCCCATGCATTGCAGTGTTGGCCAAAGGATAACATTAACTGAGTGATATGTTACTTCAGGTGGGTGGGTGGGGAGGTGCCTAGCCAACAGACACAGCAGTACATTCAAAGGTTAAATCATCAGTTTGGCAAATACACTCAGGGACGATATATTTTCGATCTTTACATCACATTACCAGCAGATGCAAAATTCTGAACATGAAAATATATGGGAGGTAGTCTTACAGCTTAAAGGGGTATTCTTCACTGTACAATAGGGTAGGATGTTTTAGGATTCAACATTAACACACAAAAGGGCCACACTTTCTGCTTGGAAGCTACACCAGAATTTGGCTAGCAGAAACTTCTGCCCACTCCGGAGATATGAGCCTGACTCCACTCCCAGGATCATTGCCATAATAAAGGCAGGTACCCAGCCTCTTCCAGGGAGTTGCAGGAGTCTGGGCTGGGAACACAAAATGGCAGGCCCTGGGGCTCTTACTGAAGAAAATAAAGATGTGGATAATAATTGATTCCACACTCCAAGTCACAAGCCAAATTTCCCCCAAGAAGTTTACCGAGAACAGCTATTCATTACCATGTCGGAGGTCATCACTTAGTTAAAAAAAAGTTAGAACTCTGCAGACTCCAAGTGCAAAGAGGAGGAGAAATCTAACAGTAGGTGGAGCTGCAGAGTAATCATTACCTCTGCCACTCAAGGTTTGTTAGTCGGTTTGTCTGCAAAAGGTACTGGACAGATTTTAACGAAACATGGTACAGAGGTAGGGTATGGCCCAAGGAAGAACTGCGTAGTTTTTGACAAAGATCTGGATCTGCTCCGGATCCTAAAGGATCTGTTAACAATGGGAGATAGGGTGAATTGACTTAAGAATGTTGTGGATTGTCTCAGCTGTCAAAATGTGAGCAGAGTTTTCAGAGCTGGCTGTTGGATGTTGATTGCCCTGAAACCTCCTCAATGTGAGGGAAGCTCTTAATAAAAAGATTTCTTTTTTCAGCTTTGTAGTTACAGAGCATCACCTAGGGAAGGAAAAGCATCAAGAAAGAGCTCTTAATTGTAATGTCAAGTTAAAACAGCACACGACTGAGTATCTGCTTCACTTGTTTGTTAGTGTTTCCATACTGACACTGCCTCTGTGGTCTTTTATATGAATGCAGTTACCAGGCAGCAAACCTTAGGGCATGAAGTTACTGTGGAAATATGCAGGATGTCAGGTTGTACCAGATCACTTGCCCTATCGATCAGAGATCTACAACTGTGCACAATGGATCGCTGCTAAGAATAGAGTAAGAATCCTCAGGGTGGACTTACTGCACACTTGAATCCTTTTGTTTTCCCATGCAATTCCACATGCTTCTGTAGGTTCCAAGCTGACTGGAATGATTCACCGCACTCGGTACAGGTAAAACTGGCAGCGTTCCCATCCTTCATCTTGGTGAGTGACTTGATGGCCAAATGTTTCCATCGCTTCAGCCGCTTTTGATGAGCCTAATAAAAAGGAACAGGCAAATAGCAATTCCTCAAGAATATGTATTATAGATTCTATGGTGTGACAAGAGTGAAATCAGGCAAAGAAAGAAACTTTGCAGGCTCCACGCATCCGGCATAAAATACAGTATTAAAAACAATTTTAAACCGATCACGTACAGCAAAATAAAATTATTAAAGGAACAGGCCATTATCCCCCACCAGCAGGCTGTTCATTTACAATTACAGATGATCTATCTTAGGACAACCCTACTTCCATAGGACAAATAACTACATTCTACTATTTTTGATAAATCAATATTTTTGATGCACATATAATCTAAACTAGTGCTGGGCACCATATTATGAAAATGAAGTTTCACGTTCAAATCAAGATTTCAAATTCCATTATTCTGATTACTTTCTTTGCCCAACCTATAACACTGCCAGACCCTTATGCAGCAGAAAAGCAAAGTTATGCTGCTCAAGGGTTTCTATTTCCCATTCTTCAGTCAGTGACCACTTTTAATATTAACACTCACTATGACTTTACTTGGCCCTGTGACTCAGTATCCACCACTATTGAATTAAGGAGTTAGCCTCACTCACCTTTTGGTTTACAGGTCTGATCACTCCTGATCTTTTCAGGCTGCCAGTAATAAAGTTATCGTCATTTGCTGAGATGCAGTCCATCCCCAGTGTTACTTCTACTTCTGGATTTTGAGCCCTATGGTTATACTGATTTTCCACATTAGTTTTTGCATTTTCATCATCACTCATTGCCACACAATAGTCTTCATCATCAAATGCTTGCAAAGCAACTCCATTATCTGAACCTCTCCAACTAAATCTTTTCTGGTCTTTGTTGACAATGCTTCCTCTTTCATCAACTCTGTGAGATTGATTACCTCCAACTATACTGCACTTATCACCTGTTTTGATAGGAAGTTCAAAGAGTTGAGAGATTAGAGCAGATTCTTTCCCAAAGGCCTTTTGATTTGCAGCTTTGCTGGTCGACAACTTAATTTGCTTCGAAGTACAAGCATAGCCTTTGCTAGCTGAATTATATGACCTGTTTTCACAGCTTTCTTCCTTAATTTCCATTTCCAGCTGAATCTGTTTACACAAGCTGATAACTTCCTCCATCTTGAGATGCTCAGCAACACTAATGATGTCAACCAGGTGAAGCATTTCAATTGTCAAGCAGGATGTATAACAGAAATCCAACAAAGGTAAAAAGCTTGGTTTTGCAAAGCCTGCAACAGCAAGTCAAAAGGAAAAAAACAACACATTCATGGGCAAAAATTAGTTCAGTTATACTATTTGAAACATTAACAAAATTGTGACTGGTTCACATTTGCAGAAAACTTTTTATTCATGCAAAAAAATTCAATATAAACTGTTTTCACCCCAAGCCTCAAATTATTTTTTATTGTGGAGAGCATCATAAACAAATCCAATTTTTTTCCTCATCCAACTTGGTTTATTTCCTCTCACTAACTTGTTGGAGTTGAAGCCATGGTGCAAACCCAAGTATTGATCCTACTAATTCAAGACTAAAAGAATAGAAATTGCAACTGTAATTGTAGCTTTCAATCATAGCAACTAGTATCTCAGCTTCACATTGTACGAACTAAATAGAGTCACTGTTTACAACAGTGACTGACTTTTCAAAAAAAAATCTTGGTTGTAAAATGCTTTGGGGCGTCCTGAGGTTGTGAAAGGCACCATATAAATGCAAGCTTTTCACTTTTCACGAGAGCAACCTTTTTCCATCAATACACACTCATTTCAGTCTAATTATACAACTGGGTTACATAGCCACCAGCAGTTTAATCTGGCAAAAAAAACTAGGCAGCCAACAACCAATTTCCCTTCTCTTTAGACCGCTAAAACAGTAATACCAATTCTAGTGTTTTCACAATATCGATTGAGACGAGGAAGAACTTTCAGTTCATCAACTGGAAAGACCCTACACTCTATCACAGTATCCAACTGGATCGGAAATGATTCCAAGCATTTTGCCTTCCTGAAAAAAATTCATTCCCAATATGTCAATCACTTCTCATCCAAAGTCAAACTTACTGATATCAGTCCTAAACTAGTCTTTTGCTAGTTTGAGTTTTTGTCGCCTTATGTCCTAATGTCAATATTTCAATTTGAAGTAGTGTTCTAGATTAATTATTTCTATACTATTCACCGTGCTGCATGATTCTTAAGATCACCTCTTGGTGACATCTTTTCAAAACTGAATAGGCCAGGTTTCTACAGTTTTGCTCTTAACTCAGTCTTCTGTCCCCAGGAATCAATCACATGGCTCTGTGTACACCATTAGAAACATGCACAGAAAGTACTGCTGTCTCCCTCCCAGCCAACACTTGTAAAAGTGACAGGTCTTCGTCAACCAGTTACAAACACAACACCAGTGACGGTGCATCAGGTTGCATGTTACCAGGAGTCATTGCTGAGTCATGACAGGAATAGACATTTTCTTTACCTGCCAACTCCACTACTGCTTCCTGACTGGCAGTAGCTCCTTTCTCGGTGAAGAGATCCTGGAAGTACTTGCTGTTGGCAGCCAGCACAGACTTGTGTGCCCGGTACTCCTCTCCCTCGATAAGCAAGGCAATGTCACAAAACTTATTTAGATTCCGCTGCTCATTCAGCTGATCTAGCACAACACGGCTGTGTCCAGTGGAGGTCTGTTTTACAATCCTCTGAAGCTCAGCCTAAGATTTTCCAAGCATATATTCAAGATTTTGAACATAAAAAATGCCTTCAAAACATCACCACCCCCCGCCCCACTATAAACTGATTTCACATCAGCTTGAACAGTTTATAAGCATCAAACACTAAACAAATCAGATACAAAATTGTCTTGAAATATGTAGTTATCCTGGGAAGTTTTTGGAAGTGTCTATTTTAAACCCATTATTTTAAATGCATTTTTACTCTGTTCCTGCCCATTGGTACTCTTATGGCTGTTGTTAATAGTTTTGTTTGGCTAGTTGCACAGAGCTATTAAAGTTACTGTTGGGTTTTTCTAAAAGGCATGCATTTTGCCATTCTAAGTGGCAGAAGAGACAGGGAATCTCATTGGCTTCTCCATTTGAATCGAAATGTTGCACTATCACGAAATGCTCCAGCTTGAAAGCTGGCTCAGCCGATTTCAACCTGGAGTATTTTCCAACTGTGAAACATTCCAGTTAAAATGAAGATAGCAAGCTTTCTCCAGAAAAAAGATTTAAACCACCCGCCCCCAAACTGTACTCACCTGATGAGAGTGTTGATTGGTAAAGTGCTTTTCATTTCCCTGAATGTGTTGTGCTCCCATATGGTCTTCCAGATTATTCTGGTTAGGTCTTGCTGCTGAAGCTTCTTCCCTTTTGACAGTCTCTTGGCCTATTTCTAAGTCTGCGGGCAGGTCTTCTGACAGATGGCAGATTTTGTCTGCACCTGACCTGCACACTTCACACTGTTTGACAAACTGTGAGATTTGGCTCAAAATTCCTATTAAAAGAACACAATTTTATCTCAAGAACATTTACAAATTAAGCATGAAGAAAAACTATCAAATAATTAGCCATTCAATTAACAACCAGACAATTGACCCAACCTGTTCTGGAATGCAGATGAGATACTGTGGGATAGGCAGAGGTAGCAAATGAAATGCTTTCTTTAAACACCAACAGTTTGGAAGCAATAGAAACTGCAAATGTTTAAATGTACCTGTGTTATCTTAGGGTGCATTTACAATGTAACTATGGCTTGGTGTGCTGTTGCTGCTGCTGTGTTACAGCAGCCTGAGTCTGGTATCAAAGCCATACCTCATAGAAGAAGAAGCGGGTTGAGACTCCTTGGAGGAGGGAGTTCTCATTTTGCTCTGCAGTTAGATTGGGATTTGGCAGCCTAATATCACGCCACAACTTTAACATTAATACAATGCACAAACAGCTTTACACCAATGCTAAAGTCATAGTGTGAATCGTCCATAAATCTACAAAGTGTAATAAAGGATGGTACATTTTAAACCTGAACTTAACCTTTGCTGGATTTTCAAGCAAGCATACATTTTGGGGGGGCCTCGTTTTAAGTTAAAAATTATATATTTCCTATCAAACAACAACTACTACTGCATTGAGGGGATGAAAAATGATTGAGCAGATGAGGTTTTTGAACACTGCAAAGTTTTTCTTTGTAAAATGCTATTTCAATTAAGGTCGACCAGTATTGTTCAACACCTTAGTGAAAACAGCAATTCAAAGTTAGCTTGGTAGTGGATGGAGCTGTTTGGTTAGCATTAATCAAATAGCAGCTTTGGAAATAAGTTGTTGTGCAGACTGTGGGCTGTAAATTAGACACCAGATCACAAAATCTGGAAACATACATCTACCTAGAAGATAAAAAGTTGAAACTGGAAATGCACAGCAGGTCTGTCAGCGTCTGTGAAAAGACCAGTTTTGATTGTATATAGGTCCTGTGTACCTAGAGTCATTACAGTCCCCTCAGGTCACGTATGTCTGTGACTGCTCTTTGCTCTCAGCTTCTGTATAAATCTACACTTATTACATTCAGTGACCCTCAGACCTATATTTAATGCTCCCCACGCATGTGTTTATTAATCCCCTATTTATATAAAAAAGAAAAGGAAAATAATTATCCTTGGGAGGTGGGAGACGCTGGAAAGATTTCAACCTGGAGATGATGTTATATATTTCTATCAGGATGAGGGGCACTTGCAGGTGGTGGTCATTCCCCATGGGGCCTGCTGCCCTTGTCCTTTGGGGTGGTCAATGATTGACTTGCAGCTGGTGGTCATTCCCCCACGGGACCTGCTGCCCTTCTCCTTCGGGGTGGTCAATGATTGACTTGCAGGTGGTGATCATTTCCCATGGGACCTGCTGCCCTTGTCCTTCGAGGTGATCAATGATTGACTTGCAGGTGGTGGTCATTTCCCATGGGACCTGCTGCCCTTGTCCTTCGGAGTGGTCAATGATTGACCACTTCAAGCCAGCCTCCACACCCTTTACCCCCCCCTCCTCTCTCCACGCCCCCCCCTCCCTCCACCCCCCCAACCCCCCCTCCCTCCACCCCCCCACCCCCCTCCCTCCCCGCTCCCTCCACCCCCTCACCCCCCAACACCCCCCACCCCACCCTCCCTCCACCCCCCCATCCCCCAACCCCCCCCACCCCCAACCCCCCCTCCCTCCACGCCCCCCAACACCCAACCCCCCCCCACCCCCAACCCCCCCTCCCTCCACCCCCCCCAACCCCCAACCCCCCCTCCCTCCACCCCCCCCAACCAACCCCCACACCCCACCCCCCTCCCTCCACCCCCCCAACCAACCCCCACCCTCCAACCAACCACCTCCCCTCCCTCCGTCCCCCCCACCAACCAACATCCCCCCCAACCAACCAACCAACCAACACCCCCCCCCCTCCCCGGTATTTGCCCCACTCGCCTCTCCACCAGTAGCCGCTGCTGACATTGATGCCTGTGATCTCCCTCGAGTAGTGGCGGCCGCTCCGGCTGATGTGGCAGCGCCGGAAGATCTCCCGGCGCCGCGGCTCCTCCACCACCACCTCCAGCTCGTCCAGCCGCCCGCTGTCCCGCCGCCGCCGCTGGTAGAAGAGCAGCCCGTCCCGGAAGACGTAGCAGGCGGCGGCCTTGCGGATGGCCCGCTTGGTGTGCTCGGCCGTGCCCGCCGCGTACGGCTGCTTCCGGTGGGTCAGGTAGCGCACGATGGCCCGGTAATTCTCGGCGCTCGTCATCCCGGCCCGGCCCGTTCACCAGGGAGGCGGGGAGGGGACTGTCCGCACCACTGACCCCGCAGCGCTCCATTCCGTTCCGGGGTCAGTCAGTACCCGGATCTGTGAACTGCATCTTCTCACCTACAACAGCTCGTTCCATTGTTTGGAGGAGGGGGGAGGAGGGGGGGGAGAGGGGGGAGAGGGGAGGGGGGAGGGGCAGGGGGGGGGGAGAGGGGAGGAGGGGAGAGGGGAGGGGGGGAGGGGCAGGGGGGGAGAGGGGAGGGGGGGAGAGGGGAGGGGGGGGAGAGGGGGCAGAGGGGAGGGGGGGAGAGGGGGCAGAGGGGAGGGGGGGAGAGGGGGCAGAGGAGAGGGGGGGAGAGGGGGGAGAGGGGAGAGGAGATGGGAGGGGAGAGGGGGGGAGAGGAGAGGGGAGGGGGCAGAGGGGGGGGGGCAGAGGGGGGGGGCAGAGGGGAGGGGAGGGGGCAGAGGGGGGGGCAGAGGGGGGGAGAGGGGAGGGGAGGGGAGGGGAGGGGGCAGAGGGGAGAGGGGAGGAGGGGAGGGGAGGGGGCAGAGGGGGAGAGGGGAGGAGGGGAGAGGGGGGTGGGGGGGAGGAGAGAGGGGGAGAGGGGTGGGGGGGAGGGGAGAGGGGTGGGGGGGAGGGGGGAGGGGAGAGGGGTGGGGGGGAGGGGAGAGGGGTGGGGGGGAGGGGAGAGGGGGAGAGGGGTGGGGGGGGAGGGGAGAGGGAGGGGTGGAGGGAGAGGGGGAGAGGGGTGGGGGGGGAGAGGGAGGGAGGGGTGGAGGGAGAGGGGTGGGGGTGGAGGGGTGGAGAGGGAGGGGGGAGAGGGGAGAGGGGTGGAGGTAGGGGGGAGGGGAGAGGGGTGGAGGGGGAGAGGGAGGGAGGGGAGGAGGTGGAGGGTGGAGGGAGAGGGGTGGGGGTGGAGGGGGAGAGGGAGGGAGGGGTGGAGGGGGAGAGGGAGGGAGGGGAGGAGGGGGAGGGTGGAGGGAGAGGGGTGGGAGTGGAGGGGTGGAGAGGGAGGGGGGAGAGGGGTGGAGGGGGAGGGGTTTATGGACGGGGAGAAGGGGGGGTTTGTGGATGGGGAAGGGAGGGGGAAGGGAGGGGGAGGGGGTAGGAGGGGGTTAGAGGTGGTGGGGGAGGAGGGGGTTAGAGAGCTGGGGTGGAGGAGAGAGGTGGGAGGGGGGAGGAGAGAGGTGGGAGGGGGGAGGGGTGGAGGGAGAGGGGGGAGAGGGGTGGAGGGGGAGAGGTGGAGGGGAAGGGGAGGGGTTTATGGACGGGGAGAAGGGGGGGTTTGTGGACGGGGAAGGGAGAGGGAGGGGGAGGGGGTAGGAGGGGGTTAGAGGTGGTGGGGGGAGGAGGGGGTTAGAGAGCTGGGGGTGGAGGAGAGAGGTGGGAGGGGGGAGGAGAGAGGGGGGAGGAGAGAGAGGTGGGAGGGGGGAGGAGAGGTGGAGCGGGGAGGAGAGGGGGGGAGAGAGGTGGAGGGGGGGGGAGAGAGGTGGAGGTGGGGGGAGGGGAGGAGGGATGGGGGGGGGGAGGGAGGGGGAGGGGGGGGGAGAGAGGTGGAGGGGGAGGAGGGGGGTAGAGAGGGGGGGGGAGGAGATGGTGGAGGGGGGGGGGAGGGGGGGGGGGGGGGGAGTGGAGGGGGAGGGGGGGGGGTAGGGAGAGAGAGAGTGGGGGTGGGAGGGGGAGAGGGAGAGTGGGGGGGGGGGGTGGGAGTGGGGTGGGAGAGAGAGAGTGGGGGTGGGAGGGGGGAGAGAGTGGGGGTGGGAGGGGGGGGGGAGTGGGAGGGGGGGGGGAGTGGGGGGGGGGGGGAGGAGGGGAGGGGGGGGGAGGGGGGGGGGGAGAGAGGGGGTTGGGGGGGGGGAGGGGGGAGAGAGAGTGGGGGTGGTGAGGGGGGGTAGAGAGAGAGAGGGTGGGGGGGAGAGGGGGGGTAGAGGGGGGGGAGGGGGGTGGGAGGGGGGTGGGGGTGGGAGGGAGGGGGTGGTGGGGGGGGTGAGAGAGAGAGAGAGTGGGGGTGGGAGGGGGGTAGAGAGAGAGAGAGTGGGGGTGGGAGGGGGGTAGAGAGAGAGAGAGTGGGGGTGGGAGGGGGGTAGAGAGAGAGAGAGTGGGGGTGGGAGGGGGGGTAGAGAGAGAGAGAGTGGGGGTGGGAGGGGGGTTAGAGAGAGAGAGAGAGAGTGGGGGTGGGAGGGGGGTAGAGAGAGAGAGAGAGTGGGGGTGGGAGGGGGGGGAGAGAGAGAGAGTGGGGGTGGGAGGGGGGTAGAGAGAGAGAGAGTGGGGGTGGGGAGGGGGGTAGAGAGAGAGAGAGAGAGTGGGGGTGGGAGGGGGGTTGAGAGAGAGTGGGGGTGGGAGGTGGGAGAGGAGGGGGGTGGGAGGGAGTAGAGAGAGAGAGTGGGGGTGGGAGGGGGAGAGAGAGAGAGGGTGGGAGGGGGTAGGGGGAGAGAGAGTGGGGGTGGGAGGGGGGGTAGAGAGAGAGAGAGTGGGGGTGGGAGGGGGGTAGAGAGAGAGAGAGTGGGGGTGGGAGGGGGGGTAGAGGAGAGAGAGGGTGGGGGTGGGAGGAGGGGGGAGGGAGGGGTGAGAGAGTGAGGGGGGGTGGGAGGGGGGTAGAGAGAGAGAGAGTGGGGGTGGGGGAGAGGAGGGGGGTAGAGAGAGAGAGAGTGGGGGTGGGAGGGGGAGAGAGAGAGAGAGAGTGGGGGTGGGAGGGGGAGAGAGAGTGGGGGTGGGAGGGGGGAGAGAGAGTGGGGGTGGGAGGGGGGAGAGAGAGAGAGAGAGTGGGGGTGGGAGGGGGAGAGGAGAGAGAGAGTGGGTGGGGGTGGGAGGGGGAGAGAGAGGGGAGAGAGAGTGGGGGGGAGGAGGGAGAGAGAGAGTGGGGGTGGGAGGGGGGAGAGAGAGTGGGGTGGGAGGGAGAGAGAGAGAGTGGGGGTGGGAGGGGGAGAGAGAGTGGGGGTGGGAGGGGGAGAGAGAGTGGGGGTGGGAGGGGGAGAGAGAGAGAGAGTGGGGGTGGGAGGGGGAGAGAGAGAGAGAGAGAGAGTGGGGGTGGGAGGGGGAGAGAGAGTGGGGTGGGAGGGGGAGAGAGAGTGGGGGTGGGAGGGGGAGAGAGAGTGGGGGTGGGAGGGGGAGAGAGAGTGGGGGTGGGAGGGGGAGAGAGAGTGGGGGTGGGAGGGGGAGAGAGAGTGGGGGGTGGGGGGGGAGAGAGAGAGTGGGGGTGGGAGGGGGAGAGAGAGAGAGAGAGAGTGGGGGTGGGAGGGGGAGAGAGAGAGAGAGAGAGTGAGTGGGGGTGGGAGGGGGAGAGAGAGAGAGTGGGGGTGGGAGGGGGAGAGAGAGAGAGAGTGAGTGGGGGTGGGAGGGGGAGAGAGAGAGAGAGTGAGTGGGGGTGGGAGGGGGAGAGAGAGAGAGAGTGCGTGGGGTGGGAGGGGGAGAGAGAGAGAGAGAGAGAGTGAGTGGGGGTGGGAGGGGGAGAGAGAGGGTGGGAGGGGGAGAGAGAGAGAGAGTGGGGGTGGGGGTGGGAGGGGGAGAGAGAGGTGGGAGGGGGAGAGAGAGGGTGGGTGGGAGAGAGGGGAGAGAGAGAGAGAGTGGGGGTGGGGTGGGAGGGGGAGAGAGAAGGTGGGAGGGGGAGAGAGAGTGGGGGTGGGAGGGGGAGAGAGTGGGGGTGGGAGGGGGAGAGAGTGGGGGTGGGAGGGGGAGAGAGAGGGTGGGAGGGGAGAGAGGGGGAGAGAGTGGGGGTGGGAGGGGGAGAGGAGAGAGAGTGGGGGTGGGAGGGGGAGAGAGTGGGGGTGGGAGGGGGAGAGAGTGGGGGTGGGAGGGGGAGAGAGTGGGGGTGGGAGGGGGAGAGAGAGAGAGAGAGAGTGGGGGTGGGAGGGGGAGAGAGAGAGAGAGTGGGGGTGGGAGGGGGAGAGAGAGAGAGAGAGAGTGGGGGTGGGAGGGGGAGAGAGAGAGAGAGAGTGGGGGTGGGAGGAGGGAGAGAGAGAGAGAGTGGGGATGGGAGGGGGAGAGAGAGAGAGAGTGGGGATGGGAGGGGGAGAGACGAGAGAGAGAGTGGGGGTGGGAGGGGGAGAGAGAGAGAGAGAGTGGGGGGTGGGAGGGGGAGAGAGAGAGAGAGAGTGGGGATGGAGGGGAGAGAGAGAGAGAGAGTGGGGGTGGGAGGGGGAGAGAGAGAGAGAGAGTGGGGGTGGGAGGGGGAGAGAGAGAGAGAGTGGGGATGGGAGGGGGAGAGAGAGAGAGAGTGGGGATGGGAGGGGGAGAGAGAGAGAGAGAGAGAGTGGGGATGGGAGGGGGAGAGAGAGAGAGAGAGAGTGTGGGTGGGAGAGAGAGAGAGAGAGAGAGAGAGTGGGGGTGGGAGGGGGAGAGAGAGAGAGAGAGAGTGGGGGTGGGAGGGGGAGAGAGAGAGAGAGAGAGTGGGGGTGGGAGGGGGATTGAGAGAGAGTGGGGGTAAGAGGGGGAGAGAGAGAGAGAGAGTGGGGGTAAGAGGGGGAGAGAGAGAGAGAGAGTGGGGGGTAAGAGGGGGAGAGAGAGAGAGTGGGGGTGAGGAGGGGGAGAGAGAGAGTGGGGGTAAGAGGGGGAGAGAGAGAGAGAGAGTGGGGGTGGGAGGGAGAGAGAGAGTGGGGTGTAAGAGGGGGAGAGAGAGAGAGAGAGTGGGGTAAGAGGGGGGAGAGAGGAGAGTGGGGGGGTAAGAGGGGGAGAGAGAGAGAGTGGGGGTAAGAGGGGGAGAGAGAGAGAGAGAGTGGGGGTGGAGGGGGAGAGAGAGAGAGAGAGTGGGGGGTAAGAGGGGGAGAGAGAGGGAGAGTGGGGGTGGGAGGGGGAGAGAGAGAGAGAGAGTGGGTAAGAGGGGGAGAGAGAGAGAGAGAGTGGGGGTGGGAGGGGGAGAGAGAGAGAGAGAGTGGGGGTAAGAGGGGGAGAGAGAGAGAGAGTGGGGGTGGGAGGGGGAGAGAGAGAGAGAGTGGGGGTGGGAGGGGGAGAGAGAGAGAGAGAGTGGGGGTGGGAGGGGGAGAGAGAGAGAGAGAGTGGGGGTAAGAGGGGGAGAGAGAGAGAGAGTGGGGGTGGGAGGGGGAGAGAGAGGGGTGGGGGGCGAGAGGGGAGAGGTGGGGGGGAGGAGCGGAGATGGGGGAGGAGGGGAGAGGTGGGTGTGGAGAAGGAGGGGAGAGGTGGGGGTGGAGAGGGGGGTGGGGAGCATCAACCATTTAAGCGAAGCTGTTAGGCTTCAGCTCTTCCGTTCATTGAGAGACAGTCATGATGTCACCTTGTTCTTAACACCTAGGACAGTTTGAGTTAAATCACAGTAGGCTGCAAAACTTTCTACTACCATCAAGATTTGGCTTCAGAAAAATAGTTAATGGAAATATGTGCATTCAACAGTTGGGTGTATTCCTATTATAAAAGTAAGTTGCATTCATGATTAAACGCTTACTGTTTCATTAAGTCAGACCCCTGGTTGGCTGAATCGTTATTTCATTTAGAGAGCCAGCATAATTGACAATGTTTGTTGTTTCTATAAGTTCAATTAAGAAGTGATTTTAATAGTTTTGGGTTTAATGAATTAGTTCAAGTATGAGAAAAGGAATGGCAACAGGTGATTAGCAGCATGTGCACCGTAGATGCAAATTGCATGTAATTTCCATATTAAATAACTTTCATGTTCTTACATGAAAAATCTAAGTTAATCGTAGATGTCTTTACCCACAACTGTGCCTGTTGTCTTCCACAGCTCATGATTTTGCACTGCCTAACTTCTGCCAAATGTCAAAGTTCAAAATGGTTGAAGAATAGATGAAGTATAGAATTGCAGTGAATCAGTGGCACTACTGTTAACCAGGTGGGCAGTCATGGCTGTAATTACCCACCTACCAGATTCCAAACTCAACTATGCCACAGAGACGAGTACTTCATAATCAGGACCTCAGAATTGGAGAATGGTAAAGGGGGGTGGTGGTGTTGTGAAATAAGGCTAAAAAGAGGGGTACTATTAAATATAATTTTGACAACGACAGTGACGAGTTTACAACACCTGTGGGACAAATGCTTTGCAAAGACATCCACTTCCCACACCCAAAATGGCAGACCACTCAAAAGGGAGAAAAAAAACCAGTACAGATCAGTACTCTTATTTCCCAGTTTTACTGGTATTCCATTTTAAGGTATACAAGACCAGTTCGGACCTGTATTCCTATTTCCCAGTTTTTACTGTTTTCTCATTCTGGGCAATCAAAACAAATGAGAGAAAGCGAATCTCCTTGTCATTGGCCAAATTAGTCGTCTTAAGGAAGTCTTCAAAAAGCACATGCTAAAGTTTAACCGTGTCTTTAATTTCATTGGTTACATAAGATCATAAGAAATAGGAGCAGGAGTAGGGCATTCAGTCATCAAGCTTGCTGCACCATTCGATAAGATCATGGCTGACCTGACTGTGGCCTTAACTGCATTTTCCTGTCTGTCCCCAGTTTGGGTTGTGACTACATATCTATAATCTGCACCACCTAATTACTTCTGTTAAAAGCCAATGGCAAGCATAATCTGACAAGACTTTGCAAAAAAAAATACAAACTTGGTTTAATACACGTGTACTCATTACACTTGTATTTCCAAGCTCAATGAGGAATGATGTGAGGAGTTTGATGCCTTTTCATGTGTTTTGGAATCCCGAGTTGGAATGTAAGCCATTTCCACAAATAGAGAGCACAGGCATCTTGGATCAACAGTGGAATTCAAAGAGCAAAGGCAAAATATTAAAAATAGAATATTTCTTATCTCAGACATTCCACTTATTACCAAGACAGAATTTTAAGATGCTTTTATCACATTCCAGATCTTATTAGTAGAGGTTAAAGAGCAGAATATTCCAAACAATTGTGTTATTTACAAAATAAAGCTGAAATGAAGGCCTAGGAGTTGAACCATTTCCTTACTCCAATGACTCCAACCCCTGATCTGCCTAGGGTTTTGTTTAAGAAAGTAAGCTGTGCTCAGTCAAAATTATTTTCCAATTTGAAAATTTTAATTAATAAGACAATTTACATTTAGTCTACCAAAATGAACTGATAGCTACTTATAATTTTTGTTTAAATTGCTCAAGTCTCGGATTAAGTTAGTTCTGCAAATTGACCTTTTAAATTGAAAGAAAACAAAAAATGTATCTGCATATAAAGTCAACAAGGACATTTGATACAAATATACTTAACACGCACACACAGACAGATTCCACGGTCACTAACTGGAGTGGACTTTCGTGATTCTGGACAACATACATAGTCAAGAAGGTCCTCCCACATATTTGATCATTCTTGCCAGTGTGAAATTTAAGTGAAATTTCAAACAAAGAAAAGTCTTTCCACACAGCTGAGGAAATCAAAAAGAGACATTTTTTTTACCAGTGTGAGATGTTCAACAAACTATAATCAGTTTTTGTCTATTTAGATTGATTTGATTGGTCAGTTTAAAGTGTGCACCTGTTGGTGGGATTATTTGGTGGGCAGTTTCTGGGTACTTTGTCGTCCCATAGGGGCAGAACAATGGAACTTTTGCAGAACAACCTCACCAAACAAAGCACTGTGCGGGGTATGGGGAAATGGGCAGGAGGGAGGGATGACTTGGGAATTATGGAATTGGGGCTGGGAATGGCAAAAGGAGGGGTGGAATGGCAGTGGTATGAGAGGGATGAAAGGAATGGGATGGCTATCTCATGAGAAGGATTGCATAAGAAGCAGATTTAAAGGAGTACTGTTGAATAGATACTAATTTCACTGCAAATATTTTGTTGGTCTCTTTAAAGTTAGCTTAAAAATACATTTTCCCCCATTTTATATTAAAATAGAGAGAAATATTCCCCAAGTTGAAATACAAGCCCATATTTAAAGTTTAAAATAATTACATTGTGCTTTGGTAAAGTCGTCAGACTGCATTAACAACATTTTCAATATACAAAACTAAAGCATGTAGTTACATTGTTTTATTTGCACACAAGCCATTTTCTCCTCAGACCACATTAACCGAGGCTTCTGTAAATGTAAGTGAGTCACTTAAGACCAGGGGAATTCTGTCGAATATTCCCTCTTGCCCTTTCTGGAAGTGTATAGCTGTTTTGCAGCATATGTTGGGACAGGAAAATAAAACCTGCTCCTCACCACTGCATGAAGCACCAATTAAGTGATCTGAATATATTGCTGCATCTAGGCACATGTGTCTCTTAAATATCAAACAACACAGCGTGCACTCAATGATTTCACACTTGCGTGCAATCGTTTGCAACATCCTCCCATTTTGGTAGTTATTGTCCAATTTTTTTTGGCAACTCAAGTTTGGAAGTTTGTTTTCCTTATAAAGTATTATTGCTGTAACTGGGCGGATTGCTAATTTGGACATCAAAGGGTGAAAACTAAAGGACAACAAAATCACAAAAAAAGGAGGCTCTTATTGTAAAAGTGGAGAAAGGGACGGGAAAGACAAGGGGATTCAAATTCTGGGAAGTAATTTTGGTCACATAGTTCTTATAGTATTTGATTTTCCCTGCTGGATTCATTCATCTGTCAGCTCCACCGCTTCTTCCTTACTGGGAGTGGGGCTCCTTCCTCAGTGAATCGGTTCTGGCAGCCAGCGGAGGTTGGTGGTCCCGGTACGCAACCCCATCGATGAAGCAAGCAGGCATTGCTGAAGTTATTGGTTTTACACTGCTGTTCAATTCCTCTGGCAGTTGTTCGCTATTTCCACTGGATACCTTTCTCACAAGCCTATCATTGTCTACCTGACAGGAGGAGCAGGGGAAAAAAATTAAAGAACATGGAATGTAGATATGTTTACACTGTCGAGGAAATCCACTATGAGAGCGCACAACATTTTTATCGCTCTCCATGCAATGCATGATAAATTATTTCCAGAATAATTCAGCTTTTCTCTGCTAACTCCGCAACAACTCGTATTTATATAGCAACTTTCGCGTAGTAAAGCATCCCAAGCCATTTCACAGGAACATTAGTGAATAAAATTTGATACAAAATATATTAGGTCAGCTGGCAAAAATCTTGGCCAAAGAAGCAGGTTTTCAGGACTGTCTGAATTGAAGAGAAAGAGGTAAAGAGACAGAGAGATTAAGGGAAGGAATTCGAGATGTTCCAGCCTCTGCAGCTGAAGACACATCTGCCAATCGTGAAGGGATTAAAATCAGGGATGAACAAGAGGCTAGAAATGGCAGAACGCAAGAGATCACAAAGACTTGTAGGGCTGGAGGAGGCCACGAAGGGATTTGCAAACAACCATGTGAATTTTAAAACCGATGCATTGTCAAACCGGGAGTTAGTGTAGGCCAGTGAAGAGGTGATGGGTGAATAGGACTTGGTGCGAGCAGTAGCGTTTTGGATGCGCTCAAGCTTATGAAAGGTGGAAGACGGGAGGTTGGTCAGGAGAGCTTTGGAATCATCAATTTTATAGATAACAAAAGCATAAATACGAGTTTCAGCAGCAGATGAGTTGTAGCAGAGACAGCTGTGTTAAAGGTGGAAGTAGGTGGAACAAATAGTCTAGATGGTTAAGCAAATATATGGTTGGAAGTTCATCTCAGTGCCAAACCAGCTACTAAAGTTGCAGTCAGGATCAGCCTCAGATAGTTGACAGGGAGAAGGATGTACTCAAACTAGCCTTCATATTGCTAATACTGCATTCTTTTTGGTCTAAATGGGATGGTTGTCCCATAGATTTTAGTGGAAACTGCAACTTGAACCACAATTGACCAATGAGAATGGTCTCTCCTACTCAGATCTGCTGATCCAGGATTGAGAAGTAACCTTGGGTGCCCTCCTTGCAATGCCCTTACTCTGCACTTACAGCTGCCAAAATAGTCTGTAGTAATTTGCTAATGTGCTCAATTTGGACTTAATCTCACAACATTGGTATCACCAGCTGACTTATCCTTGATGCTGAGAACGAATCTGAAATTGAGGCAGTGTAATCGGAGAACTGGAATTTTCAGCTGCTACATTGCTTGTAACTTCCAAGCAGGCAGTGGAAATTAAAATTCCAGTAAATAATTCATCAATGGCAGCAATCAGGAAAAACTAACAAAGCACACAAACACAATTATTAAGTGCTTCAGTCAGCAAAAGAGAAAACTTAAATTTCAGTAACTCAAATACTTGTCTTCCACAGCAGAATTCTCAAGATCAGTAATTTCCCTGTTATCAGTCATTCTCTCCATCATTTCCCATTTATCCTTTTGGTATTTGATGCAGTCCACGTGGATGGTTGAGTTTTATTTTTTTCCGAGCTGTGCAACCATTTCTCATGTTCTCTTGTACCTTTCTCCATTTTTGGTGGAGGGGAAGAAACAGGATAGATAGTAAATGTTCAATAGGCAGAATGTTAAAAAAAATTACACATTTATTAACAGGGGCATAGAGCACAAGAGCAAGGAAGTTATGTTGAACTTGTATAGGACATTAGTTGGGCCACAGATGGAGGTCCAGCTCTGGGTGCTGCACTTTAGTAAGGATGTGAAGGCATTGGAAAGACTGCAGGGAAGATTCACGAGATATGTTCCTGGGATGAGGAAATTGAGTTATATAGATAGATTGGCGAGGTTAGCACAGTTTTCCTTGGGCAAAAAAAAAGACTGAGAGGAGACTTGATAGAGGTATTCAAAATTATGAGGGGTCTGGACAGAGTAGATAGGGAGAAACTGTTCCCACTCACAAAAGGATCAAGAACAAATGGGCACACATTTAAAATAATTGGTAAAAGAAGCAAAAGGTCTGGAATGCGCTGCCTAAGAAGTGGTGGAAGCAGCCAACTGAAGCATTCAAAAGGGAATTAGACAGTTATCTAAAAAGGAAGAATGTACAGGGTTACGGGGAGAAGGCAAGAGAATAGCACTGGGTAAATTGCTCATTCAGAGACCCGGTGTAGATAGGATGGACCAAATTCCATCCTGCAATGTAACAGTTCTGTGATTACCATCATGGGATTCCAAATCAGTCTGAGATCAGATACCAAAAACTATGTGTTCCTAGAATTGACTTATTGTAGTAATCTGATGCGTAATATAACTTTAAGACAAATATTGAAATGTAAGATCTTGGTATCCAATAGCTGAGGAGCGCGGGCTACCTCTGTGCGCAGTAGTCTTAAGTTAGAGCCTAAGTGTAAAGACAGAGTTTTAAGCACACGAGTGTAGCTGCTGAGTTCCTTTTGTAAATAAACTGAATGTGTTTCTTCTAAGGATGGTCTACTGATCTCTGTCTTGGTACCAACTCAGCCACCCCAAAACAAACGTGCAACCCGGATCCTTTAACCCCAACAAACGAGAGTAAAAAAGCAAGAAAGGACCTGAAAGGACAAGGTAAAAAGCAAGAAAGAACAAAGGAAATCAGAAGAACCGAAATTGGACCATACCTCACATGGTAACTGTAAGTAAAACAAAATTTCCTTCTGAGCGTCAAAGTGAACCCCTCAGAGCACGCCGCAATTTGGGAGAGTGGAGCCTTTCCATCCAACCTCGGATGACTAGTCTCACTTCGTTGAACGCCCCGTGTTCTTCTTCCAGGTGAACATCGTGGGGGAGGAGGAGAAGTGCGCGATCCTCTCATCCACGTGTGGGAGTAAGACGCGGATTAATGTGAAACTTGTTGACACCCAGTGCCCCAGATCTGAAAAGTTTTGATGACTTAATGAGCCTTGTAAAGAACCGCTACCGGCCAAAGCCCTCGGTGACAATACGACGCTTCAAATTTAACTCGAGGAATAGAGCCGAAGGGGGGAGACAGTTGCTTGTTATGTGGCAAGTCTGAAACAATTAACGGAATATTGCGAGTTTGGTACATCTACCAATGATATGCTGAGAGATCGATTGGTCTGTGTGGTATAAAGGAAGGTGCAATTCGGAAGAGATTACTGTCTGAAACAAATTTGGATTTTCAGAAGGCATTGGAAATTGTTCTGGCAATGGAAGGCGCAGTGCGGGACTCAAAAGCCATACAGAGAGCGCAAGATGGCACTGTCCTCTGCGTTGGGCACGGAGCCTCAGCTAAAAAGAGCGTGAACGTGCAAGGCTTTGCTCAGAACCGGGAAGCAGGCACCGCTGGCAGACAAGTATAAAGAGATAACAAAAACAGAAAATGCTGGAAAAACTCAACAGGTCTCACAGCATCTGTGGAGAGAAAAAATACAAGAGTTAACTGTTCGAGTCCTTACGACTTCTTCAGAGCTAAAGAGAAGTAAAAATGTGATGAAATTTATCCTTTTAAGGGAGGTGCAGCAGGTGAAGCTGGATAGAAGGCCAGTGATAGGTGGAGGCAAAGGAGAGATAACAAGAGATATCATGAACAAAAGGACAAAGGGGGTGTTAATGGTAATGGTACGGGCTAAAGGAGGTGCTGATGGTGGCATTAAGTTCAGAAATCGGAATGTGATAATAGCAGGACAAGAGTAAGCACTCTGGAAAGAACAACATGAACAAGTGATGGATGGTCCTTGTGGGGGTTGGGGGAAGGGGACGGAGGTGGGAAAAAAGATTGAAAATAGGATAAAAGGTGGGGATAAAACAATGAATAAAAATGAAAATAAATAATAAGTGGATAAAAAATAAAAATTATAAAAAGAAAAAGTGAAAATTAAGAAATTAAAATGAATATTAAAAAAGGGGATAAAAATGGGGTGAGGATGGAGGAGAGAGTTCATGGTTTGAAGTTGTTGAACTCAATGTTAAGTCTGGAAGGATGGAAAGTGCCTTTACACTTTAGAAGCCCTGTCAATCATTTTTGGTGTTAAGAAGTTTCACCACTATGTATACGGCCATCATTTTACCCTCATATCGGACCATAAGCCATTATTAGGATTATTCAGTGAAGACGAGGCTATACCCCCTATAGCCTCAGCAAGAGTACAAAGGTGGGCATTGATCTTGAGTATACTTTAATTCATATACCCTGACGTCAAATTGGAAACGCAGATGCACTCAGTGGTTTGCCCATGCAAGTAAAAGATGAGGATGTTCCAATTCCTCAAGAATTAATTTTATTTAACTTCCTGGATTCATCACCGATATATGCTGGACAGATTAAAGATAGGACAAATTGAGACCCAGTCTTACCCAAAGCGCGAGATCAAGTTCTTCATGGTTGGTCACAAGAACATGAATCTGATTAAATGAAAGCGTATTTCCAGAGAAGATACAAAATAACCAGCCAGGAAAGTATCTTTGGCCAGTATCTTCTGGTTGGTGAGTGGGGTGGGGCCTGCTCGCCGACATGTATAATGGCGCAGGGTGACACCGGGTGCGCGTCCCAATGTCACCCCGCGTCACTTAGATTGTCAGTTTGGCCTATTAAGGCCATTAAAAACCCAATTGAACTCATTAATGGACCTGCCCGTCCAACCTGAAGGCTGGTGGACAGGCCGGGAGCCCAGGCTGGCTTATGAAGAAACATGAAACCTCATCCACGGGCGGGATGAGGTTTCACGAGTGATTTAAAAATGCAGAATATTTTACAATAAAAGTTATGGACATGTCCCAGCTCATGTCGCAGTGTCACATGAGGGGACGTGGCATGGAAATGTTTTCAAATCTTTATTGAAAGTTTTAAATTGGTGCCGATCTCCCTGAGGCAGCACTTTGACTCAGGGAGATCTGTGCGCTCTTTCACGCATGCGTGCGAAAGAGCGCACTCCCAGCTGAGGGAATCCCCCCCCTTGCCCAAACAGCGAGTGTACAGTGCTTCCTGGTGCATGTCACGCTAGGCGGTCCTTAATTGGCCCACTCATGTAAAATGGCGGCGCGCCCCCAATTTGGGGGCGCCGATCAGAAGCGCACTCGCACCCCCCCCCCCCCCCCCCCCCCAATAGGGGGGAAAATGTCCTTATTTTGGGGAGCATGAGTGATTGTTCCTCCAAAAGGATGAAAGCCATTATTATCTGAACTGCACAGTGCACATCCCGGAATTTCCAGAACTAAGGCAATTGCACGCAGCTATCTACGGTGGCCTGGAATGGACGAAGAAATAGAAAACTTTGAGAGAAGTTGTACGCAGTGTCAGCAAGTACAGAAATCACCTTCAACAGCCCCCGTTACACCCCTGGGAGTGGCCAGGAAGGCCATGGGTGCGAGTACACATCGACCAAGTGGGACCTTTTATGGGAACAGTGTTTCTCCTTTTAGTTGATGCTCACTGGAAATGGACGGACGTATATGAAGTGAAGTCGCCAACATCTTCTTGCTACAATTGACAAGCTACGTCAAAGTTTCACAACCAATGGACTACCAGAAGTGGCCGTTATCAGACAATGGAACATAAACTTCATCGTTCCACCCTTCTTCAAACGGACTGGCCGAGAGAGCGGTTCAGACTTTCGAGTCTGGTATGAAGAAATTGTCTGGAGATTCTATAGCGACTAAACTAGCAGGTTTTCTTTTCCATTATAGGACCACCCCTCATACAACAACAAATGCCACACCTGCGGAATTGTTGATGAAACACCATTTCCGATCGAGATTGAGCCTAATTATACCAAACTTAAGGGGTGTGGGGAGGTGGGGTGGTGGGGGAAGGTGGAAAGGAGTCAGGGAAGTCCGAAAACTGGACATGATTGGCACAGTCATGACAGGGCATTTAATGCAGGAGAGAAGGTATATCTGAAGAATTTTAAAGAAGGACCAACATAGTTGTTTGCTGAAACAAGTGCAGTAACTGGATCTCTTTCCTACCACATGAAAGTAGAAGATCGAGTCATAGGGAGACATGTAGATCATCTAAGAGGAGGAGAAACAGAATACCTAGAAATGATTCCACCAGTGTTCGTGTCTGAATCAACGTCTCCTGTTGAAAGAACTCAACAGAGTACAAATCTGTCTGCAGGGCTAACTGTACCTGAAAGAGTCGAAGAATCATATTTGCAGGTACCTACAGAAGAACCAGATGCTCAGATGACTACAGTGACGGAGGTTCTGAATAAAACATCAGAAGCTGTAGAGCTGAGATGTTCTACATGCATAAGGAAACCCCCAGCAAGACTGACTTTGTAAATTATTTCTGTTTGAATAATTTGATATTTTGAGAAAAATTGTAAAATATATTTGAGTAAAGGGGGAGGAATGTAGTAATCTGATGTGTAATATACCTTTAAGACAAATGTTGTAATGTAAGATCATATGATCTTGGTACCCAATAGCAGAGTAGTGTGGGCTACCTCTGTGGTCAGTAGACTTGAGTTAGAGTTTGAAGTGTAAAGATAGAGTTTTGAGTTGGAAGCACACATGTGTAGCTGCTGAGTTCCTTTTGTAAATAAAATGAATGTGTTTCTTCTAAGAACAGTCTACAGATCTTCTCTGTCTTGGTGCCAACTCAGTCACCCCGAAACAAGCGTGCAACCTGGATCCTTTAGGCCCAACAAACCAGGGCACTGGATCCAACACTTACACAATTAAATATTAGCATTACTTCATCAGTATCATTACTCTCTTGTATGCTGGCCTTTTATTACTCTTCTGTCTACCTGTATTTACCCCCCACCTTCCACTGAGTCAGTATTCATTGCACCTGCCTCCCTGTAGTCCTTCCTTTCCCCAAGCCTACTCTTATTCCCTACTCATCCCTAATCTCCCTGCAGTACCACCCCCACTCCTCCCTGTATTGTCCCCCTTCTCCCCAGCCCCTCTATTTTCCTCCCTTCTGCTCCCGACCAGCTCTACTGGTTCCTCCTCCATTCCTCTATTTTCCCCTCCCTCATCCTTCCTCTATTACTCCACCCTCTGCTACCACAACTTAAATTCATTTACCCACCTTTACGTCATGAAACATCTCAAGTGCTTCACAAGAGCATTATAAAACAAAGTAAAACACCAAGCCACATAAGAGATATTGGATCAGATGGTCAAAAGCGTCATCAAAGAGGTAGATTTTAAGGTGTTTTAAAGGAGGAAAGCAAGGTTGAGCGTCAGAGAGGTAGGGAGAGAATTCTCAAATTTAGGGTGGAGGCACATGAAGGCACAGCCACCTGTGTGAAGCAATTATAATTAGGAGTGTACAAGAGGCCAGAATGAGAGGAGCACAGATGTCTGAGGGTTATGGGGCTGGAGGAAATTACAGTGACAGGCAGGGTGAAGCCATGGAGGGATTTGAAAACAGGATGAGCATTTTAAAATCCAAGTTGCTTGACCAGGAGTCAGTGTAGGACAGTGAGCACTGTGGGAGGGGAATAGAACTCGCTACAAGCTCAGACACAGGCAGCGGAGTTTTGGACGACCTCAATTGTATACAGAGGGTAAAATATGGAGGAGCATCCAAGAGTGTGTGAGGATAGTCTAGAGGTGGCAAGTCATAGATGAGAATTTCAGCAGCGGATGAGCTCAGACAGGGCACGGTCCAACCATGTTATAGAGGTCGAAATTGCCTGTTTTAGTGCTGGCACAAATATGAGGGTAGCGAACAGACTGACAATCTCACTCTCCGCAACCCCCCCCCACCCCCCCCATTTCCCTTCACCTCCCCCTGTGTTTTCCCCACTCTCCCATTCGCCTCTCCACCAGCAGCTGCTGCTGGCTTTGATGCCGGCCACTCCGGCTGATATGGCAGCGCCTTAAGATCTCGTTGGCGCCACTGCTCGTCCACCACCACCTCCATCCAGCTTGTCCAGGTGCCCGCTGTCCCTCCGCCGCTGGCAGAACAGCAGCCCGTCGCAGAAGGCGTAGCAGGTGACGGCCTTGCGGAAGATTCCTGCCTTGGTGTTCTCGGTGCCTGGACCGAGAAACGGCACTCCACTGGAAAGGATACGAACAGAAAAGTTGTCCCGGACAGACGAGAGTCCTCCACTTTGGTTCCAGGATCGAGTTCAATGCCCGGATCAGCGACGCCATTGTCCTTCCTTCCAATCAGAGAGAGCTCTGTGCGCCTGCGCTCACATTAGCAGTGAAGAACTGCTCCCATTGTTGAATCAACTTTTGGTACAGTTTCACCAGCTTCGACGTTTTGTTTTCCCCTAACCCTGCTCATTTATTCCTGCTTATAATTTCCCTCAACAGCTTTACAAAGAAGCTGCAATTTTCTCATTAAAGCTGGAAGTCAGACTGAAATATTAATCATCCAATTTTAGGAGTAAATCCAATTCGATCCATCTGAACTCCTTAGGTTTAGGGTTAAACCAAAGCTGGAACTTTTAGTATCAGCATATTGAAGTTTTTTTTTTTTTTGCAAAATACACAGCTCCTTTTCCCTGCTTGCTGCTATATACATGTATTTAAGTCCCAGCACTATGTGCAGTTTTTGGTCTTATTTGAAAAACGATATAATGTTAGTAGATCAGAAAAGGTTCACTTGTCTCACACCTGGGCTTATCCCAGGTCGAAGAAAGGTTGAACAGGTTGGGCCGCTACCCACTGGAGTTTAGAAGAACGAGAGGTGGTCTTATTGAAGCATTCAATAGCCTCAGGGGACTTAATAGGGTGGATGGTGAGAAAGTGACAAAAAAAAACAAAAAAACTGCGGATGCTGGAAATCCAAAACAAAAACAGAATTACCTGGAAAAACTCAGCAGGTCTGGCAGCATCGGCGGAGAAGAAAAGAGTTGACGTTTCGAGTCCTCATGACCCTTCGACAGTTCTGTCGAAGGGTCATGAGGACTCGAAACGTCAACTCTTTTCTTCTCCGCCGATGCTGCCAGACCTGCTGAGTTTTTCCAGGTAATTCTGTTTTTGTGTGAGAAAGTGTTTCCTTTCATGTCAGAGGACAGAACTAAGGGGGCACAGTTTCTCTCAGGGGGCTGTTAGTCTGTGCAATTTTCTTCCCCAGAAAGCAATGGAGGCTGATTCATTGAATTTATTCAAGGCTGACTTATGCAGACTTTTGATCAACAAGGGAGTTAAGTGTTATGGGGTGGGGTGGTGGGGGGGGGGGGGGGGGGGGGGTGGTGGCATGATGATCTTGAATGGTGGAACAGGTTCAAAGAGCCAAATAGAACTTAGGAACATAGCTTACTCCTGCTCCTATGTACAGTTGACACAAGATTTGAATCAGAGATCACAAGCTAGAAAGAAATTAGGCATTTATTTTATAAAGCCATGTTTTTAAGACCCCGGTGTATTTTAACACAGAGCAACTTGCTGCAGATAAAGATGTACCTAAAATAAAGGAAGGTTTGAGCTGTTTAGATTCATGAAGACATCACAACAATAATTATTTATCTAGGACAGTTACTGCAAAGAATTTATATTAATTAGAAGACATGACTTACAATATATCAGAAAGAAGGCAAATTTTATTGAAGCACAAATAACTGAGAAATCTCTATTGTAATCTAAAATAGGCACATGGTAATTGTACGAGAGTATTAGCTAATGAAGGAATATATGGCTAGTATGTCAGTGGTCCCAGTTTTATTTTGTTTTTGTTTTGGTCCAACAACTTTATTTCACTTCCCTTGATCTGGGCCAGTAAAATTTGTCAGAAAACAAGCCCCCAAAATAATTCTCTTAGATAAAAGGAGTCATACGGACTCGAAACGTTAACTGTGTTCCTCTCTGCAGATGCTGTCAGACCTGCTGAGTTTTTCCAGGTACTTTTGTTTTTGTTTTTAATTCTCTTGGATGACTGCAGTACTGGAGACTGGCCATTCAACAATGCTGTCAAGAAACTTCAACCTTGACTTAGACAACACCTTCCATCTGCAGCAACAGATTCCAGCCATGCTGTAACACTGTGCAGCTACAAAGCAACCAAAATGAAATACATGTCAATAAAAAATAATTTCAAAAAGCACAGAACTGGGAGATTTAAAAGATGAAAAATTGGAGAAGAGGATTGAAGAAGAGACCATGATTATTAAAATTTCTAAAACTTTCATTTGAGTTATTCACATACATAGAAGTGTATCAGTTGCTATTTGGTGCTGAACTAGATGATTATAGCCCAAGTGCTGTAGGAACTCTTTGGCCACTACTTCTGTGGACTAGAGAAGCAAAGAGGAATTAAACAATAAAAATGGCATTGCTCCTTTGTCACTATGCAGTGACCTTGCAGAACAGAAGCAGATGGGGTTACAGTGTGGCCTGAATTAGACTCAGGAGCACACTAGCACTCATTTGTATGCTTACAAGAGAAGAATGGCCACACTGATGAGGTACTGAAGGACCACTGTTTCCTGCCAAGTCACCCTGCAGCACCTTCAGAAGAGGGGGAACAGAAAGAAATATCTGCCTGTGTTATATAATTCACCCATGTATAAGTGCTTTAATATCTTATTGATCTCCATCTGTGAAACTCTAGTGAGAAACGGAACAGCAAGTAAAATAGCTTAATATTCCTGTATTGAATTAAGAGTTGAAGGAATGTGATTAATTTATATTGGGTTTTTTTTTTGGAACACTTATTGAAGCATTAGTCTAAAATTTATTATCCTACCTGATTTGTCAGAATGTCTTTCGTCACGGTTTGTAGTTTTTAATCTTAAAGAAAAAGGAATGTCTATACCTTGAATTCAGGATAGTTTGAACAAAAGCTACCTCTCGAGATTAATTTTCCTCTTCAGCTGGTCCTTTTAGTTCTTTTGTCACTGAAATTTTGGAAGACCCTATAGGAAGTTAAAAAAAAAAGCTTCTCCACTGTAAACATGCACAAAATGTTTTCACATTTTAAATCGGCAGAATGCTCCACAGGCCTTTACAAATAGGCTGTCATTTTTAGAATGACTTTCTTCACTAGCTAATGACTGCTGAGTCCAACCATCCTTTCACTCACTTCCCAGAGTTTTCTGGCCACCGCATCATCTCGTGCATGAGGCAGGACCTCCTGAACCTTGCAATCAGTGAAGTACCTGCCACTGAATTTCTCAATGCCTTCTTGCACGGCACAGAAAATGGAAGTCTGAGCCCCATCAGCTGGGCTTCGAAAGAAAAGAGTAGCGACAGGGGCAAAAAATACTTTTTGCCACCATTTGAAATGACGAAACGCCTCAGTGTTCACAACACCTGTAAGAGGGAGAGAAAAAGCAATGTTTGTTGAACACAGATTTTATCATAAAATATTTAACTTGTTAAACAACAAACGTGAAGGAAAAACATTATTTTAACTGTTGAGCCTTTTACAAATTGTGAAGCAAGTTTCTGAAACCTCCTGACTTAAATGACCAACTTGTAGATCACAACCTATTTTCACACACCACAAGCAACTCAGCTGGAAAATTATTAATACTTTGTCTTCTGCTAGCAATAAAACCCTCTGCTTTATTTCATCCAGTTTATAGATAAATATTAATTTGAAAGTTAAAAACACACAAATCAAAAAAAAGATGAATGAGTTTCTGTATGATTTCCCCACATTTGAAAAGGGCTCTTCCAAATCACCTTTCACCTGAACGTGCTGGTCCGCCCTTGGAAAAACTACATATTTCCCAAATCATTCTACCTGCACATCCATATCATCCATGTTGCGCCCAGTGTTTCTGTGTCAGTGCTTAGTTTTAAAAACGGAGTTGCGTTGGAAATGCCTATAGGCGCTACAATACATCATGACATCCAGCAGCAAAATGTTAGTCACCGTGCATTCGCCAAAACCATAGTGAATGACAATTTATCCTGTGATAAATTAGTGGCTTAAATGCACCAATATTCTAACAGTGAACTATGCACACCGGGGTGGGGGGACTTGTATAATCGGCAGACTTTGCTGAATTAGCTGAGCACAAAGGGGCAGAATTTTCCGCTTGTTGGGTGGGCGGGCAGTCGATTGCGGCCGCAAAAACGGGCCACGACGCTATTTTGCGCGGGCGGGCCAATTAAGGCCCGGCCAGTGGGTTAGCGACTCCCGTGGAGAACAGGAAAATAGCTAATGGGGAGGCGGCAGCCTGTATAAAGAATGGCCAAGCAGCCTGCTTGAGGCAGTGCACCATGGCCACTCGGGGAGAGAGAGGGAGGGAGCTGTGTATACAGAAGAGCATGAGCAGGAGGAGTGGGGGTTGGGGGTTGGGGGGGGGGGGGGGGGGGGGGGAGAGAGAGGCGGCTGCAGGAGAGGCCGGCGGGGAGGCAGTGTGCCTCTCGATTCTCCGATGCATGCCTTGCTGTCCTCCTCCAAGAGGTTTCCAGCCGTCGGCACTTGTTGTATCCGGAGGATGGGAGGAGGAGGGCCCCCCATGTCACCAGCCAGGTGTGGGAGGAAGTTGGTGACACTGTGAGTGCCCATGATGATGATGTGCGTTGCATTGGCACCCAGTGCTGCAAGAGATTCAACGATTTGCTGCGCTCTGGAAGGGTGAGTTCCATGTTGGCCTTGGCTATTTGACCCAGCAGGTAACCTTAGCCTTTGAGCACCCGCCCTCCCCCCGCCGACGTCTTACTGTCGTTACTGCATTGGGCATTTGGTGCATGCTGGGTGGGCAAACAGATAGTGACCGTGCTTACATCAGCCTTAGTGGTTGAGGAGAAGATGGGTTCTCCCTGCAGCATATGTTGGTGTTTGTGGCATTTGAGTAGTCTGGGGGTAACCTGCAGGGGAGGCAGCTAGACACATAGTCAGAACTCAGAACTCTTATTGATGGTGATGAGATGGTGGAAGGGGAGCCTCAAGGTGTTGTGGTCAAGAGCCATCTGCTGGCCTCGGTACTGCACTTAGTTGCACCTCCTTGCCATGGGCGCTAAGACCCGTGTGTTATTTAAAGTGATGGACGCCGAATGTGTCCAAAGTAGCCATTGGGGGAGGGGGTTGGGAGCAGCCGTATTATCTTCTGGGGACTGATCACCAATAGTGTGGACAGGATCCACTGGAGGCCTCAGATGGGCCACTGTGGTTGGGGTGCGGCGTGAGTGTACAGAGTACATGAGCGATCAGCCCCAATAAATGCTCTTCCCTATTCTGCAGGCAAAAAGTCAACACAATCTTCGGGTGCACCAGAGGACTGGAGGTGTGCACGCCGTGCTCCAGCACCTCATCACCTTCGAGGAGCAGGCCATGGAGCTGGGCAGGAGGCAGGAGGCCAGGGCGGCCGGGGGCGGTGAGGCTGGGGTCCAGCGGCCAGGTATTTGAGGTCCGCAGTCCCATCCACTCCGTCTGCCCACCATCCAAATCACTGATGGCTGCTGCAATCGTTAATGCTGCAACACCGCTCATTGACAGACTGAGACACTCTGACGTGTGGGTCATACACAAAGGTCCCTCAGCCCCTTGAGGATTCGCATCTCCATCACCTTCCAAAGTCGCCTTATCCCATTTGTGACCACTATCCCCATGGCCTAACATGCCAGGGCATCGCTGCTGCACAGCCAAAGACTTAGTGCATCTTAGGAGGGTTTGTACCTCCACCACCCTTTCAGCCAGTGCGTCCCACATTACTCTGTCCAAAAGGTCCTCAGCTCCTCACCTGTCAACCTCATGGCACTCAACTTAAATAAATGCCACCACATTACTCATCCCTGCACCAAGGGGAAATGTTGCCTTTTGCCCATCCGGTCTATGTCCCTCCTAACAGAATGAAGGTCAAGCATGTGACCTCTCAATCTCCTGTGCTCCATGGCAAATGTCACAAGTGTTTGCAATGTTTCCTCAGCAACACAACTATCCAGGCCACAATGCATCCAGGTCAGGTAGCTCTGCACTCTCCCCGCACCTATGGTACATAACACGCCATGTGGCATTCCTGAGACCATCTGACCAGCCTGTCTGTATGTGCGTGTAATGTTTGGGCCGCCTCTTGACTATTTTCCACCCTACCAATGTTCGTCTCCTTAGGGTCTTGAAGGATGAGCGACTTATGAGGCTAGGGGGGGGAAAGGGATGAAAGGTGTTACTGACTGAACGCTAACTGATGCACTGTCCTTGTTGTTAATTTCAGCATCACCACCAGATCACCGCGCCCATCAACACCGCAGCACCCCCCTCCACACCTGCAACTTGCGACACATCATTTCAGCCAGCCAGGCACCAGCGTAGACACAAATACCTCGGTGGGGAATTTACTCTCAGCTAGTGTCCCGGGTCACAGAGGAGAAGGCACTTCACAATCGCTGGAGGAGATGGTAGAGACAGAGAGTGCCAATGGCGCCTACAGCTGGAGGACTGCAGGGGACCAGGCACATGCTGAGTCCGGCACTGAGGACGTGTCTCTGGAGATGTCACCAATGCAGCAGCTGCAGGACAAGCGGCAGGGTGCGCGGGAGCATCTGGCAGGGTTGCATGAGGGTGTGCTTCAGTTGGTCTCTGCGTTGGAGGAGTCCAGGCAGAGTGTCAGTGAAGGCGTGAACCTCAGGGCACAGCTTCAGGCTTCCTTCACTGAGAGATTGGCGACTCTCATGGAGAGGGGTTTCGATTGGATGCAGAATCTTCTGATTGGGTTACGCTCTGACCTGCAAGCCCTCACAGCGGTACTGGCCACAGGTGGTCATTCCCAATGTGGGAGATGTTGTGGGCCCCAAGTGTCGGCGCTCAGTGCCCATGCATCTGCATGAGCAGGGAGGTCGAAAGGGACCTCACATTGGCGCAGCAGCTGCCTGTCGTTGCTGTGAGCTCCTCTCAGGGTGCTCCCGGTGAGGGCAGCAGCTCCTCCGCCCCTCTGCCAGTCAATGTTGCTTTCATTGAGGCTGCGACGACCGGGGAGGTGCCAGCTGTGGAACTGGCAGCTCCCTCCCAGGCGGGGCCAGCACAGGCTCCACAGGCCAGAGGACGACTGCCAAGGTCATCGAGGCCAACAGGACAGCAGAGTCAGCAGCTGGCTCAGATACCACTCCCAGCGATGGGTGGCAGCTAGACGTAGCACCCGTAAACATAAGCATAAGGCACATTAGGCCCACCACGGGTTTGTCACTGGTGATTTTGTGTTGGCCTTAGAATAGGGAACAAAATTCTTCTTACTGCAATGGAGATGTATGTGTACTTTTTTTGGACATAATAAAGTCCACTTTTCTGACCAGGGTTGAGGGTGTTTCCTTTGTGCTGCATTTGTCTGTTACACAGACATATCATGAGTGTTTGAGTGGACATTGATGTTTCTGTACTAAGCCCTTAGTTGCAGCTGATGAGGTGGAAGATGTAGCACCTAAGTGCCACGTGTGGAAGCGCCAGGCAATGCTGTTCTTGCTGATCCATGTGTGTGGAGCTAGCTGAAGTTTATTTGGATTAAATTGTCCCGGGTGTCCTTGCCTCCTTGGTGTAGTAGCGGGTTGACGTGCTGCCCCTCATCATCACCCTGTGCTTCCTCATCCTCTGAGCCACTGCTGGATTCATCATGTGCAGCCTCATCCAGGGTGTCAAGGTCTTCATCGTCAACTGCATCCCCCCTTTCCAGTGCAAGATTGTGCAGAGCACAGCATGCAACCACCATCACTGAGACGTGATCTGGAGGGTACTGGAGTGCACCCCCTGAGCGGTCCAGGCATTGGAAGCGCATCTTGAGAAGACCGATGGCTCTCTCCACCACAGCCCTTGTGGTGCCCTGGCTCCTATTGTACCGCTGCTCAGCTTCTGTTCTTGGATGGTGGAGAGGCGTCATGAGCCACCTTCTGAGGGGATAGCCCTTGTCACCCAGCAGCCATCCATCCAGCCGGGCTGGAGCACTGAAGAGCCCCGGCACCTGGGAGTGTCTGAGGATGTAGGTGTCGTGGGAGCTGCCTGGGTACCTTGCACAGACTTGTAGAATCAGCATCCTGTGGTCACACACTATCTGCACGTTCATGGAGTGGAAGCCCTTCCTGTTGACGAAGGCACCGGGCTCACCTGCTGGCGCCTTGATGGCCACATGTGTACGGTCTATAGCACCCTGGACACAGGGGAAGCCAGCAATGGCCACAAAGCCTCTGGCTCAATGTGTCTGGCTTGTCTGGTCCCAGCAGATGTGGATGAAGGTCAATGCCCATCTGAACAGAGCGTCTGTAACCTGCTTGACACAAGTGTGGACAGTTGATTGGGAGACACCACAAAGATCACCCACCAAGCCCTGGAAGAAGGCAGAGGCATAGAAGTTGAGGGCAGCTGTGACCTTCAGAGCTGCTGGCATGGGGTGTCCTCCCACACAGTTAGGGGAGATCTCAGGGCCAATCATCTGACAGATGGAGGTGACTGTCTCCCTTGAGAGATGGAGCCTCCTTTGGCACTGCACCTCAGTCATATTGAGGTAGCTGCTTCACCGCCTGTATACCCAGGCAGCAGGATAGTGGCGTCTTCTGCAGCCCCTTCCACCTCGGCAACCTCTTGGCCCTGCACCCCTTGTGCCTGCACCTGGCCTCCCCTGGAGGCTGACTGTCCACTCCTGGCCTCCTCCTTATTCTATCCCTCCCTTCCTCCTCAGGGGAGCTGCTTCCAGTGGAGATGTCAGAAACCATAGCCAGGCTAAATGGAGGCCTCTGGAAAGCTGAAGGCCCAAGAAAGATTACTGTCTGCAGACTGGTTTCAAAGTCCACAAAAAGCTCTTGGAAATCGATGTGAACTGCTAACAATCACACAGGCAACTTTAAAACACTTTCTGCAATTAAAGCTTTGTGGAAAACTTGAACAACCCCTCTGAGTCCACATATCCCGCCGGTGCATGACTTTTATTAAAAAATCTCCTACCCGCCTGCCCATTGGGACCCGTGTGCCGACCTGAAGGGCCCCTCAAAATCCTGGACAATTGTCAAGTTAAGGGCCTTGTTGAGGCCTTTCATTAATAGCAGGCGCGTGTCTGGAAGCAGACAAGAGGTGCGCGCCCACCGACCGAAATATCGCAATGCCACGTGCTGACATTGGGACGCTCGGGCGACCTTTTAAGCGCTGACATGCAGGCTCTGTCACCCACCGCCAGCCGGAAAATTCTGCCCAAGGCAGCTGTTGGAGCACTATACAAATCGGCCTGAGGATTATTATTTGGAAGACTAAAGCCGCCGTTTTTGGCCCAGCCACAAAGTCTGTTTTCTGACTACCATTTCCATCCCGATCTCTGGAAAATGCCTGAAACTGATCCAGGCTGATTGCAATCTTGGTGTTGTGTTTGACCCTGAGAGTCACTCCATCACCAAGACATATCTACTTCCACATCTGTAATTATAGCCTGACTCTGCCTCAGCTCACTTGCTGCTGAAACTTTCAAATGTATCCTTGTTACCTCGAGACTTGACTATTCCAACGCATTCCTGGCCGACTCCCTTTTTCCGCCCTGCATAAACTTGAGCTCATCCAGAGCTCTGCTGCCCTGTCCCAACTTGCACCAAGTTCCATCACCCCTGTGCTCGCTAAACTACACTGGATCCCGGTTGAGCGTGCTTCAATTTTAAAATTCTCACTCTTGGCTTTCTCACTCTGCTCCCCCCCTCCCCACTTCTGGGGCCTCCACCTGCACTACAAGTCTTCAAGATCCCTACGCTCCTCCAATTCTGGCACCCCAACTTTAATCATTCCATCAATGGTGGCTGTTTCAAGCTATCTTGGCCCTAAGCTCTGGAATTCCCTCCTTAAACCTCTTTTCCTCTCCACCTCACTCTCCCCTCCTAACCTTTCTCTTTGACCTAAATGTTGGTCATCTACCCTGATATCTCCTGTGGCTGAATGTCAACATTGCTAACACTAAGTGCCTTGGGTGGGACCTTTTGTTTGATTGAAGGCAAGTTGTGTTGTTGTAATGATCTGAAAGGCTCATGCAATCAGATTCCAAAGGAATTTTCAAAGGGCAACGGGAATTGTATTTGAAGATAACTGTTTTGCAGCATTACGGAAGAGAGCTGAGCTATGAGATTAAATTTGGCAGCCCTTTCAAAGATTGGCCCTCCTTCTGTGCTGTAAGGTTCTTTGATTCTACCCTGGACTAGAGAAAGGGAAAATAGCTAGAGTAACCCTTTTTGGAAAAAACGTGCGTGCCAAGGAACAACAGGAGCCAGCTCAACTATGCTGCCTTATGTAGCAAAAGATTCTACTGGGACTGTTGAGGTTCCCATGTGAAGAATGACCATTTACCTGGAGGCATCAGAGGTTTGTGTAAGCCTCAATGGAAGAGAAATCAGGGAAGCAACACAGTGGGAACCAGGAAAGTCGACAATTAAAAAAAAATTATGCCTTAAACTCAATATTAAGTCTTCCAGCTCCACAAGCACAGTCCAACACATGACACAGACACAAGGAGAATCAGACCGATATGACGAGAGTCACCCCCTATCATACCCCGGCAATTTATTTATTTATTTATTTTTACTTACGTTTATATTAACCTGCAACACACCATCTCTGACTGGGTGGATGTTTGGAGAACAGCTGTAACCCCACAAATCTGCAGCTCGCTGTTCAGAGATGCCCATCAGTAACGCAAGGTGTTTGAAATTTTTCCCATGCTTATTCTTAACTACTGGAAATTATCCTTAAAAGAGGAGGAGGAGGAGGAGAAGGAAAGCTGTCGTGGTCTGTACTATATATATGCACACGTACATACATTGTGCACCAGTTTGAAAATAAAATGGTGGCCTTTTAATGTTGGCCAATGTGTTGCTCTTTTAAATGTTTCAAAATTGTTTAAGCTGGGAAAAAAAAATACACATTTCCTCCCAACCAATGGAACAATATCTGTCTTATTTCTATGGTCACGTTGAAAGAAGAGGTGTTGTGTAAAATATACCTGCTAAATAATTCTCTGCTCACCTGGATAAACAGAATAGCAGGTAACATTAGTTCCCTCCAGACAATTGGCAAGTTCTCTCACAAAAAGTACGTTGCATAGTTTGCTGTCGCTGTAGTACTGAATCAACTGGATCAAGCTTTCACCCGGAGGATTCAGGTTACTGAAATCTATTTTGCCAAAACGGTACATTGTAGAAGAGACTGCAACAATGCGGCTCGGGGCACACTGCTTCAGCCGATCCAAGAGAAGGTGAGTGAGAAGGAAGTGGCCCAAGTGGTTTACTCCCCAAGCCATGTTGAATCCATCAGCTGTCTTGCCGGCTGTTCCAGTACCTGCAGGATAAAAAGGAATCATATTACTTCTCAATCAGCTTTAAGCCAAGGTGCTGAATGAGTCACGATTGGTAACGTGTTAAACCAAGTCCCTGCTGGGTCTGGCCTGTTCTGTTCTGTTGGTTCAGCTGATTGCAAAAATCTCATGGATTTCATCCATGATGAATTGGTTCATAAACAGGGACTCCTTGCAAACATTCTTGCCTGAAATAATCATGACAAACACAGATAAAATTATTTATTCAACCCACTGCTCTTTGCGCAACACGATGCTGTGTTTGCCCAGACCACATTCCAGTGCATGTGGAGAACTCAAATGTTCCTGGGAAAGTGGCTTATAAATGTTAATATAAATAAATCCATAGGCTTTTATCTCTTTAAAAGTGCAGGATTGGATTGAAATTACTGATTTGGGTTAAATAATGTAACTATAAGTATTCAGCAACAGTGTGCCCTGATGGCTCAAAGGGGAAATGGTGTGGAATCAGCAGAAATCGGGAGTCCCAGGCATGATTCTTAACCTGTAAGTTAGCTGGTCTCAGACAGGAAGAAAGCAGAAATGCTACAATTGGCCTGAGCATCTCTCAGATACTCAAAAGGGGAAAATACAAATTGAAGTTCCTGATGGAAAGAGTGAGTGTCTGGCTGTATGGTGAGAACAGGGATTGGGCTCACCTGTTATGCTTGCCACGGCCGAATATCCTGCCCTCAATCACTTTCTATTGTCACATACAAGAACAGCTACTTGACTGAGGCACTAGGGTGTTGCTGGTGCCCCCAGAATTGTACCCCAGAAAGAATTCATTCAGGGAAGGTAGAAAATTAGGAAATAATATAAAACAATGCATGTGCAAAAGAAAGATTAAGAAAAGGCTATTCTCTAGTATTTCAATTCAACTGGTTAATCATTAATTTAATTGCAGCTTCAACTTGCCTCATGTCATTGATTCCTTGACAGATCATTCCACACATTTATCATCTGTTTAAGCAAAGAGATATTTTTGAAGCTGTGGTTTAAATGTATTTTTCACCAATTTAAATTTTTGTCTCTGTTCTACCAGCCTGACTGAGAGAAAAAATGGTATTCATCCTAACTGCGCTATTTAAGGCTTCACATTTCCCAAATAAGCTGCCCCTTAACTCCTAGGGTTTGGCGAATAGTTTCTGCTCTTTTTCTTCACAGCTTGCCCCCTTTACACTTACAAGATCGATCTTCTTGTTCTTTTCTGTTTCCTTTCCAATGCATTTACATCTTTTTTGAAGTGTGACAACCTGAATTGCATAGTACTTCAAATAAGGTCTGACTAATGAGTTGGTAAAACTTCAGCATTACTTTTGTATATTTATACTGCATGTGTAACTGCATTCTATTTGCTTCTCCACATTGTCTTAATAGGCATCTCACTTTTGATACCATCATTTCAGGCCCATTTCAAAGTCTCCCAGTGGTAATCCTATTCCCTTTATGGCGTACCAGGGGCTCATTCTTACTTCCAATGTGCAATATTGCATATTAATTTGTCAATATTAAATTTAATTTGCTGTTCACCCACACAAAGTGAATAACAGATCAGAATTCTTTTGCCACATGTTAACTGTCTTACTGACAGCTGTGATAATAAGCGTTGGTTTCTGCATTCAGATCATTTGTATAGGTAGGAAACTGACACAAGGTGCAATAAATAGTAATGTTATTAATAAATTATTAAATAATAAATGAGTATTGCTGTAAAAAGACATTTTGTCAAAGCTTTTCGTCTCGCACTCATCAGGACAATCGCAAGAATACCAATGTCGGTGGAAGCAACAACTTTATACTGAGAAGAGAGTGCTGATTGGTTGGCAAGTAGACTCTGGTGGAGGAATTGCCATGGAGAATGCACCAGTTGATGGTGACTGACAGTTAACTGCCAAGCTTCGTCTGAAATTGTAAATTAGGCAGCTTGGCTCTGATTGGTCAAGACATTGCCCTGGGGAATAAACCAGCAAATGGCTTTCAAATTTTGTTTAGCTGAAACAGGCGCAACGTGGGTACATGTTCTTTCTGTCTGCAAAGAACAAGGCCCTGTGTATTAATAGATGTAGCTTCCAGTACACGCAAATTGGCTGTCAGTGTAATTTTTAGCACAGAGGATTATTTAGCAAATGTTGTCCAATCGCAAGATCACACCTAATGTTGAACATTGGGTGTTTTGAGTTTTGCAAGCAAGGGCTGGTTGGGTACGGTCTGTACCTTGCCCATTGCGAACAGCAGCTGGGACATGCTGTATGATACGATCTGCTAGTCTTTGGGACATACGGCCTACATACCTACCATCACACTGTTACTGAAATTCATATACCACATTACTCAATTGTGTGCGATAGGCAGAATGTCTTTTTGGCTTGACGGCATCATCCTGTTAGTGGTGAATACCACGCATGTTGCCACTTTTTAGTCGCAGTTTGAAACAGTTAGCTTCACTTATTGCTCAAATTTTTGAGATACCTTTCCCTTCCAGGATAATCCGAGGTAGACAGGGAACTTTTCAGGGCCAAAAGTGACAGCCTTAGGCCCATTCACAAACCAACCTTGCCACCAATGTCCACTGAAGACGCTGAATCCTTGAAAACACACCTAGCTGATGTGGCACACACATGCTGCAGGATTCCAAATGACCAGTCTGACTTTCACATGCAACACGAATGTCTTACAGTGTTGCGAGGCCTTAAGGCCAACCCAGACATGCACATCAGTAAATCTGACAAAAGGGATGGGAATAGTCATCCTTAACAAGTGGGACGATATCAACAAAATGCATGGCATTCTTAATGATGCATCCAAATTCATATCCATTTGACCTGCTGCACCACATGACTAGGCAGCCTTGTTCAAAAGTAAGCTAAAAAACGCTTGTTGAACTTAGGTAAGAGCGATGAGCTACCGCGTGATATAGATGACAGGGTTCATCCTCATGGGTCGCTACGTCCATGTATGTATGTATGGGCTGCCCAAGGCACATAAAAGTGCTGACCCTTTATGCCCCAATTTACCTATGGCTGGTTCTGCACAGCATGAATTAGTCAAATGGCTGGGCGAGTTGTCACCACCAGTTCTGAACAAGTTTTCCAGATACCATGGTGAAGGATGCCTTCAAATTTTGTGAAGGCCAAACAGGACTCACATGTGCTCATTTGGCATTTCTAGTCTATTCACCAATGTTTCACTTAAGGAAGCCATAGAGGTTTGCGCTGCAGCACCAAATCATGGTGATCTAGATCTGCCACCATTGGGTGAATCAGTATTCATTGAGCTTATGAACTCGGCAACTCACAGAGTTCAGCTTTAATGACACCGTATAAGTCCAAATAGATGGCCTTGGCCCAGCCCTCACAAACATCTTTGTTGGGTTCAATGAGAAACGAGTCTTTGATGGATTGACACCTAAGCTCCTAACACTTGCATATTTCTGACATGTGGATGTTTTTGACACATTTAAATCCATAGCAGCATGCAATAATTTCCTTGCATGTCGCAGCTGGTTCCATCCTGTGCTAAAATTCATCTTTGAAATGGAGCAGTCAAATGAACTCCCTTTCCTTGATGTACTAGTTCAGAAATCTGCCAGGGGATTCTCTACCACAGCCTACCGCAAGCCTACCTTCACTGGTCAATACACATGTTGGGGTTTTTACAGTTCCACGCGCTATAAGGTTGGTCTTATCCTCGTAAATAGGACCAAGGCATTTGCTCACCATTTTTGTTTTGCATGCAATCTTGACGCTGAAACAGGGCGCATCAAAGACATCCTGTGGGATAATGGCTACCCTGATCAGATCATTTCTCACTGTATATCACGCAAACTCATGAGCAGGCCTAAGGCTGTCACTTTCGGCCCTGGGGAGTGCCCAGTCTACCTCACATTACCCTGGAAGGGCAAGGTCTCTCAAAAATGTGAGCAACAGGTGAAGCTAGCTGTTTCACACTTCCACTATGCAGTAGCAACACGAGTCATATTCACCAATAACAGGATGCTATCAAGCCAAAAAAACATTCTGCCTATCTCACAAATGAGAAATGTGGTATACAAATTTCAGTGCCAGTGTGATGCTAGGTATGAAGGCCTTACATCCCAAAGACTGGAAGATCATATCAAACAGCATGTCCCTTCTGCTGTTCGCAATGGGCAAGATACAGACTGTATCCAACCAGCCCGTGCTTGCAAAACTCAAAACCTAGTGTCCAACATTAGATGCGATTCTGTGATTGGACAACATTTGCTAAATAATCCTCAGTGTGTAAAAATTACAATGACAACCAATTTAAGATTATCAGGCTCACAATGTGACACATTTACATGTAATGGAAGCTACATATATTAATACACGGGGCCCTGTTCTTTGCAGACAGAAAGAACATGTACACACATTGCACCTGTTTCCGCTAAACAAAACAGGTGAACCATTCGCTGGTTCATTCCTCAGGACAATGCCTTGACCAGAGTCAAGTTGCCTGGTTTAAATTTCAAACAATACTTGTCAGTTAGCTGTCAGTCACCATTAACTGACACCTCTACCAGAGTTCACTTGCCAACCAATCAGCACTTTCTTCTCATACAGTATCAAGTTGTTGCTTCTCCTGACATTGGTATTCTTGCGATTGTCCTGATGAGTGCAAGACTAAAAGCTTCAACAAAATGTCTTTTTTCATCAATACTCATGTTCTATACTACCAAATGACTATTCATAAATGAATAAATAATTTCTGTTTTTGACAGGATTAAAGTGAGAATGTTTGCAAGGAAAGTGAAGGAAGTTCCCCAACCCCTCCCAGCTCCACCATTGAGATCACCACTCAGCAAATCCACCCCCCACATGACATCGTGCACAATCTTGTTTCTTATCCAACCCCACATTCTATTTTGGATTCTCATGAACTTTGATTCCATTGGTAGACTTTCATATGTGTCTTTGAGCTATAGCATTTCACAGGATATTCCTTTTTAATTAAGTGGTTTTTCGGGAGGGGATATTGCAACTAAGGTCTCTGTTGGTCATTAATTGCTTATTATTGTTGCTGTGAATGAAGGTCTTAGGTTTTTCTACCTACCCTGAATTGCATAATTCATCCACCATTAGAATACAGCACATGTATTATAGAATTTTACTTTTATACTCTGGCTCAGCTGTTGCTAGTTTCTGACATCTAGGGCATGTCCTAAGCAATAACTCTCCTCCATTAACCAAAAGGTTTGTAATCTGCTTCCAGTCGTCTACCATTCCAGTAGGGGAAACATGACATATTACTTTCAGAGAAAGTGATGAATGAAAAGTTATATTTTATGTGCTGTAATTACCAGCCTACCAGGCAAAGATCAGGTTTGAACTTGAGATGCTGTTTGTTTTGAACGAGATGATTTTTTGTTTGGAAGCAGAAGTCTTAAACGTACATTAACCCTCTGAGTTCTAAAGGGAAGTCAAAAATGTGAGATTTTTACTGCACTGTGAAGCATTACTCTTTCAAATGTATATTAATCAATCTCCCATGGCATTGGGAGTGAAGACCAAGTGTACACTTCAGATAAAAGTGTGGAGATTATTGAAGTTAAGCAGACAGACGTTATCCAGTGCCTATTTTAAAGCCATACATTCTCTGTTCTTAAGCTTATACTGTCGTTACAAATTCCCATATCCACATTTATAGTGGAAATTGTACACGCAATTTGTCCCAACATTAACAAATGCCAGTGGTGACATTGCCCCCACAGGGGTTTTAATCACATTATGAGATGTTTGCATAGACAGCTTCCATTACAATTATGGTCAGATATTAATGGACTTAAGTAAAATACTATGTTCATGAAATTATACTTGGTCTCTTGCTGCAGGAAAAGCCAAGTAAGGAAATCTCCGATGCCAAAAAAAAAATCCGTGTCAAAGGATTGTGGTTAATTTTAAAACCTCCAGAAAAACACAGCCTCACTGCCATGAAAAAAAGTCAGTGCACATGCCACAATTCTGATATAAACCTTAACTTCGTAATTAATAAAACTACTTGGATGCTTGCAAGTTCTATACTGTTATGTTAGTAAATAAAAACTTCAACAAACTTAAAAGTTTCAAGCTTGTTATCTCTTGACCCCTCCACCAATCCTCTAAACCAATTTTACCAACCTGTTTATACAGCGGTATCCATTCCCATCACATTGTTCAAAACTGGTCTCTAATTGGCTGACAACCAAATGCTAGTCACGACATGAAAAACTGACCCTGTGAAAAGCTGATCCTGACTTTAGACTTAATTGCCAGTTGAATGGATAAATTCTCTCATCAATAGCTCTGATAAAGCTATTGTGCTCTGATGATTTAACTTGGTAACAATCTTCAGGGTTCAAAGGAAACACAATCCACAGAAAAATCACTCAAAGTTTTATTATTTGAGACCCTACTTTCAACCTTTTTTTAAAAAAAAAGACTTGCATCTATATAGTGCCTTTCAAGATCACTGGATGTCCCAAAGCACTTTACAGCCGATGAAGGATTTCTGATGTGTAATCACTGCTGTAACATAGGAAATGTGGCAATTAATTTGCACACAGCAATGTGACAATGATCTGTTTCTGTGATGTTCAATGAGGGATAAATATTGGCCAGGACACCAGGGTTAACGCCACTGATCGTCTTCAAAAAAGTGCCATGCGATCCTTCAAGTCCATCTGAAGCATTGGCTTCATGTCTAAAGATGACAGGTTTGATAGCACAGCGCTTCCTCACCACTGCACTGGAGTGTCAGCCAAAGTTTTTGCGTTCAAGTCCACTTGAAATCAGAGATGAGAGTGCTGCCAAGTGAGTCTTGGCTGACACTTAAAATCTAATTGGCACTTAAATTACAGAAATTTCAGTAATTTTTTTTCATCAGATGTCCCAGCCAGGCTATCCCAGAATACATCAGATGTAGCATCATGGTAACATTGCCAGAGATGCTGTCTTTTGGACAGCAGGTTAACCTGAGGTCCTGTCTGCATGTTCCAGTGAACATAAATTACCTGACAACCCTATTCAAAGAAGAGCAGAACATTTTCCCAGTGTCCTGGTGAACAGCATTCCCCCAACTCAACAAAGTAAAAAGAGATTATCTGCCCATTTACTCATTTGTGGTTTGTTTATGTCATATTTTTGAGAAAGTTGCCTGCTGCATTTGCATTGGCTGAAAAAGTAAGCTAGTAGTTTTAAAATCCTGTTTGTCACCCTAATGTGAAAGGGTTATACAAATAGTAGCTTTCCGCTGATACTAGTATTTTAAATTAAAACAAACTGAGCAGAAATTGATGCTTGGTTTCCTGAAGTCCTTAATATTCGTTAAAATCCTACCTTAAATATCAGCCACTATGGTGCAAATAAATGCTCAAAAACTGTGTGATGGATTTATCCTGTTATAAGTTATAAGAAATTCAATATTTTATATCTTTCCATTTGAGTTGTGGCTTGCCTTTATAGAATTATATAGAATGCACAGCACAAAAACAAGCCATTTGATCCCACTGGTCCATGTGCCACTGTTAATACTTCACAGAAGTTTGCTCCCATCCTTCCTCATCTTATCCCATTGATACATTCTTCTTTCTCTTCCTCCCTGATATGTTTATCTAGTTTTTCCTTAATGTGCATCTGTGTTATTTACCTCAACAGTTCTTTTGCGCTAGTCAGTGCCACAACTCCCTCCCTAACAGCACTGTGGGTGCACCTACACAACATGGACTGCAGCGGTTCAAGAAGGCAGCTCACCACCCCCTTCTCAAGGGCAACTAGGGATGGGCGATAAATGCTGGGCCCAGCCAGCGATACCCACATCCCGTGAATGAATTTTAAAAAATATTCTAACTATTCTCTGTGTAAAAGTGTTTCTGCTGAATTCATAATTGGATTTACAGTGTCTGTATTATGCTTTGGAGGGGCTGGTTAGCTCAGTTGGCTAGATGGCTAGCGTGTGGATCAGATCAATGGCAACAACATGAGGTTCGATCCTCGTTCAGGCTGAAGCAGACACAGGGTCTGCCTCTGTGCCCCACACAAAGTAAAAAAAAAATCATGGCACTTTGCCATGGCATGGTAAATACTTGCCAAGGACCTGCCATTGGGCAGAGAACTCAAGAAGAAGATATACCTATGGACCCTATTTCTGGTGTCAACCCTCACCCCAAATGGAAACATCTTCTCAACCCCATCATCATTTTAAAGACCTCTATCAGGTTACCCCTCTTAGGCTTCTCTTTTCTAGAACAAAGAACTCCAGGACTGTTCAATCTTTTCTGATGGTTATAACCTCTCAGTTTGGGTTTGACAATGGGTCGCCCAAATTTGAAATTATTCACCTGAAGCACACAATGCTTGCCTTTTCTCTGTGAAGCCTGAAAGGACCCTGTGCTCAAGTGCTGACCCCGAAGCTATCTGCAGCTCTTCAGGTATTGCCAGGTCTGTTTCATAAGAGTTAACAGAGAACTGTATAAAATTAATGACAGAAACAGGCCATTTCACCCCACATGTTGACATGCTTCAAACAAGCCTCCTCCCACCCAACATGCATGGCCGTCTTCTCCTTTATCCATCATGTACTAATCTTGTGAACACAAGTTTTACAGAAGCCCTCCTCCACAAAAACACAATGAGATTGTACCTCTCACTTCAGGCGTTATGAGGCTCCTTTTCAGCAAAATACAGCCTCCTGCTTGTGTCTGTCGCTGAGGAACAGACACACAAAAAAAAAACCATGTTGCGTGGAAATAAATGAAAAATGCAAAATCTGATCAGTGTCCAGCCAACACACACTGACCGAGCAACTCAGGAAATAACACGATCCTCACACAGAGCTCCTCCTCAGTAACCGAGCCAGCCACTGGCTGAAGTCAGTTCAAAAACAGAATTACCTGGAAAAACTCAGCAGGTCTGGCAGCATCGGCGGAGAAGAAAAGAGTTGACGTTTCGAGTCCTCATGACCCTTTGACAGAACTTGAGTTCGAGTCCAAGAAAGAGTTGAAATATAAGCTGGTTTAAAGTGTGTGTGTGTGGGGGGGGGGGGCGGAGAGAGAGCGAGAGAGAGAGAGAGAGAGAGAGAAGTGGAGGGGGTTGGTGTGGTTGTAGGGACAAACAAGCAGTGATAGAAGCAAAACAAAAACAGAATTACCTGGAAAAACTCAGCAGGTCTGGCAGCATCGGCGGAGAAGAAAAGAGTTGACGTTTCGAGTCCTCATGTCAGTTCCCTGTCCTATTGTAATGATTCTAAATAGTTTCCCAGACTGTTACTGTTGCAGCTATATGGGCACTTTCAAAGTTAAACATTAGTTGTAACAGAATGTTTAAATTCTTGCCTGCATTATTGATGAGCACATGCAGCTGGGGCTCCGATTTCAGGAAAGTCTCTGCAAAAGCCCTCACTGATTTAAGACTCGCTAGATCCAGTTGCATAAAGATCACTTGGTTGTTGCCACTCTTCTGTGGATGACATATAAATATCTGCGTTAAAGCATCCTGCAAAATCATTAGTGTGCAATACTAACGAGAGAAAAAAAAACTTCTCCAAACCTCTGGGTGTTATTTGCAGCTTTCAAGACACTATGCTTGGTGTTTGAGAGATATTTAGAAGTTGCTGTTTCACATTCCTAGTAATGGGCTTAAAACATGGTTAGGAAGCAAGCTGAATATTTTTAAGCAAAACTTATTCTATGTAGAGCATGTTCCTCCTCCATTATTTTTGTTCTCTTTTCACCCTCCTCTCCTGGCAGCATTGACTGTGCTGAGCTACAGTTCCACAGGTGCAGCTGGACCCCCCCCCCCCCACCACATTTCTTGCCCAGGATACTATTCTTCACATGCAAGAGGAGCGCAAGCAGTCTCTTTGACTGAAGGAGAACATCAGAGCCAATTATAATCCTATCCTTTGCAGTTATCACGCTAGCTAATGAAGCTGAAACACTCTGATTTTTCTTCTCTCCAGCCCAAAGCTGAGGCCATAGCTGACTCGAGGCAATATTTTGTTTGTTTCTTGTACTTTCAAAGTTGTTGCCCTGCCTCTTTTGAACCTGCTAACTCACTGTTTGGATATCAGGTAGTGGGGAGGGGGGTTGGGGGGAAGGATGCAACTCTCTAGCAACTCATCATCACCTAGGAATATTCAACCATATGAGCCGTCACAGCCACATCCAATCCTGCTCTCAGAGAATGGACAAAGTACTTTTTTCAATAGCAAATAGACATTGAAACACTTTCCCCTCCCTAACCTCGGGTATCAGGCCAGTTTCCACCACCCTGCTCTAGACTAACTAATTGTAGACTCCAGTATGTATGGTCTGGTCAGAATGGATTAGTTACAGATTACATTTATCAGCTGAAAGCACTAGGGGGGCCAACAGTTTGGAAGAGTCAGTTCTCAGGACATTGGAAAAACTCTATGCCTACCAACAATTTAAATTGGCATTAAAACCTCCTTCAAATTAAATGAAAACAAAATTATCTTTCAGTTTGGAACCAACAGTTGATGGGAATTTGTGTTGTAATTATTTATATCTAGACCTCACCCATAACTGACACCACCCCCCGCCCCCCCGCCCCTCCCTCCACCAACAAAGACAAATATTTGGACACCAGTGCAACAGAGGAATGTAAATCGTGACTAATGTGACTCAAGCTGCAGGCAAATATTAATCGAACTTTTCTATTTTAAAGACAGGCAGAATTTCAGAAAGTGATCCCCTAAACACCAGTAGAATCCTAGCATCTCAGGAAAGAGCAACAGAGTTTGACTTAATTCAAACCAACAGCAAACAGTAGGCATCATATGGATGATAAAGGCAGTCTGGGGGCTGAATTGGTTGCACTCACCTCTGAATCAGAAGGTTGTGTGTTCAACTCCTATTCCAGGGTCTTGAGCACGTAACTTATGATCGCACTTCAGTGCAATGCAGCACTGAGGGAGTGCTGCGTTGCCAGAGATGCCATATTTTGATGAGATGTTAAACTGAGGTCCATCTGTCCTCTCAGATGAACCATTCTGAAGAGCAGGAGAGTTCTCCTTGGCTGATTTGGGGAGGGGGGAGGTTATCCCTATGAGGGAAAGTTAAACATGCTGGGCCTGTATCCATTGGAGTTCAGAAGAATCAGAGATTACCTTATTGAAACGCAAGATCTTGAGGGAACTTGACAAAGTAGATGCTGAAAGTAGATGATTCTCCTTGTGGAAGACACTAGAATTAAGGGGCACAGTTTAAAAATAATGGGTCTTCCATTTAAGATGGAGATGAAGAGAATTTTTTTCTCGCAGAGGGTCTTGAGTCTTTGGAACTCTCTTTCCCCAGAAAGCGCTGTAGGCAGGGTCATTGAATATTTTTAAGGCCCGGTTAGATATATTGTTAACTGATAAGGGAATAAAAGGGTATGGGAGGGGGAGGGGGAGAAGAATAGTGGGGTAGACTGGAGATTGGAGTTGAGGCCACAGTCAGATCAGCCATGATCTTATCGAATGGCGGAGCAGGCTCGAAGGGCCGAATGGCCTCCGCCTGCTCCTAATTCGTACATTAGTCAAGTCAAGTGCAGCTTGTGAGACTTTGCTGTACAAAACTGACTGCTGTCTTTCTTACAAGTGACTATACAACAAGAGCACTTACGTGGCTGTGAAGCTCCAAGGTGCATCCTGAGGTGGTTAAAGGCACAACATAAACGCGTCTTGCTGACTAAAGGTAGAAGGCAGAGTATTATTAACTATCCGGTTGAATTTAGGGGTGTCTAGCGTTTAGCCGAAACAAAATAGATGCACTGAAACCAGTCTCAATTCAAAAGCCCGGCTGAAATATAAAGGACTAAAGATGGCACTGGGGAGGCTGCACATGCGGTTACTGCTTTTTCAAGATGTTGAAAAGGCAACAGAGAAGATCACCTGGATAAAAGCAAAACACTGCGGATACTGGAAATCTAGAACAAAAAAATACCTGGGGGAAAAACTCAGCAGGTCTGAAGACATCTGCGGAGAGGGGACAACAGCTAACGTTTCGAGTCCGTATGACTCTTCAACAGCGCTAAGGAAATAGAGAAATGGGGTGAGATATAAGCTAAAAGCAAAAAACGGCGGATGCTGGAAATCCAAAACAAGAATAAAAATACCTGGAAAAACTCAGCAGGTCTGGCAGCATCTGCGAAGAGGAATACAGTTAATGTTTCGAGTCCGTATGACTCTTCAACAGAACTAAGTAAAAATAGAAAAGAGGTGAAACATAAGGTGGGTTAAGGCGGGGGGGGGGAGGCGGAGGTGTTGAAGGGCTTATAGTTCACCTCATTTCTCTATTTCCTTAGTGCTGTTGAAGAGTAATAGACTCAAAACTTTAGCTGTTGTCCCTCTCTGCAGATGCTACCAGACCTGCTTAGTTTCCCCGGGTATTTTTATTTTTGCTTTGGATTTCCAGCACCCGCAATTTTTTTTTGCTTTTAGCTTATATCTCACCCCATTTCTCTATTCCCTTAGCGCTGTTGAACAGTCATACGGACTCGAAAGGTTAGCTGTTGTCCCCTTTCCGCAGATGCTGTCAGACCTGCTGAGTTTTTCCAGGTATTTTTATTTTTGCTTTGGATTTCCAGCACCCGCAATTTTTTTTTGCTTTTAGCTTATATCTCACCCCATTTCTCTATTCCCTTAGCGCTGTTGAAGAGTCATACGGACTCGAAAGGTTAGCTGTTGTCCCCTCTCCGCAGATGCTGCCAGACCTGCTGAGTTTTTCCCCCCCAGGTATTTATTTATTTATTTTTTGTTGTTGTTGTTTGTTGTTGGTTTGGGTTTTTTTTAAAAAAATTCTGTGTTTGAGAAGAGGAGATGATCACCTTCCTGATGTCGAAGACAGCCGCTTCCGCACGCTGCTTGCTCCTACAAGCCAGGATGAGTTGGGCTCCCCGCCGGGCCAGGTCCAGCGCCGTCTCTTTCCCGAGCCCCGTGTTACCACCTGTCACATCCAACACAAGAGCTAAAGTAACACTTGCACTTTAACGCAACGTTAACATCGGTTCTGGAGTGTTGAACAAACAAACAAACAAACAACGCCCATTTCCTATTCGGAATATTATATATATATATAAAATATAATATAATATATTATAATAGAATTATAACATAATATAATATAATATATATAATATAATATAAACAAACAAACAACGCCCATTTCCTATTCGGAATATTATATATATATATATAAAATATAATATAATATATTATAATAGAATTATAATATAATATAATATAATATATAATATAATATAAACAAACAAACAACGCCCATTTCCTATTCGGAATATTTTATATATATAAAATATATAATATAATAGAATTATAATGTAATATAATATATATAATATAATATAAACAAACAAACAAACAACGCCCATTTCCTATTCGGAATATTATATATATATATAAAATATAATATAATATATATAATAAATATAATATAATATATTATATATATATTTATATGAATGTGTGTGTATACATTCGGAACTTTTCCCCTCCCGTTTATACTGGAACTTGTAATAAATTTCTGCAGCTGAAGTTGGACTTATTACTATAGCTAAAAACAAAAAAAAAACTGCGGATGCTGGAAATCCAAAACAAAAACAGAATTACCTGGAAAAACTCAGCAGGTCCGGCAGATCTGCTGAGTTTTTCCAGGTAATCCTGTTTTTGATTTGGACTTATTACTGCCCGGTGCAGGGTTTCCAGTCTCCCACCCCCACCCAGGGAGAGCAGCATCTATGGGAAAGCTATCCAGAGCCCTGCAAATTCTCCGCAGATGTACCTGTGACTATCACCGTCCTCCCTCGCAGGCAAGTGTCGCTCCTGCACCGAGTCCCTTTCAGGAGATTGTAGTAAGTTAAAACGTACAGGGCCACCAGCATCGCAGCAGCTACTACATAGGACACCATGGCTGCTCCTGTGTGGAGAGAGAGGGAGTGAGAGGAGAGAGAGGGAGAGTGAGAGAGAGAGGGAGTGAGAGAGGAGAGAGAGAGGAGAGAGAGAGGGGAGAGAGAGGGAGTGAGAGAGGAGAGAGAGGAGAGAGAGAGGGAGTGAGAGGAGAGAGAGGGGGAGTGAGAGAGGAGAGAGAGGGGGAGTGAGAGAGGAGAGAGAGAGGAGAGGGAGAGAGGGAGTGAGAGAGGAGAGAGAGGGAGTGAGAGAGGAGAGAGAGAGGAGAGAGAGAGGAGAGGGAGAGAGGGAGTGAGAGAGGGAGTGAGAGGAGAGAGAGAGGAGAGAGAGAGGGAGTGAGAGAGGAGAGAGAGAGGGAGTGAGAGAGGAGAGAGAGAGGAGAGAGAGGGGGAGAGAGAGAGAGGGGGAGAGAGAGAGGAGAGAGAGGAGAGAGAGGGGGAGTGAGAGAGGAGAGAGAGAGGAGAGGGAGAGAGGGAGTGAGAGAGGAGAGAGAGGGAGTGAGAGAGGAGAGGGAGAGGAGAGAGAGAGGAGAGAGAGGGGGAGAGAGAGAGAGGGGGAGAGAGAGAGAGAGAGAGAGGAGAGAGAGGGGGAGTGAGAGAGGAGAGAGAGAGGGAGTGAGAGAGGAGAGAGAGAGGGAGTGAGAGAGGAGAGAGAGAGGGAGTGAGAGAGGAGAGAGAGAGGGAGTGAGAGAGGAGAGAGAGAGGGAGTGAGAGAGGGAGTGAGAGAGGAGAGAGAGAGGGAGTGAGAGAGGAGAGGGAGAGAGGAGAGAGAGAGGGAGTGAGAGAGGAGAGAGAGAGGGAGTGAGAGAGGAGAGAGAGAGGGAGTGAGAGAGGGAGTGAGAGAGGAGAGAGAGAGGGAGTGAGAGAGGAGAGAGAGAGGGAGTGAGAGAGGAGAGAGAGGAGAGAGAGAGGAGTGAGAGAGGGAGTGAGAGAGGAGAGAGAGAGGGAGTGAGAGAGGAGAGGGAGAGAGGGAGTGAGAGAGGAGAGAGAGGGGGAGTGAGAGGAGAGAGAGAGGAGAGAGAGGGGGAGAGAGAGGGAGTGAGAGAGGAGAGAGAGGGGGAGTGAGAGAGGAGAGAGAGAGGGAGTGAGAGAGGAGAGAGAGAGGGAGTGAGAGAGGGAGTGAGAGAGGAGAGAGAGAGGGAGTGAGAGAGGAGAGAGAGAGGGAGTGAGAGAGGAGAGAGAGAGGGAGTGAGAGAGGGAGTGAGAGAGGAGAGAGAGAGGGAGTGAGAGAGGAGAGAGAGAGGGAGTGAGAGAGGAGAGAGAGGAGAGAGAGAGGAGTGAGAGAGGGAGTGAGAGAGGAGAGAGAGAGGGAGTGAGAGAGGAGAGGGAGAGAGGGAGTGAGAGAGGAGAGAGAGGGGGAGTGAGAGGAGAGAGAGAGGAGAGAGAGGGGGAGAGAGAGGGAGTGAGAGAGGAGAGAGAGGGGGAGTGAGAGGAGAGAGAGAGGAGAGAGAGAGAGGGAGTGAGAGAGGAGAGAGAGAGGGAGTGAGAGAGGAGAGAGAGAGGGAGTGAGAGAGGAGAGAGAGAGGGAGTGAGAGAGGAGAGAGAGGGGGAGAGAGAGGGAGTGAGAGAGGAGAGAGAGAGGGAGTGAGAGAGGAGAGAGAGGGGGAGAGAGAGGGAGTGAGAGAGGAGAGAGAGGGAGTGAGAGAGGGAGTGAGAGAGGAGAGAGAGGGAGTGAGAGAGGAGAGAGAGGGGGAGAGAGAGGGAGTGAGAGGGGAGTGAGAGAGGAGAGAGAGGGGGAGAGAGGGAGTGAGAGAGGAGAGAGAGAGGGAGTGAGAGAGGAGAGAGAGGGGGAGAGAGAGAGGGGGAGAGGAGAGAGAGGGGGAGAGAGGGGGAGAGGGAGAGAGAGAGGAGAGAGAGAGGGGGAGAGGAGAGAGAGGGAGAGAGAGGGGGAGAGAGAGAGGAGAGAGAGGGGGGGAGGGAGAGAGAGAGAGGAGAGAGAGAGGGGGAGAGAGAGAGAGAGAGAGGGGGAGAGGGAGAGAGAGAGGGAGAGAGAGAGAGAGGGGGAGAGAGAGGAGAGAGAGAGAGAGAGAGAGAGGGGGAGAGAGAGAGAGAGAGAGGGGGAGAGGGAGAGAGAGAGGGGGAGAGAGAGAGAGGGGGAGAGAGAGGAGAGAGAGGGGGAGAGGGAGAGAGAGAGGGAGAGAGAGAGAGAGAGAGAGGGGGAGAGAGGGGGAGAGGGAGAGAGAGAGGGAGAGAGAGAGAGAGTGAGAGAGGGAGTGAGAGGGGGAGAGAGGGGGAGAGAGAGAGAGAGTGAGAGAGGGAGAGAGAGGGGGAGAGAGAGGGGGAGAGAGAGAGGAGAGAGAGGGAGAGAGAGAGAGAGAGAGAGAGAGGGGGAGAGAGAGAGAGAGAGAGGGGGAGAGGAAAAAAAAGGAAAGACCCGGTTAAAAGTCCTGTTTAATGAAGCAGTGCTCCTCACATTGCAGTTCTCACCCCCCTCCCTCCCTCCTAACCCCCTCCTGTTTGAAGTTGGCTGGCCGGACCACGCACTGAAACCCAGAGCAACAAAGAGAGCAGATTATCCTCGGACTGCCACGTTTCAGTGCTTCCCTCCCCTCCCAATAAAAGCAGCAGACCCTGCCACTCGCTCAGCCTTATCATGTAAACAACTCCGGCTGTACCAATGAAAAGAGCTGGGGATGACTGCACCTCCCCACACACACCCCCTTCCAGGGTCTCTCTGAGTTTCCTTGGCATCTTTTTTTTTTCTTTTCTCTCTCTCTCTCTCTCTCTGGTCACAAAAGAAGTGATGGAAATAATGGAGTTTCTGCCATTCACTGTGACTCGTTTCTCCCTGGCGTCAATACATGCAACGTGTACATGTCATTTTGCTTCAGTTCTTGTCTGCTGTCTGCTTTCCATTGTTTAGCTTCATCTCATTCCCCTTCTCTCCGCTTTGTCCACTCTTCCTCTCTCCACACAACCCCCCCCCCCCCTTCAACCCACTCTTCTATTTCTCTTGGCTTTACTTTAACGTCTTTCCTTTCTGCATTCCCAGAGCATGGACCAAGTTTTAACCTCGAAGAACAGGTAGGTGGCTTTGGGGGGGGGAAGGATGTCAGCTGAGAGAGGTGAGCTGCCTACTTTCTCAGTAGCGACTGTGAAGGTGGTTTGCCTGTTCCGTTTTTGCCAGGCTTCTCTTTTTTCTTTTTTTTTTAAAAAAAAACCCCATTTCGGCTTTTGTGAAAGGAGACGGCCAGGGCTGGATTCATCAGTTAAGTGCATTGATACTACTTCTGGTCAGCGAGGGGCAAAGGTGTCCCCACCAACTCCCCCAACCAACCAACCAAAAGCCCAGCAATCTGCCAAGGAAACTCAAAAAGAGACCGTCTCAACCACATCCTTCCCCTTCCCCTTCCAACCACGACTGCCCCTGGTCTGTGTGGTCTTACACTGTACTACATTCTTTCCTGGGCAGGAAACTTGCAGCAAAACGCCCTCTGCAGTTAATATCTGGCCACCCACAATCCCAGGTTTTGGATCCACAACGCCACTCCGAGCACCTCCCCATGAATATCAGGCCCCTATCTCACAAATCAGCAGCACAATGCCCAAAAACGTGCAGTGTGGGAATTGCAACAAAATGGCTGCCAACTTTTTGATACAAAATTTGATTGCACATTCAAATATTATTTTGGCAGGTCAACTAACCGGCTTGGTAGCTTGTGGGTTAGTGGCACATAATAAAATGCAGGTTGCTTGGTCAATAACAGTGATTGCCTTCTACAGTTTGTTACAACTTTCTGAAAAGGGTTAAACATAAAAGGATAACACTTCATGGAGATGCTGACAGTCACGAGGTATATCTTGTGGCTCTGAATAATACAAACATTGGATAGCTAGCTGCTGTGATTGTCAAGTTTCTAAGCCTAGAAAACGTACAAGCATTACCTACAGTTTCAATTACTAAAAGTAATTTGCGAAGTTGCAATGCACATTTCAGTTGTACAGTACAGAAGAGTTCACATTTTCAGAGATAGGGATAAAAGTAAAATTTCAATCATTAGGTGCCAAACAACCATTAGATCAGACCCTCATTTCGATGTCAAAATGTTTAGTTCAACAAAAATGTTTAAACTGAAGACACCAAAGCAGTGTATGATTGCTGCCCAGGTTAAGTGCACACTGACAAGTAATAACAGTTAATACCTTTTTTTTTACATTTACTTTTTTGAACACTATTACAATCTTCAAGTACAATGATTGTAATGATCAATAACTGTAATACATTTGTGACAAATTGCTCACCTTACCTATATGCTATATTTGTAAGATCTCAGAGGTAAGCAAAGGCCATAGCTAACTGCATTACTGTAACTCCAAATATGTTGTTCAGAAGGGTGAAGCACAGGATGTAGGATCTTGCTTTACTTCCAACACCAAAGCCAATCTGATAATTTTGCAGTCATCAAGGTGTTAATATTTGGCACTCCCATTCAGACCTATAGACATGTAGTTCCCTGAATCATTGGAGCAGCAGATGGGGAAAGAAGAACAAAATTGAATCTAATCTTACAAGAGTGACAGCTTGTGGAGATGTAACTGAAGAATCATGACCAATAAAAATGGAAATGTTTAGAAGTGGTAATGACTTAATTACATCATACTTAATACAACTAATCATCAGCCAAAACCTTAAAAGATATTTGTCTCACAGTAGTTAAGCAGAATGCAATACATCTGACATGCAGCCATACATTAATTTGCACCTCAACATGCCAGAAAATTGACATTTACTCAACCTTTTTCACTTTTGGAAATAGTGACTTAATTTTCAAGATTCTGCTCTGTCATAGACTAAGAATAACAGTAACACATAATAGCAATGCGATTCGTGAACTAGAACCACCTCCTTAACATGGCAATGTACATAGGAAGATAGGACTTAGGAGCAAGAGGCGGATATTCGGCCCTTCGAGCATGTGCTCTTTCCTGTCTGCTCCTTCACTGCCCAACATCCCCCCCCTAGGCTGCCTTGTCTGTCAAAAATCTATCCACCTCAGCCTCGAATAAATTCAATGACCCAGTCTCCACTGCTTTCTGCGGAAATTCCAGAGAAATTTCTCATCATCTTGGTCTCATAAGGGAGACCTCTTATTTTTAAACTGTCCCCCCTAGTTCTAGTCTCTCTCACAAGGAGAAATCTGCCTTAGCCCTATCTCTTTCAGACAACAGAGGTAATATGCAATTTTATTTTTTCATTTGATGTCCCAGAAGTCTGGGGGTCTGTGAAGTCTTAAGATTGTAATCCATTCAGGGATAGAAATGACAAACTATGAACTATTCTATATTGGTCATCCATATTGACTTAGTATACAATAAAAGTATTGTATACTATTTCAAAAAACCTATTCTGCCTGATGGTACAGTTGTCCTTCAGTATCTACTGTGGGGAATTTAGAACAGGGGTTACCAATGTTTTTGGGGAATTTGCCATACAAAAGTTGCAAAGCCACTGCTTCAAACTAGAGCTTAAATTTCCACTTAAATTCAAGTATTTGGATTCCTTCATCTCTAAAGACCATCTCAAAAGATTTGAATGATCATCTCATTCCCCCACCCAAAATGAAGAATAGGTGACTCAATCCATTTAATGTATGTTTCCTTTTCTACAATTCTGTTGAAAATACCATTAATTATATCTTCTTCCCTAGAAGTGGGAAAGACCTTCCTCATTGCCAGAATTTTATTTGGGATTGGGTGGTTATTTCTTTGTAGTCAAAAATGAGGCAGATGTGAACAGATTGGGCCCTTTCTTCTGTTCATGCTGCAAGTTGACTTAAATCATGGATCCTGCCAGCAAACAAAGAGCTTGCAAGTCAAATTGGCCTAAGAATATTAACATCTCAGCCCGACGTGTGCCAGCATCACTTTTGGCCGTCTAAACTACCTGCTCTCAAACCCTATTGCTTCTGAGGAACAAATTGATGTTGAGCAACATTGTCAGGAAGTATAAACTATTAATTCTATTATTTCAAGCCGCTGAATTTGAGCTCCTCAGTTGCGTATGTAAGCTGAAGCCCTCTGCTTCAAGCCTGCTGTTGCTGCCGACTGTGATAATTCAGTTACAAGTTCCAGTTTTGGATGAGGACAGTTTGTGTTGTCAACATTTTCCATGATCCCTGGCTTAGAACTGGTCCAATTGGCTGGTCTGCATTAAGAATGGAACTCATTAAAATGCTTCAGTCTACATTTCTCCTTACTCTTGATTTTTTTTTGCCCAATGTGGTGATTTCAACATAACCTAAATTCCCATCTGAAAAGAACAGCAATTGAGTAAACCGAGTACTTTCTAACCAAAAGTCTGTCAGACATCACGGTGTGACTGATTTTAGGATCTCTTCCAACATTTTAATAGCATAACTTTTCTTTTTAAGTTCCATGAAATGTGGCAGAATTACTACAATGCACAATCTCAATGGGCTGGCAGGTACAGTGGTTGGCAACCATTACATTTGATGACAGTCTTTCCTGTTGATTAAAATGTTTGAAATGACTGATATTTGAAATAATTCTCAAGCTCAGATTTTGAAAACTAATGTGGTACAAAGGGAAAGCAAACAACATTGAGCAGAAAGAAAAACTGAAGGTAGTATAAGGATATATATATATTTGCAATTTTCAAGTCACGTGATCAGCTTATAATGTGCTTCCAAAGCAGTAAAAATCCTGGAAAAAAACTGTCCATCTCATATCATTACCTATAAGATGTGAAAGAGGATAGGTGAAGAATGATGATAGCAATATTAAAATATTCAACTGCAACAAGGAGTTTTTCTTTAAAAAAAATCTGATGTATTTACAGTCATAATAGACAGGCAGAGACAGGAATTTGGAGTCAATTTTTTATATACAGAATACATGAAAGTGTCTGTTGTAAAATCTGAAACAATACATTAACTATTTACATTTGAACTACTGTGTGAAAAAGGACCTTAACAAGCTTACGACAAACTTTTACGCTACAATACAACACAATGGCAGCTGGTGCCTTACCACAAGTTTTTAGCATGTTAGACATTTAAAAACCACTGACACCATTAAAGGTGCATTAACACAGACTCTACTTTAACACTTTTCCTTTCTCAGTCAAATAAAATCCATTGATATTTGAAAGGGCTTTTTTTCCTCTTTAATCAGTACACAGCAGCTACTTGTAGTGCAAAAGTAGCAGAAAACATCTGGGTCATAGGATTCCAGATACATTAAATAAAACAATGATCAGAGTAGATAAACATATCCTTTTATGAAAACTTTGCACATATTTATAAAAACTATTGTCACTGGCACAAAATATAACAAGTCTTTGATTATTTTTACATGTTTAGGGATGCAGTCTGAATGTATCCTAGGCTTTTCCAGTTCGTTCTGCAAAGGGCTTCACCATGACCTTCAAATAGGACCTTGCTTCTTTTTCTCATTCAGTCAACATTTACAACTATGACAAGTTACATATTTAAAAGAGAAGTCATTATACAAATTCTATGTGCAACTGCCCACAAAATCTGAGCAAAAAAGAAAGAAAAATGCTGAAGATACTTCATTTCATGCAATATAAAGACAGCTTCTTCGGTTCATGGTTCCCAGTTTAGTCCTATGTACATTTCAGAAACCTCACGGAACAGAGTTGGATCGTAACACTGGCACTTGATGAAGTTTCATCAAATGCTTCTGTTCTAAGTCAGCGTCGTGTACTAGGGTTTCCTCCTCTTTCGGCTGCTTCATTGCAAATTCCGTGATGCTGAACACAAACTGCAAGCAACCAAGCTTGATGTAACTCCCATGGTGCAACAATGCAGTCCCTTCCCAGCCTGCTCCACTGCCACCTATTAGACTGGAGCTGCTGGCCTTGCAGTTACAGGTTTTACCATGCATCCCCTGGCCTTGGGAACTCATGACAGTCTCTTCCTGTTCCTCCTCTTCCTTTTTGCTCTTACAATATTCTGCAAAAAAAAAATCAGAAATTATTGACCCTGAAGTTCAAAGTAATTGAAATATTGCCTGGTGTTTCCAAACTGTGTTGGAATATTTCAAGGTCTACAAGAAAACCCCACTTAAAATCAGCTTCAATTCGTTATAAGATTATTATAGTACAAGTTATTTAAGTGAGTCCCATTTTACGAACTTGAATTGTCCACTGAAAATATTTGCACATTTCCAAGTGCTATGGTCAACTGGATGTTTTGGTCTCATGAATATTGGACAATACCGTTGTTTATGCACTGCTACTAAACTTTACTGGGGAAAAACTACACAGTGGTAGATGCCAATCACTCTTTAGGAGAGATCCTGTGTCTTTGTTGTTGTTTCCTTCAACACGGGCACCCAGTGAAGAAGAATGGGCTACTCTCCATCCAAACAGTTTGAATTCAAAGAATCAAGCTTCTGTTAGTGAGGGTATCAGCATAATTATGCCTCTGTTGCCCAGAACACAGCTGTTCTGTTGTACTATATATTTGGTTTCCTTAATTAATTATTTTCACTGTTTAAATGCTTCACTATATTGAAAAGCTGCTTAGTGGATTAATGGCTGGATGGTATGGTTGTCTGCTATTACAGTACTAAACGCCAACAGTTATGGTTCACCTACTCAGTTTAAATCTGGAAAATGTAAAACAGTGTACTTACTTATTACACTTTGAACTTTGGCAACAATACTGCTTGGTGGAGTGGGAGAGGTTTTCTCAGAGAAGTCACACGAATACAGAACGTTGTCAACAGTCGTCCCATGCTCACTGTAGTTTAGCAATTCATAGTGTTTTGTATTCTAAAAAGATAAGAATTTAACAAAATTTAAGACAAAAACATGCTTAGCAACAGTTTTTTTTTTTACATGGTGTGGCTCAGTTTATTGGCAATTAAAGTACTCCACAGTTCAACAAGTTAAGGCATCCAAAGTCTCGGGTTAAATATGGACAAATTCATTATAAGTAAAGTGTAAGCTGTTTATCTGGCTCCCCTCAGGAAAAGCAAATTGACAGATAACAGGTGAACCCTCAGTAAACAAAAGCTGCTTTACCATCTAGTTCCCACTATAAATGTTATATTATGAGTTTTAATTTGCACTGCTCAAACAAAACTGGTATTTCTAAACTACCAGCCGTAAGGTAACTATCACTTCTGATTCAGACATTAGTCTCGATTGTTATTATTCTTCCATTTGCAACATCATTTAAGTGCAACATCAGCAAAGACACCTCAACATTGACACACTAAGTATTGACTTTTTCCCCACTAAAAGCTTAATTCAGAATTTGTTCCTGTTCATATGCAGTCTTTCCGCTTACTTGTATTTTTACATGAAAGATAGTATTCTCATTGCAATTACACAACATTTGCCATGCAAGCAGCTAGTCACTGGGCAGCAAGTTAAAGTACCTTTAGCTGAAAATATTCTGAAGAAATTCAAGACAAAGATCACTGACAGACAGAGGGTAACTATACTGCTTTTATAACATCACCCAAATCCCTGGATTTCACTAGCATTTTTAAAAGAAAGTCAAACTACTACAGGAATGGGACGTTGTACGCTGTATATTTACAGTGGCAAACTACATTAGTTTATCTGCTCATTTACCCTCCTTGAACTTTGGCAGGATGTTGTGAATTGGAAATTTACTGAGCATAATAACCATACATCTCTACTCAAAGAAAATGGTAGCCAGCAATTAAGTAAGCAGAGGCTCCGAAGATTTAACGCATCACCAAAAATACATTTTTGTATCGGAGACCAATTTGTATTGAACACTGCTGCCACAGCCCCCACCCCTGCCGCTCCCAAAAGAATAGAACTTTGGAGGTTGGGTCACTACTGCCAACACTAATTCCCCATTGGAGTAATCTAATCATTGAGAACCTACCCATCACCCTCGACATTCGAAGGCATTACCATCGCTGAAACCCCAATATCAACATCCTGGGGGTGACCACTGACCAGAAACTGAATTGGACCAGCCATATAAATACTGTGATAACAAGAACAGGTCAGAGGCTAGGAATTCTGCAGAGTGAGACTCACCCCTCCTGACTCCCCAAAGCTTGTCTATCACTATCATGCACAAGGTACAAAGCTAGGAATGTGATGAAATACTCCCCATTTGCCTGGATTGATGCAGCTTCAACAACACTCAAGCAGCTCTACATCACCCAGGACAAGCAACCCATTTGACTGGCACCCCATCTACCACCATAAACATTCATTACTTCCACCACTGACACACAATGGCAAGTGTGTACCATCTACAAGATGCACTGCAGGAATTCACCAAGGCTGCTTAGGCAACACCTTCCAAACCATGACCTGTACCACCTAGAAGGACAAGGGCAGCAAATGCATGGGAACACCACCACCTGCAAGTTCCCCTCCAAACCACACACCATCCTGACTTGGAACTATATCGCCTACCTTCACTGTTACTGGGTCAAAATCATGGAACTCCCCAACAGAACTGTGCGTGTACCTACACCACGTGGACTGCAGCGGTTCAAGGTTCACCACCTTCTCAAGGGCAATTACGGATGAGCAATAGATACTGGCCTAGCCAGCAACACCCACATACAATCAAAAAAAATTTATTCCAATCTCATTTTCCTCCCCTTTTCCAGTGCCTTTCAACTATTTATATCTCAATGTGGCTTCATTAGCTACCCGAGTGAAATATATTCAACATTAGAATAGCACTTTTCCCAAAAAATTCTATTTTCTCCATTTGTGATTCTTGAGTATTGCTGATAGGGCAATGCCTTGACCTGAGGAATAAGTCAGCGAGTAGCTGTCACTTATTTTATTTAGCTGAAACAGGCGCAATGTATATACATGTTCTTTCTGTCTGCAAAGAACAAGGCCCTGGGTATTAATATATGTAGCTTCCAGTACAGGCAAATGCACCACACCGCGAGCCATTCACTGATGTTCCTTGACCAATCAGGGTCAAGCTGCCTGGTTTAAATTGCAAACAATGCTCGGCAGTTAACTGTCAGTCACCGTCAGTGGTGCATTCTCCATGGCAATGCCACTTGCCAACCAGTCAGCGCTCTCTCACATACAGTATAAATTGTTGTCTTCCCCTTATATTGGTATTCTTGCGAGTGTCCTGATGAGTGCAAGACAAAAAGCTTAGACATGTCTCTTTTTTCAGCAATACTCAAGTTTTGTACTACCAAACGACTACTGATGTTTCTATAACAAATCCTAACTTCATTACTGATTCAGGAACCATTTGAAAATTAGCTTTCACTATATGCAAAATGTAGAACACCTCTAATATCGGAACCTTTTTGGCCTTTTTCTGTTCTAGTGACTGCAACCCTATTTAAAATCTAACGTAATGATAAGCTTTTACCACAGGTGTGGTTAATGAATTATGAATTACCATCTAGCCAGCTGAATCTTCCCATGAGTTACTCTCTAGTATTTTAAAGGATAACTATAGTCTTCCCTTTGTTCCATTTGGTTACCAATATATTGTTGTCACAGGTTGTGCAATTCCATTCTGTAAATAAGTCTCTATTCCTGACATTTCCTTTAGTCTACCAGCGAGCATTTACCCAATTCTGTTGACCTCAAATTACTTACATTTTGCTGCCAGTTAATTTGGTTTTCTCCAAAATAATCAAATATATCCAGTTTTTTTCAACCATCTTGGAAGTAGCCCAATTGCAAATCCTAATCAGTTTGCGTTTAGCACATCAATATCATATTTAAGTTAATTATCCCATCTAAGCTTTTCTGTAAGTGCAACTTTGAAAATGCATTTTTTAAACTTCAAAATATAATGGGTTACTAAATTTAAAGATTATCCTGGGCATCAAGGTGAATTGTTTTCTGAATCAACTAGCTGGCTCAGATACAATTTGCTAAAACAGCAGCACAGAGTGTGCAGGATAAGCAATTATGAGTATTCAGCAGGAGTCACTGAATTAAATGAAACAGCATTCTGAACCAAAAGTTCCTTTACACAGAATTCCTTTAATTTGTAACTACAGTCTCTGATTTCACCTTGATAAAGAACTATAAAGGTAAGACAGTTAGATATGAGGGAATCAAGGGATATAGGGATGAGTTGGCAAAGTGGAGTTGAGATAGAAGGTTAGCCATGATCTTAGTGAATGGCACAGCAGACTCCAAGGGTTACTCCTGTTCCTATTTCTTATGTCCTTCCTTTTGCGTTCTAATAATTGGGTTTACACACTTTTGTTGTATCAAATAGCATTAGTAAGAATGATATAAGGCTGCTGCCAACCCAGCAAACATTACAATCACACAAAACTCCAAGTAATTTGAGATGCTGTTCCATCTAGAGGATGGTACAATTAACAATTTATTTTTCTATTTTCTTTTTGTAACAGAGAGGATAGAATTCAGTCTCATGAACCTTACCTCATCATAGAATATGCAGGCATGTTTGCCTGAAACATAATTACAATGTCCATAATTTATAAGGCACACATCCATGTCAGCACCTGAAAAACACAAGAAAGTCTAAGTTACAATAGTGTGTATTTTACCATCTGTTCTCAAATTACTTGGAACATTGAGGATCAGTACCATGAACAAAGCTGCATAGATTCAATGACTGCAAGTGTTTTTAAATAAACCCAACATGGAGCCATTGCATCCAACCTATCCACGTTAAAAAGTTTGCTTATCAAAGTATCAACATCTTATATTTATATGTCACATTTAATATAATAAAATGTCCCAAGGTGCCTCACATGGGCATTATAAAACAACATATGACACGGAGCTACACAAGGTTGGGTCAGATGACCAAAAGTTTGGTGAAAGAGGTTAATTTCAAGATGCATCTTAAAGGAGGAAAGCAGTCATTATATGATTAGACCGCCTCCATCATTACTAATTTGTCTATTCCAATCATATCATGTCATCATCACAGATCAATCGCATCTCAGTCAATCCAAACATTGTGTTGTTTTTTTGTAATTCTGTCCATACTTTTCTGTTAAGTCTTGAACTCTTTTATCTTTTCTCTTCTCTCACATAGCCAACTCCCAATTGGCTCAACCTGTCTGCTCTTTCCAATACAAATCTCTCAATCAATATGACTCCACAGCAAGGTTTCCTGGCTCCTCTCCACAGTCTAAACTCAACCTTGCCTCCCCCTCCTTGCATGACCGATCTAAAGTTCTGAATCACTTATCCCCCTTCATCCCACACCCATCCCCAGCTCTGTCAGGGCTGAAAAGTTCAAGGGGAGAATTTGAAGTTCAGAACAAAAAGAAGCTAGTTCAAGAAGCTTAACAATGAGGAAGAGTGGAGTGGAGAAAGCATGCAATACGAATGCAAGCAGACTGGCAGATAAACTAGTTTTATTAAAAACATATTCCAGTTAATATTGGATATGCTTAATTTAGGCAAATTAGGTAAACCAGACAATGTCAAATCATAAAAGTAAACCACATTTCTTTGATTTTGCTGTCAAGATCATCAGTTTCACCATACACTTTCTTATTTAATTTGGCTGTAATTCACTTTAACCAAATGCGATCAAGTTAAACTGTGCCTCTTAGCATTGCAGGAATTTTTTGAGACACAATGGTTTGGATTTTACAGTTGGAGTAACATAACATTCGGACTTTTATTGTGAGCATCGAATAAAAACACAATGATTCTGGGCTTGGTAGACTAGAGCAATAAAACGTTATTGATTATCAAACATTCATATCATCAATTTAGGCCAGGGAAGGGAAACTTTTTTTTTGAGGGGAGGTGGTGTGGGGGGGGCGGGCAGGCATAGCAACGTTAAGTTCCCCTGCATTTCAAGTACATTTATTAATCAATGGACATGAGACAATGTTACAAAGGGCACCTGCAGAAATCAAGTCAGTACAGATTATTCTGAATTGCAATGATTGACCATTGGTAAGGTATGTCATTTTCAGGTAGCTGTTCACAAGGTTTTCTTTACCTGTTCCTATGTAAAGTGTTCTGTAGCACATATTAATGGCTTGGCCTTTACCCGTCAGTGGATAAAACACCGCTCGTGCCTGAACCTCTTTCACGGGGACTAGATAGAAAGACGCAAAATAAATTATTGATATAGTGCTAGAAAAGGCAGCTTTGGCTTTTGTGCTGGAAATGAAACAGTTGCCAAATGTAAAGATATTTACCTGAAAACTAATATAATACGTAACTGACAATAAAGAGTAACAATATTCAGCAAACACAGATGTATGCAAATTTGTATCTGGTCTGTAGGTGATTCAGGGGAGGTGGTGGCAGAGTGGTATTGTCACTGGACTAGCAATCCAGAGACTGGAGTTCAAATCCCATCACGGCAGATTCAATAAAAATCTGGAAATCTGATGATGACCACAAAACCATTTCTGATTGTTGTAAAAACACCACCTGGTTCTAAGGAACTCTGAAATGTGCACTTCTGGGCAACTGCCTTGCAAACCTTTACCTGGGAACCTCCAAAAGGGATTTCATAACATTCAAGGCTATGGGCCAAGTGCTGGTAAATGGGATTAGGTGGGTAGGTCAGGTGTTTCTCATTTGTCGGTGCAGACTCGATGGGCCGAAGGGCCCCTTCTACACTGAGATTTTCTGAGATTCCCCAACGCATCTTTGGGGTACCCCCCAAATCCAACACTGGGGAGCTTTGAGGTCATGGGCTAATTATGCTGATGCTAATGCTGGACAAGTCAGGTCCCAGAGTGGAACCTGCTTTTACAGAAGTAGTTACTGAACACATTCACAGGAGTCCACTAATGTACTTTTAACAAAAGAACAAGAAAAGATGAACTATATTACACTACTCCTTCACCCCAACTAAACTGTTACAGATATATACAAATTTGTAAAGATAACACAAGATATGTCCAATCCCTCTACACCTCTATCCCCCACCGGGATGGTCTGAGGGCTCTCCGCTTCTTCCTCGAACAGAGGCCCGAACAATCCCCATCCACCGCCTGGCTGAACTTGATCTCTCACTGAATAATTTCTCTTTAAACTCGTCTCACTTCCTCCAAATAAAAGGTGTGGCTATGGGTATCTGCATGGGCCCCAGTTATGCCTGTCTCTTCATGGGGTATGTAGAACATCCCTTGTTCCAGTCCTATTCAAGCCCCCTCCCACAACTCTTTCTCCGGTACATCGATGACTGTTGCAGTGCTGCTTCATGCACTCGTCTGGACCTGGAAAAATTTATTAACTTCGCTTCCAATTTCCACCCCTCCATCATTTTCACATGGTCCATCACTGACACTTCCCTTCCCTTCCTTGACCTCTCTGTCTCAATTTCTGCTGATAGACTGTCCACCAATATTCATTACAAGCCTACCAACTCGCAGAGCTACCTCGACTACAACCCCTCACACCCCGCTTCCTGTAAGGACTCCATCCCATTCTCTCAGTTCCTTCGCTTCCGTCACATCTGTTCCGATGATGCCACTTTCCAAAACAGTGCTTCTGACATGTCTTCCTTCACTGAGGTTTTCCACCCACAGTGGTTGACAGGGCCCTCAACCGTGTCTGACCCATCTACCGCGCCTCTGCCCTTACACCTTCCTCTCCCTCCCAGATCCACAATAGGGTCCCCTTTGTTCTCATTTTTCATCCCACCAGCCTCCGCCTTCAAAGGATCATCCTCCGCTATTTCCGCCAACTCCAGCATGATGCCACTACCAAACACATCTTCCACCCCCCTCAGCATTCCGTAGGGACCGTTGCCTCCGGGACATCCTGGTCCACTCCACTGCTGTATCACCTCAACCCCCTCCCACAGTACCTTCCCATGTAATCACTTAAGGTGCAACACCTCCCCTTTACTTCCCCCCTCCTCACTGTCCAAGGGCCCAAACACTCCTTTCAAGTAAGCAGCGCTTCACTTGCACTTCCCTCAATTAGTCTACTGCATTTGCTGCTCCCAATGTGGTCTCGTCTACACTGGAGAGACCAAACGCAGACTGGGTGACCGCTTTGTGGAACACCTTCGGTCTGTCAGCAAGCATGACCACAGACCTCCCTGTCGCCTGCCATTTCAACACCCCATCCTGCTCTTATGCCCACATGTCCGTCCTTGGTCTGCTGCAATGTTCCAGTGAAGCTCAACGCAACTGGAAGAATAGCACCTCATCTTCCGATTAGACACTTTACAGCCTTCCGGATTTAACATTAAGTTCAACAACTTCAGATCATGAATTCTCTCCTCCATCCCCACCCCTTTTTGATCCCCTTTTTTTAAATATTTATTTTTTAATTTTATATATTTTTTCCACCTATTTCTATTATTATTTTTTAAAATTTATTTCTATTCATTGTTTTATCCGCATCTTTTAGCCTATTTCTATCTTTTTACCCCACTCCCCACCCCACCAGGACCATCTGTCATTTGCTCAATCTGCTTTCTACTCTTAATGTCACCATTAGCAGCTCCTATAGCCAGTATCACCACCATCAACACCCCTTCAACCTTTTGCTTATGACATATTTTGCAATCTCTCCTTTGCCTCCACCTATCATTGGCCTTCTATCCAGTTTCATCTGTCCCATTCCCCCCCCGCCCCCCCCCTAAACAGCATATATTTTCACATTTTTACTTCTCTTTAGTTCTGAAGGAGAGTCATATGGACTCAAAATGTTAACTCTGTCTTTCTCTGCACAGATGCTGTCAGATCTGCTGAGTTTTTTCAGCAATTTTTGTTTTTGTTTCAGATTCCCAGCATCTGCAGTATTTTGCTTTTATCGTTTACAAAATCTCTTATACTTTAATGGTCTCAGTAAGTATACAGTCCATATAAACCAACAGGCAAACTGTGGTCAGACACCAGGCTCAAGACTAAGTTTCTATTGATTTCTCATCAACCCCCCAAAGGCTTGTCTCACAGTGAGCCACTCGGTCTTAATGAAACCCTGTCTTTCTCACGAGGGTTTCCAAATTCCACGTTCAAAGAACTTGTCTTAGAATTCTCTCCCAAACGACACTTTCACTCAGATGTCTCCAACAAGGATCCACCTCCAGGGTTCAACCACTCTTTCTGATGCTCCTTCCCCTGGATCTCTACGTGCATTCAAGCTTGACCTTCTACACACATGCACACACTCAGATATTCAGCCATGCCAAGCAGAACAGCACTGCTCCAAATGCCCGTTGTAAGGAGTCACCAACCTTTGGCTGCCTCCACTAATCTACTCGCTTCTCTCAAGCTTACTTTGCTTTAAGTCCCCCACTAATTTGTCTTTTCTTCTGCTCCTTACTTTCAATTTCACTTAACAGGAACTGTTTCAGATTCCTGTTCTTGTCCCTTGACTAGACAGTCTTCCTGGGACCTCTTCTGTCTCACTCCCTGGTTTTGGGACCACCTCCTTTGTTTTGGGACCTGCACCCGGTCTCTTTCTTGTGTCCAGATTCTTCTGGCATTCTCTTTGAGATCACCCGACCCTCTTTTCGCACTGTTTCACTTTTGGGTCTTCTTTCCTTTCAGCACAGGTGTGCCAAAACAGTTTCCAGCAAAAAGGAAACAAACTGCGCATGTGCACAAGGCTGTTTATCAGCCTGAATGCGTAAATGTGCACCAACTGCACATAGGCAGAACTCAAGGATCGTAAAAAAAGACACCAGCACGTGGCCATTCCAAGGTCGGCCCATGTGCAAAGACCACTAGAACCTGCTGGGAACTGTAGTTCCTGTACTCAGAGGCCTGATCTCTGACTTACAAAGGTAAGTTCTCTATCCCCTTTTTTCCTTTAGGGTTTGTAACAGTTAGAACAAAATGCACCTGAAAGACAGTGACCATTACAGAATTCGCCAGAAATTTTGGAAGGGGTGGCTGGGGGAAAAAATTGTCACCAAATGGCTCATGACCCAGTAGGGAAAGTATACTCAAAGTGGTGTGTAACTTGCTAAATATTTACACATTTCTATCACATTCCTTAAAGACTGGCAAGAAGTAAGGGAACACATTATAATTGAATGAAGTAAATGTTAAATTACAGAAACTACTGCAAAAGTAGCTTGCATTTAAAAAAGCACTTTAATGTAGAACAACTTCCCAAGGCTTTTTACAGTAACCAAATTCAAAAAAGGGACGCCATACTATGAGAGGGAATATTAAAAGTAGTGGGTCTGAAAGGTGGATAGGAAGGTGGAGATGGAGGGGCATTTAGGACAAAATTCCAGGGTGTGGGGTGTAGGTAGTTGAAAGCATTAATGCCTTTGATGGGGCAGACAAACAACAGGGATGCACACATGACTAGGCTCAAGAATTTGGGGGGGGGGGGGGTGGCGTTGGGGGAGAGGGTTGGATGGTTACGAAGCTGAAGAAGAATAGAGATAGAAATGAGACCATGAAGGGATTTAAACACAAGGATCAGAATTTTTAGTCTGAGGTCCTGAGGGGGGACCATGAGCCACCGTAGCTCAGTGAGACATGCAGACATGGTGAAAGGGAACTGATGCAGCGTAGGATATGAGCCTGAGTTTTGGATGATCAGAATTTGAGAGGGTGGAGAAACATATGCTGGCTAGAAAAGCACTGTTGGCTCCAGTGGCAACAAAGGTATGGCTGAAAGTTTTAGCAATAGATGTACTGTAGTAGAAGAGGAGGAGGTGTTACAGAGATGACCAAAAAAAAAAAATGCATACCTTCAGTCTGCGTTGTAGCAGTAGTCATCTGGGTTTTTGAGGTGCTGAGTACAGATGGTAAAGAGGATGCTTTGGGAGGAAACAGTTGTTGAATTCTCTGCCAAGCCAGTACCTGGATCAATTTTTCATCAAGCTTACTCAGTTCAATCTCTACAAAAGGAAGAGCAAACAAACCAATTTAAGTTTCTCTAACAGTTCTTTATATAAGACTCCAATTAAAATTGGGTGTTTGAGAGTGCGTGTAGAGAGAGACCGTGTGCACGAGAACGTGAATATGAGCTTGATTTAATTTCTACTGACAATTACCAATCTTGAATACAAAAAGGAGAAATAGAATGGATCACTCGCTAAACAAAGCTCTTTCTGGCATGTCGCGTCCCACCCACCACCACCACATAAATGACTTGTAAGGTGCAGCATGAAATTTGGTTCTGATACCGTTTTTGGCATACTATTTTTTTTTCAAGTGAACATGACGCAGATGGGCAACTTGGTACATGAGCATTGAAGGATATTTCCAATAGGTTCCTCAGTTTTCAATGGGAGTTACAGAGCTTTTGTGGAGCTAATTAATGGCTCAGTCTTTTGGTACACGTACAACTAATTGCATCTGTCTCTGAATTAAAACTGAAGAACAAAACAAGCCAATTGGATACAAGACCACAAAGAGGTTTCTAGAACAACGTAATGACCTCCCAAGGCAAAACCCAAGAACGAGCACCACTGGGGTCAAGAAGCTGATCACTTACCTGGGGCTTCTTCTGACTGCATGCAACATTCAAACATACTTTGTTGTGCCTCCATTGATATCAATCAATCAATGCGGGCAGCAGGGGAGCAAGAATGAGACTGGCAGGTAGATAGAAGTAAAATCTGTGTCAGGCTGATGTTTCAGAGCATTTTAGCATCTCACACACAATTAGTTCCTCTGCAGTAGTGGCAGCAGAAGTGAATTGCATAGGTACAAAAGTGAGCCATGCAAAATGCACCCAGCCCAATATATTTTGAATATCTGGTAACACAAAGACATTACTTTATACAGTGTGCCAAAGCGCATCTGTTACACAAGCTGCTCCCCTAACTGAAGGCGTCCAAGGAGAATTTTGTCAGTCAAAATTAAGAAAAATAGTGCCATGTGCATTTCTACATGTCTTGGACCAGTTGGAAGGAATGGTGTGCAATGCATTTGTAACCCAAAACTCAAACCTTTCCATCTACTAAATGATAAGTCAACTGGAGAAAATAAGTTCACTGAGGAATTTACAAAGCATTTACCTCCACTTCCTTCCATAGCTGCCTGCAGAGAGTTGGCAAGGTCAAACATGATTGCAGTGTTTGATGGAGAAGATAAGGGAACTGGTTTGTTTCCCATGGACATGCTTGTGGACAGCACGGTTGGACTCACTTTACCTATTATGAAAATATACATATTAGTTATAATCAGTTTTGGAACAGAAACTGTGCAAGCTCGGTGTCAAACTTCAACACAGTTTTATTCTATTATTCTAAGTAAAATTTGCACTAGACTTGTAGCAGTCAAAAAAGGAGTTAATTTAGTCCACTGAAGTTCAGCCATCTACTATTTTAACTATCCAACCTAGTGTCCAAATACATTTGAACACTCCAGTGTCTGAATCTGTCATCTTACTTATACAGTCAAAGATATATTCTAATATGATGAGTGTATAACGTCCTTGAATTGCAGAGAAAAAATAAAAATGACTTTAAATGCCAAGATCTGTTAGTGTTGAAGAATTCAAACAGTAATATTGACAATTATTATTGGATAGCATTGCTAACTTTTTATTCTGGAAAACTGTGCTTGTTCTACAATCTACCAAGCCCAGTTCAACAACTAATCCAAAAGCAAAATACTGTGGAGGCTAGAAATCTGAAATAAAACCAGGTGAGTTCTGAAGAAAGGTCAGAGACCTGAAACATTAACTGTTTCTCCACAGATGCTGCCAGACTTGCTGAGTATGCCTAGCATTTTCTGTTTGTATTCCAGTTTAACAAATCCCAACTATAGTGCTGAGAAAATGCTTGAATTAGATTCAAATGACTATCCTTACAAAGGGTTAACCAACATACGTTTTCCAAATAAATTGAAAACTTGAATCAAGGATTTCGTGAACGTGCCTGACATTGTCTTATCATTCGAAAGTGCAATCCCCATACTTCAAAGAATTTTAGCTACATTATGCCCATAACAGAGCCACACAGTGAACATACGTTAAAAGCATTGGTCTGCAACTAAACTTAAAATTTGAAACATGTCGCACATTAATTAAATAGGAGAGCTACAATTCCTCCACATACTCGAATGGTAGTATGTTTCTCTGGGGTGGTCAACTCCAGATTAGCTCCTACATCTGTCTGAGAAGAGAAGTGAATTCCTTCACGATGCAGATAGCCCGTCAGTGTAACTGATGTGAGTCAGAGGAGGATCCCTTACACTGAAAGATTAATATTGTCATGTACATATACTTATTATGTTGCTCAATCATAAATGGGGTGGAGTATGAGGAATAGCATTCACCCTAGGCTTTTCAAAGCTTTAGCTTATCCATGTATCCTAATTTCTATAGAGAACACAAGATTTTGCTAGTTAACAAAGAACAAGATACTCACCTGTAGCTGCTGGTGAAATCAGGTTTCGTGAAGGTCCCAACACTGTTGAAACACTATCTACTGCTGCTCTTGGAGGAGTAATAGCCCTGGCTATAGCAGAGGATGTCGTAACAACCTTTGCCATAAATGTGGTAGGTCGCCCAGCAATCTGAACTGAGGCGGTGCTCTTAAGCTGTGAGCTGCTGGTGATCTCAGAACTGGCACACGAAGTAGATAATGAAGCGGGCACACTTGTCACACTGACAGGAATTCGCTGCAAGCATGAAACAGGTCCTCCTACATTCTCTGATTTGACAAGCGCTCCCACAAAATGGTTTTGGAGGTTGCTGGCTGCTGGTGGTGTAGCTGGTCTCAGCTGAGAATGCAGCCATGCTTGTCCAGATATCTGGCTTGGCACCTGTGTTAATGGTCCCTTTGGTCTCTGTGTGTCTGCCAGCTGTCTGGACGGTTCTGATGAAATGGTGCATGGGAAAGGTCCATTTACTTTTACCTCTGCTGACAAAGGTCCATTAGAAGTTCCACTGCTTGATGTCTTGCACGAGGTCTCTGAATATAAACTAGGGGCATTTTCTTCCTGTGCCATGGCAGCACCAGGCTGCTGAGATACAGAGGAACCTGAAGAATTCTGGCTATTGGTCCCTGAGGTGCACGTAACATTGCATGTCGTCGGAGAAGGGGAGGATGATGGTTTCTTTCCAGCTGTCTGATGCGCACTGTTTAAAGAGCTGTCCGCTGAACACTGGGCTGTGACACAAGGCTTAATATCAGCCTTTTCAATGTGTTCACTGTCCCAAAATAATGGCATCTGCTTAGCAGATAAATGTTTGAATATGCTGCATTGAAGTGCAACAACACTACGAAGCCACTAGAGGAAAAGAAAAAAAGTACTTGTTAAAAGGAAGGGAGAACGGTTCATGAGAAACATGGTACTTAGTAATTCACAGGTAGACATACAATGAATATCATGCAGCAGTGCCATAACTTTCTATTCAACTATAGTTTACTTTATTTATAGAGGGTATAGGTTCAACTGAGCATAGCAATTAGTTGAGAACTTAGGGTTTCATAAAAGGAAACTTGACAGTTAACTAATAACACTGAGCTCATTACCTCCTGTTGTTCTTCTTCAGTAGCAAAGTGCTCATAATTGGAAAGGTGCTTTTGTGACTCAGTAGGAGTCTCGTTACATATCAGCTCTCCATCACGGATTCCTGCCGGTGGAAGGAGAGGTGGTGGATACTGGTACTGGGCCTTAATTGCTTCGGGAACCTTAAAGAAAAGGTAAGTGAAATCTGTCACATGTTGAATTGTGTTTAAAGGGGCACCAAACCGAAGCTGTAAAACATACAGGCTCAAAAGTTATTTGCTGTAATTGACAGCTTTTGTTTTAGTCTAGCCAAGAACAATTGCTGATATTTTAAGTTATATGCAAGCCAACCAGGTAATACTAGTTATTTTAAAATTTCCAGTCCTGATATGAAAAAACAACAAATGCTAAATCAGGAGTGTGTGTCAAGCACTTCCTACAGTAGACAACAGATTTACTATAATTCATCCACCCACCCCATCCGCACACACGCAATCCAAGATATTTACATTAATGCAGCCTTAGGGAAAACTGAAATTACACTGAATATTTCTGGATAGCTACCATCTTAGGAATATAACTCCTACCCCACTCCCCAACTTTTTAACCTAAAAATACACCGAGACAACACAGATCTCCTCTACAAGTGGGAAGGGGTGAAGGCAATTTCTAATTCCACCTTGTTGTACTCACCCAAACACCAAACTTTGGTTGTATTGATAATGTTCAGTCTAGCCAATGTTACAGTTGGGGTCTAGTGAACCTCCAGAAGTTTCTATCACAAGCTCTTCATTTAAAAATTATATTTTGAAGGTAAAAAACCCACAATTTTCACTTGAGTGTATCTGCAGATTTATAACCTCCCTTTAATATCATGATACTTGAGACTGTTTCAATGATCAGGAAAAAAAGTGAGGAGTAACCTTAGGGAGAAACTAATACTCAGCGAGATCACGTGTGTTACTTTTACTCTACATTTAAGCAAGCAGAGATTCAATTATTTCCCACACATTTTACCAATATTTGGCATAAAAACAGACTAGTGAAAATATTTAGACCACTACAAATATTCAATTTCCGAAGAAACTTTAACAGCTCCATATAAAACTGAAGTTGATATATTAATAAATTCCAGTGCAAGTCAAATCGACCAGTTAGGAGTTAAAATGATACAAATGAACTAGGAAGTCAGATGTGTGCCAATTTTCAGAGAAACTTCCTTTTACAGCCATTTTTCATTCCTCTGGTAAAAGCACTCACTTGGTTAGGCAACCTGACTTGGAATATCTACACTTGCTATGAGTCATTGCTAGACATATCACAGCCAACCCACAATTAATGTGTAAATTCTTCCTCTTGTGACTGTCATTCTAACCTAATTAAATTACTTAGCATTTGAGGGGGAGGAAGAGAAGGGAAGGGGACTTGCACAGGACTTTGTGTCCTTGATCACTTACCCATAATTCTTAGCAGGAAAAATGTCATGGCAACCCAGGTAGCCTAAATAAATGATCATAGAGTGCTTAGATCAGAGGAACAATAATTAAACATTCACAGTAACTGAATGGAGAAAATATTAACTGCAACAAAAGGAATTGCACTCCGACGTTTAGTTCCTCTGCAAATGTTAGGACCCTTAAAAAGGGTATAATAATACTCAAGAATCCAGTACTTATGTTTCGAGCTACATCAGATGGCAACCCATCTGCACTATCCTGCTTGAAATGAATACTGATTTCTGACAATGAATTGCTAAACCTATTTTGTATAAACACCAAAATATTAGCTCATATTTTAAAAGGTTCCTAACATTCAGCAGGCGTAGAATATTAAGTGCAAACAATGATACAGTATCTTAACACAAATAAAATTAAAATCGAAGGAGCGTAAACAATGAATGCTAAATTTGAATGTTTCCAATTTAGTGTTTTGGGCTGACTAAAAAAGGTAGCCAGTTCCCATTATACCCTACTTCTGGCACTCATGGGGCAATTTGGAAACTATGAATGGAGGTCAGCAAACAAAATATGTCCATGTCCACACCCAACATCAAGAATATTGTGAAGATTGTGGTTCAAACTAGGAAGCCTAGACAAGGAGCTTTAATAGTTGTTTGTCTTAAATAAGTTTTAAAAAACTAAGCCAAACAGAATGCTATCAAATTACACCATTAATCCATAGAACAGGCTTGTAAAGTATGTATTAGATTTTAATATTCTGCTCCCAGATGGTTCTGCAACTCTGTCTCACAGAATAGAAAGTTCCCAGTTAAATTGCTGGTCAGTACTGAGCCCCATTAGGGATGAGTCCATATGAATAGAGCTCTGCAACCAATGCACTTCAAGTACATATATCGAAGAAACATTCTTCACATATTCTTGCATTGTATAATGGGCTTAGTCACTTATATTTTCAGATGGCATCAATAATGCTGCAATTTTAGAAACCCTCCCACACACTAATCCCATATGAAACTTAAGGCAATTCCAACCTAACCGGACAGCAATACCATATCCGAAGTAGATTGTTAAATTTTCTTATGCCAAATTGCAAAATACAGCGTAAGCAATTCATATCAGAAAAATACTTACTTTCATATTTTTCCTCTTCACTGGCTTTGTATGTCGGCGATTGGGTGGATGCTTCCTGTGGATCTTGTTTAGAAAGTCTATCTTGATTGCGTGCTGTGATATTCGGTCTTGAAACTTGTCAAATATCCTGCACCTATTGCTTAACGTCATGTTCTTCTGATTAAGCTGAATGGAAATTAAGTTAAGATTCTATAAATATTTTACTCAATTAAGATCTTATGTGAATTGTATTTCTCATTTCTAATTAAATCATGTAAGGTGGGTGGCATCAGAGAATGGTATCACAACAACCTAGATAGGACTAAATTCTTACCTATTGAAAACAAAAAGCCGCTTTTAGACATGTTAAGTAAGACAGTGTAAATTCATATCTTCCCTCCTTCAGCTTTATTAACCCCATACTCCTAAAATGCAAGGGAGCCAAGATTGTGAACTGAAATTTTCTTGGGGGCATTTATGGTGATTTAATTCTCAAACAATACTCACTGGGTGGTAAAACACCTCAAGTTTCAGGATGACAATACATTACACCACCAATTTTGGACGTGTTTTTAATCCTTACTATATTATTTGTTTCACCGATAGTGCAATGGTGCTCAGTGGAGGCTGAATAAGTCAGTAAATATCATTCTTGACTCTCTCTCTTCCATGTCTCTTTATGATCAGTTCAGGGCACCAATGGCAGGGGCCCCAAGAGGGAAAACAGCTCCCACAAAAACACGGAAAAGGAATCTTTTGGGTTGAACAACATCAAGCTTAAAGTTGGTAACATAAGGAATTTGAATTGTACCTGTAAATGGATGCTGACCGTAACGTATCTGAACTTGGAAAAGAGGGGCAAGCTATTTTTGTTAATGAATGGGTGTAGCTAGGTTAGCATCAGGCTAGTTCTAAGCACCAACTTCCAGATTTCTTTTAAGTGCTCCAGATTCTCATGTAAAACATCAGAGTCACTATGTAATGCCTCTAAACTGGGAGGATGAGATGAAGATTGAAAATGATGATAAATTTTTACCAGGTATGACATGTAAGCCTTGAAAAATATATACACTAGAAGCACTCCCTCGCCCCAAACCTGCCTGAAAACAATTTGGGCACTCTACTCTATAAAGCATTAGCAAACATGTGCACTGCCTAGACAAACTACATAGCAATTTTAAAGTATATAGCACAAATGATAATCACATTCATTTTGCATCATAAAATACAAAATAAAAAGTGACAATTTTGATTCAGATATTTGACAGAAGTGCAAAATTGCTTACCACCACATGTTCAATGTGATTGGGGCACATCCATCTCCCTGTTGGCATTGCAGTAAGAGGTGGGTCCAGGCAGTCCATGTGGAACAATAATGGGCAGTAATCACACTGGACAAGGGGGGCCACTCTACAACTCCTACAAAGTAAATATCACATTGTTATGTCATGTGTTAGGTGTAAGCAGAAACAAATAACAGGCAGCAAAGAAGTAGATTTTACTCACCAATGGCAGTCCTTTAAATTAAGATAGCAACTTGTACAATTTTACTCGCAGGTAAACAATGAGGGAAAAATGTCAGAGGAAAAGGCAGAAAATTAAAATAAGGAGGCAGATTTTCCTTCCCTTGCACTAGGGCAGAGGGTCACATGGGTGGAGTGCTCAGGAAAAATTGGACAGCGAGAATCGTACATGTCAGAAAGCCTTTTCAATGTTTTATCCATTAATTTCAATAAGCAGAAAACCAAACAGGTTCCGTTACTAGCATATGATATTCCCTGATTTTCTTTTCTGTGCTGTGCCCAGATAATCATCTATAAGCAAGAGGAGGAATATCTGCCCTCATGTGCCCATATGGTACTCTATTAAATAAAGCAATCATCTAGATGCCATGGATGGACTTATTAAAACAAAGCTCATAGGTTGCTGTCCCATCATGACCAAAGTAAATGAATAAAAGGATTCCTATATTGCAAATGGTATGGTACTTAAATTCTGATATAGAATATAATATATATAAAAATGTATTCCACTTTCCAATATAAGTTGCCTTTCTTCAAAGTTTACTCGCAGGATATGCAGCTATGGTCAGGAGTTACATCACCAAATTTTACTGTGCCTGTCAAGTACTGAATTATCAGTACTCCACTCTTCCGCTCCAGTACCTGATCTCAGGGGAATCCCCCTAAACAGCACTTTTTTTTTTTCTTTCCATGCATTATTTAGATACCTGAAGAAAGCCCTATAAAGCTAATGACAAAATGCCTCTGAAATTTGATAGCAGCTCTTTTAAACAGACAGAACAGATTGCAAGGTTTGGATGAAGATGTCTCTTTAGTCTATTTGATTTCATTTTTCCAGGATATTGATTCTGCTGTCTTCTGGTTATGGTATCAAGCTATTTCTTGAACAGTCTGAGCCTAAAATGCCACTCCAAACATCACATTTCAACTGTTGACCGTGCTTTGCAATGAAAAAATATTTCCGGTTCCCGGTCTTAAACTTGCCTTTCATAACCTTGAAGCTGTACCCTATGACCCTACTGATTTGATGCATCTGGTCTGGGTTACCTTCTTTACATTATAATGCCTTATATATAACTCCAAGGTACCCATGTGGTGTCTTTTTTTTAGGTTGTAGAGTCTCCAAGGCAGAACAGGAATGTGATCATTTGTCTAGTCAAGGCATTTGGGAATTGGGGTGGTCACTGGGAGAGTTAATAGTAGAGGTACTGGCGGCCTTGACTTTTTTGCTGCAAACCAAATAAATGTCTATGGGTTAATAAGTGAGGATCTTGACCTTGGGGTCAATCCTATGGAGCTGAACTCAGGTATTTTCTTTAACTTAACTTGGATGATGGTGTCCACAAGGACTGCACCAGCTTATATTCAACACTAATGTCTGGAACTGCAGCTATCGGCAATTAGCAGGAAGCAAATCCTGTGCAACTGCTAAAACTTAATGCCATTGCTTAACAAAGACCAAGAGACCCATATTATGTTTGCCACTTCATTCCTGCATATAATACTGTTTAGCTTTTCAAAATTCTATATTATGGAGACTGTACTTTCTATGATGGTACAGGCTGACGACAGTACCAACACTCCAAATAAAAACTAAGATTGTGCTTATGGTGCTGAATTCAAATTTCTCATCACACTGAACCAGACGCTGAGCCAAGGCCAATGCTTACCCTTTCTCTCCTCCAAGTTGAGAGATTTGAGGGTAATGGCCCTGCCGTTATTCATGTTGGAACCGGCGAGAGCTGAGCACCAAGATCAATTCCTGATGAGCAAGCAACAAGTTTTGAACAAATGCCAAATTAAGAGCACTGCAGCTCTCCTCAGTGGGGGACAAAATAAAGATTTGGTTCAATGGAAGTGTTTCTGAGGCAAGTTAGGTGATTAGGAAATTGTTTCTCAAGACACCATTTGATAATTATAGGAAACAGTAATCAGCTTTTTGGGCAATTTCTGCATGTTCTCAGCAGAGTGATTGCGAAAGGAAATATAAAGATTTGATGAAGGGTCATTCGGACTCGAAACGTTAACTGTACTCCTCTCCACAGATGCTGTCAGACCTGCTGAGTTTTTCCAGGTATTTTTGTTTTTTTGTTGAGAAAGATTTGTGCTCCAATTTGTGTTTTGTGCATTTGGTAGTTTGAGATCCTGGATCAATGCGGACTAGGTCTAAACAGCATTAACAAATTTTGCTAACAAATCCAAAAAGCATTGGTCACGTCAGTTGCACGAAAGAAAGATTCACATTTGTACATCACCTTTCATGATCTCAGGATGCCCTCAAATACTTTTGAAGTGTGGTCGCTACTGTAATGTTGCAATTTGCACACAATAGTGATCAAATAACCTGGTTGAGTGGCTATGACAGAAAGTTAAATATTGGCCAGGATATTGAGGAGAACTCCCTTTCTCTTCAAAGAAATAGTGCCATGGAATCTTTTCCATCCACCCGATGGGGGCAGCATTTGAAATTACTATTATGCAGGCAAATGTGACTATTATTTTGTACACAAAATCGAATGTCATGAAGAGATTAACGTCTATAATGTTTTTGGAAATTTTTTTAAAAATATAGTTTAGTGGTGTCTGTGTCTGTGTGTGTGTGTGTGTGCGTGTCTTAATTGGATTAAGGCCAGCTGGTCTTTAGGCTTTGATGTATAGAAAGAAGGTGGTTTGAAATGATAATTAGATAAACATGGGGAACTTTAGAAACATCAGTGCCAAAGGGGCAATTTGCATTTTTAAATAAACCATTCAAAAGAATGGGTGAAATCTTGCACCTAGCTAGAAGGCACCAAGTAATGTGTTTATGTTTTCATTAATAAAATTGGTAGAATCAAAGGATGCTATTGTTAGAAGAGGTTAAATTAAAAATGTAGTAACACAATGGAAAATTTACATTCAAAAGATATGTATAAAGGAGAAAGACGATTGTGTGTAAGGTAGAGGCATTTTAAGATCCATCAAGTGCGAGAAGCCTTAGTCTAAGACCTTGTTGCAATAGTACACCGAGGGGCTGGGAAAGGTATGGACCCCTCGGGCTGTAAAACTGACAATAAATGTATGTAGTGAATACTAAATGTGTCGTAATTGTATTGAAGCACCGCAGAGTGCAACGTGATGTATGTCGATAGTGCAATGGGATTGGAGTTGTCTGACTGTCTGTAATGACCATGTTGAAGTATCTGTGGTGTTCATTGATTGTATTGAAGCACCTCGTGATCCATGTGTAAAGGTTGAATCTGATTACACTTTCTCGTGATGGCCATTTGGAAATGTTTTGTAATGTTCTTTCAGATATTTTATGAATAAAAGTATATTTTTCCAGTCTGTAAACCTCAAGTCTGACTGCAAGGCTGAAAGAAATTCATTTTGAATGCGACTGTCCAGGTTGCGCTCTGCCAGGTGGCTTTTTAAATCTATGAGTTTTACTGTTGTCTTAACGGGACTGTAACTGAGAATCAGATTAATTAGGGGATTTTTGTAGTTATTATAGTAGTAATTTTGTAGACATATGTATGTACTTACAATCTTTCAAATAATCCTACAAGAACACAAGAACAGAACCAATCCAACAGACGGTTAAGGTCTCTACTTAATGTGTTTCTTTTTTTGGGGAAGAGGCACTCATAAGAATAGGGAATTTTGCTAAATATAACAAACCTAAACCACAGTACCCCTCTAATCTTGGTCTGTTCATAAGTATGAACAGAGATTATGGGCACATGTATTGGTTCAACCCTACGAACGTCAAACCTACAAATGCATTTGCACAGTCCAAATTTCCCTTTATACATTCCCGTGAGGTGAGGCTACATGCCAAAAGTGTTCCCACAAAAAATCTATTCTTTTATATTTTCCCCTTTTATTAATCTCCCAAAAGTGTCGGCTCATGTTGGAGCATGTTTCATGATGAGGGGGCCTATGTTACTTTCAGAAGTAACCACAGACAGCGAGCACAGATGGATTAAAGTGTTCATCTGTAATATCACACTTGAGCCCAACATATATAACACATACAAACCCTTTTCGGAAACAGCTGACTGAATGGCCACCAGGGTCAAAAACTGAGATTGATTAAACAGTCTCTTGCCTAAATAGCTCTCAAACTAATTGCATACAATATTTTGAGACCACAGAAGTTACAACAAATTGGGAATCAAACCTGGCAACTTCTTTCTCTGTGCCTCACCTGGTCTTGCATTTACTCAAGAGACTTCAGAAAAGCCTGCATACTTCTGGTGATATAGTGACAAAAATGCTCCTGTATCATTGGAACTTCTGCCTTTAATAATAGCTGCTCAAGGACTTTGAGCAGAAAAATTAGGTGAACGGCAGTCATGCTACAAGTTTCTACATGGTGAGGCTTTGCCTAAAAAGTTCCAACAGCTATGAAAATAATGGTCCCTGATCTGCTCTGATCCAGAAGTAAGAGTGCAACCAACTCAGCTAAGCTTACACATCCCATGTGTATGGTACTGGAAGAAAACATGAGGAAAGGCAAATGCCATTGTGACACTTCGTGGTTTTTAAGTAAAAACTTGACTTGTTTCATTTCAGGTGTTGTCTGTAATTTAGTGAGACAACACTGACATTTGTTAAATGAACAAAGCTTCAATAAAAATGCACATCTCAGTTTAATGCACAAAACTATATATCCAGAGACTCGAGTTAGTAAAGCAGTCTCTCCCAAGAATTAGGTGCTGGACCAAATGGAAAAGTAGGAAACAAAATACCACACGCACTTTCTCATGGTTAAATTTAGAGGGAGGAAATGGTTGATTCATGGGAAGAGGCAAAAAGAATTTTAAAACTGTACTAAGAAATGCAGCTTCAGGGTACTGAATGTGGAAAAAGAATTAAAAGCACACTGACAGGCTATTCAGACAAAATTTGCTCCCTGTACTTTTTAAAACACATAACTGAAGTTATTTCAGCAACCAGATTGAAATCTTATGAACATTACATTCTCAATTACATTCAAATAGAAAATGAACACTGCAAGGCTCTTTTTAATACCTTATTTATTTTGAGTAATAAAGACAAACTGATCAAAAAGCCTGCAGTAAAATTTAATTCAGTTTATTCAAAATTTATTCAAAAGCATTACAGTATTCATCTGTAATATCACATTTGAGCCCAACATATACACATTTTCTGGAAACAGCTTATTGGATAGCCATCAGGAATTAAAAACTGTGGTTGATTTTAACAGTCTCTTGCCTAAAAAGCTCTCAAACTAATTGTGTACAATATTCTTGAGACCACAGAAGCTACAACAAATTAACCTGGTGACATCCTGCTCTGTATTGCTCAATACCACACCTGGTCTTTCATTTACTCAGACTTCAGGAGGAGCCTGTATATTTCTGGTTATGCAGTGACAAAAATACTCCTGCGTCATTGGAACTTCAGTACTTAACAAAACCTGCTCATGGAGCAAAGTCATTTGGTGAAGCAGAGTTTACAAGTTTCTACATGGTGAGACTTTGCCTAAAATGTTCCAACATCCATGAAAATAATGGTCTCTAATCTGCTCCAAGAAACAAAAATAATCGGCTTTCCTAACTTTTACTAGCTCAATATCCTTCATTGCCTTGTAAATTCAAAAATTCCCTACAGTAACAGTAATGGTAGCACACCATCAAAACACTGCACTACAAAACATCAGAGATAATATATCAAACAAAACATCAGCTGGTCTAGCATCAGTTACAAGCAGAGTCTGCTCTCCTGTTAAAGTTGATTCATTTGAATTATCTACCAACTAGAATTGAAATCAAGCAAAAATATTTCCATGATGTTTTATTTTGCATTACGGATTAATTTTTTTTTTTGAGCAAAGGTGTGGACTACTGCAGCATAATTGAAGTGTGAATGAGCCAGCCAAACAGTTGGTGTTTTATTAACACATTTTCACTAGTTTACTACCTTGTAACATTCCAAACCAGCATGCATCAAATTATATATTGCTACAAGATTTTTTTTAAATAAAGCCTCTCAAAATATCAAATGGTTCTATTTTTACATTCAGATATTTTACTTCCAAGATGCAACTTTTCCTAACACTTTGTTGGCTTATTATATTTACATGAAAAAAGGCAACATGCCTTGCATTTCTGGTTGCTGAAGTGATTAGTATGGACTTTCATTTAGAATAATATGCATGTTCATCCATAGGAATACAGGGCTTAGAGGAGTCAGCCCTTCGAGCCTGCTCTGCCATTCAATAAAATCATGGCTGAACTGGTGGTAGTCTCAACTCCACTTTTCTGTCTGTCCTTTATGGGGCACAACCCTCAACTCCCTTTGTCTATCAAAAATCTGTCTCTGTTTTGCATAAATTCAATGAGCCAGCCTCCACATTATAATGATCCCATGGGAGAAAAAGGAAATCTCATCAGTGTCTTAAAAGGGAGACCTCTTATTCTTAAACTGTATCCCCAAGTTCTAGTCTCTTCAACAAGTGGAAATATCCTCCTGGTATCTACCCTATCAAATCCCCTCATGATCTTATGTTTCAATAATATCACTTCTCATTCTTCTAAACTCCAAAGGGTATAGGCCCAACCTGCTCAACCTTTCTTCACAGGATAAATCCTATATCCCAGGAATGAGTCATGTTCTCTGTGTTACTTTTAACCTAATTATATATTTTTTGAAATAATTCCTTCAACATTACACAGCTGTGAAATTCTACCCATCAAACCAGTATAAAAACTGAAATGCAAGGTTAACACACACACACACACACACACACACACTTTGATTACCTAGAATCAGCCAACAGTGTAGCTGCTTCACTCTCAGTCTGACATGAAAGACCTTCAAGTGGGGTGGGAGTGTGGTTGGGGGGGCATGGGGGGGGGGGGGGGGAGCATGGTGGTGGTTGGAAAGAGGTGCTGTGGACATGAATCACATTGACTGAGAGTCACAGCTGCAGATCCTTATCAATAAAAAAACAACCTTCCAGGTTCCAAAAGAAGATCCCTTTTCAACTACAGACTTATTGGGAAACAATTATAAGTAGCCTACAATACATTAGAAGGTACAAGTGCCTATCAGTCAAAAGGAATTTTTGAAGAGATAATCCACAAAGCCCTGGACATACCTAGTCAAGTTAATGTACAGTGAATTTTTATCACAACAAAACTGTTCTCCGTGTTCTTAAAGATGATTCTTATAAGGCACCATTGTTTTGCAAAGTTATTTTGCTCTTCAATTTTAAAAAGCCAAAAATGTGGCTTAAATAAACTTATGAAATGCATTGAAACATTAGCGTTAAAGCACATTTACTAAAATTATAAATAATTATTAAATTATGAGGGGCATAGATAGGGTAGACAGGAAGAAACTTTTCCCCTTGGTGGAGGCATCAATAACCAGGGGGCATTGATTTAAGGTAAGGGGCAGGAGGTTTAGAGGGGGGATGCGAGGAAGAACTTTTTCACCCAGAGGGTGGTGGGAATCTGGAACTCACTGCATGAAAGGGTGGGAGAGACAGAAACCCTCGTAAAATTTAAGAAGTATTTGGATGTGCATTTGCGATGTCATGGCGTACAAGGCTGTGGGCCTAGTGCTGGAACATGGGATTTAAATAGTTAGGTACTTGTTTGACCGGTGCGGACTCGATGGGCTGTAGGGCCTTTTCCTGTGCTATAGACCTCTATGACTATATTACTGTTATGAAAAGGATATGGACAAGGGATAGAAAGTGAAGTGTGGACGTAATTTAAAAAGGAGCTAAAAGTTAGCGTATGCATTGCTCTGATTGGTAAAGGTTTGCCATGGAGAATACGCCACTTGTCAACCAATCAACACTCTCTTCACATACAGTATAATTGTTGCTTTCCCCTTATATTGGTATTCTTGCAAAGCGTCCTAAGGAGTGCAAGACGAAAAGCTTCGCCGTGTCTCTTTTTTTTTTAAGCAATACTCAAGTTCTGTACTACCAAACGACTAATGTGTATGTACTGCTATAGCACCCAAAATGAGAAAATTAAAATAGTAACAGCTGTGTAAATAAGATCTAGAAAGATATACATCACTACTGCCAGAAAGCAATGGTATTTTGTAGCTATAATCACAATTTCTGCAAGTCTTATGCACAAGTTTTGCAAAATCAAATAAACACAAACACTTGGGAAAGTATGCATTTAAATAACTCACCTCATTGTACAGAAGCTAACTGCCTTGCAATTCCAACATGTCCCATTTTTATTTTATAAAGATGTGCTAATAGTAGTTAGGGGTTCTTAGTGTTAACAGTACACTATACGATGGAGACAAACAACAGGTGCATTAGGATAGATTAATAGTTCATATTGAAAGAGGAGATTCCAGCAGAAGAGTGTTTAGTTTGATGTGCATTTCTAGCCAGGGTTTCCTAATTCCATATTTCCAACTCAAGTTTTGTTTTTGTCTTTTCTCAAGTTGAAAGTTCTGACAAAATGGGCTGGATTGTGTCATGTAACAATTGTTAATTGTATAAATTATGATTTTTTTTCTTCACTTTTAAAAAGAAAAATATCTTAATTTATATAATTAACAATAACTTGCAGTTTTATTGCTCTTTAGAAAAAAATTCAAAGGCATTTCACAAATCAACGAGGAAAATGAACATCAAGCTAACGCCATAGGAAGGAGAACTAGGAGGGTTTATCAAAAGCCTTGTCAAAGTGATATTTTTAATAGTCATGGATGTTGGAGAAACTGAGGGAAGGAATTTCAGAGGTTGGAACCCAAGTAGCCAAAAGAACAATGGTAGGACAAAGAGGGACAGATCCTTGACTGGAGTCAGAGGAATTGAATATTCAGGAGGCAAGATTGTAAGATTAGAGGGAGTTACTGAGATAGCGATTTAAACATAACAATTATGAATTTGCTGAGCATCTGCATCTCTCACAGATGTTGCATCATTTTCTGTCTTTATTTAATTTAAATATAGAAATTGAGTTATGGATCAGATTTTGTGACAACGTACTAGGATTCTGAGCTTAGCCAGTCAAAGTCCACTGACATATATTCATAGAGGGGACTCTGTTAAAGCCATTTAATTATCAGGTTAAATGGCATACAAAAGCCTGTGAAATTCAGACAAAGAAAATTAGGAACTTAAAAAAGAAATCCTTTGATGGAAACTCCTGAGAATTCCAGCTTCCCTAATTTAGTATCACTGACATCGAAATAATTCTGGATATCCAAAGTACATGTTCCTGTAATATTAACACTATTAAAGACATATTAACTATATGCTACAGACAACTTAAAAACTAAACTTTTTTAAAAACTACTTATTTTGTTTGGCCAATCCTACCTTTTCTCCTTTTATCCTTAAAAAGCATGATTCTCCCCAATATAAAGTTTACATTTGTTATTGGAACATTTCCAGAGCCTCTAGGTGGATCTCCTTAAAAAAAAACTGAGCTTAATGACTCAAAGACTATATTTTCAGCCAGTTGAGGATCATGCGTATAAGAATCAAACGGTCATGCCACAAATGGGACGACAGCAAGTTTTGAATGTCATAGTTTAAACCAGATTAGATCAGACAGTTGTCTTGTGGACAGGGCTGATAGCACATTCAGACCCAAATTAAAACATTCTTTAAAGACGTTCCAATTAAATTATTGCGATTTAATGTATTTCTCGGATACCTCTTTTCAAAAAAAAAATCTAGTATCCAAAGATAATAAATCACCTATCAAGTCTTTTTTAAAATGTGAACGTAAAATGAGGAACAATGTTATATCCACTGAAATAAAATTAGAATTATTTTTCAAAACAGAGCATTTAATCTTATTTCAAAAATCACAATAGAAAGTCTTAATTTTGTTCAATACAAGTTACAGACTTATCCACATTTGGAACATCTAGTAGATTTTAATATGCAAAATTAGCACCTAGCAGTCACTGAATTACAGTAGCTTAGCAAATGGTGCAGCATGCTGGTTTACTTTGAGGACAAGGTGGAGGATGCAGTTTCACACCTGCAATTTTGAAGATGGCATGGTCACAGCTAGTGTAAAATGGTGGGGTACAGATACTGGAAAGAAAAAACTGCACTTGCCCAGCATAACCAGTTAACCATTTACAGTTTGCCAGTTACGTACAGTTTCCTGAGCATTACTGAGTAAACATAGATTGGTTATCATCATGCAGATACAAACTAAATTTATAACTGACAAAGGGATCTTAGCAAAATTGCATGTAACTTTATCATCTAGGACATCACTGACATCAAGGCTGAGCAAGTCAAGTCTGAGTGTTCAACACTGCAGCAAGATTTTTGCAGCCCACTTTGCTCACACGTTCATTTTGATATCTTGGGATTCAGATGTTTATATGCAAGAAGAAAAAAATGTAGAAATTAAATCCCCACCTGTTACAAGTGAAGCAAACTTTGACAGGCAATGGGACTAGGCCATTGTGGTCTAGTTCATGCTGTGCCTTCTTCACATTCTTCCCTGTTGTTTCCTCTTTTCTTCGCCTTTTACTGGTACCTGCATAATACAGTTTGTGTCATTATCTGCAGTAAAAATTGGTTTGATTTACGTGCCTCCTTCTAACCCCATGGTTAGATTGCCTTTAAGTTTTTTTGCTTCAACAACACAAATACAGAGTTAAGATAGGCAAGCAGATGGAAGTAGGAATTCCTTCACAGTTCTACAGCCAGTATGGTTCCAAATAATTCCGTAGACCATGCCCCTCTTATCTCTAATCTCTCCAGTCCCACAAATCTGCGCTCTTCCAATTCTGGCTCTTGACCATCTCAGACTTTAATTGCTTCACCATTGGCAGCAGGCCTTCAGCTGCCAATGTATTAAGCTCTGGACTCTCTCCCTTAAAGGTACTCCTTAAAATCCACGTTTGTGGCCAAACTGTTGGTTATTTGCACTAGCACCTTCTTATGTGGCTGGTGTCAAATTAAATGCGCTGCAAAGTCCTTTGGACCACCTTAATACATTAAAGGTGTTATATAAATCCAACTTCTTGTTTTTTTATTTTGTTAGATCACCAGGCTTTGGAGAAATTGATGTCTATAAAATAGCCTTTCCTTACATTAAAGCAAAAGCCAGTTTCCGGGTTATGAGCAGACTTTTTAAACAAAAAAACGGTTCAGAAAATACTGAGGTAGCAAAGTTATTGTATGGATCAATTAAAGACATACCGATTTCAGCAATCTTTCACAAAGGTTACAAGAGAAAGTCACTTTGGTCAGTAAAATGGTAGATGTTAGCTTCTTTTAAAACTTAACCTAATTCTTGATCATTTTCTTCTCCCTCCCCCTAGGCACTGACTCCTTGTTGGATTGTTGCATAGATGCCCTTTGGCATTTTGTTCAGGCGGCCATTGTGCAAGCTTTATTGAATATTAGTGGGCTATGGGTCTCGTGGGTGGGGAAAGAGAATCACAGGGAGCTTGAATCCATATTCTCAATGGATACCCAACTTAATATATTAACATATTACAATAGATGCATACATACTTGCAGCTACTAATTAGCAATCAGGAACAGAAACCCTGGTAATTTCTCTGCCACTTCATCTGAGGTCATGTCTGTACCATGACTGAAATGAACAAATTGAACAAAATTATTGGGAAAGCTTTGTTGTCTTTTTTAAAAATTGTATTACTGGGGTGGTGATGGTTCTATGTGAAAACTGACCTAAGCCGCATTTTATACGTGAAATCCAAACTAAGTCTGGAAATAATCTGGAATGGACAGACAGTTATGGGTTCAAATAAACAATTCTCTGAAAATGGATGTTGATAAAAAGCCAGAGAAATAAGGATGTAATCATGAATTATTCAACATATTAGTTAGAAAACATTACTTGCCATTTTGGGTAGTTCATTATAGCATGAATCTTAAAGTCATATATACCATAAAAATAGCATAAACATAGATTCAACAGATTGATGCCAGTATTGGGAAACTAGCTTTAAGGAACAACTATTTCATTGCAGCAGAGAATGCCAACAGGGGATTGAACTGAGGATTCAAAATTACAAAGAGTTTTGATAATAAAAGGGCAAGACTAAGTCCCAGTTTTATGTTGCCCCATTTTAAACCGTTCTGCTTTAACATCGGTCAGTTATTGGGGCACTTATTTGCACTTGGAGTTTTGTTTTAAAGTCGTTCCATGCTGGGTCTGACACAGGGCCTCATGACCTGATCGGTGCCATTTTGGAGGGGCCTCTGCTGCTCCATAACTCTCATTCTCGCTGCCAACCCTCTGGTTCACAGCCTCCACTGCCCTCTCACTACCTATCCAACTCACCTCCTGCAAGCCACCGCTCAGAGTGAGGGCTTTGGAGAGGGAATAGTGAGTGGGAGAGGAGGGGAGCAGGAGGTTCGATGAGAGAAAGGGCCCAGGGGGTCGGTGGCAAGAGGGAGGGTTAGGAGTGACAGAGACTGCAAACCAGAGAGTCGTTAGCGAGGTGGGGAGGGAGGGGTGGATAGAGGTGGTCAGGGAGCAGGATGTATAGTAAGTGGAAGGATTGGCAACAGGATTGGTGGTGAGCAGGAGCAGCAGCAAGCTGGAAGTTAAAAGTTAGCATATTTCTTTTATATTTTCAAATTTATTTTATTTTAAAAGTTATTTCATTTACAATATTGGAATTTAGCAAGTATTTCAACTAACGTTTTAATGTTTTTTTCTAATGAGAAAGGTCCTACAGAACTTATTTACAGTTTTTACGTTGGTCTTAATAGGAAGATCTAAATCGCTTAAAGTTGTTTCATTTAAAGTTGCACTTTTCAGGAATGCAACTACAATTTTACGTGACAATTTACTGTATCTCCTCTGAGGCTCATCAATTTAAATGAGGGAAGACAGAGGTTAGGAGAATGGTCTTATGAGACGATTGTCATAGCTTGGAATGTGTTTGCCACCAAGTGGCAGAAATCACTAAGTCTTACAGGAAATTGGATTAATGTTTGAAGCAGAGGAAGTTAGAATGCTATGGAGAAAAAGCGGGGCAGCGGAATTAGTTTTGGATTACTCTAGCAAACCATCAGCACAGACACGATGGGCTGAATAATCCCCTTCGTGCTGCGGACTTTGATGGCTCAGATACATTAAACCAAATTACTTAATTGGGAGGTCATAAAATGTTTTTTGAAACAGTAATCTGTTGAAATCAAATAGAATGCATTCTAAAACTAATATATGCCAAGGTAGTCAAAACTTAAAAAGTATATAGTAAGGCCCATTTACAGTGTTAAATGACAAAGGCAGAGATTGAATTATAAAGTATTTTCTAGTCTCCACAGAATCAAACAAAACTTATGGCACAGAAAGAGGCTGCTTCGCCCATCGTATCTTCACCAGCTGAAAAACCAGCCACCCAGCCTAACCCCACTTTCTAGCATTTGGTCCTTAGCCCTGCAGGTTACGGCATTTGAAGTGCATATCCAGGCACCTTTTGAATGAGTTGAGGGTTTCAGAATCTACTATCCTTTCAGGCACTGAATTCCAGACACCTGCCATCCCCTGGGTGAAAATATTTCTCATCTCATCTCTTTTCTTTCTACCAATCACTTTCTGCCAAGGTAAATAGGCCCTTCCCATCCACTCTATCCAGACCCCTCACAACTTTGTACATCTCAATCAAATCTCCCTTCAGCCTCTGTTCCAAGAACAATCCCGACCTATCCAGTCTTTCCCCATAGCTACATTTTCCAGTCCTGGCAACATCCTTGTAAATCTTCTCTGTACCCTCTCTAATGCAATTACATCCTCTCTGTAATGAGGTGGCCAGACTGCGCACACTACTCAAGTTCCAGCATAACCCCCCCTGCTCTTATGTTCTATGCCTCGGCTACTAAAGGAAAGGATTCCATATGCCTTCTTAAACACCTTATCATCCTGCTCTGCTACCTTCAGGAATCTGTGGACATTCACTCTAAGGTCCTTCACTGCCTCCATACCTCTCCGTATTCTCCCATTGTGTATTCCTTTACCTTGTTTGACTTTCCCAAATGCATCACCTGACATTTCTCCAGGTTGAATTCCATTTGCCACCTTTCTGCCCATCTGACCAGCCCATTGATATCTTCCTGCAGACTACAGCTATCCTCCTATCAACCACGTGGCCAATTTTTGTGTCGTCTGCAAACTCCTACATATATGTCCAAATTGTTAATATATACACCACAAAAAGCAGGGGACCTGGCACTGAGCACTGCTGAACCCCAGCTGCAAAAACACCAGTCAACAATTACCCGTTGTTTCCTGCCAGGGAGCCAATTTTGAGAGCTTGTTACATCCCTGAATCCCATGGGCTTTTTAAAAAAAAAGTCTGCCATGTGAGGCCTCGTCAAAAGTCTTACTTACTAATCAATTGCACTACCTTCATCAATCCTACTTGTTACTTCCTCAAAAATTCCAATTAAGTTCATCAGATACGATCTTTCCTTATGAAATCCATGCTGACTATCCTTGATTAATCCATGCCTTTTTCAGTGACAGCTTATCCTGTCTATCAGAACTGATTCCAATAATTTGCCCACTACTGAGGTTAAACTGACTGGTCTGTAACTATTTGGTCTATCCCTCTCTTTTTAAACAAAGGTACAATGGCAGCAATACTCCAATCCACTGGCACCACACTTATATCCAATGAGGTGTGGAAAATGGTAGTCAGGTCTTCTGCTATTTCCTCGCTGGCTTCTTTTAACAGCCTAGGCTAGATTTCATCTGGCCCTGGTGATTTATCCATTTTCAAGGATGATTTAATCCTTCCTCTCTCCCCATGTTTATAACATTCAATACTTCACACTCCTCTTCCTTCACTACAATATCTGCATCTTCTGTGAAGAAAGACAAAGTATTCATTAAGAATCATACCAACATCTTCCTCCTCTACACATAGGTTTTTCTTTGTCTTTAATGGGCCCTACTCCTAGTCTCATCTTACTCAATGTATTGATAAAAACATCTTTGGGTTCTCCAATCCATCTTTATTCCCAAAAACTGTCAGCAACTATTGCTACACCACAAGAACAAAGGCTTACGTATTTCAGCATTGGATTATGTGATTATTTCCTCTCACAGGTATTAGACTAACACAATAGATTCCTTTCACATAAAATCAGTTGATCTTTTCGCTTGCAACAATAGCAGACCTCTACCAGTGTTGCCTTTTAACCAATCACAAGGATAAACAGGTTGAACTTTACTTTTGGGAACACATCTAGCCAAATATAGATATGATATAGTACATTACCACTTGGTATTGCTGCATAAGCAATAATAACAGGATGGAAAAATCACATGAAACAATGCCGAAATGATCTGGACATTTTTTAAAAAATACAATCAGATTATCTGGCCACTACAGTACTGGTTTTCTAAGCCATTCTTTTGTTTATGAATGCAGATTTAATGGAAGTGCCTGACAACGGCAGCAGTGAGAAAGAAAAGCAATCAGAAGAGGAGAATTCAGCCAATACCTTTTCCATACATTTCCCAGCAACCAACAAAAATATGCTGCTTTGTAACCTCAGCTTACTTTCAGAGGGTGTGATTAAAAACCAGCAAAGGGGGGCATGGGAGGAAGAGAGAATTGACACAAGTGCAGACTGAATCAGTACAAAGCAATTCATCTACATCCTTGCTATTCGTCAGTTTCATCTCACAGCATCTTTTAAACCTGTACCTAAACATCTGACACCAAAATGCCGCATTCTAACACATTTAGAAAAGTTATGGATTAGAATCTCAGGATGTAATGAAAACAGAGTACCTCTTCATCTAACAGAAGAAATCAGCTACAGAAATTTTCCTACCCAAAATCCTTTGTCAATATCCCAAAACGTTAAGTATTTGACCTATTTGGTTTTCTAACCCTTTCAGCACTCAACAAGCATTTTGTAGCACAGTCAAGAGATTCACATTTTCGCTTACTCTGCAGCTACACTGTGAAAGAATCATTCCTTATCGGAATATTATTTCCCAAGATTGTTAGGAAATGACATGGAAGTTATTATAGCTAAATTTCTAGCTTTGTAATTCCAATAAGTGCTCCAGAGATACAGTTTCACTATGCTGCAGTTAGCTATTACAACTGTGTTGTGTCTTGGTATTGGTCGATAATTATAGTATAAAACAGGGTTCGCCTGCATTGCTAATTGTTTTACATCAACAAAAATCGGTTACTGGAGGCAATGAAGGGGGGAGCAGAGTTTTAAATCAACTCAACCATAAATATGATAAAACGATTAGATTATAAGCATCGATTCCATTCGATGTTAAGGCCAGCGATCAGACTGCTACTAAAAAAGGAATTCAAAGGCTTGAGTCTGGTTCAATTAATCTAGTTGTTACATATTATCCCTATAAAAGTGTAGGATATTGGCCCACATAAATACGTGTATGCCATGAGGTCAATAATTTTACCAAGCACTCTTTCCATTCCCACAGCTCTCCACCCTATGCTGTAGCATAGTAACTAGTTGAGTTGGTGAGGGGGAGCTAGTGGATGTGGTTTATTTAGACTTTCAGAAGGCTTTTGACAAAAACCCACATAAGAGATTGGTGTGTAAAATTAAAGCGCATGGGATTGGGGGTGGTGGATTGAGATGGATCGAAAACTGGTTGGCAGACAGGAAACAAAGAGTAGGAATAAACAGGTCTTTTTCTGAATGGCAGGCAGTGACTAATGGGGTCCCGCAGAGATCGGTGCTGGGACCACAGTTATTCACAATATATATATTAATGATTTAGATGAGGGAATTAAATGTAATATCTCCAAATTTGCAGATGACACAAAGCTGGGTGGGAGGGTGAGCTGTGAGGGGGATGCAGAGATGCTTCAGTGTGATTTGGACAAGCTGTGAGTGGGCAAATGCATGGCAGATGCAGTATAATGTGGATAAATGTGGTTATCCATTTTGGTAGCAAAAACAGGAAGGCAGCTTATCATCTGAATGGCTATAAATTAAGAAAGGGGAATGTGCAACGCGACCTGGGTGTCCTTGTACACCAGTCGCTAAAAATAAGCATGCGGCTACAGCAGGTGGTAAAGAAGGCAAATGGTATGATAAAAGCAAAAAAATTGCGGATGCTGGAAATCCAAAACAAAAATTAAAGTACCTGGAAAAACTCAGCAGGTCTGACAGCATCCGTGGAGTGGAACACAGTTAATGTTGAGTCCATATGACTCTTCAACAGAACTAAGGAAAAATAGAAAAGAGGTGAAATATAAGCTGGTTGGGGGTGGGGGTGGTGGAGGGAGTTGGTGGTGGGACAGGTAGAGCTGGATAGAGAGCCAGTGATAGGTGGAGATAGCCAAAAGATGCCATAGACAAAAGGACAAAGAGGTGTTGAAGGTGGTCATATTATCTAAGGAATGTGCTAAAAGGTAATATTAAGGGTAGTAAGCAGGACAAGCAAAGTACAGACAGCCCTAGTGGAGATGGGGTGGGGGGAAGGGATCGAAATAGGCTAAAAGGTAGAGATAAAACAATGGATGGAAATACATTTAAAAATAATGGAAATAGGTGGGAAAAGAAAAATATATATAAATTATTGGAAAAAAGGGGGATCGGAAAGGGGGTGGGGATGAAGGAGAGAGTTCATGATCTAAAATTGTTGAACTCAATATTCAGTCCGGAAGGCTGTAAAGTGCCGAGTCGGAAGATGAGGTGCTGTTCCTCCAGTTTGCGTTGAGCTTCACTGGAACGTTGCAGCAGGCAAGGACAGACATGTGGGCATGAGAGCAGGGTGCAGTGTTGAAATGGCAAGCCACAAGGTGGTCTAGGTCATGCTTGCAGACAGACCGAAGGTGTTCTGCAAAGCTGTCACCCAGTCTACGTTTAGTCTCTCCAATGTAGAGGAAACTGCATTGAGAGCAGCGAATGTAGTAGACTAAATTGAGGAAAGTGCAAGTGAGATGCTGCTTCACTTGAAAGGAGTGTTTGGGCCCTTGGATGGTGAGGAGAGGGGAAGTAAAGGGGCAGGTGTTGTACCTTCTGCGGTGGACACTTCAAGTGAAGCAGCATTTCACTTGCACTTCCCTCAATTTAGTCTACTGCATTCGCTGCTCCCAATGCAGTTTCCTCTACATTGGAGAGACCAAACGCAGACTGGGTGACCGCTTTGCGGAACACCTTCGGTCTGTCCGCAAGCATGACCCAGACCTCCCTGTTGCTTGCCATTTCAACACTCCACCCTGCTCTCATGCCCACATGTCCATCCTTGGCTTGCTGCATTGTTCCAGTGAAACTCAACGCAAACTGGAAGAACAGCACCTCATCTTCTGACTAGGCACTTTACAGCCTTCTGGGCTGAATATTGAGTTCAACAATGTTAGATCATGAACCCTCTCCGCCATCCCCACCCCCTTTCCGATCCCCCTTTTTTCCAATAATTTATATAGATTTTTCTTTTCCCACCTATTTCCATTATTTTTAAATGTATTTCCATCCATTGTTTTATCTCTACCTTTTAGCCTATTTTGATCTCTTCCCCCCACCCCACCAGGGCTATCTGTACTTTGCTCGTCCTGCTTTCTAATCTTGTCACCTATTCACACGTTCCTTAGATAATATGACCACCTTCAACATCTCTTTGTCCTTTTGTCCATGACATCTTTTGGCTATCTCCACCTATCACTAGCCCTTGAACCAGCTCTACCTGTCCCACCCCACCCCCCTTAAACCAGCTTATATTTCACCTCTTTTCTATTTTTCCTTAGTTCTGTTGAAAAGGCAAATGGTATGTTGGCCTTCATAGCCAGAGAATTCGAGTACAGGAAAAGGGATGTCTTGCTGCAATTGTACTGGGCCTTGGTGAGACCACACCTGGAATATTGTGTGCAGTTTTGGTCTCCTTATCTGAGGAAGGATGTACTTGCTATAGAGGGAGTGCAGCAAAGGTTTGCTGACTGATTCCTGGGATGGCGGGACTGACATATGAGGAGAGATTGAGTCGATTAGGATTATATTCGCTGGAGGTCAGAAGAATGAGGGAGGTCTCATAGAAACCTATAAAATTCTAACTGGACTAGACAGGATAGATGCAGGAAGGATGTTCCCAATGGTGGAGGAGTCTCCAGAACCAGGGGTCACAGTCTGAGGATTTGGGGTAGACCATTTAGGACTGAGATGAGGAGAAATTTCTTCAGCCAGAGAGTGGTGAGCCTGTGGAATTCGTTAGCACAGAAAGTAGTTGAGACCAATACATTGTATGTTTTCAAGAAGGAGTTAGATATAGCTCTTGGGGTGAAAGGGATCGAAGGTTATGGGGAGAAAGCGGGAGCAGGCTATTGAGTTGAATGATCAGCCATGATCATAATGAATAGCGAAGCAGGCTCGAAGGGCCGAATGGCCTATTCCTGCTCCTAGTTTCTATGTAAATAAGGCAACAGACTGACCTGAGCTAAAAGCAAGGGTTCTACTAGGTAGTCAGAACATAACCCAAAGATGGCATACACATTCCACTGAAATCTGAATACCCCCCAAAAGGTCTCTTTGTGAAGTGCATTCAAGGGACTAGTGTACCCAGAAGTTCACATTGCTAGACTAATGCCAGTGTCACTGTCTGTTTTTTTACAAGTATTGATTACATTATAGTATATTTCTTGTTTATTCGCTGCAAATGCTTCAAGAGCAATACTATACAACTGTCCCCTTGGCCTTTGGCCTGAACTTGCAGTAACACTAAGCTACATAGAATTCTCTAATATTCTGACACATGAAGAATACTCCAACAATTCTGATCAACCATTTGGCAATTTATTCCCTCTGATAAAAACAAGTAAATTCCCACGAATGCTGAAGCTGATCGGCACTTACGCTGTACAGATGAGCAACCAATAATTACTATAAAAATAACAGTCTTGTGTGGAGTTTCTTAGGCTGTAATTAAACAAGACATCAATGGCAAAACAGGTCAAGTCAACTCAAATCATGGACTGAAGAGAGATTCCTCACACCTATTAAAAATTTCCATGCGACAAGCAGCAACATTGTCACTACTGAATTTGATCTAGAACCTAGTGCATATTTCTTGAAAGTGAATGCACCGAATGCCGAAAAGGTTCCCTTTTGAATATGCAGCATGAATATAGTTAAACAACACTTCTACTGATGCAAAGTTATTCATACACCTAGAAACCTCAAATGTGGTAATTATATTTAAATAGTTACTGGAACAATTGTCCAATGGCCATTATAATTTGAACAAATGTATAGAGCTGGCAATTTTTAATTATGCTTTCAGTGTATTTGTTAACAGATTGCAAGGGCGATGTTGGAACTTGCAGGATGAAGGCATGATGATTTTCACTAAGAAACTAAATAACTCATTTGTAACTGCATTTACTGACTCCCTCACCTGGAAGTGCCGTGGTACAAGTCAGTTCATTTGGAAGTTGAAATTGAGTTGGATTTCTCTCCATTGCTGCTGCTATAAGTATTTCAAATGGGTTCCTTATTTGCAATTGGGAGCAGTCCATCTCCATGGCAGCATTTTCATCGTCCACATCAATCATGTCATCATCCACCTCATTCTGCTCAGAAGTGGGTGTGTCAGTGCTTGCATTTGATGTCGGCGTGCCGGGTCGACTAACACGCCTTTCCAAACCTTTTGCTTGTGCAATTGATCTACAGTTACTGTCCACCCTTGAATCCAATGCTCTACTGGAAGTTTTGTCAGGGAATTCCATGTCAACAGTAGGGGATGCTGTTCTTTTAACCGTCTGCTTGTCCATAACTCCATTTACTTGACCAAGTCTTTCTTTTTTCTCTTGCTTCTACAAAAATGGAGAATATTTTAATTATTTGCCAGACAAAACTGCTTACAGAAATGAAAAGTATGAAAGCAGTAACAAATACATAACTGTGGCAGTTAAACGAAAGTTGAAATGTCCTAAAATTGAAAAACTTAGCTAAATTGAACCAATCTGAGTGACTTTTAATTATGCAAACAGTACAAATGGATTAAATGCAACTCCCACACTGTTTAGGTAACAAGAGAATTTTTAAGAATTTACCACCATTGTACTATTAAGGGGAAATTACTAGAATGTTTCCAAGTAGCTCAATTTTAAACAAGAGATTAGCTAATAGTCTTTAAAATCTAGTCTCAGTTTTTATTTGGAGGCATGGGGGAAATGGGAGACAGGAGAGTGATTTGTGTTTTTATTGTATGTATGTATACACACACACACACACACACACACACGCACAGTAAACTTCATCATCCAATACAATCACAGCTGCAAGACGGCACTGATCTCTGCAAGCATCACAAGTGGACTTTGTCTTCCCAAGTTAAGGAGCATTCTAGGGTGAAAGAAAATTTGATAGTCTTCTGCCAGAAAGTGTGCACGCAAAAATTATTTGATAGCTGAATAGGATTTAAACATGATAGCTCATGTAATGAAACAAAGGTAGCTTGCTGAACTCACTGCCGAGATTCACATTCCTTTTGTAGATGATAAAGATAATTTATATTCCCTCCACTACCAGTAAAGCACTGTGCATTAAAAAAAAATGACCTACTTACTTTTCTGCGAACTGTGCACCTATGACACATCCAGTCCCCAGGTGGAAGCATCTCCTCACTGAGTGGAGGGTTACTGTAACAAAGAAGAAAGCAGTTCAGCTAGTTGCATTCAGAAGTTAGTAGCTTAAAATGGTACAGTATAAAACTACATTCAAACACATTATGCCACTCCTTGTCGATAGCTGAAAACATATGGAAATTCTAGTAAAACAATTTGAATATTGTTAATGACACCAGGGTTGGGACTGGAAACTCACGAAACGACAACCAGCTCAATAGGAGCTGACATTCTAACAAGTAATAACATTGCCTGCTTACTCTTCTATCCCAGGTGAAAACTTGGTCCAACACACAACACATGCAAATCTGATACATAAGATCATGGGCTTACTTTCTATTTTACAACTTGAGCGCATAAAACCAGTCTGACATTTCTTTGCAATACTGTTAGGATGGTATGCTGAGATACTGTCCTTCAGACAAGGCCTGCATGATGCTTGTCGACTTCATTATAATTGAATGCTTTTCTGATATGCCAAAATGCTACATGAATTCAAGTCATTTCAGAGTGAAGTGTTCTGACAATGCAGCCCCACCAAATTGAGAGACTGCTAAAAACTGAACAAACTCACTCAATAAACAGAGGTGATATTGAAATTGTGCCATTTTTTTTCTCCACTCATCATTACAAGTTGTGATAGTAAACAATCAGAATGCAATTCAGCTGCAAGAACATCCATTTTTCCAGACATCCACACACTAATATTTCCAGTAGGGGGTCACTGAATGCAATGACACAAAGGAACAATGGTTCATTTTTCCATTTCCAACTTGAAAAGACTGAAGATAATTTCTGCAAGATCAGCAAACTCAGCAGAGATCAGCAATGAATCTTGCAACTTCTCAGGTCTGTACAGTTCAGCTGGTGGTAGCAGCCTTCCATCTCACAAGATGACAGTTTGCTCTTGGTGAACAATTCTTAAGCATTGTGTGGTGTGGCTCAGGAGCCCCACTCTAGCATTGCCGTCTCTGCTGCATTTGCTGTAGAGGAAGGCAGCAGGCTTAGGAGGTGTCTATTCGCTGGGCTCCGTTTCCTCTGGGCCCTCTTCTCAGTCAGCTGAGCTTTTGCATTTCTGCTCGCCTCTTCGAACGTACTTGCAAATAGTCGGCCTCCAGAGATCATGGCCTTCAACTGTTTCCCAGTTGTTAGTGTCAATGTTCACCATCTTAATATCGCACTTGCAGCAGAGATATGGACGACCAGGAGGTGGTAACCCAATGGCCAGTTCTTTGTGTTGGCTCTAAGGGGAGGTGAGGCTAGGAATCCTGCGGCAAGTAACTCACCTCTTGGCTCCCCAAAGCCTGTCCACCATCTAGAAGGCACAAGTCAGGAGTGTGATGGAATACTCTTCACTTACCTGGATGAGTGCAGCCCCAACAACATTTAAGAAGCTTGACACCACCTAGGACAAAGCAGACCACTTGAGTGGCATCCCATCTATTCACTCCCTCCACCACCGACAGTGGCAGCAGTGTGTGCCATTTACAAGATCACTGCAGGAACTCACCAAGCTCAAAAGCACCTTCCAAACCCATGACTGGTACCATCTGGAAGAACAAGGACAGCAGATACATGAGAACACCAACACCTGGATGTACCCCTCCAAAATACACCACCCTGATTTGGAAATATATTGCTGTTCCTTCACTTCACGGGGTCAAAATCCTGGAACTCCCTCCCTAACAGCACTGTGGATGTATTGACACCACATGGATTGCAGCAGTTCAAGGAGGCAGCTCATCACCACCTTCTCTAGGGCAATAAATGCTGGCCTAGCCAGCGACGCCCACACCCAGAATTACAGAATTTTAATGGCACAGAAGGATATCATTCAGCCTACTGTGTCCGCACCAGCTCGCCAAATGAGCATTATGACTTAGTGCCATTGCCCTGCCTTTTCCCTGTACCCCTGCACATTGTTCCTAATCAAATAATCATCTAATGCCCTCTTGAATGCCTCAATTAAACCTGCCTCTATCACACTTCTAGGCAGTGCATTCCAGGCCCAAACAACTCGTAGTGTGAATAATTTCTCCCTCACGGCACATTTGCTTCTTTTGCAAATCACTAAATTTGTGTCCTCTCCTTCTTTATCCATTTATGAGTGGGTACAGCTTCTTCCTATCTACTCTGTCCAAGCCCTCTCATGACTTTAAATATCTCTATCAAATCTCCTCTTAGCGTTCTTCTCTCCAAAGAGAACAGGCCCAACCTCTCCAATCTATTTTCGTAACTGAAGTTCCTCATTCCTGGAACCATTCTTGAAAACCTCTTCTGCACTCTCACTCCAATGTGTTCACATCCTTCCTATAATGTGGCACCCAGAACTGTACACAGTACTCCAGCCAGGGTCTAACGAGTGTCTTATATAAATTCAGCATAATCTTGCTCCTGTACCCTATGCACTATTGATAAAGCCCAGGATATTATAAGCTTTATTAACTGCTCTCTCACCTGCCCTGCTACCTTCAATGATCTATGCACACAGACATGCTCCTGCACCCCCTTCAAAGTTTCACCCCTTATTTTATATTGTCCATCATGTTCTTTCTACCAAAATGCATCACCTCACACTTCCCCACAGTGAACTTGATCTGCCACCTTTCTGCCCACTCCACCAGCTTGTCTATGTCCTTTTGAAGTTCTACACTGTCCTACTTGCAGTTTACAACACTCCCAAGCCTTGTATCCTCCGCAAACTTTGAAATTGTCCTCTGCATTCCAAGATCTAGATCATTAATATTTAATCAGGAAAAGCAAGAGTCCTAATACTGACCCCTGGGGAACTCCACTACAAACCTTCCTACAGCCCGAAAAGCACCCATTGACCATTACTGTCTGCTTCCTATTTTTCAGCCAATTTGGAATCCAAGTTGCTGCTGTCCCTTTTATTCTATGAGCAATAACTTCTCAAGTCTGTTGTGTGGCACTGTATTAAATGCCTTTTGAAAGTCCATGTACACCACATCAACAGCATTACCCTCATCGACCTTTTTTGTTACCTCTTCAAAAACTCCAGCAAATAGTTAAACACGATTTCCCCTTTAAAAATCCATGCTGGCTCTTCCTTATCAACCCATATTTTGCCATGTGACTACTAATTCTATCCCAAATAATTGTTTCTAGAATCCTGCCCACCACTGAAGTTAAACAGACTGGTCTGACCCAATGAATGAATAATAATAACTGGCAGTGCCAGCATTTCTTACCCATCCCATACTGCCCTAGCTCGAGGTTATGGGATGAGCCACCTTCTTGATATTTGTGGTGTAGGTACACCCACAGTGCTGTTCTGGGGTTAAGAAGATAGCTGTTACCAAGTGCTGAAATATAGACAATTGCCTTTACAACTACCTTGTTCCTTCAGAACTAAGAGTTAGGTATATAGCTAAATGTAATGTTATGCATGTTGGTAAGGCCAACATAGAATATTCATCATTTACAGGAACATGAAAGAAGCTGAGAGTGAAAAAGATCTAGGTGTTATTGTGCATAAATCACTGAAGATTCATGTGCAATGTAGAGATACGGTAGCTGAAGCTAACAAGGTATTGGATTTTCATAACAGAACTATAGCATAAATCAATGGACATAATCTTAACACTATAGATGCTACTGGTCAGTCTGCATTTAGAGTACTGACACCCAATTTTGGTCCGTCTGCATGGTGAACGCTTTAGTGACCTTGGAAAAGGTCTAAAAGAGCGTTACAAAAATCATGCCTGGTTTAATGAGCCTCAGCTACTCAGATAGGCTCAACAACCTTGGTCTATTTATTTTAGAACAATATAGATTTGGAAGCGACCTGGTGAAGGTCTGTAAAATAATTAAATAGCTGGATGCTGTCCTTATTGATAAATTATTGCAGTTTAACAGATTACACTGTCCACTGACTGGTGTGATGCATGCTAATTCTTTTTGCCATCAATTGGAGGCTGGATCAGTTCTTGACTGGGTCAGAGTTGGCATCATACAGAAGTTAAGTGTCTTCACAGATAAAACTTGGCTCATGAGACTTCCAGGATTGTTTGATTGTCAAGGGAGTTCACAGAAGAATTTCTGGAAGTTTCTTTTCCCCTTATTCTCCCTGGTGTTTTGTGTTTTTAGCCTCTCCCGGGTGATTACATAGGACATTCGAGCCTACAGATTAGGAGGTGGCCATTGAACAGTAAAAATATTTCATGACCCTGCCTCTACTGCTCTGTGGGGCAGAGGATTCCACAGATCAATGACCCTCCTCATCTCCATCTGAAAATGGGAGTCCCCAAACAGTGTTTAGTTATGCCAGTCCGTCCATCAAGGTTGGCTTCATGAACCTACTGATCGGCTCCTGCACACCAACTTAAGCTTGAAATATATAAAGCAACTTTTTGCCCCAAGATTCAAATCTTTCTGCTCCGATTTCAAATATTCATCATCTGGGATTTACAGACATTACAAATGTTCTATTATGGCAAATTTCCATTGCAGATTGCAATGAGCATCTTTTTAATTTACATGTAACTACATGCTAAAATAGTGCAGGTCAGCAATAAGTGAGTTTAATTTATACAACTAAACATACACCTGTAAGAAAAAAATATTAGGGCTTTTTGCCCTTAGAATGCTTTTTAAAATGTGAAACTGAGCAACAGCTGATGGCAGCTAAATTTCATTTAAGCAATCTCTAACTGTTCAATATTAATCTTCCTTGCAGGCAAATATACAAGTTCCACTTAATTTTGATAGACAAGCAATTTAGTTCCAAGTTACTCAATAGTATGCCTTATTCAATGCAGTGAATCATTTTACTCTTGATAAGCTAGACAAACAATCTGTATAGATGGCCAAAAAAAATCATTTGTACAGCTGAACAGCACTGTACACATTCAACTTATTGTCTGTCACAGTCACTCAGGAAATGTATTACAGATTTAAATTCATCAGCCATCCCCTCTTGCATGAAAGAATCATTCTGCCCAAAAAAATGCTAAACTGATTAATGTCAAATAGTCTCACCATAGCCATGGTGTATACAAGGTCTTGTTCTGGATCTACAACTCATATCTTTCATAGTTGTGGTGGTGGTGGTAGAAGCAATCAGGGGACAGATCAAGGGTGTCGACAAAAATGATAAGTAATTCAAATCAGGCAATCCACATCAGGTAGAGAAGGAAGAACTAGAAAAAGTTTCACACATAATGGCTGAACTACGAAGGATGGAAACATACTGAAAGCACTGACTTTGTGCAACTTCCACAAATTTAATCTTATGTTTAAAGACTGATTTTTGAGGGCAGCAGATACTACTTTCACTATTAGTCATCACAACACTAAGAACATATGCTTTAAAGTCTACTCTAGGGAAGCCCTTCATCCACGACATGGCCAAACTAAGAATATGCACCCTTTTCTTTGCTTGATAGTTCTTGGGGAAAGGTCGCTGTCTAAGACCCTTCTGCCATATGCATCGAGGGGCTGGGAATTGCATAGACCCCTTGGGGTGCATGACTCACACTGAATGTATGTAGTGAAAACTAAACGTATCATAATTGTATTGAAGCATCTCAGAATGCAACATGAACTATGTAGATAACTTGAACACCGTTGCACTGACTATAATGACCATACTGAAATGTCTGTAATGTTCGTGATCTATGTGGAAAAGTTGAACATGATTGCATTTCTTGTGATGGCCATTTTGAAATGTTTTGTAATGTTCTTTCAGACATTTTATGAATAAAGTATACTTTTCCAAAAAAAAAGTTTTCAACCAGCTCAAAAGCATTACTAAATCCCAGTATCTATTTACCCGTTCACCACCAAGCAGCAAATTTGTCATTAGTTTTAATAGGGAACATCTTTGGTCCAGTCCATACATAGGCAAGGCTGTGCAACACCAGAAAAACAGTTTATTTTAAAGTGATTCAAATGCTGGCAAACAAGATGAAAACATCTCAACAATTAAACACAATGTACCAAGTCTTTTAAAAGTCTGTGTAAGAACATAATGCCAGAATCTAATGCTGGTGCTGATATCAACCAGTAGCAGCATGAAGTGGAACAATGAAAGGACAACAAAGTATTAACAAGTGTCAGCACATGCTGCTGTAGAACCTAACACCAAAAAACACACTATTTAAATCAGAACAAGACTAATTTTAATGAATGATATCATTGAAGACGACAAAAAGACAAGACCTTCTTGAAACCAAAACACAAGAACCTCCCATTACAGTAAGACCATCTATGTTATGCACAAAGAAACCAATTCCCCAAAAAACAAATATAGTAATACCTCCTCCAATCAAACAATGAAGAATGGCATTGAGATTGAAAGACAAAGCTTCTCAGGCCTCGAGGACTTGTAAATTAGATTCTAAAATCAATCTAAATTTATCAAAATCCAGTTAGAAAGCAGCCTTTGACCTTCTTCCAGCCTTTTCAAGCTCCAGGAGTGAAAGTCAAAATCAGTTTTGTATACAAGCATGCAAAGAATAAACTGGCAGGGGCTTTGTGTGATGGATCAAAGGAGCTGCATTTTACTCAGCCAAAGCCATATGGGACACCCGCTTTAGATCACACAAAGCATTTCAGGTTCTTGAGACGACTACTCAATCTTTGTAGACGTACAATTCTCAGCCTACAATTTATGAAACCCAAAAATGTATAAACAACATTTTCCATTAGTTGGCAGACCAATATCAGAAGACAGTAATTCACACAACATAAATCTATTGCCCAACTTCCAACGGAATAAAATGGAAGCATTTCGTCATACACAATCAGCAAGTTTGATCCCTTTTTAAAATAAAAATCAGAGAAACCTGATAAGAGTCATTTGACAAGATTTTCTATACAGGTTCATTACTTACTGATCTCTAACAGAGATAGAGCCAACTTAGGTATATAAAACAGAAGGATTTACACGTTTGGTAAATTACATAATCAGACTTTTCTAAAAAAAAAGGTAAATATTTTCCATGTGGATTGTGGCAATAAATAAGTGGTTTATATATGCGGACAATATATGCAAACTTGTATGTTAGAGTCAAGTGCAGCAAAATACAGCATCACAAACAGCTCATCGTGATCTAGCCAGCTTCTTTTCAGACATTCTAGCAAACACATAAACCACTCCTCCTGCTGGTTAATACACTAAAATGCAGGAAACACAATTTTAGTTTGGAAAAAGAAACTTTTTTTTGCCTTAATTTTGAAGATTTGATACCACATAAAATCCTGTTGTGTGGTGAAATACAGGCAAAGAAACCAAATCTTCTCCTAAGCCATCTTCGCCTCCTCCTACAATGCAACTTTATTTCTGTCTGAAATCAAACTAATAAAGTGCTTACAAGTTCTTAAATACTTCAGGTGGGTCTTTATAACAGCATAAACAATTGTTCATGTATATAACAGATACTGACATTTACTTTCCTTAAAAGATGAAAGTAGCATCTCATTAAATAGTGCAGACAGGGGTGGGGGGGAGAGAGAGACGACACAGGTGAAAAAGGAAAACTAAGAAAAATCAGGTCAGCCACAAAAACCACTCAGTTGGCCCTCTTTTAAAACAGACTCATAATAGAGTATTGGATGACAGAAACTAAGAATTCCTTTGATCCATTCCACAATCAAATAATCCATCTATACTAACAAACTTGGATGAGATACTGGAAGGGAGAACAGGTAGGTAGATGCAGGGAAGAAATGAAGTCTTAAAATGGACTTACCATAACATGGCTGGTGTCTCCCATAGGGCCTGATATCTGAAGCTTCAGTGGAAAAAATATTCCACCACTAAATCAATGCTTTTCAAATCAGCTGCAGGTAGGATGGTAAACATTTCTATGCGAGCCTTCAAATCTGTGTTTGATGTACAAGACCGTCCCACTTCCCCCACCCCCTCAAGACCTAACTAAGTTTATTATGCTAAAACATTCTCACTCTTGGCCCATTCTTCCTCCATCTCGAGTTCACAAAGCAAAACTGACTAAAATTCTGAGGCAAGTAACTCGATTCCAGACTCCCAAAGCCTGTCCAGACAACATAAGTCAGGAGTTTGATGGAATATTCTCCACTTGCCTGGACAAATGCAGCTCCAACAATACACAAGAAGCTCAACCACTTCCAGGAGAGAGCAGCGCGCTTAATTGGAACCTTAAACATCTGTTCCCTCCACCAATGATGCAGTGCCAGCAGTGTGTACCATCTACAAGACATGCTGCAGCAATTCACCAAGGCTCTATTCATAGCACCTTCCAAACCCATGACCTCTACCACCTAGAAACACAAGGGCAGTTGATGCATGGGAACACCATTACTTGCAAGTTCCCCTCCAATCCAAACATCATCCTGACTTAAATACAATGCCATCCCTTCACTGTAACTGGGTCAAAAACCTGGAACTCCTTTTCTAACAGATCTGAGTGCACCTATACCAAAGAGCGCAGATCGAAAGTGGTTCGCCACCGTTTCTCAAGGACAATTAGAGATGGGGAATAAATGCCAGCCAACACTCATATCCTATGAATGAATTTTTAAAAAATTCAATTCATGCTGGGCTCAAAAAACTGACCTTTGATTAAAACTGAAGTAGTAACACGTAGAGGAGGGAGGGGGTTCAGATCAGATGAAATCTGGCAAATGCTGCATCTTTAGAAGAAATACACAGTAACAGAGAATACCTGGTTCTATGAGTCATTACCCAAACTTTCCTGGCCTTGTCCCCAAAAAACACAGGCACATTAAACCATCTACACTTCTACTTAAGCTAACAGATAGTCTTTGAAATTCCTCTGGTTAATACCAAAAGGCGCCCAACCAATTTGTTGGGAGTACAAAACTAAGTGCACATGTCTCAGGACAAATCAGTTATTAAATTGCATTCAAAACTAATATATATATAATGTCTAGAGTTACCAGGCTATTTTGTTTCTTCTTAAAATAACAAGCAGCCACATAATTAGTAGACAGGCATTTTTAAAGCCTGCTTAACACACAGACAAGGGAACAAAGCTTTAAATTAGGTACCACACTTCAGAATGCTAACGGGTCTGGGGAAGAGAACGAATGAGGATCTGTCTGTCCCTTTGGTGGGTCACAGAAAAGATGCTTAATGCATCAAGCACACGGATTGGAAACTGTCTCTTCAGCCTGTCAAATATATTCCCTTGTTTCTTTGAAGGTGGTGTAGTGGTACCAATTTCTATTATATTCCATGTCAAAGCCAACTGCAACAGCCATTAGACTGACAAATAGTATCTGCTACCAAATTGTTCACCTTGAAACCTTTTAGCGACCATTTGTTTGCAAGGAGGCATTTATCAATGAGCTGCAGCAATTGAGTAGGAGAGGTAGGGTCTATCTGGATGGATGGATGGAAGAAGATGGGTTTAAAAGGCCTTCCTCAATTGTAATTATCTTGTAATTTTCAAAGGTGCAGGAACAAGGAAGATGCATTGTGTCATAATATGTTATTATCTTCATTCCATTTATCTCTGGTTATACCCTGTATGCCAAAAAGAGAAGCCAGTGTTCAGTCCTGCAGAGCTTGCTGGGCTATTTTAAGTTTGGTATGCATTCGAAGTCCGAATTTGTTTTACATTTCCTAAATGGATAAGTACGCAACATCCTACTAACAAATTTTGAATAAGGAGCACCAGATGAACTCACATTTATACAGTTACACAAAAACCAGGAAAATTAGACCACTGCACTAGATAGGACCTCTGATACAATGTGAAACATTTATTCCTCAAGCTAACTAACATATGGTGAGATTTGGACATGCCTTAGTTTCATGACATATTCATTCACATACATACTGAAATGAGAAAAGTTTGCATATAAATGGACTGAAGGCTGCAAGTTGATTTTTCATGCACAATGACCAATCATGGTAATGCAAATCCATCACACCTTCTGGAGATGTGAACAAACACAAGAATTACTGAAGCACTTCATAACATCAATGCATCAACTGCTTTTTTAAAAAAAGTAGACTTACAAAATAATTCAATGTAAGCACTCTGATTTTAGGGTTAAGTCAGATAATTAATCCCCAGATAAAACAAAAAAGTCACTGGCATACTATAGCTCTGCTGTGATGTACACAACTGCTTTCCCCATTTTGAACATGTTTTAAATTCTCTCTACACCAATGGGCACAAATGGCACCTACAGGAACCTGCACTGAAGAGATGGCCGAGTGATTTGCACTGAGAAAGAAGCATTCAGGAAGAAGTTAATCAAGTACATCAATTCCTTTCAGTATTACACCCCAAAGGCGATCAAGAGTTTATTTCATGTGTTCCTTAAAAAATAATTTTGCAAATAAATCCCAAAATACTGCAATTAAAAATATTTGTTTTCACTGGGAAAAAAAGTGAAATGACTTTCAACTGATCACCTAGGCTATCGGGAGAAAAATAATGAAACCCAATCAGAAAACTGTAGTGAAACACCATAGATGAAAATATGGCAACTCTGCATATACAGCTCTTACATGCGCCATGAGAAACATCATGACATATGGAATTTGCAAATTTAAACTAAATGGATAAAAAACAGACATACCTTGCAGTGCAAGGAGCATTGTGAAAACTCTTCTCAATTCACAAGCTTTAGAACTGATTGCCAAAATCCTGCAGAGCAACACTGGAGCTAGTTAATTTGGGGAAAAAAACTGTGCGCTGCAGGCTGAAAGCAGTGGATATTCAATTACATTCCTATGTTAGCATAACATGCTGCGCCTTCCACAATGCCAAATCTGAGTGTTGGAACCATTTTGTCTGTGTGGACGCAACAAGAATTCCTATGTATTATTGTTATGGCATATATCAGTATCTTCCCTTCTCCATAAATATCTGTTAATTTGTCAGTAAGAGAATTGAAGTCTCAGCTACAGTGCTGATAACCTGAAAGCCTATTTTTCAAGTGACATTATGCAAAGAGTTTCACGAGGGTGAGGAGGAATAGGGAAAAGATTGGAAGAAAATGTTGATGCAGTAACCATGGATTCTGATGTAAATACTTTAATGGGAGACACTCATCATCTGAGGTAGGAAATAGTTTTTTAGAGCAAAACAGTACAGAATAAATTAAAGCAGGGGCTCTCAAACTAAGTTGCAGATGAGATTTTGGGATCTCCGAGCTCCGAGGCAGCAATGGTAACCATGGAGCTTGGAACTGAGTTTCGACAGCTGCAAGGTCCCTTTAAATGTTGGGTTTTTTTTAGTGGTGGTGGTCATGGCTTAATTGTCCAGTCTCTGAAGCCCAATTCCTGCTACAGCCACAGCCTGTGAAAAGGGGGGGTGGGGCTCTTTGCTTTTTCCAGGGCAAGCCCAGCAGTTTTAAACACCATCCCGTCCCCCCACCCTCCCACCTCCACAGTCAACAAAAACTTTCCTCACCCTGGCTGAACAACTCTCAACATTCCCCCCCTTCCAATTTTTCATTGGGGTCACACAAAGTCTGAGGCTTTAAAATGGAATTACATTAAGAAAAATTTGGGAAGCACCAACTTAAACACGGATTTTACCAGGAGACATACATATTAATAGACAATATTTGCATCACTCCACAATTCACTATAGGTTTAAAAACAAGTACTCGGATTAAAATTGCAAAGTGTGCAAATCAATGCTCAAATCTGTTGAGGGCAACAGTATTTGAAATCAAGGTGATCCCCAAATGTTAACACTGTCCTCTGCTTTCATTTTTGTTCTAATTCTCAAGCTCAAACTGAAGTTTCTCGCTGTTGGCACCCTTCCATCTACGAAAGATGATGGACACACAGCAAACAATCCATGGCGGCGGGGGGGGGGGGGTTGTGTGTGTGGGTGGGTGGGGTGGTTCTTATTGGTGCATCTTTGCTGATGGCTGTTAGCCAGTGACATTCATGCACAAACCAATCACACTGAATTTCCAAGATGAAGATACTACATAACTACTACTTCTCTATGGGGTTCCTTTAGCTCTCAGTACACAAGCCAAAAATTTCATCACACACCTTTAGGGGTCAGCCTTGACTCAGCCACAACATTCAATGCCACTTCAGAAGCTTGTGGGTTCAAGGTCCACTTGACAGACCTGAGCACACAACTTAGGTCAACAATTCAGTGCAGTTTTGAGGGAGTGCTGCACAGTCAGAGGTGTTGCCTATTGGACGAAATAGTCAACCGAAGCCCAGTCCGTTCTCCCACTTAAAAGATTTAATGGCATGATTCAAATAGAAGCAGGGAGCTCTTCTGTGATCTGATCAAACTTAATGCCTTTATGAGCATCACTAAAATATCTCAATTATCTTGTTGCTGTTTGAGAGACTGTCATGCAGAGATTGGCTTCTGCATTCCCCTATTACAATGGTGACTCCACTTCAAATGTATTTCATTGGCTGGAAATGGCAGTGAACGAGCATTTATTGTTAAAAATAGTATCCCCATTGTATATTGAAGAAACTGACGAAAATAGATTTTATTAAATAAAACTCCGTCTTCATGTGACAAATACAGGCTTTTACACAGATTTTTGCAGAGTTGTAAGCATGCTTGTGTGTGTCAGGAAGCTCCACATTGGGCCAATGTAATAGCTCCCATTGCTTTCATAGGTCTCCAAGACTCTCCCCAATGATATCACTGCTAATCTGCTTCAGCGACAAGTCCAAACCCAGTCGAACTCCACGCTAGATGGAAAAATTAATGTTTGGCTGTATTTTGCTTTCGGGATGGAAGAGTACTTTGAAGAAATAAGTGCTCTAGATTTTCCTTGTCTTTTAATGCTTCAATTTTGACAAGCTACAGTACCTCAACAAACTCAAGAGAGTAGCAACAAACATTTCCTCTGATGTACATGAGATCTACACAGAAAATGTCTAAATCTTGGTTGTTATTTTTTGACTTCAGAAATCATCAGATCATGAAAGTTTTGTGCAAATTCCCAACCCCAAATTTAAAATATTATGGACCATATATTTTAAACTCAAGTTTTAATATTCTTTTAATTAATTAAAAAAAATTTCAGACATCTATACAATATTGCCTTGGGATGTCAAAACATGCACATTTTCCCACATGACAATGCTGACAGCCTTTATACAATTTATGCACATACAGAATTTTTATTCTTCCACAATTAGCAGACAGCATGGAAGAAACTAATGTGCACTTTGAAACTAAGAAGCACGTAATAGAAAACATCAAGAATTTGGGTGTTCAGCAGCAAACATTGGGAGATATGAGAGCTAGCGGTGAATCTTGACTGTGTCACTGCCAACTTTAAATTGGAGGATTTAGAATGACATAGCTTTTCACTTAGTAAAACAAGTCAGTTCCATTTGCCATAAAATGGCACACCAGGGACTAATACAACTATAATTAGAGATCTACTTCTATAGGTCGGGGAATGCCTCACTGCTTTCTCAAGTCACTTTTCCAGCAACAAGTACACTTAGTCGGGGAAGCAGGAAGTAATAAGTATTTTTCTTCAATGAGCTCAGCAGTGGATTCAACTGGGTAGTACTATTTTCATGGGGAGGAAGTAAATAAAAGTGGACATTAAAGAATAGATTTATTCCAACTTCTTCATAAAAGTCCTAAACTCACATGACTCTGCAGTAGAGCCTATCCAAATGTCAGCCTACCATTTCCAAAATAGGACTTTGACAGTTTAAACAAACTGCGCATTCCAAATTCCATTAAACTTTAGCAAATTCAAGTTTACAGAGTCTTAACCTTCATGAATTTATACAAAACCACCACTGAACAAATACAACTTTTCAGCTTATTTTTTTAAATTGTTTATTAAACTGATTTGCATAAAGCATACGAGAGAGCAATTTATTTTCTATTCTACTTGCTTTTCTCGATGGGAGTTTGGAGAGGGCGGGGGAAGGACGAACAGAAAATTTTCATTTTTCCCTACATACACTTGCTCTAGGCAATGGACAACAAGCGAATGGCTTGAATGCAAGTTAACCAACTCTCTAATTTACCCCCTTATTAGGTCATCATCTATCCACTTAAACTAAATGAATAATTTTGGCTTCTGGCAGTGAACAATTGAAAGATATAGATTACATTTGTAACTTGTGGAATCTCACAAGATGAAATCTAAATCATGACAGAGCTTAATTATTTAAAGGTAACATTTTAAATAAAAGTATACCTTACATTGGGATCTTTAGGTCAAGTTTCCTAAAATGCAAAAGCCTCATACAAGAACAAAGTTACCAGAAATCATATTATTTGGAACTGTACAAGCATGGCTGTACAGATGAGCTTGAGTACCTCCAAAAACATCCACTACACAAGTAGTCAAATTTTAGAAAAACTTTTCATTGCTATGCAAGTACTTTTATCTATAAAAGTCAAGCAATGTACAACCGATTTGGTGGCCGGCATAATAAATCAATCACAAGACGCAGTTTCTCACTTTAAATTAATACAACGCTAAATATTTTAATATAGCTTGCATTTAAAATGTTTATACTGATTGCAGTGAGGTCGTGCAGCTGCAACCAATCTGTTACATGTGCAGGCACAAGCAAGAACAATCAAAAAGGAGAGAAGGCTCTAAAAATATCAGTGATAATACAAAGGAAAAACACCATAAAAGATACTAGTATAAAATGTTTACTTTGATTCAACTGTTCTACATCAAAAAGCCAAGCAGTTAGTCAAATAACGTATTTTACGACAACTGTGTTGTAGTCTGTGTAAAGTTACTAATACGACATAAGAAACGGGAGCTAGAGTAGGCCAGGGAGCCCCCTCAAACCTGCTCCAGTATTTTCAATACTCGATAAAATTTTGGCTGAGCTGACATCAACACCACTTTCCTGACCTATTTCTTGGTTTCCTTTAGTGCCCCAAAATCTCAAGTCTCTGTCATAAACTATACTCAACAACTGAGCATACACAGCCCCCTAGGGTAGAAAAATCCAAAGATGTGCAACCCTTCAAGTGAAGAAATTTCTCACCTCAGTGCTAAATAGCCTACCTGTGCCTTATCCTGAGACCATGTCCCCTAATTCTAGACTCTCCAGCATCTGCCCCGTCAAGTCCTCAAAAAATTTATCCGTTTCAATGAGATAATCTCCCATTTGGCTCATTCTACTCAATCTCTCCACATATGAAAGACCTCTTATCCCAGGAATCAATCTAATAAACTTCTGTTGCACTGCTTAATCTTTCTTCTACAACCTCTGTGGCCCCCTCACAGGCCATATACCCCCATCTTTGTTCCCATTTGTCTAGTTGCAAAGGACTGTTCAGAGTGCCTCCTTATTCATTATGGGCTACATTTACAGGTGACAGAATTTAGAATCATGGGTATTTACTAGGCCTAGATTCTCTGGAGTTTAGAAGAATGAGATGTGATTTAATTGAAAAATAACATTAAGGGGCATGACAAGATAAAAGCTGAGAAAAGGTTTCCATGAACATGGGGACACCATCTCTGAATAAGGATTGAGATGAGGAGAATTTTTTCACTCAAAGGTTTGTTAATCCTCCTTGAATTCATGTCACATGCACATCCCTAGTTTTCATTGCTCTACCACTGGCACCTGCTGCCTAGCCCATAAGCTCTGGAATTTCCTCTGCAAATCACTCTGCACCTCTCTCCTCAGGCATTCCTTAAAACTTAGCCCATTGAACAAACTTTTAGCTTCCTGTGGCCTGGTGCCAAATTTTGCTTGATAATGTTTCTGTGAAGCACCACAGAACATTTTACTATGTAAAAGTACTGTCTAAATGGGAGTTGTTGTTACTGATAAATGAAACAATACAGTCTGGCCCAATTTGAATTAGCTGATCATTATTTAAATTTCATAAACGTGAAATAATTCAGGATTGGTTATTTATCTCGAAACACAACTAGAACATGATTTTTAATACAATCTCTCAGAATCCTTAGCAGATTAATTAAGGAATTCCATCACATCTTTCTGATTGTTCCTCAATCTAGAAGCCTAGATCCATCAAGTTAGTTATCAAGATTGCATTACAGATTACCTTAGCTTCCTTTTTAGAAGTTCGAGTACATTGCAAACACGAGAGAAAGTAGTATATAAAGAGCTGGCTTTTTTGGTATTTGATTTTCTGGTTTCGGGGGAAAAAAGGAAATTTGTCTATTGGCTTGGTAGTACAGAACCTGAGTACTGCTGAAAAAAGGAAGCATGTTATCGAAGCTTTTCGTCTTATACTCAGCAGAACAGATATTCTTGCAAGAGCCCCTGTTAAAAAGCGGCAGCCTGGAGGGTGAGGCAGAGAAGTAGAGTTTCCTTCAGAAAGGAAAATAAAAGCATCTGCCCGGAGGACAAGCAATGAGAAAAACTCAATCTATCTTTATGGACAAAACATGATTTATTGATCAGTAAAAACGGAAACCAGCACCATGGCTCCATTTGAGCTGGTTGGTAATTTACAGTGCCTGAATTCCAGTGAAACAAAATGAACTACGCCAGCTTAAAAACAGCTGAGCATACATCAGAATCAACCATCAATTTGAAATTTAGCCAACCTATTAAATACAAGCTGTGATAACACATTTTCAAATAACATTAGTCAAATTAAAACACCATGGTAAGTTTTGTTGCAAAATATCTAGTCCCTACATTTGTCCAAGATTGTAATCTTGGAGAGATGCCCTTCACCACATTTAAAGTTCGTGTAGCCAAATGCTTTTGCGATCCTCGATATTTGATATATATTTAGCCCATATTTGGTGATTATTGCTAAATATACAACACTCAATTCATTAGCAATTAACAATAGCATTTACTAATTAAACTTACACAAGTTAACCAAATTCAATATATTGCTGAAAGGCATTATGTCATCTAAATAATTTAACTCTGTTAAGCACTGATTGCCACTGGAACTGGTTGCCTCAAAACTGTTAATCATATTTTCAACAACTATGAAAATATGCATATTACCTTCAGCAGAAGCTAAAATATCTTTTTAGGTTCCTTGAGAACATAGGTCTAGTTAACAAATTAACATGTCATCTGGTTATGTAACATCTTTGATGTATGCAAAAGGCTTCAAAAACTCACTAAAATCACCTAGCAGGAAATGACAACTGCATTGGCTAACTTACAAAATTGAACAGGAAGTACTGACAGAAAATTGATCATACAAGGAAGTATGGTTTGTGGCCAGGAAATGAACACCCAATAACGTCAAACATGAAATCTGAGAAGGCCACGCCCAACTGCCTGGTAGAAAAAACAGCAGTTACGCCTCTCTCCTCTTCCACATCCCCTTGCATGATACACTGACCAAGCGGATGGACAAACAATATGAGATACTGAAAAGTACTTTCTCCTAGAAGTTCCTAGTCTCCAATCAATGCAGGCATCATCACTGGGCAAAATTAATCACAAAGCCAGAATACTGAATCATCAAGCAGTCTTTCAAAATCACTTGGGTAAATATAGTTACAGGACCGCACAGGTATAGTTATTACTCTGGCATACATTTTGGTACACAGTCCCTCACTTTATTTAATACACGTTGTGCAGAGTGTAACGTAAAAAAACTCGACATTTGATTCGTTATTGCTTCCAAATGCAATACTGCAACATGCAATTTATAATACTCAAAAAGAAAGATGCTAAAACCATCGTATCACAGAAGACTTCCGTTCATGAAAGTCTGTGAGGTGGTACGGTTTGGATAGTTTTTGGTCAGACGCGTTCACACAGCATCAATATTGCGTTCTAAAAGGCAGGAACTGACACAAAACCTTACTGCTTTTAATCACGAGAACCCACCCATTAATTTATTGCAATCTCCAGCTGTTTTACTCACTATTGTAACAAATACAAATAAACCTAACCAGGTGGCTATTGATATCAAGCAAGAAGGGATGCACCGCAGAACTTTTACTGCCTTGCATCGCAGCTCAATATGGCTCATTACAAAATCCAATCAATTCAAGACCCAAAATAACCGTTTACAACACAAACAAATAATTTGCAAACTTTTCCAAATCACTAACTTGATCTGCAGGTTGAAGAACATAGAATCATTTAGACAAAACAATGAGGTCTTAGATAACCTTAGGTTAACAGTCTAGAGTAATGGGGAGCACATAAAACTTTTGCATAACGTCCATTTGAATAGTGAAAACCAGATGTTAAATAGTTTATACAGTGTGGAGGATGAGGTGTTGGCCAGAAGAACATTGAAAGTCAATTCCAGAAGTGACAGGCATTGATCAAGATTTTGGCAGATGGGCTGAGGAAGTGTTGGAGACGAGTGGCGTTCTGGAAATGGAAGTAGGTGGTCTTTGTGACGTTGAAAACATGGGGTCATGTTACGATCTGGCAGATGATGTATGCCAGGCAGACCAAATCCACAAGGGAAACCTGGCCACGCTATCACAACGGGTTTGCAATTTGCATTTATTATGAGTAGATGTGTGCACTGAATTCAGAAATAATGAGCCCATTAAGGCCGTTTTAAAAATTAAATTCAAACACTTATTAAAAGAAAATATTTCAAGCACACACATAAGACTACAATTACTTAATACTTTAACAAATCCTGAAATTCCTAATTAATCACACTCTAAGTTATAACCCCCCCCCACCCCTTTAAGGCAACAGTTCAAAATAGATTTTAAATTTAACAAGCAAGCCAGCAAGTTACCACAGTACCCACTTGAGTGGAATTCCAAAAGCTTGTCTCCAACTTTAGCTACTGGACACAGCAGACTTATGCACAATGGCTAGAGACTTCCTGAAGGCGGTTTCACACACTCCTGTTAGATCTTACATGGCTCCCCCAACACAGCCTTTCATTCTCCTTTATATATGTTTCTCTCGCTTTAATCTGTAAATTCTTTTGAAATATTCTTTTCCCATAATACAAAAACTTTCATGTTGCCAATATTGTCAGTAACCTTTGGGAAAAATAAACACACTACTTGGCCTGGATTATCTAGTTAGTTGTAAACATTCTAACATCCCACTGAAATCCAAACAACTCCTGCACTTCCCTAAAAATGCAAATTCCCTTCACATCTTACATGCTAATCTCAGCCATGTTTACTCATTAACATTTCAAGTACACTTTTACACCTAACTTTTGATAATTTCAAGCTTGCAGTCCACCTGACTCCAAATGCAATTAAATCACACAGAGCCATCTACACTCACACCCATAAACCTGCTTGACAATAAACCGGAATATTATGAACATTCCGTAATAGTCAGAACATTTAATCTTTTGAGAAGAGAAAAAAGGAAACAGTTGTTTATTGTAATGCCCTTTCCTTTTTTCACATGATTTGTATTCAGTCTAGATTGGCTTTGTTGGATTATGATACCAGAATGGCTCTCAAGCAAATGTGTTATTTTCCCACATTAAGATTGCAAAAGTAAATAAATATATATATATTCTCCTTAAGAAAATCTTATTTCTATCATAACCTTAATCTGTTCAAGGTAATGAAAATCTTAAGGGCATAATATACAAGTCATTACAATGAGTATAAACTTTAGAAATGTTATATACTTTTAAAGTAAAATTCCTTACTTTTTATTTATTTCAATATGTCCTATCTGGTTTCTTTGCATCCTAGAATGCAAACATAACTCCTTTCCTCTATTGCAAGCTGCATTCTGAAATCCATTCCCTTGTCTCTTCCACCCTCTATCTCCAACAAGTGCAAGGAGTTCATGTATTTCTTTTGTCACTAAAATTGAAACCATCCAATCAACTGCCTCTGCCACTTCCCTCTTTCCCTAGCCCACCAGGGACAACTTCCTCTAAAGCTACCCCTCCCCCTTAACTTGTATTTTTCTCTAGTTTCTGTCTGAGCCCATCTCGTGTCTGAGACCCAGCTCCTGCTCTCCCAACCCTAATCTCACTGAATTCCTGAAAATGCAACTTCCCTTCCCTTATTAGCTGACATTGCTAATTGTTCTCACTCCTCAGGTTCTGACCCTCTCTTCTTGAAATCTGCCATCATTAGCCCGCCCCTCAAAAAAGAACCATAAGCCCCACTATTCTTGAAAACTAACTCGCCATCTCCAACCTCTCTTTCCTCTCCAAAGTCCCATCATGTGTTGTCACCTCCTAAATCCATGCCCATCTTTCCTCGAATGTTTCAACCCCTCCAATCAGGTTTCCACCCCTGCAACATTACCAAAACAGCTAAGTCACAAATGACATCCAATGTAAGTGTGATAAAGGCAAACTATACCACCTTGTTCCTTTCTGACCTATCTGCAACCTTTGACATGAACCTTTTCCAACAACACTCCGCTATTCAGCTGGGTGGGACTGAATGTGCCAGGCTCAATTCTTATCTAAATATAGGCAGAGAATCACTTGCAATGGCTACTCTTCTCACTCCCACATCATTACCTCTGGTATCCAAGGATCAATCCTTGGTACCATCCCATTTCTCAACTTCATGCTGTTCTTCAGTGACATGATCTGAACACACACCACATATACTGGTGGCACACAGCTTTACCTCACTAACAACTCTCAACCCTTCCACTGTCTCTAAATTGTCAGTCTGCTTGTCCAATATCCTGTACTGGACGAACAGAAATTTCCTCCAATTAAACATCGGGAAGACAGAAATCATTGCCTTTGGCCCCCTCCAACAAACTCTGTTCCCTTGTCACCGACTCCGCCCCTCTGCCCAGCAACAGCTGAGAGACTGAACAAGACTGTTCACAACATCATTATATTCGACCCGAAGAGTTTTCAACCACATATCTATGCCTTCATTAAGATTGGTTCCTTACACCTCTAACATTACTCGACACAACTCCCTGCCTCAGCTCTTCTGCTACCAAAACTCTCATCCAAGCCTTTGTAACCTGCAGACTTGACCATTCTAATGCATTCCAGGCCAGCCTCCCGCATTTTACCCTCTGCTGCCTGTGTCCTGACTCACACCCAATCCTGTTTGCCCATCACCACCGTTCTTGCTGACCTACACTGGTGCCCAACGAAGCGCCATCTTCAATTTTAAAGCTCTCATCCTTGTTTTCAAATCTGTCCAAGGCCTGGACTTCCCTATCACTAACCTCCATCCTTACAAACCTCAGATTATCTGCTCCTCAAATTCCAGCCTCTCACAAAGCCCTAATTTTAATTGCTCCAACACTGGTGACCGTGCTTTCAGTTGTCAAGGCCTCAAGCTTAGGAATTTCCTCCATAAACCTCTCCACCTTGCTCATTTTCCTCCTTCAAGATGCTCCTTAAAACTTAACACCTTCGACTAATCTTTTGGTCATCTGCCCCAATATCTCCTTATGCAGCTTATTTTGTTTCATAATGCTTCTACGATGGGCCTTGGGACTTTTTATCATGTTAACAGTGCTATAATTAATACAAGTTGCTGTTGCTCTATTCCCAAAGTTTCCAAGTTACATCACGTCTTGGAACACTAACAGTAGACAGTAATGCCATCAATGTGCAAAAATACATTGTTTGCAACAAATTAATAAGCATAGAATATATATTAATCAACTTTTTTCCCCTCTGACTACAGACACAAACTCTCAATGGAACACAGGGCCACCGATAAAAGTAATCTTCTAGCACCAAGCCTTTATTTTGCATATCTACACCGCTAATGCACAACCTGTTACCATCGGCCACACGTAGCCCCCAATTCCTGGTGCCCTCAAAAGTCCAGGTTACAGAATCCTATTTGTACTTATATTTTTATTGTGTGCCAGTAGCTTGGAAATGGCTGGTTTCAGCATTTTTCATCATGTGGATAAATTTTAAAATCAGATCAGCAAACTTCATCTGTATCAACAAGCTGAGACGCATAGAAGTTCATGGCAGCATGGACTTAAACTTTATATGTGGCCTCCAATACCCCACAGTAGAGAGTCATGAGGCCAACAAAAAAAATTGAGATTCATGGTCTAGATAGAAGCTGCTTTCATGCTGGACATAATGTGGTGCTAGCACTCTTAACATGTGGCCTTAGTAAACCTTGGAACCAAGATGCACAGTATAAAAACAGCCAGAGGGTTACTCGTAGGCAGGCTGTAATCTGAAGGAGGGCAGTCAAGTGAAGGCGGAAAGAGACAGCAAGATTGGGGAAAATAGGCTTCAAAATAAAAAATCTCTAGACCAGGCCAAATGATGTGGGAAATGAAGCCAATTCCAGCACTCTTACCGTTTCCACAAATTTTAGCTGTTATGTCTCAGCACCACACTATTCAGTGTATCAATACACAAAATGAGGAGAAGTGCTAATCCAGGTCAAAGCATGTAGTTGGGTGTTCTCCAAGTGCAAAAACGAAATCAGCCAAATTAAACAAACAGTAAACTCGCCTTAGGTATAATGTAAAAATCTAACTTCATTTATTTCTGCTCATCAGGACTGAACGTAATGCATGCCACCATTCAATCTTTATGAACTATTTAAGAATCCTCTTTGAAAGTCATTAACCATAAAGAAAAATTAGTTCGTCAAACCTACTCTTATCTGCTCAAACTATTATGATTTAAAGAATTAGAATTTAAAGCAAACAGGCCTAAGTGTTGCACCAATCCAGATCTGCCAAATGTACATAAAATTAATGTGTCAAAGTAAACATCCTTCTTTAAAACAAGCATTTTACTAATTGGCTGTCTTTAATTGGCATATACTGATCTGTATCAGTTACTCTTACTGTGCAGCACAAGTCACAAAGTTGGCTAATAAATCAAGAAATGTGATATTTAATCTCACGTGGCAGTCCAATAACATATTAAAACAGCATCACTTTCGATATAAAGTGTGGAGTACTCAAATGAACTACAAGATAGTTGGGATTGTTCATCACCCAACTGGTTCCAACAGTCTGCGTTAACGTTGCAAGTCTGTATGACTCTTTTTCAGAACCTTTGAGTCATAAGGACTCGAAACATTAATTCTGCCTTTCTCTCCACAGATGCTGTCGGACCTGCTGAGTTTTTCCAGCAATTTTTGTTTTTGTTTCAGATTTCCAGCATCTGCAGTATTTTGCTTTTATCTATGGTTCCAACAGTCTGTTTATTTTAACTCCAATATTAGAAATAATAGCTTCTGGTTCTTTGATAGAATGGCTAACTGCTGCAGTTTCCTAAAAATGACATTTGCTATTGGTTACAGCAGAGATTAGTCCTTTTTTTACTTTAAACTCCGATAAAGCCAAGGCAAAAGAAGCTATGGATCAATCTCTCCAACTAAGCTTACAAAACTCTAATTTATGAAAAAGCAAATTGGATGCGGTATAGGTTCATTAGGTGAACTCTCAACAATACACTTACTGTTTAGTTCAATGTAAATAGAACATTATTTTCAATCAACGTCACAAAAACAGATCTAGTCTTTACCACATGCAATTTGAGAGCTTACTGTGCGCAAATATTGGCTGCCTCGTTTCCTACATTACAACAGTGATTAAACTTTAAAAGTACTTCTTTGGCTGTATAGCACTTTGAGTCCGGTGGTCCTGACAAGTGCAAGGGTGTATAAATGCAAGTCATATTTTCTTTTGTTGACTTCTATAGCTTTATTGCACTCTGACAAATGACTGGATGAGAAACAAACTTTTCATTAAGATCATAAACATCATCTTCCCCTCACTGTCATCAAAGATAGTAGAGTAAAACTTCAAACTGCATGATTCAATATATATCTTCTGTTATTAAATATTTTAGCCAAATAATACCTTTTAAAAAGCCTTAACAAGCATAGCATTCAATTGTTGAGAAACCACTATTAATCGTGCACAAACATATTTTCTGCATGGATTTTTAAAAAATGCTCAAAGAATTGGCTTAAACTCTTTCAGTTTAGAGTATCATTCTTAACTGAAAAGAGACAGAGAAAATACAAAGTAACTTCACAACACAATTAACTTTCGCCATCTTCCTCATGGTCACAATGGCTTCCGTTATAGTCATCACCTTTGTGGTGTTGCCTGAAAACGTGAACTTATCTGAGGATTAAATGTTAACTGTGTTCAAAAAAAAAATTCAGGTTTCTGTACTTAGAAAAGCTATATTCTTAACAAGCAGAGTCTTTAATCCCTTTTAATTTTATAATGTCTGACCATTTGTGTTAGCATTGCCCATGTTGTTTCTGGATTTTGCTTTATAGTACAGTAGGCCATCTCTTCTATAATACAGAATCAATATTATGGTGCAACACGACATATGAAGTCTCATTAAAGGTTAATCCAAGTAAAAAGAGTTTGACTTTCAAATTACATAATGAGTCATTTTTAAAAATCAGTCTTTTATAAAATAGATAAAATGGTGGAAATACACAGCAAGTCAGACAGCATCTTAAAAGAAAAAGTAGCCTTCAAACAGGTTCCTTTGCATGATGATATGTCACAGCTAAAATATTAAATCTTGCTAGTAGACTAGATCATTTTTCTTCAGTCGGTAATCCTGCTAGGTGAGAATCTCGGCACAGGGCCTTGTTCGTGGTGACTGTGGGTCAGAAACACAGGGACGATAAGTGGGCTTACCTCCACTATCAAATTCATCACCATAGAGACTCTATGCTGGGAGCCCCACAAGATTATCTCCACTTCAATTCCCAATTTTTCTTTCCATCATGACTTTTGTAAATATTCTGCACAGCAGATTATATTAGCTTCCAAGGAAAAGGTTTAAAATGGAAGAAACTAGAATCTAAAAGAACGTTTGTTTATTTCAAGGGTATGAAGACTTAAACATCTGGCAACCTAATTAATTTTGATAGGAGAAGGCAGGAACACTATTGCATCCCTTAGTGCAAACAGAATGCAGTCTTTAAAAGAAAATCACTGCTCCCTCGGCATTACTGATGTTTATTAGGAAGTTTGTTAATTAGTACATGCTATTATTAAACAAAAATTGACAAGTGCATCAAGTTGCACAAAATGTGACCCAAATATTTTAACTGGCATCCTCTCCACTGAAGAATTTCTCAGTTAAAATTACCACTCAAATTTCAAAAGATCTCTGTCCCTGTTAGTACCATAATTTAACATGCTCTATACCACTCAAAAACCCCAACTATGGAAATTAAAGAACAGATCAGTTTCTGTGACTAGTAAAACACTTGGGTTTAATAATGTTGAGGGGTGCCATTGTACTCTAGGATCACCACAATTATCTTTAGCATCCAACTACACAAAGGCATAGAAAGACAGCAAAAAGAAATGCACTGGCCATGAATATAAAAGGCCAAATTTTCCAAACGTTACATCACTCCACCCCAAGTTTACTCTATGCTCTTAAGAGTGCGTGCGTAGCTTGTGCCATTAAAATATGCTCACTTCTGTTAAACAGGCAGAATTTACGAATCAAAATCTTTATAGCTCCATGCTTTATAAAATTGAATGGTAACAGCACAGGAGACAGCCATTCATCTTGTCGCGTACTTGCTGGCTCTCTCCATGAGCAATTCATCCAAACCCACTCCTCCACCATTTTCCCCATAGTTTTTCCTCTTCAGATAATAATCCAATCCCCTTTTGAAAGCCACAATTGAATCTGCCTCCACCACACTCTCAAGCAGTGCATTCCAGAACCTAACCACTTACTGCGTAAAAAATGTTTTTCATGTCACCATTGCTTCTTTCGTTTGATGACGTTTTGGACTTCCATTCACCCTGAGTACCAGAAATCTTGCATGATCGTGTAAAAGTTATGCCAGCTAATCGTTAATACTAGTTTAAAACTATTGCGCATTTCAATATTTGGCACAGCAAATCACATCTGTTTGAACCAGCAAGCTTTGAAACTGCAAAGAGGGTATGCAAATAATAGAGCCCATTCAAGAAAATTCATTATACCGTCACTTGTATTTTTAAATGTACAGTTAAGGCTATATCTTTGACATGAGGGAAATACCTTCAGCGGCCTTAATTCTATCATAATATTCTACTGCAGCAGCATTATTCTTTTAAGTACAAATGCAAGGACCATCTATGGATTTAAACAAATGAAAAGTTTAAAAAAATCAAGGGCAAGAGTAGTCATTTGATCCACTGAAGCAACCTATATTGAATGGTCAACGACCAAACTGTTAACTCTGCTTTCCTCTCCAAAAATTCTAACTGACCTAAGTATTCCCAGTATTTTCTGTTTTTATTTCAGATTTCCAGAATCTGCAGTATTTTACTTTTACATATAGGGCAGCTTGGCATCAAAGTACAGGTACAGTTATCACACAAAACTGATGAGTCAGACACCCAGTAAACCACATCCTCCAGAACTACTGACAGAAACAAAACAATAATTGGCATGTGGTACAACCCAATTTAGTGGGTTTAATCAGTTGCATCCATTTTAGATAAGAATCAGCAATGCCTTTTAAAATTTTGAGAGGCAGTGTTGGGGAATGTGATCTGATAAAAGTGAATACTAGAACTAGGAAGAATCCTACTTAGGAAAACTCCCCCAAAGAGCACACTAACATTAAATGAATGCAGCATAATATTGTGGATTACAGCCAACACTGCTTGGGGCCCTATCACCACACAAACTTGCAGCAGTTCAAGGCCCATCACCACCTTCACAGGACAACATTTGACGGGCAATAGTTGTGGCCTCACCAGGAACACGCACACACACACACACACACACACACGAGAATTTTTCCACCTCCAATCTATGCAACTGCATTTCAACCTTCTAGTATAGAAATCCATAATTAAATGGAGACACTATATCTGCACCAGATTTTTCTTCAATACATGTAGTAATGCCAGTTGACAAAGTTCCATAAAGTGCATTTCATTGGGAGTCTCAACGTAAAACTGACATTGTTTAAACAGCAGCTATCCCCTGCAGCAAGAAGCGTTGTTCAACTTCCTGCACTCAAAAACAATTGTGGCTTTCATACCCAATTCAGGCTAAAAACTTCAAAGATAGCTGTCATACAATGCAAAAGCTAATCATATGAAAATAAAACACAGAACAGGTAATTTATGACTGATTAAAAGCACCCAATAATCAACCTTCTACTGACTCATTAAAATGGCCGCAGACTTTTAGTTTTAAACCAAACATATAATCTGCACAAAAGAGATAACTGCTTCCGCGATCTGGCACATTCACCTACTTACAACAGAAAGAACAAAAATTCTTGAATTATCATCTGCTAACAACTGACCAAAAACCTCTATTCTGCATGACCCTAATTTGTTAATACTGTCCAAAGTTCACTTGCCTTGGTTAGTAAACGCAACCATTCAATTGAGAAAGGAAGCAGGAAAGCAAAAGTCATAAAATCATGAATGATGGCGGTGGTGGGGGGGTGCGGAAGTGGAAGTTGATTATAAAATTTAGCCTTAGTCCACTCTTTAGTACCTCACCAAAATGAGAAGGTTTAATACAGCCATTTTCAGGGATCATACCGTTCAACTTGAAAAACGCCACTACTTGCATACTAACCACAAAAATCACAATACTGTAAATAAAGCACTCCAGTTTACTTTTATAGGTTATTAATGCCATACCATATTTTCAGTCTTGGCTCAGTTGGTAGCACTCTAGCCTCAGCCAAAAAGGTTAGTGAGCTCAAAGCCCACTTCAGAGTCCTGAGCACAAAAATCTAGGTTTACATTGCAATGTGGCACGAATTGGTTGCTGCAATGTCTACACTATCAGTGCGTGATTGGCCATAAAGTTTTTTAAGGACACCCTGAGGTCATGAAAGGCACTATACAAAGGCAAATCTTTGTTTTTAGTACTCAGTAAATATTACAATGTGGAAAGGAAAACAATTAATAGAAACATTATACCAAAATCCTGTCTACTTGCTTAGCCCAATTACGTGTACATCAAAATTTATGCTCAAATTCCTGGATTGCTGAATATGCTAGAAATTTATACGAACTATACACAATTGACGACATAATTTGGATGGTAATGAATAATCTAGCATGCTTTAATACAACAAGAATTCTGAATTTGAACGGTGCCAAATGCTTCAAGTCTATTTCCACACAGACCATAGATTGAGAAATTAGATAAAACTTGACAATAGTGTAATTACTGGATGACAAGTATGGAGTTAACTTACATATGAGGTATAAAGCCAGTAACTAACCTTTTTCTACTGGAGAGGCTCTAGAAACCTACCAAACCAGTTTATCAAACAAGACAGAGGAAAATGGAATGGATTATTCAGACATCAAACTGATCTAATTGGAAAAAGGATATATTCCAACACCCAACTTTAAAGCTTCAGGTACAGGAGTACCTTGCAAAGTATTACTTGCTCTGCTTTGTGCAGATAAATATTTTGAACAAATATACTAGATTTTAATAAATCAATGTTAGCTATTTACACTGTCCATCCAAGTATCACATATACATTTGAAGTAAAGAAAGTTTAAAATCTCGACCAGTGCCAAAAAGATTGGAGTTGCACTTACATTACCAGGGAGAATGGAATGCCTTTCATGAAAAGCCATGGTAATAACCTTAACCCAAAAGGATAACATGGCTACTTTTATCTGAGATTTTTTTTAAAAATAGGAATCTTGAATGCTATGACAATAAACCAAGGTGTCCCAGAGCTTCCTCAGAACTCCAACACTTCTTTCCAAAATCACCAACAACATTGCCAACTCAGTCCAAATCTGACACTAACCTCCCGAACCGAGAAGTCAACTAAAATGGCGCTGCGAATCGAAAATATAATTTAAACGGAGGTCGCCATGTTGCGTATTTGCAAACACACAAAGTGGAGGAAAGGAAGGCATCCGGCTCGGTGCATGGATGGGTGCTCAGGGACCAGGCCTGTGGGCTGGAAGCGATCTCAGAGGACAAATGAAGACCGTGAAGAGAAACACAGACGAGTGTTTAGTCAATAATAGCTACCCCCCAACCCCCAAACACACACATAACCCTACCTCATGAGGCCCTATTTGCAAAGTCAAGAGAGAGAGAGAGAGAGAGAGAGAAAGGGGTGTGGGGGAAGAGATGGCTCGGAGCAGCCAAGATCTGAATCCAGTGACAGCAGAACCTCACTTGATTAACGGGGCCACCACATGTTTAAGCATTTACAGCTTCCTTCAACCTTTCTAAAGTTCAGATTCAGCTTCAGGCCTCGCTCAGACCCCAGTTAGCAATACGTGGAGGGGGGCGGGGGAAGCAGCTCAGGGCGAATGGTTTAACCGCAGCTACTGCAGTACAAAAAGCAGCCACTAAAACACAGACCAGGTCCACCCACTCTCGGAGGCCAAACCTTGGAAATCACAATTAAAAGGCCGGCCGTATCCAGGCTGCAAGAAATTACCAGCATGAGGACGAAACAAAACCTAAGAGCGGTTGCACTGGATAACATTCTACGCCCCCCCCCCCCCCCCCCCAGTGTAATGCATCCCCGAACCATGCGCCCACCCCCCCACCTCTCTGGGAGAGAGGCTGTAGGAAAGGCCGAGGCTGCACAGCAAGTGGACTGACCAGCACTGGAGGTGGAAGGCGGCCGGGCAGTGATCGCAGCAGAGCAGGTCTCCCCCTTCCTTGCAGCTATCGCAGGTGTCGTGGTTGGTGGCCCGGCCGCTCCGTCGCGGCTCCTTCTCCAGCTTCTTGGCCTTCTTGTCGCTCTCCTCGCTCTTCGGAGGGGCCAACAGCGCTTGGATTTTCTGCAAGGGGGTGGGTGGGGGAAACAGGAGGGAGAGGGGCAGGGAGGGAGGGGAAGAGAGAAGGAGAAAAGATTAAATACCATGGGATAGAGGGGAGGGAGGGAAGGAGAAGGTAAAGGGGATGGGGGTTGTTTTTTTTTCGCAAGGAAACGGCCTTTTTGAAAGATGAACCGAATGTTTATTTTTTGTTCTCTTCCCCCCCCCCCCCCAAACACACACAGACAGGAATAACAAAAGGAGGGAGGGAGGGAGAGAGAGAGAGGGGGGGGGGTAATGAGAAGGAAATGAGGGAGAGAGGGGGGTAATGAGAAGGAAAAGAGGGAGAGAGAGAGAGGGGGGTAATGAGAAGGAAAAGAGGGAGAGGGAGAGGGGGGTAATGAGAAGGAAAAGAGGGAGAGGGAGAGGGGGGTAATGAGAAGGAAAAGAGGGAGAGGGAGAGGGGGGTAATGAGAAGGAAAAGAGGGAGAGGGAGAGGGGGGTAATGAGAAGGAAAAGAGGGAGAGGGAGAGGGGGGTAATGAGAAGGAAAAGAGGGAGAGGGAGAGGGGGGTAATGAGAAGGAAAAGAGGGAGAGGGAGAGGGGGGTAATGAGAAGGAAAAGAGGGAGAGGGAGAGGGGGGTAATGAGAAGGAAAAGAGGGAGAGGGAGAGGGGGGTAATGAGAAGGAAAAGAGGGAGAGGGGGGTAATGAGAAGGAAAAGAGGGAGAGGGAGAGGGGGGTAATGAGAAGGAAAAGAGGGAGAGGGGGGGAATGAGAAGGAAGAGGGAGGGGGGGAATGAGAAGGAAGAGGGAGGGGGGGAATGAGAAGGAAGAGGGAGGGGGGGAATGAGAAGGAAGAGGGAGGGGGGGAATGAGAAGGAAGAGGGAGGGGGGGAATGAGAAGGAAGAGGGAGGGGGGGAATGAGAAGGAAGAGGGAGGGGGGGAATGAGAAGGAAGAGGGAGGGGGGGGAATGAGAAGGAAGAGGGAGGGGGGGAATGAGAAGGAAGAGGGAGGGGGGGAATGAGAAGGAAGAGGGAGGGGGGGAATGAGAAGGAAAAGAGGGAGAGGGAGAGAGAGGGTGGATGAGAAGGAAAAGAGAAAGATCGAGGCCATTCGTACAGGAGAGAAGGAGGAGGAGGGGGGGTTATTTTTGTATGTGTGTGTGTGTATATATATGTGTATGCGTGGGTTTTAATTCCAATTCAAGGTTGCAGGTTTGGTTTGGGCGCGATCAAGCAGCCAAAATAGAGGGGAGAGGGGAGAGGGGAGAGGGGGGGGCTAAAAAAAAATCTCACCTCCATCAGCCCTCCGGAGGTATCCAAGTCGTAGACAATCGTCTTGGTCTCCATTTTATCCCACATTCAACACGGCCGCTTCTTTTCTCTTCTCTCTGTGTGTCTCTCTCTCTTAACGGGGGGGGGGGGGGGGGGAAGAGAGAAGAGGAGGCGGCGGCAGCAGCCCCTGTGATGGAGGAAAGCCCCCCCCTTGAGCCGTCACCAACACCCACAAGAATCCGTCAGGGGAGAAAAATGGGGCGGCCGGCGGGCGAGAGGAGAAGGTGGGGGGTATGGGGTAGGGGGTATGGGGGGGGGGGAGGGGGGGGGGTTGGGTTATGGTGGTGGTGCTGCTGCTGCTGCTGCTGCTGCTCCCTGAACCCCGGCTCGCTTCCCACTCTCAGGCCCCCAGACCGAAGACGAGACGGATTCAATGGGAAGGAAAACAACAAAGAGGATAAATCCACAAGGATCCCGGCCTCTGCGAGCCGCTCGCATTCAGCGGGCCCCAGCGGAAAAAGCCAGGCCTCGGCCGGGGCCTAACCGACATGAAGCCTCCCCTGGGCGACAATAATATTCGCGTCGAACCACTCGGTTTCCATCCGTGCGAAAAGACCCCAGAGACACGACCATGAAGCAGATAATCCCGCGGCCGGACGGAGGGTCGGCGGGCGCAGGCCGCGAGTGGCAGGCGGTCTATTCCCCGGCTCCTGGAGCTGCCTGAAGGCCGCCAGCGCAGACACAAACACTCGGAGGCCAGGCTTCTCGCTTTACATTTTTTTCTGCCTCCAAGTTGGCGCAAACTTTCCACACACATCACACGTACTGCGCAGGCGCCACAAGGCAGGCAGGCAGGCAGGGGGGGAGGGGGGGGGGGGGGGGGGGGAGCGGGCGAGAGAGAGAAGGGGCCGACTACGCACGCGCCGGGAATGTCTGATCGAGTTCTCAATGCGCCTGCATCCCTTGCCTGCCGTTTCACAGCCAATGCGCATGCTCCGTTTGCGCCCCCTCCCCCCCCCCCCAAAAAAAAAAACCTTCTCCTCGCGCGTGCGCCGGCCGGTCGGGGTTACGCGCCCCTGACGTCAAGACCCGAGTCCCGTCGCGTGATCGCGACCGGGACAGCTCGGCCAATCCGATTCCCCAGGTTGCCTCCCCCCCCCCCCCCCCCCCCCCCCCCCCTCCCCCTTCGTTTCCCTTCAGCATCTGTTCCACTAAGCGGAGGGCCTGTTCAAACCTTCTCAATACGCATGTGCGCTGTGCTTTCTCCTCTTCCCCCCCCCCCCCCCCCCCCGCCCCCGCCCCCGCCCCCCACCCCCCACCCCCGATCTCTCCATCACTGCGCATGCTTCATGCCAAGATCGCAGTAGGGGTTGACGTCATTGCATCGTGAAAAGCGCGGGATTCTGGGAGTTGTAGTTAAAATCTCTGAGGGGCGAGGGAAAGTGCCTCTGAAGAAGAGTTATCCGGCCTGGAAACGTTAACGTCGTTTCCCTCAACAGCTGCTGCCAGACCGGCTGAATTTTTCCAGCATGTTCTGTTTTTATTTCAGATTTCCGGCATTCGCAGTATTTTGCTTTTATCTACAAGTGTTTTCAGCTGAGGCAAACTGGAGCAGTTGGTGAACATTGTGGTGCTGCAAACTGCCATTGGCCTGTCTTGGTCCTGTTCATCACAATTTCACCTTTTTGACTGTAATTTGGAGCTTTGGCATCAAGTCCTTTGTGTCGTACTTCTGGGCAAAGTAAATTTAAGCCACCTTATTGCAAAATTAATCAGTCCAACAAGAGGCTGCTAGCCGTAGTGAAAAGTGCTAGCTGTCATTTGGATTTTTAATGTTTCTTCTCGATTTCCACTAAATTAGTCAAGTAGCAAGAGCAGAGTTTTGAAAGTACACCAGATCATGAACCCTGCTCTGTTTCCAGCCACCGTTACGGAAAACTAACCCCGTTCACCATGACAACTTGCCTTAATGTCATGCCTTTAAGGCATCCCAAAGCATGATCAGGAAGAAAATTGACATCAAGCGAAAGAAAGCGATATTAGGAAGGGCGACAAGAAGTGTGGTCCAAAGGTATGTATTAAAGAGGGTCTGAAAGGAGGACAAAGATGTGAAGAGCTTTGGAAGGGAATTTCAGATCTTTGGGCCTAAATGACTGAAGGTGGGGCTGCCAATGTTGGTTGTGAAGGGAGTGGGGTATGTGTAAGAGACCAGAGTTGAAGAAATGCAAATTTGGCGGAGACTGACCAAGGGGCAAGACCACAAAGGGATTTGAAAACAGGGATAAAAAATTTTAAATTTGAAGATTTAATGGTCAGTGTAGGACAGGAGTGGAGGGGTGATGGGTGACCAGGATTTGAGGCGATTTCTTAAAGAGGCAGCAAAGTTTTAAATGAGCTACAACTTATGTAGGGGTGGAAGATGGGAAGCTTGCCAGGGAACTTTGGATTAGCCAATTCTGGAGGTGACAAAAACAAGGATGAAAACTTCAACAGTAGCTGGGCTGTTTCTGTGGAATGTTACGAGTAGGTGGCCTTTATTTTAGGAAAGGATATGGGGTAGTGCATCCTGAATCCTTCGAGGTGCAGAGCTGCTCAAGATCATGCTCCAAGGCCATCTGCAGTCTCCTCCACTGAAAGTCAGCAACCTTCCATCAGCCAGGCTGCAGCCACTGAGGAATGTAGGAACACTACGACAGGGAAAGATATATGAATGACAAGCACTAAGGCAATGAACAAGGGTGATTAGTTTTAATTGTGTATGTAATATGGCATGATTTCTAAATTTGATTTGCAATATTTATGTTGTAGTGGTTTTTATTTTTGCATTTTGGCCAATAGGGCAATGCATTGGTCGGTGACAGAAGGTGAAGAGTGCGAAACTATTGCTGAATGGAAAATTGGGATTGCAGTTGCTGGTGTCACAGTTATTGGTATTGCACTCAATTTTTTTTTGTGGACAGCCTAGGCAGAAAGGAGCTGTCTAGATTGCTTCCTCCACCTTGTCCACATGCTCCTACTCCTCAGCTGTTCACCTGACAGCTGGAGGGAAGGGCTGTCCCCTCATGATGGCAAGATTGTTCAGCATGCAACAGACCATCACAAATCTTGAGACCCACTCAGCTGAGTACTAAAGAGCTCCTTCAGAGCTTTCTAGACAGTGGAATCATTGTTTCTACTTGCCAATGATCTATCATATTCCTTGTGGTGGCATGGCTTTCATTGTATGAATGCTGTGTGTAGCTGGCATACCTAAGTCATGCACATGGGGTTGAATTTTCGTTTATGGATCCCAATCAGGAGGAAATGCAGGTCGGGAACCCACACATGCTGATGTTGGGATCCAGAGGACAATATTTGAGGAAGGGGCCAATTAAATGGCTTTCTCCAGGACCTCCATCATTTTAATGATGGAGGATAGGCTCCCAAGGCTGGAGAATAATAGGAGGCCCTCCAGCACTGAGACACCAGCAGCCCCACTGTCAGAGGTGGGAGCTGCTGATGTAGGTGTGAAAGAGAAACGGCACCTCAAGAAGGAGGCACCTTCTGAGGACTTTTTAAAAACCTTAAAAATAGAAAGAGGCCACAAGTGCCAGGTCATCATCATGGTGGGATAACAAGAGTAGCCATCTTGCACTCGCGGACATGGTCAGGAGGGGTTAAAAATGTTAAATATGGCCTGCAACCAGTGGCCACCTCGAATCATCAGCCCAGGACTCGGCATTAGCGGGGAGCTCGACTGCTGACTGCAAAATTCCAGTCATTGTTTGCATAATGGCCTTAACAGGCTCTTTAAGAGGCTGAATTGACTACTGGCCACTTGCTGGTGGGTGACTGAAACCCCCCCACCCTCACCACCAACCAGGCTCTTCAAAAATGTGCTGAAGCAGGACTCTGCCACCAAATCAGCACACCAAATGGTAGCGGGAAACTGTGGGCCAGTCCCGCCCTATGCAGCCATTTAAAAATTCAGCCCATGTTGTCAGTGGGCAGCCCTTGATGCCCACGTAGTAGCCATCTTCTGATTTGCCGTGGTGGCTGGGATGCAGCAGATACAGCGGACTGTCATGGAATGAAGGCATCATGACTGCTGCCAGGATAGCTGGCATTGAGCTGCACGTTGTGTGGCCTATGGTCACATACCACCTGGATGCTAAGCGAGTGGACTCCCTTTCGGTTGCGATACGTGGCAGAGTTTAACTGTGGTTCCTGTAAAGCGATGTGCATGCAATCAATAGCACCCTGCACCATGGGAAGCGTGCAATTTAACAAACACTTGTGCTCACTCTGCCTGCATGCCTCTGGCAAGAGAGATTGATATGTCATTAGCTCTCATTGAATAGAGACCTCCCTTATGCAACGGTGGATGGAAAACTGAGATTTTGCAAATATCTCCAACCTGGAAATCCAGAGTGCATAAAAGTTCATCGCCACAGCCACCTTCATAGCCATTTGGTGATGTTGAAATTGCAATTATGGTTGCAGCAGTTAGCAAATTTCAGTGAGGAAGCCCTTACCGAAACATAGATATCTTACAGATTATTCCATGCTGAGGTTCAAGTAGGAGAATTGTTCCCTGAATACACTGGATGGATACCGCCTCCTGCTGGGAGTCCCACTCCCACTCCTCCTCCTCCTCCTTTCATCAACTTGTTTTGCTCATTTTCCTAGTCATTGTCTACTGACGAGAGCCTACCAGTGCCAGTGCACTCAACTACTAATTTGTGCAGAAGCCTTCAAGCCAGAAAATGTCATTCAGCACCTGCTACACCACTTCCTGTCCACTTTCACAACTCAAAATACCAAGCACTTATGGAATTGTGACAATAACGAGAATAATTCAGTCAGTAACTGACCTATAAGTAGTTGGTGATCCCCTTAGATAATGCTGCTGGAGGGGTTCACCTGTCTTCAGCTGTGTGAATTTATGGAAGGGGATACACTGGAGCATGGAGCTCCTAAATGGCAGCTCTGGTGTCAAATCAATATTGCACACTGACTGACATCATGATCTGCCAGCTCTGCATATTTCTGGTGAGCGTTAGTCGTTGGTGCGCTAACACCTTCATCAAAATGGCGTTCCGTGCAATTTACAACAGAAGTACAGCAAACACCATTTTGGTCCCTGTAATGCCCAAACAACAATGCTACTGAGCTCAAATTTGCACCCTCTTTCTCTTCATCTACTTATGCAAACTTTTGCTTCATAATTTTTTACAATGTGTGAAAGAGGGAGAAAGGTGCTAGTTAAACTGATAGAGATACAGCCCCAGTGTCATTAATTTGACGTTGGTGAAGTCTAAATTTATTACTTCAGTAGAAGCTAGTTTCTTATTTATATAAAGAAAACTTGGTACTTTGATACTTAAAAGCATTAAATCACAGCAATTGGACATGGGTTCATTCCTGCTATTTCCAGTCTTGTGCCTGTCATGAGGTTCAGGTATTAAATGAATACTTGATACTCCCTAGCTGGACGAAAAGTTGAACTGAATTGGTAGGTGAATAATTAATCTGACTTTTTCTATACTGCCAGGACAACGGAAAATTGTGACTGAGTGAAATCTACCCATTACTTCACCAGCGAACTAAAAACATATTGAACTGTTTAAAGTGGATCTGTTTTTTAAAAAATTTCAAGAAAAGATACTGACTAAAGATGGTGAACACCACCTGATGTCTGGTATTGTAAATTGACCACTTTTCTGGAAAATTCCAAATGGATTGCACTGCAGACCTGCCCTGACTTGTTGCGTGGAATTTCATACCTGGAGATGGGTGTAAAGGTCCACTTTTTTTTAATTCATTCACGGGACGTGGACTTTGCTGGCTATGCCAGCATTTACTGTCCGTCCCTAGTTGCCTTGGTGGTGGTGACTTGCCTTTTTGGGGGAGGTGATGGCATAATGGTATTGTTGCTGGATTAGGGAAATGCTCCGTGGACCTGGCTTCAAATCCCACCACAGCAGATGGTGAAGAGATCAGTAAGGGATTTCTCTCTTTCTCTCTCTCTCTCTCTGAAGTTAAGATTGTCTCCAGCAAAATGCAGTTACCTGAACTTCATTTCAACTCTAGGATTTTAGAGGAAACCAGCTAATTTCAAACAGCTACAACGTTCAACAATCTACATCTCAAGGACAAGCAAAGGACTCAATTGCATATTCTTGTGACTTTTATTTGGTCCCTGACTCTTCTCACTTCTGATATCTTGTGTGCGTATGTCGTCACATCTTTTATTATTTTTCTCAGGGTTGGTAACTAATAAACTTACCCTTTCTTTGGCTCAAGAAAACCTTGTTTGTTTGGCTGCTTATTGAAAAGTAAATACAGTTGGATTGGAAAAGGCATTTATGGGGGAAATAACTTTTTAAAACAGCCTTTATTGCAACCAACCAAGGAGGCTGAATAAGGGGAAGCCAGTTCACTCCTCCTCACCTGGTTGGAACAAAATAAAGCAAGACAATAATGGTTAGTAGCATGTACATTCCTGCATTCCTTGCAAGTTACAACAATGCCACTTCCAAACAAATGATTTTGGTTGGATTCTTAACAAAACTTTCAGTTCTGACAGTATTCCTACAAGATTCCCTTCTTCCAAAATTTTGTGAGCATTTTTAAAAACAATTGTATTCTAACTGAAAAATATCCCACCGTTTGCTTTAAAAAGGTTCAAAATGCATAAGGATCCATAATTGCTTTTGTACAGTGGCTGGGAGATGAGGAGCAGTGAATTTGATACACAACCTCAGCTACAATTAGTTTACCCTTGGATCCCAGGTACGAGATATGGGCTTATGTTGCACACGAGTGAGAACATGCAGATAGAAGGTAAAAAATTGGACGGTTTTCATGAGTGGGTATAGCGAGGCACCATTACCCCGCGCCTGCTCAAGAGTTATTCAGGTGGCACTCAAGTTGTGTGCTGCCTGCTCATCACAATAATTGTGACATGCAGCCTAGCGCTAAACTACTGGGAGTGCATCTTCACCCTGCAGATCCGCTTAGACATGACCACCTCCTTGGTGAAATCACCTCGGACACTGCTCCAGTGGAGGTAAGTTCACTGAAAATCCTAGGTGGGTACAGCCTTCTAGTAAGGGAGCCCACCACCTCCTCCTCCGTCTGTGTAGCTTCCCCCCACTACTGCATGTGTTCCATCTCGCTGTTTGTGGCATCAAGGAGGGGTTGCACTGTAATTTCCAGAATGATAACAGGCTTTCTATTAAGAGGCTTTCAAGCTCCACTGCACTCCTTGAAAAAGTCAATAACACTACTTCTCTCTGACTTCAACAACCTTTCAGAGATCTTCAATAACACAGTGTACAATATTTTCACTAACTCTGCAGCAGCAAAGGAATGTTAAAAAACATCTCAAAAGTCTATTGCTGATACTTTAAATAGTGCTGGTGGGGGGCGTTTTCATAGCAACAGGAGTAGGCCACTCAGCCCCTCGAGGCTGCTCCTGTTCCATTCAATAAGATCATGGCTAATCTGATTTTAACCTTAACTTCACATTCCTGCCTACCCCAGATAACCTTTTACCCCCTTGCTTATCAAGAATCTATCTACCCTGGCCTTAAAGATATTCAAGGACTCCACTTCAACCACCTTTTGAGGAAAAGAATTCCTAAGTCTCAGGACCTTCAGAGAAAAGAAAATCCTCATCTGTCCTAAATGGGCAACCCTTACTTTGAAAGAGTGACTCCGAGTTCTAGGTTCTCCCACAAGAGGAAATATCCTTTCCACATTCACCCTGTCAAATCCCCTCATGATCTTAAATGTTTCAATCAAGTTACCTCTTACTCTTCTAAACTCTAGCAAATACAAGCCTATTCTATCCAGCCTTTCCTCTTAAGACAACCCACCTACTCCAAGTAATAATCTAGTAAACCTTCTCTAAACTACTTCTAATGCATTTGCATATTTCCTTAAATAAATTGACCAATACTGTACACAAAACTCCAAATGTGGTCTCACCAATGCCCTATGTAATAGAAGTATAACCTCCTTACTCTTGTATTCAATTCCCCTTGCAAGAAACAATAACATTCTATTAGCTTTCCTAATTACCTGCTGCACCTGCGTGCTAGCCTTTTGTGATTCATTGACTAGGATACCCAGAAATCTCTGCATCTCAGAGCTCTGCACTCTCCATTTAGATAATATGCTTTTTTATTCTCCCTGCCAAAATGGACAACCTCACATTTTCCCACACCATACTCCATTTGCCAAATCTTTGCTCCTTCACCTAACCTATCTATATTCTTTTGTAGCCTGCTTATGTTTTCTTCACAACTTACCTTCCTACCTATATTTGTGTCATCAGCAAATGTAGCAACCACACCATCAGCCCCTTCGTCCAAATCATTTATACAAATTCGAAAGAATTGATGCCCCAGGACTGATCCCTGTGGCCCACTACTCATCACATTCTGCCAACCAGAAAAAGACCCATTTAGGCCTGCTCTTTGTAGCTAGGGATTCTTCTTTCCATGCCAATATGTTACCCCCCTAACCCATGAGCTTTTATTTTCCCAATAACCTTTGATGTGGCAACTTATCAAATGCCTTCTGAAAATCCATATACAGCACGTCCACCGATTCCTCTTTATCCACAGAACCTGTTGCTTCTTCAAAGAACTCCAATAAATTGGTTAGACAAGGTTTCCCTTTCACAAAGCCATGTTGACTCTGCCTTGGACTATTAACTTGGATTTATCTATGTGCCCTGTTATAACATCGTTAATCATAGCTTCTAACATTTTCCCTATGACAGATGTTGAGCTAACTGGCCAAAGTTTCCTGCTTACTGTCTCCCCTTTTTGAATAAAGGAGTTACATTAGCTATTTTCCAATTTAATGGAACCTTACCTGAATCTAATGAATTTTGGGAAATTAGAACCAACACATCAACTTTCTCACCAGCCACTTCTTTTAAGTCCCTAAAATGAAATCCATCAGCACCCAGGGGCTCGTGAACCTGCAGTTCCAACAATTTGCAATTTCACTGAAGATGTTACAGAAAGGATGTTAACGGTACGTGAGGTCCAAAGTGGCAGAAGTGCCAAAACAGCAATTGATGCTAAAGATGTCATGATCTTCCCACTCTGCATGCTTCCGGCACATGCACAATATCCCTCCCCCCCATTCACACCTTTCCAAGTATAGTGCACCACGCAGGCACTGCCAGGAGAGGGCGGAAGGGAATCAGCTGCCATTTTCATCACCTCCAGACTCTCAGTGCCAACACTAGTGGCATTACAGAGCCCAATTCTGAGGCCAGAGTCTCAAGCCCAGTCACAGTTGAAAAGATAGCCCGGTTATGGTAAAAATAGGACTACCCCACTGTTAAAATAAGAAAAAATGGTATCCTTTATTAGTAATAGGATGTTCACAGTTCTGAAAGCTGTAAGGAGAAATAAACAACACTGCCCTTAAAAGAGAGCTGTTCCATATTGTACTTGTTCTTTTTACAGACTCTTTTCTTGGTTAAATTTATGATGTGAAAAATGTCCCTGATCACTTCCTATATTTGTGGTAACCAAATAGCATCACCGGCAGCCTGAAACTACTCCTGGGGGTGAACAGCAGCTGATCTGAAATTACTTATATACTACAATATCACTATATTGGCCAACTTGGCCAATTTTCTTGGTTTGAAGTGGACTGAAGCGGTTCAAGAAGGCAGCACACCATCACCTTCACAAGGACAATTAGGGATGGGCAATAAATGTTGGCCTTGTCAGTGACGCTTACATCACGTGAATGAATTTTCAAAAAGGTGAGAAAACAGGTGACATTCATGCATCAAGTACATATCAATTAATACTGATCCTGGACAAGTTATTGGCATTGTAAAGGTGTGAGTCCTATTATCAATGAAACAACAGCCTTGTGTACTGAGAGTTCCATTAAGGTAACGACTATGCTGTTGGGGTTGGCTCTCACAAGATACATTCAGCCCTTTATATAGTGACTCAGTGAGACAGGCAGGAGAACAGATTCATTTGTAAGTGTGAAAGGTTTACAGCAAAATTGCATTGTGTCTCCTGGTTGTTACAAACTGCATATTCAAGAACACAATCTACAGGTTAGAGATTTGTCTTCGTTGGTCATATGAAATGAGCGCTATCATATCAGCCACCTGATCTACCATTGCCTTCAATTGAATATCAAGTGAGGTGTATAAGAGGCAGCTAAAGTAATGTTGCCCATTTAACATTATGGCCCAAGGCATATTTCTACCCTTGCAATCCTAATGTGAAGTTTTTGAATTCAATTTTTTTGTTAATTCAAATTGAAACCTTGCAAACAAAGTCTCTTATGCTGTTTTATTAAAAGTTATTAATTTATGTCACAGGATACAATGTTTTTCCAACAAAAAATAATCTTGAATTAAAAGGAGTCAACTACGGGGTAAAGTTAAGCAGAAAGTTGGTGAGTAGCCTCAGATGATGGACAGTGCTAACTTTGTAATAATACTGACAACCTCCAAGCTGAAAGTACATTGCATTGAAATCCAATCGTTAAATGAACAGAACTGATTCTATTTAACATCAAAATTGAAAGTCCAGTAGTGAAACAAATAACTTAATTTATCTTAGAATGAACTGCATAGAAAATGGTAAGAATGTTAGAGAGATTAAAATTACATTTTAATGGCAAAATTTAAAAGGATATATTTGAGCCAAGTTAGAGAGACAGGAATTATAGATAACAGTAGGAATTACTGAAGAAGTATTATTGTCAAGATTGGTTAATAAAGGTAGTAAGACAGTCCAAGCAGTTGATATAGTGGTCATAAAAAAATACAGCTTACATGAGAAGTGATACACACTGGAAATGTTAACAATGACTAAACAGCTGATGACAAGAGGAGTAAACTACCGGATTTTGAGTGTGCCAAAGGAGGAAATGCTAATACAGTAACACAATATATACATACAATTTAGTACAAAAAATATGAAAGCCAAGAAAGACCTGTCTGTGCAATAATTTGAGGTCAGATTGAAAAATTATTGAAGTAACCTATTAGGTCAACCTTGTCCTGCTCTAGACCATACATCACAAACCATTTCAAGAAGTTCAGCAAGACGCTAGATGAAGAAATTGAAGACACCGTCATCCCAACTCCTTTGAGTTGTGAAGAGCGTTAAAAGAAAGATAATGCTTTGACGGAACGTCCTTTATGCCCTAAGGAAGTTCCAGAGTGCTTCATGGTCAATTGATCATTTTCAGAATCACAGAATCACACAGCGCAGAAGAGGCCCTTTGGCCCATCGAGTCTGCACCGACACATGAAAAACACCTGACCTACCTACCTAATCCCATTTACCAGCACTTGGCCCATGGCCTTGAATGTTATGACGTGCCAAGTGCTCATCCAGGTACTTTTTAAAGGATGTGAGGCAACACTCCTCCACCACCCTCCCAGGCAGCGCATTCCAGACCGTCACCACCCTCTGGGTAAAAAAGTTTTTCCTCACATCCCCCCTAAACCTCCTGCCCCTCACCTTGAACTTATGTCCCCTCATGACTGACCCTTCAACTAAGCTGCTCCCTATCCACCCTGTCTATGCCCGTCATAATATTGTACACCTCGATCAGGTCACCACTCAGTCTTCTCTGCTCCAGCGAAAACGATTTTGAAGCATAGTCACCACAGTTATGTGGGCCAGCACAGTAATCACTTTACACACAGCAAAGTGCTACAAACAGCAATGAGGTAAGTGACCAATTAATCTGTTTCGATGATGTTTGTTGAGGAATAAATATTAGCTAGATGTCAGGTGAATGCCCCTGCTCTTCAAACAGTAGCATTTTTACAACCACCTGTTCTCAGTTTTCTGTCTCATCCTAAAAAAAGGCACCTCTGACAATGCAGCACACCTTCAGTACTATACTAAATTGTCACCCTGGATTATGTGCTCAAGCTCCTTGAACCCACAATCTGACTCTGAAAAAAGAGGGCTATCACTGAACCACAATATGACAATTGTAATGCAATCTACTTGGCCCCACATAACAGTTTACCTTCTTGGAGTATTTATCCAATCAGAGATTAATCTCTATTTATAAATGTAACAAGAGAATCACCATTAACATAAAATTCATGATTGATTGGTAAATAATTTCAGAACATGGAGTATATTACTCAGTGGTAATACTGATGACTTCTGAATAGAGATTAGTAAATGTATTTAAACCAGGATGGAAGCAACATAACAGAATCTGTTAACATTAAATTGACAGTAATATGATGGAACAAATGTCTTCACTCGTTTAGCTAGGAACAAATTGCACAGTAAATAGTGATGCTGCTAACCATGTAAGATGTTTATTACACAATCATAAAAATGTGAATATGAAAAGTGTCAGGATCTACTGACATACCATTACTCCCAAGGACCATTAGAGATGATACGCCTGGGTCGTTACAAGTTGTCATAAAATAACTGTCAATGAGGTATAACACAAGCTTATTACAAAGAACAGAAACTTATGCTGTGCTTCATTAGTACTGAAAATTCAGCATTTTGGTTGTTCTAGACTCTGAGCTATGTTGCACTGCACTGCAAATATACCTCAAAACTTTGGTATCGATTTCTGAAATGATTCTACCTTCCACCAGCTTTTTACAGCCTCAATCTTTTTCTCATCAGGTTTTCTCCTCCTGCCTTGAAAGTGTTGACTCCTTGCTGAAGTACTGTTCCACCAGTCATCACTGAATATGCCTCCCAATAACCAAATAAGAGCCTTGGTATAAAATGTCATCAGGCTATTTGGCATTACAGCTGAGCACAATCATGTTCACATCCAATGGCTACACACATGCATGTCTCAAAATAGTCTATGGATTACGATCATTACCTGGAACCTCAGCAGATGAAATATAAAAAGGCCCAAAAATGAGGACTGATTGATTATTCACCTATTTGGGGTAGTAGGAGGGGTGCGACCATTGCCCTCAGTACTCCAGGTGAGTTTAACTAACTGTAGCATAACCCAAAGGTCAAAACTAGGCCCATGCTATTTTGTAAACTCACTGAGACATCAGGGGAACATTGACCGTCTAATTAGCCAACAATTTGCTTTGTGATTGTAAGGTATAAGGAATAACAGAATGGTTATGTCCCTTTCAGGATTTTCTTCTGTAATTGGGGTCACAAGTAAAAAGTATAACAGAAACTATAGCCAGTAAATACAAATTAAGTCAATTGTATTTGTGATTTAGGCAGGTAGTTTTAACCAATTTCGTTCTGAACTGGCAGATAGGAAAGATGCAAGACTGACCAAGTGATGAATCTGCTGCTGATTGTCCTTCTGCCCATGCCTGTTCCTTTGGATATTTTGTTAGGGTGTTCTGATCTCTACTTGCTCCCCCATAGCTGCCTGACTGAGAATAGGAGTTCATCAGATCATAGGCGTGAAGACATATTGTAGCATTCTCTAACTTCCTACATTGATTTTCCAATATTCTATCACAGCATGAACCATAAAGTGTAAATTAATATCATTAATATGCTTAACTTCCTGAATACATACAGAGATCTTGTATTGGCAAATTAACAATCAAATGTTTTACAGAAGGAAGAAATGATCTTTGTTTTCAATTCCTCAACAAGCCTAAAATGAGCACTGCCAACAAAAATCGTCAAAATACAATACTTGGAAAAGGAAAGTGCTTCCAATTTTATTATTATCGCACCACAGAATAATTTACAAATCCCACTAGATTGTGGTAATTTCTTTTTTAATCTAATTGGAATTAGCAAGATACCTCTTGCATAAAATAACTTCATGCAATAGTAATGGAAGCACAAACAGAATCAAGGCCTAGGGTAAAGGCAGGTGTTAATTTTTAAGATAAAATTTAATAACTGTTCCTTAAAGTTTATAATAAATTAGTTCGAATTAACATAATTATATCTGCACCTCATGATAAATCTACTGGTCTACCAGCAACAGGTCATGTGCCTCAGTCTAATTAAATGTAACAGTCCAAAATGAAATATTTGTGAATACACATAACTTAAAACGCAAGTTGTACTGCTATAAAGATTTTTAAAAAAACTCCATATATCATTTAGCCAAAGTACTTCAAATGAGATACTAATGCAGATTTATAACACATAGCATCACAGAATTGTAGAAATCAATACACAAGGCCACAATTTTAAAAAAGTAAATCATTATTAAACCTTAGTATTGATGGGTGAAAAATTACCTTGTGGTGTAATATTCACAATTATTTTCACAATTATGTTCAAATAGAATGGGGATATACTTTGAAACAAAAGGTACATTGAATAATAATTCTAAGAGACTTAAGTGGTTTCTATGCAAAATAGGAAACAAATATTTCTAAACAGAAATGGTTTAGTTGTAAAGTTCTTTTCCACTAATCTACAAGCAGTCATACTTCAGAGTGATCATTAAAAATTAATAATGACACTTTATTGCCTTCTCAATGAATACAGTTCTATAGTGTCTCATAGGGCTAAAACTGCAGAACTTCAAGAGGTGCTGGTGAACGTGGCCAAGGCAAAAGATGATGTTGTTAACATCATACAACACTTTTCCAATGGCTCCTTAATGTGCCAACAAAAAACAACCTAAGTTGGACCAGAAGAGGATGCTGTCCTATTATAGCATATTTCAAGCTCTATATTGCAGTTTATAATGGCGTGTAGCTTTTGAAAATACATTCTAATCTGTAAGGCTCTCTTTTACAAGCCTCCCCCAGTTAAAACTAACGGACCTGGGCCACAGGTATCTTCATTTAAATTTCATGCCATGTTGAAGCACATTGACTCACCACATTATAACACATAGAGTGCATGTCTCCTAAGGACTGTGCTATATAATGGTAGTAGATTGTCATTGTCATTAAGTACCATTTAGGTGCAATGTAATCACAATCAATTTTGTTGGATTTCTAAATGATGAGGAGTAAATGTAACTACCCTACAAGTAAGTTGTGTAGCAGGGTGCATGCAGAGTATCAATTAAGTTGAAAACAAATCCATACATTTTTATGTTGGATAGCCCCAATTAAAACTAAAGCACAGAGTAAGAGAATAAAAATTAACTTCTTATAATGACGTCAGATAATTCCTGATTTACTCACTGCATAGTTAAGTTCACTGCAAATCTGTCAGAATGCCAATTTTGTATTAAATCAATGATACGTTATCACAAGCTGTCAGGTTGCAATGATTAACAATAATCATTTAGCAAAAAAATACTGAATCTGTGCAAGAGCTGATGTGGAGAACATTAGCATTGCAACATGAATGCAAGATTTGTCAATCTCCCAGGGAGATCAACTGCAAATAAGCATAGTGCAACTGTGTACAGTCTAGAAGATGACACTGTCAAAGAAAATCAGAATAAGCATTTTGTCCATGCAAGAAATGCAACAGTTCAGCAAGGTTATTTTCCACCCTTAAGCAGGTTGTTTTAAATAAGCATTTTTCATCATAGTGTTCAATCTTTTTAACAAGCATGAGTTTGCATTGATTGCTTCCCCCCTACCTGCCACTACAAACCTCTATCAAGTGGTTTGGAAAATGTAGTCAGATAACCAATGGAGAGAGATGATTCATCATTCCATGACCATAGCTATGCATTTTGTTTTTTTTTCCCGGTAGTTTTATTCCCTTTAGCAAATTACCAATTAGAGCCATGCCTCTGTTTCTGTGAATGCCAATGGACAGTCTGTTTGCAGACTTTTATCAATGACGCCTTTTAGCCTGCCACAAAGAAGTGAAAATTACCCCCTTTTCCTCCCACCCACCCCACCCATCCCACATTGAGATGAACCTGCACAAATTTTACTCCTTTTGCTTTACATGGTTGACATGAGGATTAAGTATGGCAGGAGGCTGAGCTTGTACCTTCTCATTTGATAGCACTAAATAACAGCAAGCTGACATTTAGCACCACAGCTCTTATTATTACTTGTTTTAAGTACATAAACCTTTGCTTATAATCATGTTATACATTAGGATTTGGTAACCTGTGATTATTTATAGGAGCATTCATTTTTCTGGGAGGTGTTTGTAGTCCCTGGTAACTTTGCAACAAAACTTTGTAGAGATTGAGAGCAGTCACATAATGCCAATATATTTTAAAGCAGATTTTAAAGCATTTATAGGTTTATTGTTTTTCAGAAACATTTTGATAACACAAGTTCCTTTAACCAGTGCAATGAATTGCATCAATTTAATCCAGCAAAATTTAAAAAAAATTGATTATTCCAAAGGTTGCAATGCTTTCTCTTGCCTGTAAGGAGGGAACATTATTTTCATCTTAAAAGTTGCTTTTTTTTTATTTAAACCCCTCATAGCATTTGTTAGTGATAGCTTTTGCTAGACTAACAGATCAACAGTGGTGACAAGCTTTCAAAGCTAGAGGGCTCTTCTTCGTGTGCTGAAGTGTTTTTGTCTAAATGCTCGATTTAGCAATTTTTAAAAGAAGTTTCTTATTGTGTTGAGAGGAGGTCAGCGTGTGGTTCCTTGACTTCAACCAGGCACAGTCACGAGTGGAGGCAATAAGCTTCACCTGAGAAAAAGAAGAAAAATCAGTAGGCAGGACCCCCTCTCCCCACCCTTCCATGGGCCCCTCTATTACATTGCCTAACATCAGCCTGAAGAACAGACCTGGGAGCAAGTCTTGTGCCCATCCTTCCAGACAGGGTTCTGGGATCTAAAAGGGAAAGACCCAAAAAGGAAGGAAGATTGAAAAAAAAACATAAACTGGAGGAAAAGAATGTATCAAGAGCAATGTCTACAATACATGTCTAACCTGACAGTTTTGGTAATACATGCAGATAAAAGAAGACCTGCAGAGTTTTTCCAGGTATTTTCATTTTTGTTTAGTTAATACATGCTGTGTGTATGAAGATAAATGTCTAAACCTCTTTAATAAAATACTTTTTTTTCTTTACACACAGTAGAAATTACACCCCCTGCTGCACACAACACTGTACCATTTTAATGTTCAATCAGCATAAAATTTAGGATTGTTGTGCCTGGTATCATGACATGATAATCAATAACTTTCTCATCCTGTGAATTGGTATTGTTAAAACTCATTAGATCAATAGCTGTGGTATTGGAAATTGTCATACATCAGTGAGAAGTGTAAATGGAACGTGAAAGTCAGTAAACACACAGCACCACCTGCAGGGCAGCAGGGGAAGTGTTTTATTAATCTCTTCGGCAGCCTGTCCTAAGCAGCACTGAAGAATTGTGTCTGTGCCAAGTTAACTGATGTCAGCCTGGATATAACTAGGAGGCATAGAATTACCTTAGAGGCTCCAGACTGGGAAGGGTTGAACTCAGTCAAGAGTATGTGCTCCTCCACTCTCCAGTGTCCACTTTTGGAAGGTGCGGATGCCTATATTTCTGTACATATACCTCGGATAAAGTCAGGATTGTGTTTGGCTGCGATGCCATGCACAGTTCAATAGTCTGCCATAATTTGTGGTTAAGGATCAGACTTTAAGCATGGCATGGCTACTGGGGCAAGAAAGGCGTCAGCAGGAGTCCAGCAACTTCAGGAAGTGGGAAATGTTGGGAAAGGAAAGAACTGTGTAGGATTGGATATACAGCAATGATATTATTAGTTGGTGACAATTTGTTCTAATTAACTAGAGTTAGGTGAATGCTAATGGTGTAGTACGATAGGTTTCGGTATATTTCACACATCTACCACTCCAAACCTTGTTCATATTTCGATCATTTGTTGGTGTAACCCTTCTTTGCAGACCAATGTATTGGTGGGGCATTGGTGTTACGATTTTATAATACAACTTGAAGTAAATGGTGGCAGCTTTAGAACTGTTGTCAAGACCGTAATAAAATGCCTTTAAGGAATAGCAGCATGTCATCACTAAAAGGGAAGTGTGTCAAAGTGTGTCCAGCCTCAGTTTCACTTTGGCCTGTGAACATAACACAGCAGGCACAACCCTGCTGCTGACGTCTTCAAAGCTTTCTATCCATGTATATATGTTTTCAAGTGCCTAGATTAAACACATGAACCCAAAATGTGTTCACATAATCCCTTATGAGTGATTGGTGCCATTATATCATTATAAAAACACAACATGGTGTACAGCAGTGGTAAAACAGCGTTGCAGCAAGATTTACATATAGGTATGATATAGTGAACAGCCTTAGATCATGCTACATGGCATGACTCAACCCTTGATGTTCTGGTCAGACTGCAATGAGTGCAGCATTGGAGACTGTTGAAATCGCAGTGTGGTGACTGCACAGAAAAGATTTGAAGACTCAGTGCTGAAATAGCGCTTAAATAAAGAGCTAGTAAGCAGATGGATCCCTTGTGGTGAGATTGCAGCACATAGCCTGTCAGTTGCGTGAATGGGACAACACATTGAGAGGGCCAGCTCCGGGTTAGCTCAATGGGGAAAGGCGAGTGACCAGGGCATGGGCTTGATTCATAGTGAGTGAGGGAGAGTCAAACAAAAGAAAATAAACAAAGCTATCATAAAATTCGGGCCAGAGAACGTTGTGATTATATCAGGTGGGGCTTTTGGAGTTACTGAATAATAAATTAAATAAAATAAGGAGGAAGGTCATATGGTTATTGTCAATATATCCACAAAATTGACCAGTCTGAATTGGGATGCAGCTGACCTACTATCCAAATTCAAAATGCTTAAATAGTGTACAGAGTTCTGGTTTCTTGATTCAGGTGTGTCTGAACCAGACAAGCAAGCCATAAAAATTCTCCTAGCAACTGGAAATATATACACATTCTGAACACATCAGGATTAACAGCAAAGGATCCCCAAAAGATATGGACAACATTGGAAGGCTGTTTCAGTATCAGGTTAAACTCCCAAATTCATCAATTAGGGATTTATGTCATTTCGACAACAGCCTACAAACTCCATAGACCACCTCGTTAGCAGATGCAGAGAAAAGGTTATGTACTGTGAATTTTCAAATGCAGACAGAATTGTTGAGTTGGTGATCACATCCACTCCCATGGAAGCCTTTCAGAAAGACCTGCTAGACTAGCCCAAAATGAAGAGCCACCCAGGGGTGGACGTAAGTGTAAAGCGATGCTCACCGATCGACAAAGCTTACAGGTCCTGAGTACAACCCCAGTTGTTGACACACTTACTAGAACACCTAAACGTAGCAAGGCGTGGAAGGTGTAGCCTTTTCCATGCATCAAGGAAATGCCAGCTTTCCATCAATACAGCAAGGCATGTGGCAGAAAGGCTCATTGGCAGTGGCAGTGCACTAGAGCAAAGGCTGATGCAGCTACAAAGAGCCGTGCACTGATCCAAACAGACCGTACACAACGGGGAACCTTCAAGCAATAAGATTGACCATCTAGTATCCCATCAGAAACATATTCATGAAGTGAATGATAAACCAAAAAATGACAATGATGTGCATAATGAGACGAAGAGCAGCAAATACATGTTTCACAGTCAATCTTGTGGAAAACATAGATACTGTCACACCATCTGAAGTATTCACCCAAGATTCAAATTATCTGCCTTAAGAAATTTGATATCTATTCGTTATTGGCCAAGATTGACACAGGGGCAGGTGCCAACATACTGTCTCCACAAATCTTAAAGGACATGTATCCACAGGCATGGCAAAACCTATACTGTGAAACTCTCAGCGTACAATCATTCACTTATTCCATGTGCAGTTTCTATAGTCCTGGAGTGCAACTACAATCAATCCTCCTGGGTGTCACAGATGTTCTACATCATGGAGACCAAAGACCTGGCAATCACAGGTCTATCAGCATGCTGTGAACTCACACTTAGTGACAAACTATGGAATCAGTCAGACCTCATATGGAAGATCAACCTCAGAAACTATTCATTATCACCTTAGTTCATGACCTAATATTGAAATATCCAGAATATTGTGACAAAATAGGCAGTTTCAATGGAGCTGCAACCACGCTCACAGGAGAATGCAAGTCCATCAGAGGTTAAGAATCCTGCAGCGATTAACTCACCTTCTGACTCCCCAAAGCCTGTCCACCATCTACAAGGCACAAGCCAGGCGACTAATAGAATACACTTCACTTGCCTGGATGAGTATACCTCCAACAACACTTAAGAAGCTTGATACCATCCTGGACAAAGCAGCCCACTTGATTGGCACCCCATCCGCAAACGTTCACTCCCTCCACCTCCGACGCAAAGTGACAGCAGTGTGTACCATCTACAAGATGCACAGCAGAAACTCGCCACGGCTCCTCAGACAGGACCTTCCAAACCCATGACTGCTACCATCTAGAAGGACAAGGGCATCAGGCATATGGGAACACCACCGCCTGCAAGTTCCCCTCCAAGCCACTCACCGTCCTGACTTGGAAATATATTGCTGCTCCTTCACTGTCACTGGGTCAAAATCCTGGAACTCCCTTCCTAACAGCACTGTGGGTGTACCTACACCACATGGACTGCAGTGGTTCAAGGAGGCAGCTCATCACTATCACCTTCTCAAGGGCAATTAGGGATGGGCAATAAATGCTGACCTAGCCAGCAAAGCCCACATCCCAGGAAAGAAGTTTTTAAAGATCTGGTACATTTTACAAGAAGAAACGGTGAAAGATTCCATATTGCAGAAACTGTGGAAAAGCAACATCAAAGGATGGCCTGATTCAATGTTCATGAACACATGAGACCATTTTGGCCTTACCAGGATGAGCAAGGCATCTCCTGGGGAGTTATTTTCAAAGGCAGGCAGGTCAACAGACCGGAGTCTTTGTGACCTGAAATTCCTCAACAACTTCATAACTCACACATGGGCATGGATCAGAAGAGAATATTCACAAGAGAGACAGTATATTGGCTGGGTATGAACAATGACATTGAAGTCATTGTCAAGTCGTGTGAGGCATGTCAAGAGCATATGCCAAGTCAGCACAGAGAACCATTGATTCCACATGAATTTCCTATCCATCCTTGGTCCAAAATCACATCCAACCTCTTTCATGTCCATGGCACTGACTTCATCATCATCGTCGACTACTTTACCAAGTAATCCATTATTTGACAATTGCACAATGTATCAAGCACAACTATCGCGTGCACACTAAGTGCTATTTTTAATTTGTTTGGTGTGCCTAGAGAGATAATTATACATAATGGTCTGCATTGGTAAGCCATTTCAGGATATGTATGAGAAGTGGAATCTTGATCACACTACTTCTTCTCCTCATTACCTTAAATCTAACGGCCTAGCTGAATGAATGATTTGCAAAGTAAAATCCCTAATTCTCAAATGTAGACAGACCAATCAATATCTATACATTGCAATGTTACATCTGAGAGTGACACCTTTAAGTGCAACAATTCCATCACCAGCAGAGCTCATATTTGGCAGACCTGCGCATACCAATCTACCTACTCTTACCCATTCTACTCTCTCGGAAACTAGAGAGCAACTTTTAAAACTGCAAGAGAAGATGACCAACATGCATGACAAAAATGCGGGTACAGAGTTGCCAAGTTTACAGTTGGGACAACAAGTTCTCATCCAGGGTCCCATAGGATGTATGTAGCAACCCACCGAGGTGACAAGGATTTGTTTGGAACCAAGGTCCTATTAAGTCATTACACACAAAGGTGTGACAGTGAGGCATAACCGAGGATAAATCAGGTCCATTCCAGCTCCTCAATGATTGTGCAGTCCCATTGCATCGATGACAAGATCCCAATACAACCAGGAACAACATCCAAGAATGACAATCCCACAGATCACTGTAATCAACTGAGGAAACCTCCAGACAAGGTTACCGTTACAAGGTCTGGACATAACCGTAGATTACCTGCATGCTTTAGAGACTCATAGATTCATCAGTTCTATACACTCATAATGGTAGCTAAGCACGAAAGTATTTGTAAAAAGTTATACTTCTTTTGAAGTGGGGAAAGTATCTTTAAAAAGAAAGGGGGATGTCTTAATATGCTTTTAAGGGATAATAGCTGGCCATCACTAGAGGGGAAGTGTGTCATGTGATCCAGCCTCACTTTGGCCTGTGAACAGAGCACAGCACACACAGTCCCACTTTGATGACTTCAAACTTTCTATCCATGTATATATGTTCTCATGTACCTAGCTTAAATAAATGGACACACACGTGTTTACACAATCTCTTATGAGTAATTGCTGCCTTTAAATCATTTTAAAAACACGATAGAGATCTTCTTCACACAAACATTGATAAACACGTAGAACCGACTTCCAAGTAGGTAATGGAAGGAAACTCTGGAACCATTTGACAATTAAGTACTGTGATGGGGAACTATAGGTGCTTCCTGCATGTATGATAGCTAAAGTGATCTTTCTCATCTTTATATATTTGGTGGTCTTTGTGAAGCTGTGTAATCTATTTATAAAACTACGTTTGTAATAATTATATTTTACAGGAAAGAACCTCAATAAATTTGATCTGCATACTTCAGTATTATTGTGTTGCTTAGTACTCATTTGGGAACTCCAGTATAATGAAGATCATGATTACCATTATTGGAGCTGTCAGGCAGTGTGATATTTATCAGACGGTTTAACCCAACATAAACAGAGATGGGATCTGAACGGAGGGCGGTGATGCAATACCAGGCAGGAAACGTGGAAGATTGGGGGGCACATGGGAATGTCCAACTGCAGGAGGGTGCCTCATTCTTATCTTACTGCTGGCTTTTGCCTTTCTAGTGTGCATGAGCGGGTGGCACCCGCATGATGTGATTTCAGCTCAAATATTTAAAGAGCCAATGCACATCTAGAACTTGGAGGAGTTGAGAGCATTGTAGGGGAGAAAAGTGTTTTAGAGGGCTCCCTGCTGTGAGGAAGAAGGCATGGCTAGATGCGGCTGAAGAGAACACCAGCAAGATTGTCGTGCCCTGTACCTGAATTCAATGCGAGAAGCAATTTAATGACCTAGCCATGTTAGGAAATGTGAGCATAATTGCAGGTTCGTTGCTACCCTGTAGTGTACCTCCCTCTACTCTGTCTTCTCAAGGTGAGGCACTTTCTCACCTATCCCTTTCTCCATCCACCATTGATGTGGTGTATATGGACTTCCAAAAGGCATTCGATACAGTGTCACACAACAGACTTGTGAGGTAAGTTGTAGGTCATGGAATAAAACGGACAGTAGCAACGTGGATACAAAATTGGCTGAGCGATAGGAAACAGAGAGTAATGGCTAATGGGTATTGTTCGGACTGTAAGAAGGTTTGTAATGGAGTTCCCCAGGGCTTGGTATTAGGACCCTTGCTCTTCCTGATATATATAAATGATCTAGATCTTGGTGTGCAGGGGACAATTTCAAAGTTTGTGATGACACAAAACTTGGGAGCATTGTAAACTGTGAGTAGGACAGTGTAGAACTTCAAACGGACATAGACAAGCTGGTAGGGTGGGCAGATAGGTGGCAGATGAAGTTCAATGCGGAGAAGTGTGAGGTGATAGACTTTGGTACAAAGGACATGGAGAGACAGCATAAAATAAAGAATACTCTTCTAAAGGATATGCAGGAGCAGAGAGGCCTGGGTGTATATGTACATATGTCACCAAAGGTGGCAGGACAAGTAGAGAGAGCTGTTTCTAAAGCATAAAGTATTCTAGGCTTCATTAATAGGGGCATAGAGTACAAGAGCAGGGAGGCTATGATGAACTTATATTACTTACTGGCTAGACCTCAGCTGTGAACAGTTCTGGGCGCCACATTATAGGAAGGATGTGAACACATTGGAGAGAGTGCAGAAGAGGTTTACGAGAATGGTTCCAGGGATGAGACGCTTCAATTATGAGGAAAGATTGGAGAAGTTGAAATTTTTTTCCTTGGAGAGGAGAAGGCTGAGAAAAGAGTTGATGGAAGTTTTCGAAATAATGAGGGGCCCGGACAGAGTAGATAGGGAGAAACTGTTCCTGCTTGTAAACAGATTGAGAACCAGAGGGCACAGATTTAAGGTGTTTTGCAAAAGAAGCAAATGCGAGGTGAGAAAAAAAAGTTTTTACACAGCGAGCATTTAGGGTTCGGAATGCACTGCCTGGAAATGTGATGGAGGCAGGTTCAATTAGAGTGATTAAGAGGGCTGTTATCCAAATAGAAACAATGTGCAGGGTTATGGGGAAAAGGCAGGAGGTTGGCACTATGTTAAAATGATCAGAGAGCCGGTGCAGACACGGTGGGCCGAATGGCCTCCTTCTATATTGTAACAATACTGTGTTTCTGTGATTTCAACACTAAATGAAATAGGATCACCTTATCATCTGAATTTCAACATTTTTACACTCAAATGAGTATATCGAATCTGTGTCCTCTCTCTTCCAGAGCCGTAATGTGAAGAATCTCAGCCCGGTCCCGTTGTGGACAATGTTGGTGCTGATTTCTTATGGGGTTGCACTATCACAGGATACGTGCTTACCAGTGACCAGTGCAGATACAGGGTTTTCCTGGTTCCAGGAAGATGGGGTTGGAGGTGCGGGGATAGCCAGAAAAATGAGGGGGAGCTGCATCAAGGTTCCCACCCTGGGCAACTTCTCCAGGGTCAGGCTGGTGCTAGGATCAACTGCTCATTGCATGAGGGTGGCCAGCAAATTAGGGAAGTTAGGCCCCAATTAGGAGTGATTCTGTGACATCGCCGGAACTTTCCTACTGGCAGAGTGGTTCCTCCCAGCTGTGTGCGGAGGCCACTGACTCATTGCAGGTAGCCTCCCTGCAGCAGGCTGGGGTGTCATTGGCACCTGAGGCTTCATGGCCCAATGATGGGACCATGTGAAGAGAAGACCACAATCGCAGCCATGTCTGACCCTGTGGAGAGGTTTCCCCTCCATCCCAATGTCTCTGCTGGCTTCAGGAGTCTTCACTGCGGCCCCTCTGTGTTGGTTATGTTGAGGTGTCCTCATGCTCTCCGAGCTGCCTCAGCAGCGTCTACCTCTCCCAGTTGGGGGGGGCTGCCGAGGCTCCAGAGCTTCCTGTCTTCTAATTGGGCCGGCAGCATTAGGAGAACATCTAGCATCCTTAATAGGAAAACGAGTGCAGAGGCAGCCACCTCTTGGAAGACTGTGCCTCCCATCTTGCTGCCAGCAAGTGCGGGCTCAGAATCCCCAATTGGTCCTGACGAAAGAGCCCCAATACCCGCAGGAAAGTTTAGCCCAAGGATTTCACTGGGTCCTGTTAGAGAGCTAGGTCTTATCTCAGTTGGTGAGTTGCAGCTCACAAGTAACCATGAGTAAAACATGGTGATAGGGACAGCTGTACAGAATCCATGTCAGAGATTGCAGAGATGCTGACTTGAGGGACCATCAACGAAAAAGGGAACAATACCAGATCAGCACTTGGTGCTGGGAGTCCTGTCAGGCACACATCCCGCAATAGCAGAGAGGATGGAGGAGTCCAGTTCATGCATTTGTGGATTGATGTTGCAGGTCATTGTGAGGCTGTCTTCCACAGGTAGAGAGGCCTCCTTTGCGGAACTTAAATTGTAGCAGGCTATTCAGTCCCTGTATGCTCTGATGATGGCCCTGCAACTCTGGATCCAACCATTTCTGCTGCTTTAAACAGTATGACAGATACGTTAGCTGTGGCCTTACAAAGCCCCACAAGTCTACTCCACGCCGTTCTCCTGCAGACAGGTAGGAGTGATGTGGCACTGGATTAGGAGGGGGTGATGGTGAGAAAAGGGTACATGAAAGTGGGACCTAACCTCAAAGCGTTTCAACATCTCACCCATTGTATCCCAGCCCCCTCAAAGAATACCCACCATGCTATCTCCTCTCCCGATGGTTGAGATTTTTTTCTTTATTTTTTAATGGGATGTGGGCATCACTGGTGAGGCCTGCCTTTATTGCCCAACCCTAATTGCCCTTTCCCTTGAACTGAGTGGCTTGCTGGCCCATTTCGGAGGGAAGTTAAGAGTCAGCCATGTTGCTATGGGTCTGGAGTCACATGTAGGCCAGACCGGGTAAAGATGGCAGATTTCCTTCCCTAAAGGACATTAATGAACCAGATGGGTTTTTTTTACGATAATTGATGATAGTTTCATGGTCACCATTATTGAAACTAGCTTTATATTCCAGGTTTATTAGCTGAATTCAATTTCCACCAGTTATGCTGGGATTTGAATCATGTCCCCAGAGCATTAGCCTGGGCCTCTGGATTTTGAGTCCAGTAACATTACCTCTATGCCAACGTAGTCTGCCCCTGCACAATTTGGTGGGGCCCTTATGTGGTTGGCAGTGGCATAGTGCTATTGTCAGAGGACTGGTAATCCAGAGACCCAGGGTAATGCTTCGGTTCGAATCCCACCATGGCAGAATTTGGAATTAAAAGCCTAATGACCACGAAACCATTGTCGATTATCATAAAAACCCATCTGGTTCACTAATGTCCTTTAGGGAAGGAAAATCTGCTGTCCTTGCCTGGTCTGGCCTACATGTGACCCCTGACCCACAGCAATGTGGTTGACTCTTAAATGCCCTCTGAACAAGGGCAATTAGGGTTGGGCAATAAACACTGGCCTAGCCAGTTATGCCCACGAACAAATAGAAAAAAAGGCACCCTGAGGTTATCAGCTGTGAGCATCTCAGCAGTCAGAGCAAGGGGTTGAGCAGCCTGCCTCCACCTCTGCTGAAGCCATAGGAGCTGCACCATGTAGAGAAAGGAGAAGAAAAGGTGTTGCAGGAACAGAGAGACCCAGGAGCAATTATGCGCAACTTGTTAGAAAGATTGCAGAAAGGATTTTCAACAACCGTTCCAACGCTGAGGGGCTTCAGTTACATGGTAGATTGGAGAAGCTGGGGTTGTTCTCCTGAGAGGAGAGAAGGTTGGGAGGAGATTTGATAGAGGTGTTCAAAATCATGAGAGGTCTGGAGAAGGTGGATCAAGAGAAACTGTTCTCCTTATTGGAATATTTGAGAGCCAGAGGACACCAGTTGAAGCTGAAAAGCACCAAAGGCGACATGAGAAGACATTTTTTTATGCGGCAAGTGGTTAGGATCTGGAATGCAGTGCCTGAGAGTGTGGTGGAGGCAGGTGCAATTGTGGCTTTCAAAAGGAATTGTATAAGCACCTGGAGATAAAAAATAAATGTGCAGGGTTGCAGAGAAAGGACAGGAGAATGGGACTAGTTGACCTGCTCTTGAAAAGAGCCAGTACAGAGACGATGGGCCAACTGGCCTCCATCTGTGGTGTAGCCATTGCATGATTCTATGGCCAGGATTTTACAGCCCTGTTGCAGCATGTCTCTCCCCGGTGGGTGCGGCGAGATATTTAAATCTCCCTTTAGTTCGGTGAGACCGTAATATCTCGCTGGGTGGGAGTGGCCATAAAATCCTGGCCTATGAATCTAAGGTTCACTGTGGGTCTGTTCATGAAAATGTTGTGTCCAGGAAGTGTCATTTATTTATTCAAATAAAATTTATTAATTTGCATCACTAAGTTCGCCATTCTCACCTGATGAGTGCCAGTCAATGTTTGGTTGCTTGGTGATGAGTGTGAAGTCGTGTGATCAATTGACCGAGGCCAATTGGTGCATGTGCAAAGGGTAGATGGTTGGGTTCAAGACTGCTTTGTTTCAGTTTGGTGTGGGGATGGACAAGGGATGTGATAGTTACTTTGGTTCAGTGTGAGTGACTAACTGATCCATTGAGCTTCTGGTGTATCCATGGCAACCTGAGTAGCAATGTAATTAGCTGGTCAGGCATTGGAGGCACCATCTTCATCTTCCTCTTCCTTCCTGTCCTCTGTTTTGGAGCCTTAACTATTAACCATATTCATTAGTGATTTGGATAATGCAATAGAGAGCCAAGCTTGCCGATGTCACAAAAATTGATGGCCTAGTTTGTAATGCAAACGAGGGCATAAAATTCCAAAGAGACAATGCTAGATTAAGCGAGTGAAGTTGTGGCAGATGGATTTCAATGCAGTTAAAGTATGAGGTGATCCATTTTGAAACAAAATTGGATAGATCCATTTAGTTTTAAAAGGCGTGAAAAGCTAGGAACAATGGGGTTCAAAGCAATTTAAGGGTCCACGAACACACATCACTATAATTCAATACAAAAGCAAAGTTCTGCAGATGCTGGAAATCTGAAATAAAAGCAGAAAATGTTGGAAATAGCCAGCAGGTCAGGCAGCACCAGCAGAGACAGAAACAGAGTTAACGTTTCAGGTCAATGACCTTTCATCAGAATTCGGAAAGTTTAGAGTTGTAACAAGTTTTAAGGAAGTACATTAGAACTGAAAGGGTGGAGGGGTAGGCTTCCCACGTCGGGAATTTTCTAAGGTTCTATCTCTCTTTTGCTGGGCAATCGGGATGTCAGGGATAACCTGACCTATAGTTACTGTATGGATGGTAATGTGACTCCCCATGAAGAAATGCTGATGAGTTGGCCCTGCCCAAAGCTCAGATAGTCCAGTGGGGTCAGAGCAGAGGTCAGGGTGCCTGCTCTGCCACGCTTACACTGGCAGAACGGGGCAAGGAATTTGGGCACAACTATTTTACAGAGGGAGGCAGTGGAAGTGGGTGGCATTGCAAGTTCAGGAGGGAACTGGATAGAAATTTGGCAGAGGAACCAATTGGGGGATATAGAGAGATTAGCTACAGTGCACCATCTTTTTGGCTAGATATCTCACAATGGGGATAGATTTTCACGTACATCATCTGGGCATGAAGAATTACCTGCCAAGAGCATAGATAGGAAAATTGGTTGGAGCTTAGACCACCAGTGGAGCCTGTCTAATTTTTGTTCCATTCATTTAAATAGAGGGAAACTCTGTTGAGGTTGCTTGTGCGTGAGAGGAGGGGTCAAAGGAATTCAGTGCCTGATCGGGGGACATGGCATCAGGAAGGGGGCAGAGGCCCACGACAAATCACTGCCCATTCCCTTGTTGCCAAACCCCTGTTCCTGTGAACTGCACCCTGCGACCCCCACCCCGCTATCACTCACCTGTGGCCTGGGTCCCTTGACAATCCTGGCCCTCGGGTGGGTGCATTACTGACAGCAGCCACTGGTCCTGCTGGCTCTGCCTCCATTGCACAGTTGTAAGCCTCTGATTGGCCAACAGCTTAGAAGTAATTGGCACTTAATTCTGGCAGGCCCTTCTCAAAAGTAGTGATGCAGGGCTCTCGCTTGCTCTGTAGCCCCTGTCATTTCTGTTAAATTCCACCGTATTACTCTACGGGTTCTCAACCATTTTGTTTCTGAGGCCTCCTCCTGTTCTGATTTAGAAAAATTCTACAGACAAATCCTGTGACACAACTATTTTTTTTCAGAAATATGGTAAAAACCAGCATCAATTTTGTACACAGCAAGATATCGCATGAGAAAATCCAGGCTTACTTTCCAATATAAAGACTTCACCTTTCATTGCCGCCTGAATCTCACGTGACTGACACCCTTCGGGACTTAGACCCAGGGCTGGGAGCTGCCGGTGTCAGTGGGCAGTTTGACCAGCTGCCCGTGCCATGCTGGTCTCTGCCAACAGCTGCCACGGACAAGCTGTGGCCAGCTGAATAAAGATCGATTGGTGAAGTCAGCCGGATAGGCACTGACAACCTTTGATTAATTCTTGTCCCGTGTACCCCACGAGAAAGGTATCAAACTCCACTGACAGGTTGCTCCACTTGCCAGGTTTAAACAGTACGGCTGGAGAGCGTCATCGTCACCAACAGATTTGGGGAGAGGACGGGGTTCTCCTTCCCTCCAATAAAATCAGCAGCAACAAATCAACTCGACCCCACATCGGTGCACTGAATTTAACTTTTATCTGAAAGAACGTGCAGCTAATTTTGAGGTCTCATAATCAGTAATAAATCGCGCAGCAATGACATTGACGGTGATCAGTCTCACTCTTTTCCTTGTTGACCCTGCTTACAGTATGGGGTTTTATCAAGTTTTTATTCTTGAAAGATGATGATTTGGTGACTCTGAGGAGGCCACAGACCCCCAGTTCAGAACTCTTGTTTAGAACAATGTAATAAACTCGTAAGATGTATTACGTAGCCACAATTGGATTTTATATTGACTTAAGCTGGTTTTAATGGCTTTGATAAATTTACTCAAATCATTTTTATCCAGGTTGGGGAGATTACATTTCATTGTCTTGAAAGGAATCGTGTCCCTGTGCCAAACATAACCCTTAATTAATGATGAACAATTTTCCTTCCCCGTCTCCCCACACAAAATACCATAACTTGAATCGATACATTTCAGATTAAATGGATGACTAACATGACATGAGACCACACAGAATCCCACCAAGGTAGAGGAGGGCTGTACACTTTCTACCTCAGTTCCCTGGTATTCTGGCACCAGAAGCTGCAGGAAAACAGTCCATTGGTTACTATTCGCATATTTGAACTGAGGTTTACATGTTGATGGTGCAACATAAGTTTAATGGGGCAGATCTTAATTTTGTGCCATGTTAAAACTGGTGATTAGCGAGTCAGTGACTCATTTTACATTTCTCCCAACATTTATTTCCATTAAAGCAAATTTTCGGGTCACCATGAAATGGAATCTTCACGTAAACATGGGATTTGTTACAGAACAACGCCTTCTTTCCTTTTCACACAAACACTGCTCTACCACTGTATGAGCACAGAAATTATCAGCAAAAATGATGTTGTAACAACATTTATAACAGAACTACAGGGAAGTGGTTTTTGTCTATCTTCTCTTTATTTGTTTTGCTGATTAAACTGAAGAACATCCACTGGGGAATGGCATTGTTTTCCTGTCTGCATTCATTGTCCAGCATCAAACACTTTCAGGTCAGGAGTCACTTCAAATTGTCCTCCATATTGCCTCATGAACATGCCCAACACTAGTTGCAGAAAAGCACCGCCTACTGGCTCGACTGGAATTCTCACAGAGCCAAGTGTCTATGATTGCCTTATTAGCTCCAGAAAGTTGATTTAAATTGACTAGGCGCTGTGTGCAGACGGTACAGAATTATTTCATTGGGATAGCAGACCAGCTGTCGGAAGGAAGGAATGTTCATCTTGCCTGTGTGTATTCAGTTCAAAGCCAGATCCTATAATGAGATAACAACGTTCGAATTGCCTGTGATACATAGGCCCGTGTGGATTTGTACTTTCTGGTACCAAATATGCATTAAAAAGCCATATTATTGCTAGGTACTTATAAAATGCAACAGCCCAACACATTCAATTCAATGCAAAAGAGAAACACTGCGGATGCTGGAAACCTGAAATTAAAACAGAAAATTCTGGAAATTCAGGTCACACAGCATCTGTGGAGAGAGAAACAGAGTTTATGGGCTGGATTCTACCAGCAGCATTGTGAATCCAACCTTAGGTCCATTTCTGGGTCCCACCATGCTCGAGGTTGTTGCGTAACATTTGGCAGAGTTTTGCGTCAATTAGTGCTTCACCTCCGTGATCTTTGTCTAATTAGGGATGGCAGGCATATTCAAGAGGTGGTAGCGAGACATGGTGATCTCCATTTAACGGGCACCCTTCAGCCATCAACTGTATACTGTAGGCATACTGTATCATGGCAGAGTGTGCAAGTGCAGAGGGCAACACCACAGAACATGGAAGGGTAGCCCCGTCGATTCAGTGACACCTCCCCAGAGGTTCTGATCGCGTCAGTGAGAGTTCGCAGGAATGTTTTACTTCCTGACAGTGGCAGGAGGAGGTCAGCTATGCAGAGAAAGCAGGCATGGCTGGAGGTCTTTTCGAGGGATGCAGTGTGGTGGCCAGTTTGAAGGTCAGGGGCAGGAAGCACTTCAGAGGCCTCCTGGGGCCTGGCTAGGTGAGTAAGATGTAACTTCCAGCTGGTAGACATGAAGTAAATTCACACTGAACCCACCTCTGAGCAGAAGGACCTTAAGGCAGGCATCACCTGGGAAAACCTCTGACACGTGTGCCCATGTCGATCCCTCACCCAATGACAAGGCTCACGGCACATTAACGTTTGGAGATGTTGAGTTAAACCCATGAGCAGTAAATTGGCAGGATCATTACATGTGAACATGCCTCATTATGTTGCAATGGGGAGTATCACAGTTTTAACACTGAATCTGCACTTGGCAGGGAAAGACAATCACACAACGCCCAGACAAGGGATCGTTCCTGGGGTGGAGTTCCAGTTTTGACACTGATAGAGGAGGAGGCAGGCCAGGTTGCTGCAGGACAGGCGGTTGCTGAGGGCGAGTCTGTCCATACAAGCACTTGGGAACAGTTTCTTCACTTAACAAACAAAACAAAGAAAAGTACAACACAGGAACAGGGCCTGCACCGATCATATTGCCTGTCAAACTATTGAATTTGTCCAGTTGTTTCCAGTAGTTCACAGCTAATGATGTCAGATAAAAACAAAAAACTGCTAGTTCTGTTGAAGGGTCATGAGGACTCGAAACGTCAACTCTTTTCTTCTCCGCCGATGCTGCCAGACCTGCTGAGTTTTTCCAGGTAATTCTGTTCTTGTAATGATGTTAGATGTCTGACGAGGCAGCTACTCAGAGATGCCGACATAGTGTGGGGCCCCTGAGCCACATAAAATTGCAAAGATGTGTCAAAAGACATCTCAAAGGCTTGTTTAATCATCCTAATTGTCTGCCTACAGCTACCAGGCCCGTCATCCCCTACAGAAAAAAATCCCGCAGAGGAGCTATTGGCATGATATCCTCCTGTGTGAAAGTGCCGGCATGCCCAACTCTGAATCTGCCTCTGCCTCCATGGGAAAATTCTGCCCAACAGTTCAGGGGTCGATGAAATGCACTCTGTTTCTCTCTCCACAGACGCAGCCTCAGTAGACCTATTGAGTATTTCCAGTATTTTCTGTTATTAAATTTAATTCAGTGCTGTACCTACAAATACAGCAACTATCAGGCAAATTGTTCATTTTTTTAACCCACAGTAGGTTAGACCTATGTGGAACATTAGCTGGTAGCATTTTCACCTGTGTTAGGAGGGGTGTGGGCTCAAATTTCATCTCAGAATGTCAGCATATAATCGATGCTGGCTCTCTAGTATTGAAGGAATGCTGTGAGGTTGGAGCTGCTGCCTTTTGAACGATGTTAACCTAAGAGGTTAATCTGTCCCATCTGCCTGTTCATGTGGACACTAAGATCTCATGGCACTATTTCAAAGGAGATTGCCTATTCAAAGAGCACTAAAAAGTTCTGTATCCTGACCAAAATGAATGCCATCAAAAATAGATTAACTGATCATTCATCCCCTTGTTGTTCATTGGACCTTGCTGTGTGCAAAATGGCTGCTGCATTTGTCCACAAAGACTGAACTTCATTCTAGCACATGTGAAGTGCCTTAAGATGTATCTGAAAGACGAGATGCATATAAATGCAAGTCTTTAAATCACAGCTTTAAATGTATTCCTGCAGTTATATTTCTGCAAGGTGTCTGTATGTTCCAAAAGCACTTTTCTCCCTTTGTTTGTCACACACTACTTCAAGGACCAATCCCACCACATCCATCCACCCAATAGCAAGGGGAAAAAAAATCCAAGCAAAGTGGCCAAGAGTACCCTGAAATTACTGATAGAAGGCATATTCAATACTTTTAGTCTCTCCCCACTAGAATCAGCGATTTCAAAGCCATTTACTATCTAAGTGCCCATTTGAAAAATTATAAAAACTCATTCCTCAAGCTAGGTAGAATATAATGGTTGTATAAAAGGAAATTTTGTAAATGTTGGCAACACGAAACACATCCATCAGCATCTGAAAACAGAAAAGTTAGGTTAACACAGAGTCTTCAGCAGAACTGTCAATGTTCCAACGATAAAATCTGCCCCGAAACATTAACCAAACTTTTTGTTTCTTAGATGCTGACAAATCTGCTGTGTATTCCTAACAGTTATATTTTCACTTCAGGATTGAATATCTGCCCTGACTTGCAAACATATAACTTACCAGCTGTAAAACACCGCAGAACGTTATTAGCTGTTTTGAACACTGAGCACACATGTTCCATTGCTTGATTAGAACTTCCCAGGCTATGAATATGTAAAAACTCTTAGGTGTCAACTACTGCAGATAATCTGATTTTACAACAGTTTGGAATCTTTTTTTGGAATTAAACCACAAAACAGTGTTAAGCAGCAGTTTTCAAAAACAACAAGAATTATGATTTGGCAGAATGTTTAGTTGTCAATAAAGAGGAGTTTATCAACTGTCATTTATGTCCATGTCATTTTGCTTGGTTATACCATTAACTATATGCCCACTTGCTCTGATATGCTTGTAAACTGTTGCTGCATTTTCAATTTTCTTGTCCCAACAATGTCACTAAATGTAGCTCACCAAATCTGGTAGCTCTACTAAATTCACTTCCTCAAACATACAGCCAAGAAGGACCTGGAAAACAAGAATTGCGGCCCCCAGCAATTGGAGGGGAAACCTTCCAGTGAAACCATCAGAGCCACAGGAATGGCCATTATTATCGATGAACCCTTCCATGGGTCACGGCTCGGCCATTAAGGAAGACCTCTCCCTTAGCTTGCCGTCCCACCCCCAACCCCAACCAAAACCTGGGAATCTGCTGGGAGGCCAGCATGGTTTATCTGGTGGTCTCCTCACCCCAGTGCTGGGAAAATGTTGGTGGGGGTGGGAAATGGGTGTCAGTTGGCCAATTAATTGGCTGCCCATCTACAATCAGCAGGCAGCTGTGCTGCTGATGCTCCCACTATTGAGAATATTCCATGGCAGTTGGAAAACGTTGGGCTCCCCTCCCATCATCTTCTGTCACCAAATTATGAGGCCTCCCACCTCCCGGCCCATCCCCAGAGGGCAGGTAAAATTCAGCCCATTGTCTATCAAATCACAACCACAGCTGATCAAGAGGCACTTTGCCACATTTTCAGAAAAAAATGTTTATTGCAGATGTGATACTCTTTTATAAAAAGAAGCAATGTTTGCAGTGTTGTGTGTTTTTTTTATCGGGTGTGGGTCAAGGTGGCCGAATACATACAATCTATTTCTGAGAAGAGAGAGCTAGCTAGTTGCACTTTTGTTCCATTTACGTCTAAGGCGTATGTCATTATGTCTGTAGGAATGGGTGGTGGCAACCATTGATCCTTTTCCTGTCAATGGGAATTTTGCAAACTGTTCTGCGTGGGAAAAGATTGCAATGGACAGATGATCGACAGCACAGTCAACTCAATGGCAGATCAATATGTTCTCAACTGCTTACATGAGTGGCGGTGGTGGGGGTGAGGGGGTTGTGGGCCCACACCTCACTAAAGTTGAAAGAGAAGAAATGGCTAGAAGATGGATCCCAACCTCCCCACCCATTCTGGTCAAGCATATCATCCAAGGTGCAACTTTGTTTGCGTCAGTGGAGATGCCTTCTAGATAGTGATATAATGTGCATTAAGGGATTAATAGTAGGAGAAATTAAGTAATAAAATAAATAATTAACTAATTTAATTAAGAAACTAGGAGAATAGGTATAAAAACTTACAAATGGAAGTAAACACAATAAAATAATAAATAAAACTGATTTGTTTGCAAACCAGCAAATAAAAGTAATGTTTGTATATCTGTATGTGAATGGGATATATAGTTAGGGTCAGGCATAAGCCATGAACTGTAAATGACAATTGAATATATTATGGATGTATGTTGTACCACTTTTCAAGAAAAGGGAGAGGGATAAATCAAGGAAGTACAGGTCAATCAGCCTAACATTGGTGACGGAGAAGTTATTGGAAACTATTGTCAGGAACAAAATAAACTTTTATTTGGAAAGGCAGGGGAGAATCAAGGAGAGCTAGCATGGGTTTGCTAAAGGTAAATCATGTCTGACAAGATAGATTGAATTCTTTGATGGGGTAACAAAGAAGATTGATCAAGTTAGTGCAATAGACATTGTATATGTGGACTTTTGGAAGGCATTCAACAAAGTACCACACAGGAGGCTTATAAAAAAGATTGAAGCCCACAAAATTAAAGAGATATAAAATTGGCTCGGTGACAGGAAGCCAAGGATGGTGGAGGATGGATGTTTTTCAGATTGTAGGTGATTTGCAATGATGTTACCCAGGATCAGTTTTGGGTCCATTACTTTTTAAAATTTTTATACATAACATATTCTTGGATGTAGGGAGCAGCATTTTAAAGTTTGTAGATATTAAGAAGCCTGGAAAAGTAGTAGATGGTGATGAAGATAGCTATAGACTTCAGGATGACAAAATGACAGCAGATGTTCGAGGTGGGGAAGTGTGATGTGATGCCCTTGGAAAGATAGTAAACAATAATTGTTATAATTTTGATAAGTGTAGATGAGCAGAGGAATCTTGGTGTCCATATAATCAAAACATTAAAGGTGGCATGGCAAGCTGATAAAGTTTAAAAAAAGCATCTGGGTTATTATAACTAGAGGAATAGAATGTAAAATAAATTGCTAGAACTTTATAAATCACTGGTGAGTCTTAGGCTGGAGTGTTGTGGGCACAACATTTTAGGAAACATCCAAAGCCCTTAGAGAAGGGTCAGAGGAGGTTTACCGGGATGTTACCAGGAATGAAGTACTTCAGTTATAAGGAAGGGTTGGGAAAGTTAGAACATTTGCATGGAACAGAGAAGATTAAGAGGTGATGTAATAGATAAGAGGTTTTGATAGATTAAGTAGGGAAAACATTCTCTCTGGTGAGAAGGTCAATAAGAGAGGCCATAGGTCAAAAAATGTTTAAAAATAATTCACGGGAGTTGAGGAGAAATTTATTTACTTAGAGAGTTGTCAGGATTTGGAACACCATGCCTGAAATGGCAGTAGAAATTGATTACATAAATAATTTTAAAAAGGAGTTGGGCAGTTACTTGCCGATGAGAAACTTTGAGGGGTAGGGACAAAAAGCAGAAGTTTGGGACTAATCACTACTGCTATTTCAAAGAGCCAGCACAGAGATGATGGGCTGAGTGATCTCCTTCTGTGCTATCAGTTTCTATGATTCTACAATTGATTGAAATATATTATACATTGTAGGTGCAAGTTATATTGGGAGAGTTTTTTTTTCGTGATACACACAGTATTTACAAAATAATCTCACGTCACCTTTTCTGGACAAAGCATCATCATGGTCCTTGATTCAGGCTCAATATGAGGATATTAAGGTTTTTTCAATTCACTTCAATAATCAGTATAAACTGTTGTCATGCCTTCACTTCTGTGGCGTCATGGAAGATGGAGCATTACACGGAGATGGGCCACCGGATTGAAGTCAACTAAACGTAACATTTTTGACTCTTTTTAATTACAGCGTTTCTTTGTGCAGCAACACAGTTTCTACTGAGAATGGAGAAATAATTTTATTTTCCGTAGTAATTATACTGTGCCTACCATACACCCTACCTTCTGGTATTGTAATTCAGTAAGCCTTAAAGGGACCTTGTCTGAACAAAGCCAATTAATCCGATCCCAAAAGGTTCGTGTAATGCACCATGGGAAGATAGATAAAAGTGCATCATTATCACAACTTTACATTTTAAAACATTTTACATTTTAAAACAAGTGAATAAATACATCGTAAAAGGCTCGTAATTTGGATTATTTTTATCTACTGGAATGGCATTCTTTAACATTGAAGGAAAATGACTATGTGACTGTCTACAATGCACACAGAAATGTACAGGTACACCTATTAACTTGAACTCACTCGACAAGCAAATTGACATTTCATTGACACACTGAAGTGCGGTTAGTCTTTATTCTTTGTTGGAGAGAAAAGTTGTCTTGAGAAGTAGGCTTCGGAAAAGTAGATTTGAGGAACAGGCTTCGGAAAGCAAAGCAGATTTCAAAACAGTCGTGAGGGACGGGAAGGAGAAGTGCTGAGAAATCATCTGGAAGGCAAGAGGGCTTTTCTGTTGTGAACAACGTCCATCTTTTAAATTGAAACCTCATATTCCCGTGCCTCCTGAAAACGAAACAACGTACAGTAGAATATATTTTCATGACAAGTGTACTCTCAACACTAATGATAGGTTTTATTAATGAAGGCATTGAATACAGTATTGATTGGCACAAGCATCTCATCTCTCTGCTCCCCACTATCTCTGATTGCCAAACCTTTTGCCTGCAGAGATCTCCATGGCAACAATCAGCAATGCACTGCAAACACAATTGTACACCTGTGAATGGAGATTGTGGGTTTAAAGCGTACTCTTCTCATTGCAAGATCAACATATCCTCGGATGGAACAAATAATTCAGCAGAAATGGAGCAAACGAAAGAGAAAAATAGAGCTTACAGAAATGTAAAATTGCGTGAGCTCACACGCACACGTTGCTCACAACGAAGGCTCACCTACAACTATCACAGCTCCCGAAACAGACTGATTTGGATTTCCAGCATCCGCAGTTTTTTGTTTTTTTCAGAAGGCTACTGCTGTGAAGCTTACAAGTCAACACATTTGTAGCCCCTGCCTAGCGTTCTGCTAATTGAGAAACCTGCATTAGTTCACCTGTTGGGGGGCAATTGGAAGGGGGTAACAGCAAGACTGAAGTGGAGCCAGGGAAAACATTCCTGTACCGCCCAGCTCCACCTTAAATTAAATGCAATACATATTTCCAACATATATTTATTGTGTTACACATTGAAACGGAATGGGTTGAAGTAACATACACAGGGGTTCAAGCATAACGTTCAGCAGATGCACTAAAATAGAAATCATAAAAATACTTAAATTAACTAACATGTAAACACAATGCAAAATAATGGTCATGGAAACAAAAGCAGAAAAGTCTGGAAACATATAGTTGGTCAATCAGTGTTGTGCAGAAGAAACAATTGACGTTTCAGGTTTATATTCTTTCTCAATTCTGAGATAGGGCATGAGCCTAAAATATTGCTTGTGTGTTTTTTATTATTTTTTCATGGGATGTGGGCATCGCTGCCTATCGTTAATTGCCCTTGAGAAGGTGGTGGTGAGCTGCCTTCTTGAGCCGCTGCAGTCCATGTGGTGTAGGTACATCCACTGTGCTGTTAGGGAGGGAATTCCAGGATTTTTGACCCAGCGATAGTGAAGGAACAGCAATGCATTTCCAAGTCAGGATGGTGTGTGGTTTGGAGGGGATCTTGCAGGTGATGATGTTCCCATGCTTCTCCTGCCCTTGTCCTTCAGGGCAGTTGAGGTTATGAGTTTGGAAGGTGCTTTTGAAGGAGCCTTGCTGAATTGCTGCAGTGCATCTTGTAGATTGTATACACTACTGCTACTGTGCATCAGTGGTGAAGGGAGTGAATGTTGAAGGTGCTGGATGGGGTGTCAATCAATCGGGTTACTTTGTCCTGGATGGTATCAAGCTTCTTGAGTGCTGATGGAGCTGCACTCTTCAGGCAAGTCACACTCCTGACTTTTGTCTTGTAGATATTAGACAGGCCTGGGGAGTCAGGAGGTGAGTTTTTTGCTGCAGAATATCCAGACTCTAACCTGCCCTTGTAGCCAGAGTATTTATATGGCTAGTCCAGTTTGGTTTCTGGTCAATGGTAACCCCTTGGATGTTGATGGTGGGAGATTCAGTGATGGTAATGCCATTGAATGTCAAGGACTGATGGTTGGATTCTCTCTTGGACAAAATCCAGGAGATGGTCATTGTTGGGCACTTGTGTGGCATGAATGTTACTTGCCACTTGTCAGCCCAAGCTTGGATATTGTCCAGGTCTTGCTGCAAATGGACACGGATTGCTTCAGTATCTGAGGAATCGTGAATGGTGCTGAATATTGTGCAATCATCAGCGAACACCCACACTTCTGACCTTATGATGGAAGGAAGGTCATTGAAGCAGGTGAAGATGGTTGGGCCCATGACACTAACCTGAGGAACTCCTGCAGTGGTATTCTGGGACTGAGATAATTGATCTCCAACAACCACGCCATCTTCCGTTGTTCTAGGTATGACTCCAGCCAGTGGAGATTTTTCCCCCCTAATTCCTATTGACTCCAGTTTTGCTTGGGCTCCTTGATGCCACACTTGGTCAGATGCTACCTTGATGCCAAGGGCAGTCACTCTCACCTCACCCCTTGAGTTCAGCTCTTTTGTCCATGTTTGGGCCAAGGCTGTAGTGAGATCAGGAGCTGAGTGGCCCTGGCAGAACCCAAACTGAGCATCAGTGAGCAGGTTATTTCTGAGTAAGTGCTGCTTGATAGACCACCCCTTCCATCACTTTGTTGATGATTGAGAGTTGGCTTATGGCTGGTAATTGGCTGGATTGGACTTGTCCTGCTTTTTTGTGGACAGGACATACCTGGTCAATTTTCCACTTTGCTGGGTAGTTACCAGTACTGTAGCTGTACTGGAACATCTTAGATGGGAGCATGGCTGGTTCTGGAGCACAAGCCTTTGGTACTTTTGCCGGAATATTGTCAGGGTCCATAGCCTTTGCAGCATTCAGTACCTTCAGCCATTTCTTGATATCATGTGGAGTGAACTGAATTGGCTGAAGACTGGAATATGTGATGCTGGAGACCTCAGGAGGAGGTTGAGATGGATCATCCACTCGGCACTTCTGGCTGAAGATTGTTGCAAATGCTTCAGCCTTATCTTTTGCACTGATGTGCTGGGCTCCTCCATCATTGAGGATGGGAGTATTTGTGGTGCCTCCCCCTCCAGTTAGATGTTTAGTTGTCCACGACCATTTATGACTGGATGTGGCAGGTCTGCAGAGTTTAAATCTGATAAATTGGTTGTGGGATTGTATAACTCTGTCTATTGCAAGCTGCTTCCACTGCTTGCAAGTAGTCCTGTGTTGTGGCTTCACCAGGTTGACACCACATTTTTAGGTATGCCTGGTGCTGCTCCTTGCATGCCCTCCTGCTCTCTTCATTGAACCAGGGTTGATCCCCCAGGACTTTGCAGGGTCAACAGGGCTGAGTTTGCCACTGTCGTTTCCAGTGCCTAGATCTATGTCAGAAGGTCCATCTGGTTTCATTCCTTTCTTTTTTAGGCTTTGTATAATGGAGTGACTTGCTAGGTCATTTAAGAAGGCATTTAAGAGCCAACCACATTGCTGTGGGCCTGGATTCAGATGTGGGCCGGACCAGGTAAGGGTTGCAGATTAACTTCCCTAAAGGATATTAGTGAACCAGATGGGTTTTTTGACAGTCAACAATTGTTTAATTGTCACTTTTACTGAGACTAATTTTAATTCCAGATTTATTAATTGAATTTAAATTCCACCAGCTGCTGTGGTGGGATTTGAGCCCTTGTCCCCTTGTTTCCATCTCTGATATTACTACTACACTACTGCCTGCCCCTCTTGACCCCACAGACATAATTCAGCTTTTTCTGTTTTATGTTCTGATACCTGAGTAACCTATGAAAGGAAAATGCAGCAGTTTCAGGATCCAGCACTAACAAAGACACAACTGTTTTTCAGAAACTGCAGCCTGAAACTATGTTGTGTTGGCTACCAGTCAAAAGCCAGGTCTTTGCCTTGATTGATTCTTTCCTCAGTTTACCCGCTCTCATTTTTGTAGGTTATTTTCTTCCTTGTCCCAACCTACCCCAGCGTGACACATTATTTCTTATTGAGGAAAAAGCCTGAGTGGCCTTAGGTGTTTTGGTGCATCAATTTTGATGGCATACACTGAGGTAATTTAAATCCACCAACTTGAGTTCTGTCAGTGTATGAAAAACACTGGGAACTCAGCTTGAAAGCTGCATGAGAGAACCATAACAAAAACAGAATTACCTGGAAAAACTCAGCAGGTCTGGCAGCATCGGCGGAGAAGAAAAGAGTTGACGTTTCGAGTCCTCATGACCCTTCGACAGAACTTGAGTTCGAGTCCAGGAAAGAGCTGAAATATAAGCTGGTTTAAGGTGTGTGTGTGGGGGGCGGAGAGATAGAGAGACAGAGAGGTGGAGGGGGTTGGTGTGGTTGTAGCAACAAACAAGCAGTGATAGAAGCAGATCATCAAAAGATGTCAACAACAATAGTACAATAGAACACATAGGTGTTAAAGTTAAAGTTGGTGATATTATCTAAACGAATGTGCTAATTAAGAATGGATGGTAGGGCACTCAAGGTATAGCTCTAGTGGGTTTTTTTTTTTATTTTATATAATGGAAATAGGTGGGAAAAGGAAAATCTTTATAATTTATTGGGAAAAAAAAGAAGGGGGAAACAGAAAGGGGGTGGGGATGGGGGAGGGGACTCACGACCTAAAGTTGTTGAATTCAATATTCAGTCCGGAAGGCTGTAAAGTCCCTAGTCGGAAGATGAGGTGTTGTTCCTCCAGTTTGCGTTGGGCTTCACTGGAACAATGCAGCAAGCCAAGGACAGACATGTGGGCAAGAGAGCAGGGTGGAGTGTTAAAATGGCAAGCGACAGGGAGGTTTGGGTCATTCTTGCGGACAGACCGCAGGTGTTCTGCAAAGCGGTCGCCCAGTTTACGTTTGGTCTCTCCAATGTAGAGGAGACCACATTGGGAGCAACGAATGCAGTAGACTAAGTTGGGGGAAATGCAAGTGAAATGCTGCTTCACTTGAAAGGAGTGTTTGGGTCCTTGGACGGTGAGGAGAGAGGAAGTGAAGGGGCAGGTGTTGCATCTTTTGCGTGGGCAAGGGGTTGTGCCATAGGAGGGGGTTGAGGAGTAGGGGGTGATGGAGGAGTGGACCAGGGTGTCCCGGAGGGAGCGATCCCTACGGAATGCCGATAAGGGGGGTGAAGGGAAGATGTGTTTGGTAGTGGCATCATGCTGGAGTTGGCGGAAATGGCGGAGGATGATCCTTTGAATGCGGAGGCTGGTGGGGTGATAAGTAACCCAAAATCCACAAACAGAACTGCCCCGGTAGACCGATCGTCTCAGCTTGCTCCTGCCCCACAGAACTCATTTCTCGTTATCTTGACTCCCTTCTCTCTCCCCTTGTCCAGTCCCTTCCCACCTACATCCGTGATTCCTCTGACACCTTACGTCACATCAACAATTTCCAGTTCCCTGGCCCCTACCGCTTCCTCTTTACCATGGACGTCCAATCCCTCTACACCTCCATCCCCCACCAGGATGGTCTGAGGGCCCTTAGCTTCTTCCTCGAACAGAGGCCCGAACAATCCCCATCCACCACTACTCTCCTCCGTCTGGCTGAACTTGTTCTCACGCTGAACAATTTCTCCTTCAACTCCTCTCACTTCCTCCAAATAAAAGGTGTGGCTATGGGTACCCGCATGGGCCCCAGCTATGCCTGTCTCTTTATGGGGTATGTGGAACATTCCTTGTTGCAGTCCTACTCCGGCCCCCTTCCACAACTCTTTCTCCGGTACATCGATGATTACTTTGGTGCTGCTTCATGCTCTCGTCAGGACTTGGAAAAATTTATTAATTTTGCTTCCAATCTCCACCCCTCCATCATTTTCACGTGGTCCATCTCTGACACTTCCCTTCCCTTCCTTGACCTCTCTGTCTCAATCTCTGGTGATAGACTGTCCACCAATATCCATTACAAACCCACCGACACCCACAGCTATCTCGACTACAGCTCCTCACACCCCACTTCCTGTAAGGACTCCATCCCATTCTCTCAGTTCCTTCGCCTCCGTCGCATCTGTTCCGATGATGCTACATTCAAAAACAGTTCCTCTGACATGTCCTCCTTCTTCCTTAACCGAGGTTTTCCACCCACGGTCGTTGACAGGGCCCTCAACCGTGTCCGGCCCATCTCCCGCGCATCCGCCCTCACTCCTTCTCCTCCCTCCCAGAAACATGATAGGGTCCCCCTTGTCCTCACTTATCACCCCACCAGCCTCCGCATTCAAAGGATCATCCTCCGCCATTTCCGCCAACTCCAGCATGATGCCACTACCAAACACATCTTCCCTTCACCCCCCTTATCGGCATTCCGTAGGGATCGCTCCCTCCGGGACACCCTGGTCCACTCCTCCATCACCCCCTACTCCTCAACCCCCTCCTATGGCACAACCCCTTGCCCACGCAAAAGATGCAACACCTGCCCCTTCACTTCCTCTCTCCTCACCGTCCAAGGACCCAAACACTCCTTTCAAGTGAAGCAGCATTTCACTTGCATTTCCCCCAACTTAGTCTACTGCATTCGTTGCTCCCAATGTGGTCTCCTCTACATTGGAGAGACCAAACGTAAACTGGGCGACCGCTTTGCAGAACACCTGCGGTCTGTCCGCAAGAATGACCCAAACCTCCCTGTCGCTTGCCATTTTAACACTCCACCCTGCTCTCTTGCCCACATGTCTGTCCTTGGCTTGCTGCATTGTTCCAGTGAAGCCCAACGCAAACTGGAGGAACAACACCTCATCTTCCGACTAGGGACTTTACAGCCTTCCGGACTGAATATTGAATTCAACAACTTTAGGTCGTGAGTCCCCTCCCCCATCCCCACCCCCTTTCTGTTTCCCCCTTCTTTTTTTTCCCAATAAATTATAAAGATTTTCCTTTTCCCACCTATTTCCATTATATAAAATAAAAAAAAAAACCCACTAGAGCTATACCTTGAGTGCCCTACCATCCATTCTTAATTAGCACATTCGTTTAGATAATATCACCAACTTTAACTTTAACACCTATGTGTTCTATTGTACTATTGTTGTTGACATCTTTTGATGATCTGCTTCTATCACTGCTTGTTTGTCGCTACAACCACACCAACCCCCTCCACCTCTCTGTCTCTCTATCTCTCCGCCCCCCACACACACACCTTAAACCAGCTTATATTTCAGCTCTTTCCTGGACTCGAACTCAAGTTCTGTCGAAGGGTCATGAGGACTCGAAACGTCAACTCTTTTCTTCTCCGCCGATGCTGCCAGACCTGCTGAGTTTTTCCAGGTAATTCTGTTTTTGTTTTGGATTTCCAGCATCCGCAGTTTTTTTGTTTTTATCTCATGAGAGAACCATGTTTGACCACTTGGTGGTGTAATAGGTTAGCTCAGCAGCACTCAGTGGGCGCCTGCTCCTCGATAGCTTGCAGTTGCAGATGATTGCACAGTAAAGCTACCTTTTGTTTGTTTACTGGGCATTTGTACCCTTGTAAAGTCCTACAACTGTGATGAGCAATGTTTGCCACATTCTTCTACCTGAGAAATTATAAGTTCAGCAAACACAGACAGTATAAGCTTTTTGTACACCTGTCGGAAGTTTATCTTTACTCTCCCCCCCCCCCACAAGCTTTATAAATGATAGGTTACAACAGTCTAATGTTGTGGAACACCTCAAAGATTGAACGAAGTCTACACTGCAGGATTTCAAAGTCTAATGTATGAAATAGATGCCACCATGATTTGAACTTTCAAGCTAGAGAATATAAGTGGGAATTTTAGCTCCTTCTGCTTGTCCCCCACACCCAGCAGAGTGGGAGTTACGACAGCATGTGCCAATTTCCCGCTCTAATCCCATCCAGCGAGGATTCAACCCTGCTGTCTTGCTGGGCTTGAATCAGGCGGGAATTTGAAATATTTATGCACATTGGGGTCCTATGAAATACTTAGGGCCACAAAAGGACTTTAAATGCCAACTGAACTGGTGTTTCCAATGGTTGCCCCACCCATTGAAACCCGTTATTCAGAAGGAGGATATGCTGTAACGTAAGTGTTAAACTATCCTTTCCTGTGCCTGGAAGGGCAGGCGTATTCTTCAGGCTTCACAGGGAAAGTCTAAAAACAAAAAACTGCGGATGCTGGAAATCCAAAACGAAAACAGTAATACCTGGAAAAACTCAGCAGGTCTGACAGCATCGGCGGAGAAGAAAAGAATTGACGTTTCGAGTCCTCATGACCCTTCAACAGAACTAGTAGTACTGTTGAAGGGTCATGAGGACTCGAAACATCAACTCTTTTCTTCTCCGCCGATGCTGCCAGACCTGCTGAGTTTTTCCAGGTGATTCTGTTTTTGACAGGGAAAGTCTAACCTTCTATTACTACTGGCTCCTTTCTTCCCCCTTGTTGAGACCCTGCCATACTACTACCTCGAATCCCCCACAGCCTCTCTAACTTACCTGAGTGAACGCAGGCCGCTTTAGGGCCTGATCATTGCCTGAAATGGGCCTAGACCAAAATCTACATCACTGACTCATCAGTTAGTGGAAGCAGTTTTCTTCATAATTTATCCTATCAAATTCCTTATAAGTTTGAGCAACTCTTTCTGATCTTTAACTAACTAATTCTGTTCCAGTGAATCTTAATAAAGCAGGATGTCAATGCCTGTAGGAGAAGATGGAAGAGGAGAACATTTAGAGAGAATTTAAAAAGCCCATGAGAAAAAGATGATGCCTCTTTAAGGGATGGTTTTACTATCACACATAAAATTAAACATTTTATCAGGTTACAAAGCAAGTGCTTTTAGTTTTTTAACATTTTAAAAAAAATAAGTAACTATCCCTCGGCTTTGTTCATAATGTGTCAGAGAGTAGGATGCAGGGAGTTATAAAACTATGGGCAGGATTTTCCCGTTGGCGTGTGGGGGTGGGACCCGCATGCCGATGTGTAAAATAACGTGCGGTGATGTTGGGCGAGCGTCCCTACGTCACTGCGCACCATCGCGATATTTGATCGGGCGGGCGCGCGATAATCTCCACTGCACGCCCGCAATTAATTAACCGGCCACTTAAAGCCTTTGAGGCGCCAATTGACGGTGATTTTTCGGCACCCGTGCGAACTATGGGTCATCGCACAGGCACAACGGGCAGGCGGGTAGGAGACATTTGTATAAACCTCATCCACGGGCAGGATAAGAGGGGTCAGTGGGGTCGTGAGTGTGCACTGTCAAATATTTAATTTGCAAAGTTACTGATATTTGCCTGTGTGATCTGCAATACTCCAAAATGCACACCAGCTGCTTGGACTGGACTCACAACCTTCAGGTCAGCGCTCTGCAGTGAGGAATCTTTTTTGGGCCTGCAGGTTTCAGGAAGCCTTCCCTTAGCCTGGGAATGAGAGTTGAACCCTCCACTGGAGGCACCTCCTCTGAGGAGGAAGGGAGGGCTAGAAGGGGGAGGAGGCCAGGAGTGCACTTTCAGCCTCCAAGGGAGCCACCACTGGGAGGACAGGTGCAGGCACAAGGGCCGCAGGGTCAAGTTGACCTTCATCCACTTCCGCTGGGACCAGGCAAGCCAGACACATCGAGCCAGAGGCTTAGCAGCCATTGCTGGCTTCCCCCGTGTCCAGGGTGCTATAGACCGTACACATGTGGCCATCAAGGCGCCAGCAGGTGAGCCCGGTGCCTTTGTCAACAGGAAGGGCTTCCACTCCATGAACGTGCAGATAGTGTGTGATCACAGGATGCTGATTCTACAAGTCTGTGCAAGGTACCCAGGCAGCTCCCATGACACCTACATCCTCAGACACTCCCAGGTGCCGGGGCTCTTCAGTGCTCCAGCCCGGCTGGATGGATGGCTGCTGGGTGACAAGGGCTATCCCCTCAGAAGGTGGCTCATGATGCCTCTCCACCATCCAAGAACAGAAGCTGAGCAGCGGTACAATAGGAGCCACGGCACCACAAGGGCTGTGATGGAGAGAGCCAACGGTCTTCTCAAGATGCGCTTCTGATGCCTGGACCATTCAGCAGCGCGCTGCAGTACCCCCCAGATCATGTGTTGCTGATAGTGGTTGCACGCTGCAATCTCCACAATCTTGCACTGGAAAGGGGGGACGCAGTGGACAAAGATGATGTAGATGCAGTGGCTGCAGCTGCACATGATGAGTCCAGCAGTGAGTCTGAGGATGAGCACACACATGGAAACGATGAGGGGGTAGCCGCTGACCCGGGCATACTCCAGGGAGGGAGGGACACCCGGGAGGCTTTAATCCAATGAACCTCACCTAGCACACCACATATGGACCTCCAGGACAAGCCTGGGCTGTGGGCTCTATACTCAATATCTAAGTGCAAAATCTGCCTGGATAGGAATTTAACTAAAGGCCTTGTTAATAAAGCTGAATGTCCCACAAAACATTCATAACATTTTTGCTAATCATCCACCTGCAGAAGAAGAGAGGCCTCAGCCATAGTGTTATGTCTGAATTTAATGGTAAAACAAAAGGAACTTAAGAGGATAAAATGACAAAGGTGTTAAACATCACACCAATTCATAAAGACCTCATTGCGGGCCAACATAAAAACACCAATGATAAACCCATGGTGTGTCTAATGTTTATGTTTTTGGGTGCTACGTCTTGGTGCTGACCTCTTGCCGGGACTGATATCTGAGCCAGCCTGCTGACTCTGCTGTCCTGTTGGCCTCGATGACCTTGGTAGGCGTCCTCTGGCCCGTGGAGCCTGTGCTGGCCCCACCTGGGAGGGAGCTGCCAGTTCCACAGCTGGCATCTCCCCAGTCAGCCTCATCGGATGCAACGGTCACTGGGAGAGGAGCGGAGGAGCTGTTGCCCTCATCTGGAGCGCCCTGAGAGGTGCCCACAGAGACGCCAGGCAGCTGCTGCATCGACGTGAGGTCACTTCAGACCTCCCTGCTCACCGTGGATGGATGGGCACCGAGCTGGGAAGCTTGGTGCCCAGACCATCTCCCACACTGGCACTGACCAGCTGAGGTCAATGCTGATGTGAGGGCTTGCTGATCAGAGTGCAACCCCAGGAAACCCTGATGGGTCTCCTGGAGGAGACTCTCCACAAAAATAGCCACTCTCTCCATGGAGGACGCATGGCGCTCGGTCATGAGGCTCATTGCATTGGTGATCGTTTGCGTAGAATCCTCCACCACGGACACCAAGCTAAGCCTGGCCTCATGTATCTCCCCCAGATGCTCCCACACACCCGGCCACATTTCCTGCATTTGCTATGTTGCAGACGACTCCAGAGGGACATCATCTGGCACCAACTGAGCATGTGCCTGGTCCCCTGCAGTCCTCTGGCTGCTGGCGCCATGGGCACTCTCTGTCTCTGCCAGCTCCTCCAGCGACTGTGAAGTGCCCTCACCGCTGTGCCCAGGACACTAGCCGATGATCTAATTCCCACCGAGGTGCTAGTATCTGCGCTGGTGCCTGCCTGACAGAGATGGTGTGATGCTGGTGAGTCCGACACTTCGGGGCCCTCAGGTGTGAGAGGGGGCCTCTGCTGCTCCTCCTCCTGGCCCTGCTCCACTGATGCTGAAAGGAAGAACAAGGACATTGGATCAGTTAACGTGGAGACAATGTCAATGTGCATCCCTGTCCCCTGGATCATTATGCGCTTATCCTTCTATAAGCAATGGTCAAGCCATGTTGCAAACTTCAATCACTGAACATTCAGCACTGCCGTGGCTGTTGGGAGAACAATGGTGACCTCACTGCTGGGCAAACATACCTGCCCCATGGCACCCCAGCCTCACCGACACCAGTGGACCTGGGCATAGAGCCTCTCTAGATCTAGGGCCTCCTGCTTGAAGCGGCTGAGAATCGCCACCTGGGCTGGCCCTCCGCCAGTCCTCACCCGCTCGGCTGCATCATGTACATTCTTCTCCTGAAAAGGAGAGAAGAGCATTGATTGGTGCTACTTGTACATGGATTCTCTTCGCACACGGCCCACCCCAACCAGAGTGGGACATATCAGGCTCCAGTGTCTCCTCACCCCGCTGCTGCCGAACACTCACACAAAGATGCTGGGCCTGTCCCTACCCCCACCCCCACCACCCCCTTGGCCACATGATGCCTACATCACATTAGGCACCACATGGTATATCCTTCCATAACAAGGAGGCACAAGCACGTGGAGTGCAGAGGGCAGCAGATCGATCAGTGCCAACGCCACCTTGAAGATCCCCTCCCAGCATCTCATCACCCTGACTTGGACATGTCCTGGAGTTCCAGCTCTGCGCCTGGGGGCAGCTCCTCCAGTTTGCCCCCAAAACAGTCATGTGGGTCTCAGTGTACCCCACATGCTGCGGGGGCAGAACCCATCTCTTCACCACCCTCTCTGGGTGACCACAGCATGGGCAATATCTGCTGGCCCACCCAGCGAAGGACACATGTTGTCAATGATTCAATGCAGTCACTACACTCAGACGTCGGGTGAGGGGGGTGGGGGGGGGGGGGGGGGTGGGGGGGGGGGGGGGGGGGGTTGCGGTGTGCCGGGGGAAAGCCGGCCTGATGGGTTAAGTGACCAATGCAAACATGGTCCTCACCCTTCCCGAGAGGTTGTTGAAGCGTTTGTGGCACTGGATCCAGGTGCAACGCACCACATCGCAGGAGCTCATCACCTCCACCACCTCCTCCCAGGCACATTTCGTCATGTGGGGGGGGCCTCCTCCTCCCATCCTGGGGAACCAGCATCTCCTCCCGTGCTGCCACCTCCTCGAGGAGGGAAACAAGGCACTCATCGGAAAAATGAGGGGCACATTGGCCCCCCCCACCCTACCCTCCTGCCTGGCCTGCTCACCAGCAGTGCTCTGGGGAGCCCTTCCACTGGCCGGGATTCACAGCCTCTGAAAGGCTGCAGCAGTTTTTTAAACAGGCCGTCCGGGTCACCATTGGACCCGGTGGTCATTGCAGACCTCCTGCTGCCTGGCCACTCTCTAATGAATGGTAGGACCCTGGGAAGTACCGAGGATCAGGAGGACCTAGGTGTGCATGTCCACCGGTTCCTTAAGGTACTGGGACAGGTAGATGAGGTGGTTAAGAAGGCATAGGGGATACTTGCCTTTATTAGCCCAGGCATAGAATGTAAGAGCAGGGAGGTTATGCTGGAACTGTATAAAATGCTGGTTAGGCCACAGCTAGAGTATTGCATGCAGTTCTAGAATCTGCATTATAGGGAGGATGTGATTGCATCAGAGAGAGTGCAGAGGAGATTTACCAGGATGTTGCCTGGGCTGGAGAGTTTTAGTTATGAGGAGAGATTGGATAGACTGGGGTTATTTTCCCTGGAGCAGAGGAGATTGAGGACAGACATGATTGAGGTGTATAAAATTATGAGGGGCATAGGTAGGGTAGATAGGAAGGAACTTTTCCCCTTGGTGGAGAGATCAATAACTGGGGGCATAGATTTAAGGTAAGGGGCAGGAGGTTTAGAGGGGATGTGAGGAAGAATTTTTTGACCAAGAGGATGGTGGGAATCTGGAACTCACTGCCTGAAAGGGTGGTAGGGGCAGAAACCCCCATAACATTTAAGAAGTATTTGGATGCGCACTTGTGATGCCATGGCGTACAAGGCTGTGGGCCTAGTGCTGGAAAATGGGATTAGAATAGTTAGGTACTTGTTTGACCCGTGCATTCTCGATGGGCTGAAGGGCCTTTTTCTGTGCTGTAGACCTCTATGACTCTATGGGCAGGCCTTAATTGGCCTGCCTGTGTAAAATGGCGGTGCAGACCCAATGGCAGTGGGCAATCGGGTCCTCACCCGCCTGTGCCCCCTCCCGCTCCACCCGTCTGCCAGCCAGAAATTCTGCCCTATGTCATGCCTGTAGTCTGCAAAGATAATGTAACAGGGATCTGTTTACATAGGGAAGTCACATGAATCAATTATATAAGCACTTTCAATGTTAAATGTCACTCTGAGTAGCATGACCAAAATCATGACAACAGGAATTTAAATTTTGGGTAGAAGATTTCTGCACAAAGCAGTTGGTTAGGATGCAGCTCTTTTGGAAGCAGTTAGAGAGAGTGATGTCCATAATCCAACATCTAGATCTTAATGATCTTAATTTTGGCAAAATCAAGGATGCACATTTTCATGGGTCTGTGATTCTGCTGTAGGAAAGCAATGTAAACATAGGTTGCTCTCCTGTGATCTAAACTATAGAAGTGACTATTTGATTGGTAGGCATTGATTACATTGGCTGTGGAGAGTAAAGCAGCACAGTGGTTGTGTCACAACAGTCCATCACATTCATTCAGAATGTACTACCACCTGTTCAGCCTGTTAAATATGATTCTGGCCCATAAAAAGGAGGAACATTGCAGTGGGATACTAGTGTAGCTCCTCCAGAACTAACTGAGAGGCACTTGCTTACAATGTGTTTACAGACCAGTTGGTGAGTTCACGTGTGTTACACTGGACATTCTCACAAGTTCTTGTAATATTGAACAAACGTTCAGCTAAAGGTTCAACTAATGTTATGCAGTAGGAATAACTTTGAGGAATATTTTGAAATAATTTTACTGAGCACAATACTGAGCATATGTTCCATGAATTAGGGATCCACAAGTTTGATAGAGACAGTCCATTATTAAAGAAGATAGTTGCCCTCTACCTCTGTGTATGAACCCCCTTTTTGGTCCCTAATGGGCCCCATCCTTCCTTTTGTGACATTTTTACTATTTATATGCCCATACACTTTTGGAATTCCTTTTATATTAGCTGGTCTCCTTTCCTTCCCTTATTTCTTTATTTTTATTTCTCTTATTTCCTTTTTCCCGGGCTCCCAACCCTGATGGCTGATGGCAGTCTAACAGGACAAACTGTTTTTAGTGTTGCAGTTGGTCAGACAGATCTTTGAAAAGTGACTTTGAATCTCCCTCTCTTTGCTTACTCGAGAACCAAGCCCTACTTATATTTCATCAAAAGCCTCTTAGAATTCCAGTATGTTACACCAGGAAACTCCTACCTTCCTTCCAATTTCACATCTTGAGCCTCATGATCATGCTTATTAGGCATCTAACAGGGATCCTGTTATTGTTTATGAATCTTATTGAGTTTCCAACAAATATTTTTCTCTGCAGACGCTGAACGAATTCACAGCTGCCATCTCTCAGAAACTTTATGGGCTTCATTTTAATCAGGCTCATCAAAAAGTAAATGTCAGTATCGTTTTCTAATAATAAGATTCAGGGTGTCTTCAGACATAGGTTCAAACAGCATACCAGACAATCCTTGGCTTCTGAGGATTAAAGCTTCTTCTGAAGTTGACTGCAAGTCCATTGAGGACCACTGATCAAATATATGTTAAGAACACAGAACATTTGTTGAATGACTTGCTGCACTCACAAAAGGGGAAAGAAACCTTACTGTTTTCCTGTCATGAAATACATATTAATGAGCCTAAGAATTACTCATGTAAAGTGTGCAGTTTTTAAAAGAAATTCAGAAAAATTATGCTTGCAAAAAACACAGAGGGCAGCAAAATAAAGCCCTCATTCAGGCTGTATGACATTAGTCTAGTTGGCAAAGTTTTAGGTTCAGGGTTTAAAAATCCACTGGGTTTCTTTCATCCTGCTTTGTAACCAAGGCCACTGAATAAATTTAGAAAAACAAAATAGTTCAAGATAGTTAGCTTGAAAGATTTGAAAGGCACGGTCAAAAAAGGAAAGGGACTATTGTGTTGAGGCAGAGCTCAGCAAGACATTCCTGTTTGTTTTAATCCACTTGAACAAAAAGATGATTTGGGTAAGTTGAGGTATGTTCTCATAAAGGGACAAACAAAGCCAGAGCTACCTGGATAAGGAAAGGGATTGAGAATGTGATGGTTATAATGTTGATAATACAAATGAGAACCAAGTTGAATATACTGCAGAAAGTTCAGAGGGGAATTAGAAAATAAACAGGAGAAGCAAAGAGAGAGAATGAGAAGAGACTGGCAGCTAATATAAAAGGGACTCTAAAAGTCTTCTATAGGCATATAAATGGTAAAAAGGTAGTAAAAGAAACAATGGGGCTGATTAAGGACCAATAAGGGGATATAAGCATGAAGGTAGAGGGTATGACTGAGATACTAAATGACGACTTTACTTCCCTCTGTACCAAGGAAGAAGATACAGCCAATGTCAAAGTCATGGTGAAAGAGAGGGTAGCTGAGCCAATTGATGGGTGAAAAATTGGTGAAGAGATGATATTAGAAAGGCTGGCTGTATTTAAAGTTGGTCACCAAAGATGCGTCCAAGGATACTGAGGGAAGTAAAGGTGAAAACTGTGGAGGCACTGGCCATAATCTTCCAATTCTTCTTAGATGTGGGGGCAAGGGTGGGTGGTGCCAGATGACTGGAGAATTGCAACCATTACACCCTTGTTCAAAAAACATTGTAAGGATGTGCCCAACAGCTACAGGCCAGTCAGTTTAATGTCAATGGTGGGAAAGATTTTCCCAAATAGTATGGGCCAAAATAACAGTCACTTGGATAAATATGGGTTAGTTAAAGAAACCCAGCATGGATTGGCTAAAGGCAAATTGTGTTTAACTAACTTGATTGGGTTTTTTGATGAAGTAACAGAAAGGGTTGATCAGCCAAGGCATTTGATGTAGGGTACATGGACTTCCTATTGGCATTTCATTTAGTGCTTAATAACATGCTTGTTAGCAAAGTTAAAGCCCAAAGGATAAAAGGGATAGTAGCAGCATGGAAACCTAAATGGCTGAGTGGCAGGAAATGGAGTAGTAGTAGTGAATGGTTGTCCTTTGGACTGGAGAAAGGTATATAGTGGGGTTTCCTTGGGGTCAATACCAAGACCACTGCTTTTCTTGATCAATATTAACACATATTAATCTATATTAATGACCTAGACTTTTGTGCGTAGGGCACAATTTCAAAATTTGAAGATAAGACAAAACCTGAAAGTATAATGAACTGGGAGGATAGAGGTAGACTTCAAGGGGATGTAAACAGGTTGGTGGAATGGGCGGACATGCGGAAGATGAAACTTAATGCAGAGAATTGTGAAGTGGTCCATTTTTGTAGGAAGGACAAGGAACGACAATATAAAATCAAGGATATAATTGTAAAAGGGGTGCAGGAGCAGACCTGGCTGTGTATATGCACAAATGTTTGAAGGTGGCAAGGCAGGTTGAGAGCACAGTTAATAAGGCAGATGGAATAAATAGAAACAGAGTACAAAAACAAGCAAACTATGGTATGCCTTTATAAAACACTGGTTCGGCCTCAACTGGAGTATTATGTCCAATTCTGAACACTTGCAAGGATTCTGGAGGCATTAGGGATACTGCTGAGAAGATTTATGAGAATGGTTCCAGGGATGAGGGATTTCAGTCATGTAGATAGATTAGGGAAGCTGGGGTTTTCCTTACAAATGAGAAGGCGGAGAGGTGATTTGATGGAGGTGTTCAAAATCATGAAACGTCAACACAGGGCAGATAGAGAAAAACTGTTCCCATTGGGGAAAGGGTCAAGAACCAGAGGACACCCATTTAAAGTGAATGGAAAAAGAACCAAAAGCAACATGAGAAAAAATATTTTTATGCAGTGTGTGGTTAGGATTTGGAACGCGCTGACTGAGAGAATGGTGCAGATTCAATTAAGGCTTTCAAAAGGAAATTGGATAATTATATGAAGAGAAAAAAAGTTGCAGGGCTACAGGGAAAGGGTGGGGGAGTGGGACTAGCTGAGTTGATCTTGCATAGAGCCAGCACAGACACAAAGGGCCAAATGTTCTCCTTGTGTGTTGCAACCATTCCATGATTTCTTGGGCTTCAATCTGAAGCAAAAATCATACCTGTTCTTCCCATTACTCAAGTACAGCCCACAATATTGTTCAGGCTGGTTGCTGGATCTAAGAGCGACAATGTAGCTGGATGATCTCTAACCAATATGAGTATGTCTGAATGTGTCACAGAGTCAAAAAGCAAATATCATAAAATAGTGCTCCCAGTGTACAGCTTTGTGTGACAGGGGTGCACATTGGGAATTTGAATGAGATCTAATTACCCGATTGGTAGCCTGAATTATTTTCTATTCATTGAAATAAATAGATGCAAAAATTACAAATTGTGCTGACGCCTGTGTCAAAATTCCCTTTATGTGATGCTCAATAACTGCAATTCTAAATTGTTAAAATTATCCCTCTCTTGAGTTACCATTAAACATGCAGTTCAAGTAGTAGAACAAGAAATCACATTTCTACAGCACTCCTAATGTACTGTAAGGCATTTCAAAGCAGCTTACGTTGAGGGGAAAAAAATGATGGGCGCTCAGAAGAAAAGGAGGGAAAACAAAGGAGGGGTGAAGGGGTGCTGATGACAGTCGAAGAGAAAAGTTTTGAAATTAAAAACAGCAAACGCTTGAAATAAGGTCAGGCAACACCGGCGGAGAGAGAAATAGTGTTCACTTTTCAGGTTGATAAGTGAAAAATTAACCTCCTTCTCTGTCTCCACAGATGCTGCCCCAACCTGAGGAGTGTTCCTGGCATTTTCTGCTTTTGTTTTGGATCACCTGCGTCTGCAGCATTTTGCTTTTGCATTGGAAAAGTTCGGGAGATATTTTTGAAGATGGAAAGAGCGGGCGAGGAGGTTCCTGACACCGAAAGCATAACGATTGAAAAAGCAGCAACCAGTTGTGGAGCAAAGGGATCAGGGGTCAAGGGAGCAGAGAGTGTTGCAAACACAACGGGCAGAATCTTTTGCCCTGTGGACGGGCGCGTGCCCGACCTGAACGGGAGTAAAAGAGTGCCCGATGAGCGTCCGAATGTCATCGGGCAGTCGCGTGATATTTCGCTCGGTGGCGTGTGCAGGTGCCGGAGTGGCTCCCGCCATTAATTAAGCAGCCACTTAAGACCCTTAACAGTCCAACTGACTGAGGTTTTTCCTTGCCCATGTGATTTTCTGCTTGTTGCGCTGGCAAAATGGGCAGACGGCCGGCCGACATTTTCACAAACCTCATCCAAGGGCGAGATAAAAAGGGTCAGCTGCATTACCACTGTGAGTAGCGAGGAGATTTAGAGATAGTTTCCTGTTGGTTGCTTATTTGAACTTGACAGATTCATCTCTGCTCTGAGCTTCATTCTTAGCATTTCTCGGCTTAATTTCAGGGCTCATTGGATTCTCCAAGGCCCCTGGAGAATTCGGATCGTGTGGACCCTTCCAGGCACCAGACAGCCTTCTATTAACCTGGTAATGGGCATTGTGGTCTCCGCTGATGGCACCTCCTCCTCTGAGGAGGAAGAGAGGGGCAGAAGGGAGAGGAGGCCAGGTGTCCCAATTCAGTCGCCAGGGGAGGAGAGGCGCAGGCATAAGGGACGCAGGGCCAGCAGGTAGTCCAGGACGGAAGGGACCACTTAAGATGCCACTTTCCCGCTGCCAGGGTTTACAGGTGGCGATGCAGCTACCTCAACATGTCTGAGGTGCAATGCCGAGGGAGAGCATGACTTCCATTTACCAGATGATTGGGCCTGAGATCAGCTCTAACTGTGTGGGTGGACACCCCATGCCAGTAGCTCTGAAAGTCACGGTGGCCCTCAACTTCTATTCCTCTTTCCAGGGCTCAGTGGGGGGTCTGTGTGGAGCCTCCCAATCAGTTGTCCACACTTGCATTGAACTGGTAACAGAAGGTCTGTTCAGACATTCTGACCTTTGTTTTTTACCATACGGATGAGGCCAGCCAGACACAGCAAGCCAGAGGCTTCGCAGCCATTGCTGGCTTACCCCGTGTCCAGGGCGCTATAGACTGTACACATGTGGCCATCAAGGCGCCAGCAGGTGAGCCTGGTGCCTTCGTCAACAGGAAGGGCTTCAACTCCATGAACGTGCAGATAGTGTGTGATCACAGGATGCTGATTCTACAAGTCTGTGCAAGGTACCCAGGCAGCTCCCACCACACCTACATCCTCAGACACTCCCAGGTGCTGGGGCTCTTCAGTGCTCCAGCCCGGCTGGATGGATGGCTGCTGGGTGACAAGGGCTATCAGTTGAAGAGGAGGCTCATGACACTCTCTGCCACCCAAGGACAGAGGCAGAGAAGCGTTATTATTAGGAGTCATGCCTCCACAAAGGCAGCAGTCAAGAGGACCATAGGTCTTCTCAAGATGCGCTCCAATGCCTGGACCGTTCAGGGGGAAGCACTCCAATCCACTCAGAGCGAGTGTCACTGATCGTGGTTACATGCTGCACTCTCCACAATCTGGCACTGGCAAGAGGGACCCACTGGAGGAAGAGGATCTTGACACAGCTGCACAGGCCACAGGTGCTGAGTCCAGTAGTGAGTCAGAAAAGGAGCACAGTGAGGAGAACACTGAGACCATGGAACCAGACCTCGGGAACCTCCAGGGAGGCAGGGACACCAGGGACACCTTGATCCAATGGTCCTTCAGCTAGACTACCGAAGATCAGCTCCAACCTCATGCCAGGGCTGCCTCCTCCATCCCTGATGTCTGAAAGGACCCTTTCATTTGAACACAAAGAACACACAGTGGCTGTGCAATAAAGTTCAGAGCCACCTATGGCCAGCATTACACACTGGCGTACCCCATACCAATAAAATAAAAAGGTGAAGCATACTCAGGCTATAACAAAAACAAAATTTATCTCATTTGACAATTCCAAACTATTTACATAAACTTCTCTGGTCTTCATTACCAGACCAGTATGGATAAAGAAAACATAAATGAACAGAAAATCACCTGTGACCTCTTGTGCTCATGGTGCTTTAACTTACGCTTGCGAGTGCTATGTCTAGGCATTGGCACCGGCATTGGAGACAGCCTGCTGAGCCTGCTGTCTTGTTGGCCTTGATGACTTTGGCGGTAGTCCTCTGGCCTGTGGAACCTGTGCTGGCCCCGCCTGGGAGGGAGTGACCAGTGCCCGGGCTGGCATCTCCCCAGTTGCAGTGACCTCATCAGATGCCACGGTCACTGGCGGAGGGGCAGTGGAGCTGCTGCCGTCATCCAGAGCGCCCTGAGAGGAGCTCACCGAGACAACAGACAGCTGGTGTGGCAATGTGAGGTTGCTGTGGGTCTCTATGCACACCATTGAGGGACGGGCACCTAGCTGGGATACTGGATGCCTCATCCATCTCCCACACTGGCACTGACCACCTGAGGTCATTGCCTGTTTGAGGATTTGGAAGTCCGAGCGTAACCCCAGGAACCCCTCATTCTGTCCCTGCCGCTGACTCTCCATGAGTCACCATTCTCAATGGAGGAGGCAGGGCGCTTTCCTCCATCATGGAGACCATAGTATGCAGACCCTCATGGATCTCCGCCAGATCCTCCTGCACATCTCGGACATTCAGCATCTGCCGTCTAATGGATGACTCCAGAGGCTCATCATCAGCCTTCAACTGAGCATCATCCTGGTCTCCAGCAACCTTCCGAATGCTGGTGCACTGGGCACTCTCTGCCTCCGCCTGCCCCTCAAGCGATTGTGAAGTGCCCTCACAAATGTGCGCTAGCCACTGCTCTAACGCCCACCGAGGTGCTGGTATCTGCGCTGGTGCCTGCTTCAGTGAGCAGGTGTGATACTGGTGCGAATGACACCCAGTGTCAAGGGTGGCCCTTCAGCATCTGGAGATCGACTGCCTGCTGGTGAATCTAAAAGGGAGAACAAGGAAATGTCATTAGTTAAAGTCATCACCCTGTCACTGTGCATACCCAGGTACCCTGGTGAGACAATGGAGACATGCATCATGGTGCCATCATCTACCAATGATCAATGGGGACTCCAGGCTCGAGTTTCACATCAATGGAAAGACTACACTAGAACGGTTGCACAAGCTGAAATTCTCACCTCTGTGCGCTGCATTCATTTCTTTGTCTGGCACCCCCACCTCTCCACATCCAGTTTCACGTGGCGTGTGCCAGCTCACAAGCTCCAGGGTATCTTGCTCATACCCTGAAAAGATTAGGAGGCTAGCGGGGCCTCCACCAGTCTGCGGCATCTCTATTTTATTGTGGATCGTCTTTTCCTGAAAGGACAGAGGAGCATTGATGAGTCCACTCTCTACCTGCAGCACCACTGCAGCCCGGCCAACCCCAGCTGAGGAGCACCTGGCAGGGCCCTTCCGAGTTGTGGCCCTCGAGCTGCAAGGGGCTCAGTCCAAGCAGCCAGGGCTCACCTCTTTGGCCTGCTCTAGCGTGATTGACAGTTGGCACTCAGGCTCTAACACCCCAGAGGTCCACAGGTCCACCAGACCTTAACACATCTGCACCCTGATCCATGCCAAGATGGTACTCACCCTCCCTGTGCACAGCAGGTCATTGAAAGGCTTCCGGTTTAATACCTTTCCTTATTTCTCCGTCACTGTTTAGGGTCTATAGACAACCCCTACATTTGTTTTCTGCCCCTTGGTGTTTATTATCTCCACCCAAACAAATTCCACATCATGATTTTCCTTGCTATTGCATTGATTTCTCCTTTACTAACTCCACCTCCTTTCCTTATTTGTCTGTCCTTCCTAAATATTGAATACCCCTGGATGTTCAGTTCCCATCCTTGGTCACCCTGCAGCCATGTCTCCATAATTGCAACTATGGCATAACTGTTTTTAACTATTTGCGCTGTTAGTTCATTTATTTTATTGCGAATGCTCCACATATTAAAATACAATTACTTTAGACTTGTCTTTTTAACCTTGTTAGTCATTTTAGCTTTATTTTGCGCTATGACCCCATTTGTTTCTCGCCCTTGTTTTTACTGTCTTCCACTTTTGCTTCTCACTTTTCTGTCTTTTGTTTCCCCCTCCTCTGTCTCCCTGCTCAGGTTCCCACCCCCCTGCCATTCTAGATTAGACCCTCCCCGACTGCACTAGCAAACATGCCCCTGAGGATATTGGTCCCTGTCCTGCCCAGATGTAACCCGTCCTGTTTGTACTGGTCCCACTTTCCCCAGAACCAGTCCCAATGTCCCAGGAATCTGAATCCCTCCCCCTACACCATTCCTTCAGCTACATATTCATCTGATAGGTCCTGGTATTTCTACTCTCGCTAGTATGTGGCACTGGTAGTAATCCTGCGTTTACTACCTTTGAGGTCCTACTTTTTAATTTACATCCTAACTCCCTATATTCAGCTTGTAGGAACTCATCCCATCTTTCAACCTGTGTTGTTGGTACCAATGTGTATTGTGACTACTGGCTGTTCGCCCTTCCCCCCTTCAAAATGCCCTGCAACCTCTCTGAGACATCCTTGACCCTGGCACCAGGGGGGCAACATGCCATCCTGGAGTCTCTTTTGCGGCCGCAGAAACACCTGTCTGTTCCCCTTACTATTGAATCCCCTATCACTTTTGCCCTGCCACTTCTCTTCCTCCCCTCTTGTGCAGCAGAGACACCTGTGGTGCCATGGACTTGGCTCCTGCTGCTTTCCCCTGAGAATTTGTCTCCCCCAACAGTATCCAACATGGTATATCTGTTAGAGAGGGGGATGGACACAGGGAACTCCTGCACTACCTGCCTTCCTCTACTCTGCCTGGTCCCAATGGATCCATCCCCTTTCTACCTGTTCAGGCTTTACCTGCAGTGTGACCACCTCACAATAATCTCTGCATCATAGATACTCCACAGTGAATCCACCCGTAGCTCCAGCTCCGAAATGTGGTTGGCCAGTAGCTGCAGCTGGACACACTCCCTGTACACATGGTCACCAGGGTCACTGGAAGTGTCCATGGCTTCCCACATAGCACAGGATGAGCATGTCATGGGTGCGAGCTCTGCTGCCATGACTTCCCTTTAAATTAAACTCATTAGGTACTCCCTTTAAAGAATACTAACTATGCCAGGGGCCTTATTCCACTCCAAACACTCCGACTACAGTCCAAAGTCCTCACCTTATTTTATTTAAGCTAATGGACAGCAGCAGTTTAATTAGCAGAAAACGTAATAGAAGTACTCACCTGACTTTACTCACCAATCAGCTGCCTCTCCTGTGTCGCGTCACTTTTTGAATCGTGACATCACTTGGAACTCCACCACCTGTAAGGCCCTGAGGGTATGCCTCTCCTTTCTGGTCTCGGCCTCTGTTTTTCACACCCTTTCATATTGCTTTCGCTGGCCTCTCCTATCCGGTCTAAAACCCACCTTCTTCCAACCCTAACAAAAACTTTTAGTTCATTGCTAAATGAAAGAAAGACTAGACTTTAGATAGAATTTAACCCTTAACCTCCCTCAGTCACCAATCTCCAAATGAAGCTCTCTACTGCGGCCAAACACAGCACTCCAGTGCAGACGTCCTCCGTGGCAGCCTTCCAAGGGCTGCCTGGGCCTTTTTTAAACTGGCCGCTGGGTCGCCATTGTCCCGGCGGCCGACAGGTCCCCGCCCCCGTTTGGTCCTTCCCGGCCACTGCAGAGCTGCGTTCGACGCTGGGCGGGCCTGTGAAGTTGCAGTTGGGGCCCGATCGTGGGCGGCGGTCAGTTTCACGGCCGCTCCTGGGTCCGCCCGCCACACCTACCCGGCGAGGGGAAAATCCTACCCAAAGATTAATACTTCATTAAAATCCTCACATATACTGCTTTAGGCACCAGAATGTTTAGAGCACACAGTGCTCAATGCTATTTATAACTCATGTTCCTCAGAGGTTAATGTTAATGGTGTCAGGGCCACCTCTTATACTGTGCACTTTCATAGAAGGAGCTAACAAATTCCATTGTTTGGTTGTTAGCACCAGGGCCTCCAAGTCTAAAGTATAATTTTAGCTCTTATTAACACATTTTGATTCATGAATGTGATTTGGTTGTTAACAATGTGGTCTTGTGGAGCACTGTTTGGGTGTCAGCACTGGTCTATATTTCTACATGTGACTCTGTGCTTCTTTACTTCCTTATTTTTTTTGCTTTATCAGTTAAAAAGAACAAGGAGGAAAATCACAGACCAAAGGCAAATTAAAATTATGGGGTGAGGGGAATATCCTACAAACTTGGTCCCCATAGCACTGGCTTCTGTTTCTTTTAGAGAAAGATGTCTCAGAAAAGTTGTCAAACAATTAGTGTTTAAGGAGATGCACCAGAACATATGGACAGACTGAGCAGCACTTGCTGAACAATCCTGAGTGTGCTAATAGTGCCACTAACAACCAATTTAAGATAATCAGTTGAGCTTGTAACATAGCTCATTTACACTTGCTGGAAGTGACATACATTCAGATGCAGGGACCCATTCTCTGCAAGCAAAAGGAATATCTTCAAGCCTTACACCATTTTTGAATTGCACAAGAGCTTGGGGAGCTTATTGCTTCCTGTTGCTTTTGAAGCAACGTCTCAGTCAATCAGAGTTGGCTTGCCAACCAGTCAGCACCCCCATAGTACGAACTGTTGCAATTGTTTGAAATTTGGCATTCTTGCATTTGTCCTGATGAGTGCAAGATGTAAATCTTCAACAACATGTCTCTCTTTTCAGCAATATTCAAGATGGGCATTAATATGTTTTCAGTCGTTTTCAGGATGTTGCAGTCTTTTCCTAAATAGTCATCTGAAGTTAAAATTTGATTTTCATGGTTAACAGGACAATAGCAGATCAGCTGAGAAGGAAAGTTGCTTTCATGCACCAAATCTGCTCACTGGAATTGCATTGCATACAAAATCAAAGAACCTGTTATTATCTCCAATCTTTTCTGTTTGATGTTGACAATTCTAAGATAGATATAGTCCATGAGCGGGAACTTGAGGGCTGAAGCAAGTCTGTTCTCCAACATGTTCACACAATTAATCTAAGTCCATAGGGGAGCTTTCTTTGTAATTCATCATTCATAAGTCAGAGAATGTACTTTGAGATTTCTTCCTCTTATGTGAAAGATAGAAATGCAGTTTGTACAAATTGTCTAAAGCATGTTGTCTCGGTCTCTTCCTTCCCATTATAGATGGCAAGGTTCTTTAGTGAGATTCCATCCATAGTTTCAGATGATTCTGTCCAGGGTCATTCCAAATAAATCTTCTAAGGATTTTGCAGAAATTCCCCCCCCCCTCCCCATATTCTTTTCAAATGATTTAATTCTAAATGGCAAGATCTTCAATGTTTTTTGACATCATGTTCCAGGATCTTTTGACCAGCTTTCCACAGAAAGGTTTGGGGGAACAAAAGTTACCTTTAAATGTGCATGAAGGCATATTATTTCTACTGGTCAATGAGTCTGTATGTCAGGGGTATAAATTGAATATCATGGCAAAAAGAAGGGAGAGATTAAGTGATTTTGTTTTTACACAGTGGGATGTTAGGACATGCAATACTCTACCTGAAGCAAAAGTGGAAGTGGAATCCATAATAACTTTTCAAAAGCAATTTCAAAATGGAAAAAAATACAAGAATACAGCGAAGGGCAAGTGAATGGGATTAAGTGGTCAGCTCTTTCAGAGAGCAAGTACAAGCTGAATAGACTCTTTCTGCACTGTAAAGATGAATTATTCTCAATCAATTGTCTAGGTAACGCAAGAGATAGGAGAAAGTCTGAATAGAATCAGACTGGGGATCTCCGAGGAAGTCAGTAAGCAGAATAAGCAAGGCAACTAGTTTTGAGTTTTCAGGAAAATATGGACAGGGTCATAAGGTGCAATCCATAAAACATTGATAAAAATTCCAGCATCCGGTGTAAGTGGCGCAGATTTCGACAGTCAGGAGTCATTCCTGGCCTTGATTATCAGGAATAGGCATAGCACTAGCCTGTGGCATTCATGGAAAAATTGGAGAATGGTATCTCCAAAAAAGGATTAAAAATCCTGAAATCCCATGTAATATAAATAGCATTTGACTTATCCAGTCAGTGTGCATCATGGGCCTTGATAATTAAATGCAGAACAAAAGTAGATGCAAACCTGACTTGCCAAACACAAACAACAGCTGGTATTTATATAGCGCCTTTAATGTAATAAAACATCTAAGGCACTTTACAGCAGCATTATAAAATAAAATATGACACCGAGCCACATAAGGAGATCTAAGAGTAGATGACCAAATGTTTTGTTGAAGAGGCAGGTTTTAAGGGATGTCTTAAAAGAGGAAAGCGAGGCGGAGAAGAGAAAAGGTTTAAGGAAGAATTCCAGCTATTAAGCCCTAGGCAGCTGAAGGCACGGCCACCAATGGTGGAGTGATTAAAAGCAGGGATGCTCAAGATGTCGGCGTTAGATGTGTGCAGATATCTCAGTGTGTTCCAGGACTGGAGGAGATTAAAGACATAGGGAGGGGGCTAGGTCATTGAGGGATTTGAAAACAATGGGAAATGAAGAACTGCTGAAACCAAAATAGGATTAATGTTAGAATCTTTTAAAAGATTGTGCTCGAGATATGGACAATGCTAGCTGAGTCACATTTATTGGCCGTATCTAGTTGCCCTGATAAAGTAGGTGAATCTTCTTGATGAATTACTCTTGCCCTTCTGGTGATGTTGCTCGCACAATGACATTAGGTAGACAGTGCCAGGATATTGACCCGCTAACGATGAAGAGATATATCCATTTGGATAACTTGAGGGTGATGGTCTTCTGAGACATTGCCGCTCTTATCCATTTTGCTGGTGGAGAGTCACAGGGAGGGAGGTGAGTAGTGGTTTGCATCCTGTAGATCATGTTGTCGAAAAGAATGCTGAAAAGCTACACTGTGGCTATGTAGCTGCATGCACTAATCTTTAGAAAATACCTTATGCTCAAGGAAGACAGGTAATGTAATTCACATGTATTCTATCTATTTAATACATGGCTGCCACCATTCAGTAACAAAGGAAGCAAAACGCTTCTGATGATCAAATAAAAAATCACGCACTTTGCTTTTGGTTTTAGCATTTTACTAGCAAATGCACAAACGGCTAACATATGCATGCATATCTTGTGCAACTATGAGGGTTCAGATCACATGCCCAATGATGGTGTCAATTATTTATTTACCAATTAGAAATGCAATTAGCCACATCTGGATTCCTAATGACCTATGTATGGCCAGCAGCCATTACATTGCTGACTTATCGATGATGGAGGGACCTTGAGGGTTCAGATAGTGAACTACTACTTATAAATATTCCTTTTAGAACTCGCTACTGTAGCCTTGACCTTGATTATGGCTACACTAGTTAAAGTTCTAGTCATGGGGTCCCTCCCACAATGGGCAGAATCTTCCACTCTGGGCCTGAGTTCTGTGGTGGGAGTGGGTGGTTACGCACTATCGTGTCCTTCCTGCCTCATTATTTCTGCATGTGCGCGGTTTACATTGAGTCTTGTGCAGAAAGTCGGTCATCCTGCCGCCCTGTCCAGGGGCCATATTTAAAAGGCAGCCGGACAGCCCTTCATTAATGATGCCAGGGTCCTTGCAGAAAGACGTGCCACAGGAGACAGCAACCTCTGGCCCCACAATTCTGCGATGTTTCCCTTGAGAATCTCCTCCAGGCCATCGAGGAAAGGCCGGATGGCCTCGCTTCAAGGGATGGCAGCAGGAGGCCCTCTTATCTGACCACGGCAGCCTGGGAAGAGGTCGACAGGGTGGTCAGCATCCAGGGGGGTCCAAAGGAGGACCGCCCTGCAGTGCAGGGAATGAGTTAGGGATCAAACCTGCTCCACTAGGGTAAGTGATCCTTCTACTCCCTCCAAACTCACATCAGCACTCATTTTGTGATTCCGTCATGTGATGTGGGCATCACTGTCTAGGCCAGCATTTTTATTGCCCATCCCTAAATGCCCTTGAGAAGGTGATGGGTTGCTGCCTTTGTGAACTGTTGCAGTCCGTGTGGTGTGCTGTTAGGGAGGCAACTGCAAGATTTTGTCCCAGCTACAGTGAAGGCACCGCCATGGGGTGTGGAGTAGAGGGCAACTTGCAGGTGGTGCCATTGCCATGCGGCTACTGCCCTTGCCCATCTAGCTGGTAGAGCTCACAGGTTTGGAAGGTGACAGCAAAGGTGAGTTGCTGTAGTGCATCATGTTGATGGTACATACTGCTGCCATTGTGCGTTAATGGTGGAGGGTAGTGGATGAGGTGTCAGTCAAGCAGACTGCTTTGTCCTGGTTGGTGTTGTGCTTGAATGTTTATGGAGCTGCAGTCATCCAGAAAAATGGAGATTATTCCATCACACTCCTGATTTGTGGCTCGTACATTGTGGCATGGCTTTGGCTGGGGGGTGGGGCGGGGGGGGCGGGCGGTGGTGGTCAGGAGGTCAGTTATTAGCCACAGAATTAGCAGCCTATGATCTGCTCTTACATCAAATGTGCTCACAAGCCATCTATCTCTCCATCTGAGCAGCAGGCTGCCAAGCCGGCAGGTGAGGATAGGTACCATGCTTGTGCCGAGGGCAAGGATAGGCTCCCCCAAGAATCCAGTGAGGAAGCATGCATTATTCCGAGAACTTAGGAATAGCAAGGCGATTGATGTGTGCAATGTTTGAGCTAGCCTTGGCAGTCACTCATTCTCTATTGTCTCCATTCGAGGTGACAGCAGGAACAGGGGGAGTCCAATGTCCACCACAGAAGATATCCCCAGCCACCAGGACACCTAGGAGGAGGAAGACAACGATTTCACGTCTGTCGAGCAGTCACAGCATTCACATACCCACCCACCCCCCCCGCCCCCCCCACCAGCCCAGAGACATACGCCTCAATGGGTCATCGATCTAGTTTTGGCTTGGGTTCACACTCTGGTGGTCACCTCGCACACACATGGCATAGGCAGTGACAGCCAAGGTCTTTGGCACTTGGAGGAGTGCTGGAGAAGAGGCCCCTGCTAAGTCAGAGTCAGATGATGAGCTTCTGGATGTGGACATAGAAAGGTGCTGGAGGTTCACAGACACACACGGGAACTGCAGTAAGAGGCCATCAACAAAGTGGCACAAGAGACAGAGGAGTCCATCAGCGTGCTCTCTAATGTTATGGCTCTGGCATGTGAGTGCATGGAAGTCTCCATGGGAAGGATGGCAGATGCCATTGGCACCCAGGTCCAGCCGAACGCACAGTTTCTGCTGGATATGCGCTCGGACTTGCACTCCATTGCCATAGCCATGTGGCCTTTCAGCTGTGGCTGGGCAAGTGGGTGACGGGGCACCTTGACCTCCCTCCAAGTGCCCCTTCTCCTCAAGGAGTCAGGGAGGGGGCCTTCGGGTACCCAAAGGGTGGAGAAGCATCAGGCGGACACCCCGGGGGCCTCTGCTCAGGACACTCCAAGGGTATCCAGGCACTCCCATTCCCCTCTGCCTGTGGCTCCATCAGCTCCAGCTGCTCAGGCTGCCGACCTTCAGAGGGCACCCGCCAAAGTTATCACAGATGAGAGGGCATAGTATCAGCAAGCTGCCTCCAACTCTGCTGTGGATGATGGGGACCCACCCAGACAAAGTGGTAGAGGCAGAAAAATTAATATGTTTTGAATGAACACTGGTGGCATGGGGGTACAATCATTGTATATGGTTTTGGCATGTGCAAATATATGTTAGTTTGCACTGGTTAGAAGTCTCCTGGATTCATTCTTGCGTCTGGTTATTTTAATGGTTGCACACACTCCACCCTTTCCAGGTGAAGGACATCCTGAGGGACCAAGGATGGGTGTCCTTCCCCATAATACATGTCTGCTCATGGAGACATCGCTCTTTGACAAGGGTGATGACAGCCATGGGCGAGAAGCCTCCTGCTCACATTATTTCACTTGCCTCTACTGCCCTTGAGATTCTTTGGAGAGACCATTGCCTTGTCATAATAGAAAGACTAAGCACATGAGCCCTTGTCAGGCAGGTCCATTCCTCCAGAAGGATGGAGGCTAGCAGTTGCGAGTTGGCTGCCATTCACCTGCTTGCCCCTTGTAGGCATCTACTTCCTAACTCTGACTGGAGGCGATGGCAAATGGCTCAGAGTGAATGGCAGCTCTATACCTTGCTAGGATCTTGTTGTAATGAGAACCCTCTGGGCCAGACCTGCTGCTGTGTGGGATGGCGGGACTGACATATGAGGAGAGATTGAGTCGGTTAGGATTATATTCACTGGAGTTCAGAAGAATGAGGGGAGGATCTCATAGAAACCTATAAAATTCTAACAGGACTAGACAGGATAGATACAGGAAGGATGTTCCCGATGGTGGGGGAGTCCAGAACCAGGGGTCACAGTCTGAGGGTACGAGGTAGACCATTTAGGACTGAGATGAGAAGTTCCTTCACCTAGAAAGTGGTGAGCCTATGGAATTTGCTACCACAGAAAGTAGTTGAGGCCAAAACATTGTATGTTTTCAAGTAGGAGTTAGATGTAGCTTGTGGGGTGAAAGGGATCAAAGGGTATGGGGAGAAAGCAGGAGCAGGCTATTGAGTTGGATGATCAGCCATGATCATAATGAATGGCGGAGCAGGCTCAAAGGGCCGAATGGCCTACTCCTGCTCCTAGTTTCTATGTTTCACCATATAGTGAGGATTTCAAAATCACAAGGCTCTCAGACGGTCTCCACATGATTATTAGGGTTTCCCTTTAGTTGTCCAATTGTGCTAACCAGCTTCACCCCCCAAGATGAACCTTCTCCCACTTTGATGTTTTGAAGTTGGACATCAAGGGCGTTGCCTTGCTGTTGAGCTGCCTTTTCAAACTCTCTCCACCACCTTTTACCCTCCCTCTGTCACCCACCCTTGATACACCCCCATGTGACCTTCACTCTTCCGTCTGTAACCCTTGAACCTCCCCACAATGCCCTGGGCACAATTACCATTAACCTGGACATGCCTTCCCTCTCGATGAGCCCACACCATCACACTGCCCATGCTCATTCTTATTCTACCCACTCCCATTATCTATGCCACCATTCTTGTCCCTCTCAATGACCCACCCAATGAGAACTATACCAAGCACACCCAAACCCTGACCACCCCTCTCCCTACCACATCCTACTTCCCCCTCTCATTGTAACTTTGTTCCATCAATACCTTCAGTACTCCAACCAGTACTCCATTGAGCACTCCGTATAAAACACTCAACCCTTCCCTACCATCACCACCCCCTTCCCCGCTCATATCATCCCTTTCCCACTTACACCAGCCCTCTCTTTATGCCTTCAACCCCTCTCCCTTTATTCCTTCAACCCCCTCCTCTCTTCGATCCTTCAACCCCCTCCTCTCTTCAAGCCTTCAACATCCCCCCCCTCGAGCCTTCAACAACCCCTCCGGCCTTCAACACCTCCTCTTTGAGCCTTCAGCACACCTCCCTTTGAGCCTTCAACACCTCCCCGTGAATGTTCAACAACCCCCTCGCGCCTTCAAAACACCCCCCCCAGCCTTCAATACCTCCTCTTTGAGCCTTCAAAACCCCCCTCTTTGAGCCTTCAACACCCCCCCAGCCTTCAACCCCACCCCCAGCCTTCAACACCCCTCCTCGAGCCTTCAACACCCCCTTTTGAGCCTTCAGCAGCCCCCCCGAGTCTTCAACACCGCCCCTCCCTTCGAAAATTCAGCACCCCCCTTTGAGCCTTCAGCACCGTCCCCCCGAGCCTTCAACACCCCCTTTCTTCAAGCCTCCTCACCGCCCCCACCTTGTGTACCATCTCCTGTCATCCTCACCAGTGGTACAAACAGCGTGACTAACCAGTAAGTCCTATAAGTCTCGCTCGCAGGGTGCACACCATGTTTGTTAAGTCGGGTAACTGAGTGGCTAAATTCCTGCTGCCAGGGTGGAAGGTTTGACAGGGCCACAAGATTCCTGGCCTGGAATTATTGGCCTGGTGATGCACACTCATGAGATGCAAAGGGGGGTTCCTGACAAACTTCAGCGGGAATGCTGACCCGCCATGAACCCACGAGGAAGTCAGGGGAAACATGATTGCGACCTTATTTCCTGATGTCGGAAACCTGATTTTTGGGCTCCCACCACTTCATCCTCCTCCACCTGCACCACGATTCCCGCCAGTGATGGGAGGGGAAGATTCCGCCCATTATGTTGATGGTAGGAACTAAGCAATGATGTTACTGTTAAGGCTCAGGGAAAAGATGATTTCGTTTAAGATGGCCATTACCTGGAAGTTATGTGTCACCGGTCAGCCCAAGCCTGGATGTTTGATTGAAGTGCCTGAGCAGCATTCAGAGCACACTGCAAGTGTTTGGAATGGGTAATGAAATAGAAGCCTACGTTCAAAACTTCAATTTTTCTCTCTTGTGACTGTCTCCCCCCTCCACTGATCTCTATCCCGCGGTGAGGACAATGCAGATGTTCAACGGCAGCGGTTCCTCACTAGCTGCTATTGCCAGAAACTGCAGCTCCTGCTCCACTCCCTGCCAAAACCCTGCTGCCTATGGTCAGAATTTTCAAGTCGGTGAGCGAGGGTGGGTCCCGCTTGCTGAAATGTAAAAATGACGCGCGGTGATGTTGGGCGTGCGTCATTCAGATCTTGAGTTCGGCGGGCGCACACCGGAGTTGGCTGTGCACCCGCCAAACTGTCAAAGGCCTATTAAGGCCGTTTAAACACCCATTAAGCCAATTAACTGAGCTGCCCGTCCAACCTTAAGGTTGGTGGGGGTGGGGGGGGGGGGTGCAGGCGAAGAACCCAGGCGGCCTTTGCATTTATCATGAAACCTTATCCACCAGGCGGGTAAAATGGCAGCTATCAGCTATGCGCCTGCCTGTGCCCACCCCCTGTCCAAAGCACCCCCCCCCTCAACGGGGAGAAAATTCTCCCCGATGTGTGACAAGAGTGATCGAGAGCACAAAAGACAAAATGTTCAAATGAGCTTATTTTATACTATCAGGCACTGTCACTGCTTTCACTGTGGAGAATTGTACCATCCGCCCCATTGTTCAGCTTAAGGTATCTTATTAATCTGAGAAACGACCATATCAATCACAATGGTCTGCATTCCTAACATGCAGCACCGAGCTGAGACACCGCCCTGCGGAATGAGAGTCCTTCTAAGGTTGAAATTTCCCAGTTCCAAGGAGGCGGCTTTGGATACAGGGACATGTGGAAATTCGGATAGCGGTACGTGGGGATAGCTCACCGACACTGACCCGCTCATGTGAGAATTTCTCAGTCGTGAACTGGGACCAAAATCGGCAGCCCGCTACACAAAGGCAGGCAGCCAATTAGGGCAATTAAGGCCCCACTTGGGGGCCGTTTTCCCAAAGGTGGACAGCAGTTCCTCACCATCAACATGGCCTCCCAATGATTGTGAGGCCTGGTAGTCCCTTGGAAGCTGGGTGGGGTGGGGTGGGGGGTGGGGGGGGGGGGGTGCGGGTGTGTGGAATCATTGGTGCCAGAGGCTCCATACTCCAATCAAGGGGCTGAAAGGATGGAAAGGCCGCAGTCACAGCCAAAACCAATCCTTGGAGGGGGTTCCTCCTCCACCCAGATGGCCCTACCAGCTATCGGCCTCTTCATTCTCAAATGTGGGCAAGGCATCCGAGAGTCCCTCCATTTTGAGACATTCTCGTGTTTGCCATTCTGCATCAGCAGTGCCCATCTCTCCTCGTCTGCTGTCTTTAATAGGATGGCGAACATGGCCTCTTACTTAACTCGTCGCCTCCCATAGAACCAAGCCAGCAGATGTGCTGCCAGCAAGCAGGGGCTTGGGGCACACATACAGTCCTGACCTCAGAGTCATTACCCTGACAGTCTTTCACATGCTCCTGTGAGACATACAGAATGGTAGAAGGATAACATAATTATAACTATCCAGTGGACCAGGGAATGGATAGCGCTGGGAAAAGTGTTATAAATACAAATTGGAATTTTAAGCTATCAAGGTTGCAATGCTGTAAATTGTTATTAATGGAAGTTGATTAGCACCACAGAAGGTCAGCAGCTTGGAAATAGGCCATTTGGCCCATCACGTTTGTCCCAGATCTTTGCTGGAGCACCCCAAAACCAATCCCTCTGCCCTTTAGAGCCACAACAGTATACAGCACAGGAAACAGGTCACTCAATCTATCAGGCAAACCAACTCCAGTTTCTTCACATAGTTTAGTAAGTCTGGTCTTCTTTCTGTTGTCAACATCTGATGAACGACTTTGAGTTGCAGGCCTCTCTGACAACTGCTGCAGGGACAGTAAGGGTTCATGATTGTTGATAAATGAAAGAACTGTAATGGGGTGAGATTCTGTGGCTGTTTCCCAGAAATGGAGCTGCTAACATTTTCTGGCACTGACAACTTTGCAATATTTCTTCAGCCCAAATAGAGATATTTGTATCATGATCAGTAAAAGACATTTTTGACTGCCTCTCATCCTCATCAAAATAAATAAAAGCTGGTCTATAGCAGGAGCAATGGCTGTCTGAAGGTTAATATCTGTAGAGAAAGATGACAGCCGAAATTGAAGGCTGAAATGTGTGACTATAACAAGTATCTGAGCTGGCCAAGGCCAGAGCCAAGCAGGCCGTACTTTTTGTCGGAAGCCAATAAAATTTGTGTTGGCTTGAGGGCCAAATGGTCTCTTAAGTAAAATTCCTTTCCAGTTAGGAGTCATAGCCACTGTGCCAGTGGGCTTCACGCCAATCTCTTTGACACCTCTTGCTCTGCTGAAGAGCTAAACCCACGGCCAAGTGAGATGACAACATGATAACCGATTATGTTTGTCATGGAGATTTCTATTATGGTTTAAAATGGTAACCATTCCAAGTAAAAGGGAAGCCCACAGGAAGCCAAAGACTAAATGTCACTGGCTCAAAACTAGTTCTATAAGTTAATTTTGGGGAACAGGGAGCTGTTAACTCTACCTCCTGTTGGGCTGCTCGTTCTTTGCCACAGAAAATGGTGCCAGGAATATTTTGCAATCCAGACCCAGGTAGCCCATAAAGAAAATCATAAAATGAATAAAGAGTAAGAAACAACAGCAAACAAAATGAACAGATGCCACACACTTTAATAATAAATTAGTATTCATCCACAGTTACTAGAGACCATATTGATTAGCAATCACATAATCCAGTTTGGCGCAGTTTCCTTATAATAAATAACAAGTAAATTGGGAGTAAACCTTTGTGCATATGGTACAATACTTTACTTTGATGCATTAGACTTTTTTGTGCTCAATTTTTAACATTCCAACTTTCTGTTGCAAATAAAGCTTTGGACTGAATATACAGATTTTTTCCCCCCCACAGGGTACTTACTACTGTGTATTCTACTTAAAATTCACAAACAACATAATACCAAATCCTTAACTAGAATTAATGGGATATATGATAATGCTTGACGTATATTTTGGTCATTACTGTTTTCATCTTAAAGCTTAATTTGTCAGTAAACCTGGTTTGAGAAATAAATCATCACCTTGCAAATAACAATAATTTTTAACAACTAGAGACTGGAGTCCAAGTATAACAAAATATCATTCTCTTCCACACAGTTCAATCTTGCATAATACTGTCTTCAGGATAAATATACTACATGAGGTGTATTTGTGGATAGGTGCAAGTGTAGAATTTGGAAGAATTTTTGTTTTGTTTTTGACTGGGGTTTGGATTATTGTGGGAGTCACTGCTTTAATATTTTGATTAGGCTGGTTACTGAATCAATTGTTACTTCACTTTCAGACTGAGCATCAGGACATCATTTTCCAAGACCCCATGCAATTAGCATGGGTCTCACACGTTGGCTTATCGGAAAATCAGGACTGCATTCCCGGCTGTCTACTAAATCCAGTGAAGGGGCATCTTGGAAAATTTATCCCATGGAATCTAATTTTCCTCTCTGCACTATGGGTGCAACAGCATTTGTGAAGAGGCAAACTGTTTGCATTCCTTAGCTACATAGCTAGGCTGCCGGCTGACTTTCTGGTCTCGCTTCTCTTCACTGAAGGAGATAAGAAGATGTTACCTTGGCTCCATTGGCATATTTTTCACTATGTTTTGGCCAGGTTTTAAGTAAGCTAAGATTGGTGGAATGAACTTGTTCTGGACAATGTCAGCAAAAATGCTTGACACATTTTTATGAAACTTCCTTTCTGTTATTTTACTGGAGGTGTGACCCAATGTGTTGGACTGTCCGTTAAAATGGCAGACAGAGGGATTACATCTGAACCAGTCAAACATCTTAATACAGAGGCTGCTTTTACAACACATAGGAAATGTGGAGGCTGACTTTCCATTGGGCCACAGATCAGGTGAGCAATGCCCAGGGTGTCCTCCCCACCTGCTCAATGAGCAGGCAGGATGTCCAATCAATTCTGACAGGCAGCTTGTCGATTGTGGGTTCATTGGAAACCTGGCGAGTCCTGGTGGAGCCAAGCCAGCAGCATTAAATAAGGGGCTGGAGAGCTACCACAAAGCAGGGTGGTGGTTTGGATGGTCTGGCTGTGGGTGAGGAGGAGTATTCCTTAATACTCATGAGTTTGCCTGGAGCAATTTTCAAATGGCCTCCATCGGTTCCTTGAGGATCTGCTGGTTAGGCTGTGCTACATCCAGTGCAAGCTAACCTTTGGAAATGCTAAAATTTCATCAGGGTCCTCTCCAGGTCATAGGACCCCCAATTTGAATAGATTATTAAGTCTCCCTCTTGTTCTAAGTCAGAAGTCTAGCTGCCTAAATTGAAAACTGCATCAAGGGGGGCTTAGGCAACATGCCAGCAGAGAGTATTTTTTAAGGTTTCATCTTGCTATGTAATGCAGTAGTGAAGTGAAAATACCTGGTGTTAGTGCAGCCGACTCTAACGTAAAACAGCCAGGACTCACTGAGATCGGTGGTCCAGTTTTAATGAAGCTTCACACAGCTATTCGTCCAGTTTTTTTCAACCCAAAATTCCTGTCGGTGAGTGGGGTAAAAAAGATTTCCCTCCCCAGGTTATTATTTTGCTCAGTTTTTGGGCAACAACCTGCGAGAGGAAAAATATCCCACCCTTCACTTGGAAGAATGAAAAGGTTGATGGCTCTTAAAATTCCTTGGCAATGGCTTCATATCGAGAAGTAAGGGCAAATGGCTGTGTGAGCATCCTCAATGGGCAAATCTCTTCACAATAAGTGAACATCGGGCTTTTCATATTAAGTGCGAAAAATATCCGATCTCTATTTACTCACAGTAAATGAAACAGTGTTTCTCCTCAGATTGTTCCATTTGCCAGTTGTGGCAAGAAGTAGGCATGGGCATTAGGTGCTGCTCTTTGCTTTATACTGGAGGACTTTCTGCTCCACGTAGTGAACGAAAGAAAATAGGGCCCACAAGCGAACATTCCTAAACGTCAGCCTCTCTCTTCATTAAATAATTTACAGCATTTTAAGATCCTGAATCATGGGCTGTATTGTATAAATATTTTAACAGGTTAAAGAAGTGAGATTCAGCACTAAAAGGTTTCTAAATTGAGGTCAAGGGGACACAACGTATAGGACCACGATGGAAAAGAACAGGGGAGAAGATGAGGTAAATAATTGAAAAAGTGATCATGGGCTTGTTATTTAAAAGTCTTTAAACTGAGATGTCAGAGCTTGATGATGACCCTCCCAAACTAAGGTCTGTTGTAAAGCAGTGAGTTCAGTCAGCCTGCAGTTGTTTTTAAGAGTATGTGAAGTATTAATCAATCCTCAGGTAAATTGCTGAGGCTCCAGAATTGGAACAAGCTGGAAACCACGTCTGGATTCTTTTTGCAAAGGACAAAACTAATTTCAGTAACTCTGAACGCATTTTGTTCATTATCTACTAATAATGCAGTCTCTTTTGACCAGGATGCCAATACACAGGTGGGCCTGCACCCTGTGAGGCAGCAGCGTCTGCAGGATATTGAGAAAGCTCAGAGTTGGAGAGAGAAATCTCTCAGTTGTGTCGCTAAGGCTGCTCAATAAATATTGAATTTCTAGTTCACTGCCAATCTTTACTGAGAGTGACTGGATCTCGAATCAACTGACCTCCTTTATTGCACGTTCAGTATTACAGTAAGATCCTGTCAGCGTTCTGTTACCCAAAGACACTGCACCTAAGTGTCGCTTACGTTAAATGTAGTCGATTCGAAAGCAATAGATACACAGACACCACCAAGAATGTAAACGTGAACATGCTAACTTATATAGAAAGTTTTGCAATTTTCCAACAAAATAATGTGCGTAGGAACAGAGACTAAAAGGGGAGGAAGTAACTGACACACCAAGAAGTCACACTGAAACTTGAACAAAAATTATGCTGAAAAATAAATTAGAATGGTAATGATTTTTAAATACATTATGCAAAGAATTTGTGAGATGACAGACTGATGGCTTCAGTACAGTTTCATGCCAATGGCATGCAGCTGGTGAGAGGATAACTGTAATGTGATGGAAGCTGTTCAGGTAAGGGCAGGCGCACTTTCAGGATCCAAATCCCTCAGCTGGAGGGGCTCATTACTTACTCCTGTCTCATATATGGGATTGTCGAATGCTGATTCCACGGTGATGTGGTTGTAGGGGTGAGGACCGGCCAGTGGCAGCCTTAGTGTGGACTTTCCCTGGTACCTGGGAAGAGAAATGAAGTAAAAGAGGCCATCTCAGCTTAGTCAAATCTCTTCATGGAGAAAGAACATTGCAAGTCAGACAGAGGCTACAAAAATGTTGTCACAGAAATTGAATGTTAATGGACTCTTACACTACAATAGCAACTGCATTAATGCAACACCATTATTGTGGTAAAACATCCTGGGCCCTTCACAGGGGTGTCAACAAATAAAATCTGACACTGAGCCAGAGAAGGAGGTACTAGGACAGATGTGTAAAAGTTTGGTTGAAGAGGCAGGTTTGAAGGAGTGTTTTTAAGGACGAGTGAGAGAAAAAGAGAAGTGGAGGGATTCAGGGAGGATATTCCAAAGCCCATGGACTAGGCAGCTGAAGGCACAGCCCCAACGGTGGAGCAATTAAAATCAAGCAAGCACAAATGGCCAGAATTAGAGGGGCAGAGGAATCTCAGAAAGTTGGAGGGGTGGAGGAGATTATAGAGGTAGAAAGGTACGAGGTCATGGAGGGATTTGAAAAAAAGGATGAGAATTTTAAAACCGAAGCACTGTCAGACAGGGAACTAACACTCTACGGGTCAGTGAACACAGGAGAGATGAACACGACATGATACAGGATAGGATATGGGCAGCAGAGTTTTGGATAAGTACAAGCTTATGAGGGTGCAATGTCAGAGGTGGGCCAGGAGAACATTGAAAAAAAATCACATCTAGAGGCACCATAAGGAAAGGATGTAGGTTTTAACAGCAGAAGAGAGGAGGCTGGACAGAAACAATCAGCGCTGACAGGGAATTCAGTTCTACCTGAGCTTACCAGTATTTGAGATTTTGTTTATAAACTGTGCTGTTGATAAACAACAAGGAGATGAGTCGCACAGAGCAGAAAGGGTTCCAGGTTTGATCACTGGTTTGGATTGAGCTTATTGATCTAAGGCATGGCGGTGGTATGGGTCTCATAATTGGCTTTGGTGCTCTTGTGTTGGTTTGGGGAAAATTAGATATGTTTTCCATCCCTGATTGTTAATGGCTGCTGGAATTGTGCTTGGCTGGATTCAAACGAGGGTGCAAATGAAGTCAAGGCGGGAGTTGTATTTTAAAAGTGCCACCCTAGGACTGAAAGCTGGCTTGCAAGGTGAGATTTCCAGTTCATCAGGAGACGGAACAGAGTTTGATGTGATTACATTATCAGAACAACCATATCAAATATTGACATTCTGTTGAGGTGGACTTTCTAATGATGAAATTCCCGATGAGACAACTCGCTGAACAGGAAATTAGGCGGACTTCCTATGGGCTTGCGCCTTACCCTTCCTCTTCTCCCTTGACTTTCCTGTATTCATTACATTTAGGTGATCTAATATACTCTGGCGCAGGATTAGGAAAACGCATCCAATGCCTGGCACAGGCAGAAGTAAAGAAAATGAACACCAGATTGTTTAAAATGACAACTTTCAATTTTTAGCCTAAAGCACGTTAGTGATGAATATTCTCCCAATTTGCTCTGATTTACTTCTTTGAAAATTTGAGGCAAATTTTAAAGCAGTTTAACTTAAAGGTAAAAGCGAAATACTGTGGATGCTGGAAATCTGAAATAAAAACAGAAAATGCTGGAAAAACTCAGTAGTTCTGACAGCATCTGTGGAGAGAGGAACAGAGTTAACGTTTTGAGTCCGTATGACCCTTCTTCATACAGACTTCTTACCTCAGGGATGGGACAGAAGAGGGGTCATACAGACTCAAAACGTTAACTCTGTTTCTCTCTCCACAGATGCTGCCAGACCTGCCGAGCTTTTCCATCATTTTCTGTTTTTGTTTCAGTTTAACTTAAACCTACTCAAATCAAGGGAGAGGGGAGGCATTGGTAATGTGACTGGACTCATAATCCACAGGCCTAGGCTAATATCCTTGGGACTACAGGCTCGACCCCCACCAAGGCAGCTGGTGAAATTTAAATTCAATTGATTAACAAAAATCTGGAATTGAAAAACTTCCTCCCCTTTGGGCGGGAGCTTCGGGAGCGGGTCCGAGTGCCGCCATTTTGCGTGGGCGGGCCAATTAAGGCCCGCCCAGCATGATGCACACCCGGAAGTGCTTAGTGCTACCTGTGCGGGGGGAGGGGGGGGATGAGGAGGGAGAGTCGGGGCTCTTTGGCACATGGTGCGCGAAAGAGGGCAGAAATCTCCAAGGCACAGAGCTGCCTCGGGGAGGTTAATTTGATTTGGAGAGCTTGAAAAAAAAAAAATTTAAAAAATTGTTCAGGCATGTCTCCTCATGTGACAATGTCACATGAGCGGGGACATGTCAATGAATTTTGCTGAAAATTTTTTTATTACGGTTATAAACCCTTCACGAAACCTCATCCCGCCCGTGGATGAGGTTCCGTGATAAATGCGAAGGCCGCCTGGGCTCTTCTCCTGGCCCACCCCCACCCGCCGACCTTAAGGTTGGACGGGCAGCTCCGTTAATTATTTCAATTGGTATTTAAATGGCCTTAATAGGCCTCTGACAGTTCGGCGGGCGCGTAGCTGACTCCCGGTGCGCGCCGGCTGAACTGAAGATCGAAATGATATGTGGTGACATCGGGACACACGCGGGCATCATTTTTCACACATCAGCGAGCAGGAAATTCAGCGCCCCCTCACACCGACCAGGAAATTCAGGCCCTTGAAACCGTCACTGACTGTCATCAAAACACATCGAGGTCACAACGCCCCGTAGGGAAGCAAACCTGCCACCCTTACCTGGTGTGGCCTACACCTGACACCCGACCCACAGCAGTGTGGCCAGCTCTAGCTGCCCCCCCTGAAAGGGCTCAGCAAGTCACTCAGCACAAGGGCAATTATGGATGGGCCACAAATGCTGGCCTTGCCAGCGATGCCCACATCCCACGAAAAGAATATAAAAGCCCCCAACAGCTGTTGGCTTTTTGTGTCTGTGAAGTGCTTTCCAAAGTTCTGGTGAGATTGGTCATTTTCATGCCTGGCTACTGAAGATTGCACCGTGGAATAGTTGAACGTGGGCTCCTGTCCACAGTTCTCTGTGCAGTGAGCTTCTTATCCCAGGGGTGGGACAGCACAGAACCTCAGGGCTTGTCGACAAAGAAGAGAGAGAAGCACCCTCGTTGGCCATCACACCCATTTTTGTGTCTGGTTCCAGGGTGTCCAAAACAGGGGCCTAGGAGTGGGACGTAACCCCCGATCTTCTAACTGGGAACACAAGCAAGTTTAAAATGGGAGACGATTGCGAACCAAAGCTTAGTGGCATGTGCAGCTTGGAAACAGTCTCGTTCCTTCCTCCTCCTGCACAATTAAGGCCCTCAACCCAAGCTGTGGGATTTGAATTCAACCTCTAATTATGGTGGTTCAGCTTGGGTCGATAACATTATCTCTGCATCAAAAATAGACAAGTGCTGGAAAAACCCAGCAGGTCTGGGAGGCACCTGTGGAGGGAGAAACGGAATTAACGTTACGAGTCCGTCTGACTCTCCTTTAGAGCTCTGCAAGACGAGTCACATGGACTCGAAACATTAACTACGTTTTTCTCTCTCCACAGATGCTGCCAGACATGCTGGGTTTTTCCAGAGTCTTCTGCTTTTATTTCGGGTTTCCAGCATCCACAGCGTTTTGCTGTTATCTCCGCATTTTGGAGTAGAGTTTCTCCTAGGCTGTACAGGCCAGTGCAAATTGTCCCCCAGAAAAAGCCACACCAGTGTGAATGATTGAGGAATTTCCAACTTAAGTTAGATTTAGCATAAATCAAATTTCCACCGTCTTCTGCGCCGTTTCAAACAGAATTGCACTAGAAGCCGGCCCCACCCACGCCCCTAGACTGAATTAATCGCCATGGTGAGTTCTGCAAGTTATGCCCGTTCACGGCCCTTCGAAGAGGTTTTTCAAATGAAGTCTTTTTTGAGGCTCAAGGGCACTGGCAGGCGACATTTTAAAAGGTTTTAAATATTAAAAGGTATTTAATTTGCAAGATGCAGACCAGCATAAAACGAGTTCAGCGTAGCTTTTTTAAAGTGGTTTTCAGCTTTCTAAAATCAGATTACTTGCAGTTGGTGGACTGGACACTCTTATTAAAAATACTTCTTTGTGAGAAACCTTTTCTCAGCATGTTAATAAAACTGTGCCAGGTCACGACTCTTCAGTACATCAAGGAACACTTTTAAATGCAAGGGGGAAAAAAAATGAACAATTACGCCCTAAATGACTGCCTAATTTCACTTATTCGGGGAAGAGTTTTAATGTTTGCGATTATGGAAATGAGTTTGAGCAGAAACTTATAGCAAAGCCAAAATTACGGTTCAAGTAACAACTTTGAGTGTAATTCCCACACGCACTGCCAATCGTGTCCAAAATGGCAGCCCTACCCCATAACGTGTAATCCTTGGAAATGTGTCAGATGAATGTTGTTCATTAAACTACTGGTGTCACAATCAAAAATAAAGTGATCTTCGATAAGGATAGGAGGTCCTCCTGCTGAAATGAGACCCCACAGGTAATGCGGCTTGTTGAGTCATATTTTAGGCGAAAGTATCCCACTAATAATAATTAGAGGGATGTAACCTACTAAATCCTTCATGAGGTCTGGAGATATTTATCAGATTTCTGATCCTTGCCTTTGCCTGTCTGTTCGCAAAATATTCTGTCACAACGTAAAAAATGGTTAATGAGCTTTGCAATAAGAAAAAATTGCAACTTCAGAAGTTGTCTCCAATGGTGCTTTAAGGCAGGCTTTCAGCCTCCACTTGTTAATATCCTTAATATTCTATTTTTGCTTTCATGCAAGTGCAATCTGCCGCAGAAGCTGAATATCCCGTGTTACTAAATTCAGCTCCTGCTGTTAAGTTTGCACTTTCTGTAACTACTTACTTGGTGACGTAGAAATAGATCCCACCAATGAGAAGGGCTACGATAATCACCGGAATAAACACTGCGATGGCAATATTACTTCCCTGCATCTGCTTCAGAGAGGCTGCAGGCTTGGCCACTGCAAGAGAAGCAGGTATCTTACACCCATGAAATAAATAAAACACATTTTCTGATGGAAATATGGACCATTCACATTGTCAAATGCACGTTCATAAATAGCTCTCCACTTAGCTCATTCCCCCGCTTTTCTTGTTTGAAACTTTTCTATTTGAAATGGATAGAAAGAAAAGACTTGCATTTATGTAGCACTCTTGATGACCACCAAACATCGCAAAGCACTTTACAGTAAATGAAGTACTTTTTGAAATGTAGTCACAGTTATAATGTAGGAAACACAAAAGCTAATTTGCACACAGCAAACATCCACAAATGGCAATATGATAATCTTGTTTTGTAATGTTGTTTGAGGGAAGATATTAGCCAGGGCATCAGGGATAACTCCCATGCTCTTCTGCAAAATAGTGCCATGGGATCCGTTACATCCACCTGCATAGGCAGAGGGCCTGGTGTAAGATCTCATCCAAAGGGATATATCTCATGAGAGTGCAGCACTCCCTCAGCACTGCATTGGAGTGTCAGCCTTGATTTTTGTGCTCAAGCCTTGAGAGGTGGTCTTGAACCCAGAACCATGCGTTAGCAAGTGAGTCATGGCTGACACCTCATGCATCTCCTGTCTTTGTAAAAGCTATTATGGATTCAGCTTTCTGTTTGAACTGTTCCTCATATGGTATTCACTATCCTCAGTGGAAAGTAAATTCTCCTAACCTCTTGCCTTTGATCTTTTGGCCATCTAGTTACCAACTCACCGACCAGCAGAAATATTTTTTCTGATTTATTTTAGCAAAAAATTCATAATTTTGAACACCTCTATTAGTTCTCCTTTTAACCTTTGTTCTAATGAAAGTAACCTCATTCTTCTAGTATCGCCTTATAAGTAAAGCCTAGTATCACCTTCGTGAATGTTCCTCCATTGCCTTGATTTTCTTCTACAGTAAGGCATCTGAAACTTGGGCCTTGATTTTTAGGCCCTGTTGTGCTGGGATCAGAGGTAGGTGGGTGTTAAAATCAGTGCTGGTGACCTGCATGGCAATCCCCCAGCTCCATCCCACCTCCTGCCCATTTTCAATGAGGCAGGATGGGGTAGGCAGCATGGTTGCCTGCCATCATACAGATTAAGGGCATTAATAGCTACTTAAGATCAATGAAAGGAAGGTGACTGGGATTTTCCTACTTTTGTAATTGGTAATAGCATTTTGAATTTACCTTTTCCATTCCCTCAACTATTTTCTATGTCTCTATGAGACCACCTCAGAGATGTCACCTTTCCAGGCTAAAAAACCTAAGTCTTTCCTGACTTTCCCTCAGTCCTTTGATGGTAGTGTCAAGCTCAACAAGTGGTCGCACTCTTGCCTCTGAGTCAGAAGTGTGCGTGCTCATACTCCAGGACGTGAACACATAATCTAGGTTGACACTTCTGAGGGAGTGCTACAATGTCGGAGGCATCATCATTTGGAAGGGGAGTTAAACTGAGGACCTCTCGGATATAAAAATTTCATGACGTTATTCAAAGGAGAGTTGTGTGTGGCCAACATCAATCTCTCATGTAACCCCACCAAAGAAATACACTGACCATTTATCTCATTGCTTTTTGGGCCCTTGATGTGCACAAATTGGCTGCTGCATTTCTGTACAACAGTAACTACACTTCAAAGCAAAAAATAATTAAGTAGCTGAAATGCGCTTTGGACACCCCGAGAATGAGAAAGTTGCTATATAAATGCAAGCTCCTCCTTCAGCGATCAGCCTGATGGCTTTTCTCTACACTGTCTCCAGATGAAGTGTCTTAATATCTCTCTTACAATCTGTATCATCCGGAACTCTCAGCATTTTAAATGCTTTAGACAACTCCTCGTCAATACCCCTTTTCACCCCGATGAAAACAAGTTAATTTCCACAATTCTTTGCTGATAACTGGGAGCCCCAAATCCTATGGCATCATCCCCGAGGCTTAGCTTGGAATCCTCTCCAATATAAGAAGGCCTGATTTCAAACCTCCACTCTGCCTGGTAGGAATAATACAAGGGGGAGGCAGGGTGTGCGCTGTGTTCCTGCTGCATTCCCGCAACAACCTCCCCCCACCCCCCACTCCCCCCACCCCCATCCCCCCCACTCCCACAACTCATCCACCTTAACTTGCTGAATTAAGGTACTCCTGGACCAGAGGAGCAGGGCTTAATTTAGGCCCTGTTATTTTGTTTACTCAGTTTGGATGGGCTACTTTCTCCTTGAATTGTGAACGGTGTTCTCCTGGTGATACATTCTCCTCGGACTCAGCTTCACTCAGTTCCACAATCCCCAGGCTTGCTTAAATTAGATCTGCTCGCTGTATGCATGTTTTCGATTTCCTATTCCAAGATGCAGCATCTTACATTTATCTCCATTAAATCTTTAAAGCACTTCTCATTACTCAATAAAGCCAGGCCAGAGCCTCCAATGCTTTATATTTTGTGAATGGATTCAATAATTTGTTGATCTTGTGAACTACATGCAGCAATACTTGCCACCAAGAAACATTTTTGGCATGGATTAATAAGTAAATCAGCTTTAGTTTGTATAAACCATAAACTGCCAACACCACAGTATATTTCTGGCAATCACACATTCCCTAGAGCTTCTAGTGCAATAAAAGGAACATGGGTTAGACAGTGCACAGCCCATCTTGATTTAATGTGCTTGTTTGCTGATGTTAAATAATCCACTGCTTTGTCATTGAAATCCTGTTAGAAATGGTTCTCCCGAATCTGGTGCACCATCTTCTTAACTGGAATAGCTGGTAAGGGGTCATTTCCTGAACCATGTTCCCTGTGCAGCTTCATCTGCATGAAGCATAGATCGGGAATGTGGGTCCATGCTCCCTAAGATTTTCCATGTGTTTAATTTCAGTGGATGAAAATTTGAGAGGCGGAATTCCCAAACGTTCCGAGCAGATGAAGTTCCACGTCAGGATTGTGCATTCTTAATATTATCAGCCAAAAGTGGTGACCTGGTCTAACCACCTAGAGGATTTACATATTAAAGACAGAGCTTGCATTCTGAGACTTTCTGAAGTCAGATATATTTTGTCCCCTACATTACCTTCAAAATCTACAATTATGGAGACAGACATACATTTGGGCATAAATCATGCAGCGAGGGCTGGGCTAGGAATCTCATACCAAAATATGAAATGATTCAAGATTTCAATTAAGCTTATTTCAGTAACAATATACATTCAGAAATGCTCAGTGGGCCTGTCCAGCTTTCTAATTCTACTTTATAAATTATGGCTGATCGTTCCAGAAAATTATCTTTATGATCTACATGACAGAAGATTGGTGTAATTTGAAGATTCAGAAGTCCAAAGTATTAACGAAGAATTCCTTTATTAGCAGAGACGGGGAGTCTAAATGTCAGGCCATGTCAGAGTCTGAATGTACCACACTTGATTTAGCACTACATTCTGCATTGGAAGCATTCAGCAGTAGAAGAAATATCACCGCACTGTGACCCTACACATGTCAAACCTTAAAACCCAAGATCCAAACTTGCTTGTGCTCAACTAAAACATTTACTGATGGAAGATAAATTAATGCCTTTTGGTGGAGGTATATCTTTCAGAAGCGGTATCCAATGAATTTAAGTTGCTCTTGGAACGTGGGGTGCACTGTCAAAGCAGTGCTTATTACTCATCCTTGAGGGCATTAAAGGTCAACCATATTCTCTTACCTTCAAGTCTACGTTCGTTGAAGTACTTGTCATAAGTAACTGAAATGAAAACCAGATAGATGGCATTTTAAGTAGTGTCAGCAGAACCCAGGTTTTAAGTTACTGAATAAGTCAAATTCCATGCTCGTTACATCAGAATCTGGGATTCTCACAGGGTCTTAGGCATTGAAACCTGCAATTTTGTCCAGGGGCAGAATTTTCAGGTCGGAGTGCGGGTGCGCAGGCCCAACCCGCTCCAGCTGTACAATAGCGCACGAGGGTGTCGGGCAAGACTCCCAATATCATCAACCGTCCAGGCGATATTTCGCTCGGCGTGCGCACGTAAAAGCCAGAGGCGCCCCCGCCGACAATTACGAGGGTGAGCAAAGCCCACTAAAGTTGCGACGATCCCCGATTTTTCATGGATCGTCCGAGCTCAGGGCTGGCGGACGGGTGAATCGGCCAGGCGGCTTTCGCATTTTTCATGAATCCTCACCTAAGGGCGGCGGTGGGAAGGTGAGGTTTCCGTTATTGAACAAAAATAAAAGATCTACGGACAGCATTTTTATAAGGTATACACTCAGGTGGCCGTTTGTGATGCTGGGAGGGTTTTTGTTCTGATTTTAAAACCTTTATTTCGTGCTTTCGGGGCAGGACTTTCCCCTTCGTCGGGCGGGTGGGGTAGGCGGGCAGGGGAGTGGCCACGAAATGGACCCGCCCGCCGCCCGCAATCAGGCCCCGACGTCGATTTCGCGCTGGCGGGGCCAATTAACGGGCAGCCAGAGTGAGTTGCGCGCCGAGAACCTCAGCGCTGCTGGAATGGGGGTGGGCGGAACGCGAGGGCTAAAGTCTGCGCGTACGTTAGTGGGGGGGGTGGTGGTGGGGTGGAGGGGGAGAGCGGGCATCGTCAGCTCCCTGAAGGCACCGGGCTGCCTCAGGCAGCCGAAGAATTTTACGATGAAAAATAATGATTTCAAAAATAAGGGAAAACGTGTTCCCCACCCGTGAACGGGGACGTATTAAAAAATTCTGCTTGACATTTTGTTTTGGTTACTGTTGAAAACCTCGTCCTGCCCGCGGGTGAGGTTCCCTAAAAAATGCAAAGGCCGCCTGGCCTACTCGCCCACCTGCCAACCTTGAGCTTGGGCGGGCAGTGAAAAATACAAATCAGTTGCGAGTTTAATAGGCCTCTTAACTGTCGGAGGGCGCGCTACCGAATCTTGTGCGCGCTCGCCGACCAAAATGTCGTGCGAGTGCGCGATGACCATCATCGCGCATTACTTTACGCCCGATTGGGTCAGGCGCATGCCGCCCGCCGGACGTAACATGCGGCTCTTGAAAGTCTTCAGCTCCCCGAGGCAGTTCTGAAGGGGAGCTCATCCCCGTGCAACGCTTACATCAGTGCCTGGCCTCCTCCCAGTCCCCCATCTCAGCGGCTCTGCACACTGGGTGGCCATTAATTGGCCGGCCAGCGTGAAATCGCGGTCAGCGGTCCATTCCCCGGCCTCTCCTGGACCCGCCGATCGCGCCCGCCCACTCGCCGACCTGAAAATTCCGCCCCATGTGAAATTAGACTCCTTGGTATCTAAGAACTGACTAAGCCCAAAGCTGTCTTTTTTTTTAAACATGGATTAGAGGGCTGTTGTTTAAAGGATACTTAAAGGTTATATTTTTCATTTTTCTGTCGACAAGGCATTAAAGCAAATGCTTCTTTGGTGGTCCGGTGGTATCACCTGGAGTGAAAGGCCACAACATCTTGCCCACCCTCTCTTCATAGAAAGCTGTCAGTCACACTTGGGTCATCAAAGGAATTGGCCCATATATAGGCAAGTGCTAAATTGGACCCCAAATGATCAGGAATCACCACTGGCAATAGTCTTAAAAATGAGGGTGGAATAAAACATATGCAGAGAACACCTGCATGATAGGCAAAGCCTGAGAATATGGTCAATCTAATAGCAAACCCATTCTAAGTGAATAAAATGTTCTTAACATATTTGACAAAGCAGCTTTTTCCCATGAAACCAGTGAGGCTCACCTAAAAGAAGCAAAACTTCATGGATTTCTCTCTATCAGGTCTGGCAAATATTACCTTTGCAGAATGGAGGTGGACTGCTCCACTCTGAGGGGTGTCCTGGAATGCACTTGATGCTGGCTTCCCCTATTAGCTCATAGCCATCATAACAGGCAAACCTCAAGGCCTCCCCTGCTTGGTACAACCTCTTCTCTGTGGTCAGGTAACCATTGTCAGGCACTCCAGGGTTGTGACAAGGCTCAAACACCTCCGCTACAAAAATGAACACAAAAGATATTTTCAATTGCAGTAAAATGAAAAGAAAATAGATTTCAGTACATTTCCTTTGATAGAGTTGCACATGTATTGTAATATATGTTATTAAAGAACCAACCTAATAGCATGTAATAAAGAGACAGCAATAAAAATTTTCTCATTAACTATTGTGACGGTGTGTGAATTCTCCTTTGTAGTGATGCAGCCACCCTACTCAATCTCCCAGCAGGGGTTAGAATGAACTGGGGTTGGAGGCATCTCTCCATTTCATTTACATATCTCCAGTTTAGAGAACCGCTGCAAGGCATAATGGGGGAAAGAAACTGCTAGAGGGGTAAAAACGGAAGAAATTACACTGAACAAAATGTATCATTGGGCACAGTGGGAGAAATTCACAGAGGAGTCAGTGAAGCACTAACTAAGGCTAGGGTTCCAAAATTGAAATGGACATAAACTTGGGCATCAAAGACAGAGAGACCAGGCAGAACGCACTCCCCTGGGGGATCACCCAGAGCAGCTTGATCGTTACTCGACGCCTGTGTGCTAAGTACCCTGTAAAACCCCCAGACCCTTCTTGAGGTTGTTTAATCAGGAGATTGACCTCCAACAAAGGGAAGTCGGAACGCCATCACCGAATAAACTTCCTTATGCAACAGGGAACTGTTATTTCACCTGCTAACTGTGTGTCTGATGTGCCCATGTGAATGAGAGAATGCCTATATACTTCTGCATTTCTTATTCTTCCTTTCCTTAGGCCACATAAAAAAATTAAATGAAATGGAATTCATTTCATTTTTCTCCAGCAAGGAAGGCGTGTCCTGGCTAAAAGACAGGAAGAATAAAAGTATTTCATATATATATATATCTAATTCAACCTGGCTACTTCATTAAATCATTATTTGTATTTTAAAACTGGATAAGGCTTTACTAGCCATGACTCATACCAGAGGAATCTCTAACCTTCAGAAACCAGCAGGGACCTCGTTGTCTTTCAAGGGATGCTATTGCCCTCTGTGACTGCCGAAAATCAAATTCCAAAGAAATGCACCAACCCCCTTTGCATTTCCAAGGCAGAGCTCTGGCCAACGGAGGTGGCATGTCTGTGAAGGACAATGAGGATCCTGCCTCCTCTATTCAACACCTCAAGATTTCAGGCCTGGAAAAATACCTCATTTGTCTAACACCCAGGAGAAGAAGTAGGAGGTATGTCACATGACCTCCTCCAATCTGCTAGAACTTGTAAAATTGCCATGTGGAACTGAACCCCGGCAGTCCACCATCTTACCATCTAACAGGTAGCAGCAGAAAGAGCTCTGTCCAGGTGAAGTGCCTGGCCCTCATTTACACTGTGAACTACTGGAACATTGGAACTTCTGTATCTGTGCCTTCAAGACTAATTCATCTCTGCGTGCCTTCTCCCATTGTAGAAGTCCTTGCTTCTGGAAAGTCGGATCACCCTGCAATGGTTTCACCCGCTAAACTCTGAAGGAATATAGCACTGGACTTTTGATTCTGGACTCGTGTGAAACCATAACTCTTATTTTTATCATGGTCTTGTGCTGTATCCCTGTCTTTCCTTTATCCCTCTTTTATTGTATGAATGCAAAAAAGGGCAGATGTTGCAAAGTCCCTTTCCTGCATTTTATGTGAGTGTAAAATAAACCAACCCTGTTATTTTACCTTATCTCGAGTTTGCTGTGGGGTATTAATAGAGGAGTGGATCACTTCAAACTGAAGGGTTGGCGAAAACACTTATAAAGGGTGAAAACAGAAATGAAAAACACCTCTCTGTTTACGGGCGGGTAGTGAGGGGAGAAATCAGGGCTGTTTAAATTGATCCCCCTTTGGTCTGTAACGCACTGAAGGCTAACAGGCAGGTGCAGTAGGCAATTAGGAAGGCTTAATGGTATGTTGGCACTTATTGCAAGAGGGTTTGAGTATGGGAGTAGTGAAGTCTTGCTTCAATTGTATAGAACATTGGTTGGACTGCATCTGGAGTGCAGTTTTGGTCCCCCTACCTTAGGAAGGATATTATTGGCACAGAGGGACTGCAGCAAAGGCTCACCAGACTTCTTCTTCGGACGGTGGGACTGTCCTTTGAAGTTAGACTGGGGAAACTGGGCCTGTATTCTCTAGAGTTTTGAAGAATGAGAGGTGATCTCATTGAAACCTACCAAATTCTTAAAGGGATAGACAGGGTAGATGCAGGTAAGATGTGTCACCTGGCTGGGGAGTCTAGAACCCGGGGGGCACGATTTCAGAATAAGGGGGAAGCCACTTAGGGCCGAGATGTGGAGAAATTCTTCTACTCAGAGGGTTGTGAACTTTGGAACTCTCTACCCCAGAGGGCGGTGGAAGCTCAGTCATTGAGTGTGTTTAAAGTGGAGATTGAAAGGCTTTTCAATGCCGATGACATAAAGGGACATGGGGCAGAATTTTGCCCTCGTCGGGTGGCCTCGGCAGTGGGAGCAGTTGTGAAGCTGACCCCCGCCTGCGATCGGGTCCTGACCGTGATTTCACGCTGGCTGGCCAATCAGCAGCCAGACAATGTGAAATGCGTACTCCATCGCTCAGCGCCGCTGGGGTGGGAGGTGGCGGGTGGAGTGTGAGTGCGGAGGTTTGCGCATGTGCGCAAGGGCGTGCACAGTAAAAGCTCCCCCCAGGCACAGAGCTGCCTCGGGGAGCTGATGATTTTTAACAATAAAAATAAAGATATTTAAAATAATGAAAACACGTCCCCTCATGTGACTAGGCTGCCTCACTGTCGGCGGGCACGCTGCCGACTCCTGCCAGCCGAAATGTCACGCGAGTGCGCAATGACATCAGGACGCTCGCCTGACGTTATCGTGCATCATTTTATGCTTGTTCGGGTCAGGCATTCACCTGCCTGACGAGGGAAAGATTCTGCCCATAGCGTGGGAAATAGGCATTGAAGTGGGTGATCATCCATAATCATACTGAATGGCACAGCAGACTTCGATGAGCTGAATGGCTGACTGCTGCTCCTCTGTTTCTATTCATTCCTTCCACCCCCAACGCACGGCGTCAGCAGCGTGTGTGCCACCTACAAGATGCACTGCAGGAATTCACCATGGCTCCTGAGACAGACACCTTCCAAACCCACAACCACTACCATCTTGAAGGACAAGGGCAGCAGACGCATGGGAACACCACCAACTTGATGTTCCCCTCCAAGCCACTGGCCATCCTGACTTGGAAATACATCACCCTTCTGTTATAAACTTGATTTTCCAGACAGGTTTCTCGTAAGAAACAGCGAACTTTATTTACAGGGCTTCAGCAACAGTTACATACTTCCATCAAGATCCACGACTTGACAAAAACCTCACGCCGAAGGTTCTCCGCACTTAAGGCTGATTCGTTCACACTGTCACTGCACAGTACAATAAGTCTTAAAGCTACAGTCACTGCATTCCTTAAAGCTACAGTTACTATACCTTTCTTCACTGTCATGGTTCAAGATCCTGGAACTCCCTCCCTAACAGCAGTGTAGGTGTACATACACCACATGGACTGCAGCAGGTCAAGAAGGCAGCTCCCCACCACCTTCTCAAGGGCAACTAGGGATGGGCAATAAATGCTGGCATAGCCAGCGACACCCACATCCCAAGAATGAATAAAAAAAAAGGAGACTTCTATTTTCAGTTTCAAGCTGTCTAACATTCTCTTTCTCCCTTTTGGTTCTTATCCCTCTAATCTTCCTTCTGTACCAGACAATCACTTCTGCGCCCTGCAGATAATCCGAGAGCTATCTATTAAGTCAAGGCCACCAACCCAGAAGACACACAGCCCCTCTTCCTGAGCGACATCAGATGATGCAGCTCCTCCTCCTGGAATGTGGACATCTCAGTAAACGGCCATCTAACCAATTCCAGGTTTGTCAAATTGGATTCCGGCACTGAATGACCGTCTTAACAGATGAAGAACTGTGGCTCCAAGGCCGCTGGGCCTGTACCGTGGACACTCCACTCTGTGTAATTGGGGTGGTGTCCAACTCCCAGTCAATGGAATGATTCAAGAGCCATTAAGGTATGACGACAAACAGATCACAGAAGATATGTATGTTGTGCAAAATCAGCCCTTTTCACTCCTCAGTAGAGACGTCCGCATAGCTCTCGACCTGCTTCAACCGGCAGAGGATGTGAAAACAATCACAGTCCCCACGCAGCCAGACACTCGTCCTCCTAAAGGCCCAACTACAAAGCAGCAACCCAATGTTGGCTTTGTTTTTACTGCTCTGTTTGCGGGGCAGCTCTGTTCTCTTTTTCAGGTCCCCGAACCAAACCAAGGGCCAGGCCAACCCACAATGCAGGAGGTTACCACAGCTCCCCCAGTGGATGTGAAACCAGAGCCAAAACGACTTCCAGCAGTGCCTCTGCCTCCATCAGCAACCACATTGCAGTCAGTTGAGATGATGACCAACAAACTCCCTCAGCAACCACCAGCCAGTGTGGTGAAAGCACAGAGTTCACTGGAATCAAGTAGCAGCCTGACACAAACACTACTCAATAATGGTGAGGTGCCTCTACACTCTTCCATCCACAGTTTGGCTTCCCCTCAATCCCAGAAGGCTTCCAAACGCTGGAGAAGTCCGAAGAAGGAAAAGAAGGGAAGCATCTGACAGCCAGACTGATACCACTCCCAGAAAGAAACAGCGACCACTCACAGTGCCAAACCACCGCTCCAGTAACCCAATTCGCCAATGGACAAAGCGCATGAAGCCATGCTTGCACCCGGCTCCAACGAATGATCCAACACCAAGATCAACAGCCCCTACATCCTACCACTCTCCTGACCAGATGGCAAATGAGACATGGCAGGGGTACAAGACCTCCCGACCACCTCAAAGACTTGAAGGGGTGGGAAAGGCAGTATGAACTCTGTTAATGCATGCTGTTAACGTTGTAATGTTAATCACGAAGCAGCTTAGAGTTAGAGTAGTTACAATTGCAACACTGAAGTTAAGTAGACAAGCCTCATGACAACACAAGACTTGAATCAAACTGTAAGTAACTACTGTCAGTCTATATCCAGGGGACAAAGACTTAGGGGGAGGTGCAGTAGAAGGATCTGGTACATTAACGGTTAATCTGGGTCTGAATACAGTACTGCCCACTGGTGATGTAAGAAGGCACCTGAACTAGAACTTTGGTCAGCAGTGTAGAGCTAGGTAGCGACATGTAAGGACACGCCATGGAGTCCTCTCCATATCTGTATCCTCGTCTGTAAATATGTGCATAGTTCAGTAATGTTAATAAAAACTCCTTGGTAACTTCTACAAGACTGCTTCATGTTGTCTAAGCAGTACACACCATGGGAGTGACAGCCCGACGAAACATCTTCAATCAGCTCCTTCAGCAAGTTCTCATGCCTTAGAATTTGGCCAGTCCAACCTTTTCGTCTTTTCTTGATGATAGTCACTAATTTAATCCCTTCTCCATCATCCTGAGAACTGCTTCATTACTTGTGGGCTTTCCAATTGACCAACCCCATCCTTCTCCAGAACCACATTTCACAACTTTCTAATCTTTCGATGCCCATTTTTCTCAAGGCCCACCTTTCAGCCCCGTGCAACGAATCTCAGACTTGATCATTCTTTTTTTAAGATCTCTGCTCATCCCTATGCTGAGCAATTCTCTATGTTTGAGAATGCATTCTTTGCCATTGTTAGTCCAGCTCTGATTTCTTTACAGTGAGATGCTTCCCAGGTACTTAAATTGTGATACCTTGTACAACTGTTGACCACTTATCTTGACCTCTGCTTTCCAGCCATTATTTCTTCCAATCTTCATAATCTTCATCTTTTTTTTCACTAATTTTAATTATGTAATTAAACAGTGGAGAGATATCTCCCACTGACCTGAGATACTGGCACATTTGCCATCCAAAAGAGTAGTCAGGGCAACAAGTTAAAAAGTACAGGTTGAAATTGCTGGCAATCCATTGGCAGTGTAACATTTAAAAAGAAATGATTTGAATGCAAAGTTGATCTTATTGATTTATCTGCTCTAGAAGCGGCAATATGTGAGCAGGTGACATTTGAATTTATTAGCCTCAAAGCACACACACTGAGGAAAGCTTGCCAGCTCCATCATTTCCCCAAGCATGTTGTGAAATAACTTTAACCTCATGTAATTTTTCAATTTTAATTTCATTATAATAGCAGATGTGATGTTGATTATGATGTGATGTTATGAATGCCTTTTGATTAATAAAATGACCAGGCTTTTCTGTCTTATGAGAGGATTAAACTGATTGTCTTTACTCTATTAACAAGCTGTTGAACACTGAGTTTCCAATTCCAAATGGCCATTTTCCTTTCTCTTTCAGTGCTGCTCCTCCTCACTATTGCACTGAAATGGTAGCCTAAATTACATAAATGACCTCAAAGTGAAGGCACCTCTAGGTAGCGGTGATCATTATATGATTAAAGTTTAGGTTCAGTTTGAGGGAGAGAAGATTGGGTCTAAGACTAATATTTTAAACTTATGTAAGGGCAATTATGAGGGCATGAAAGCACATCTAGCTAAAGTGAACTGACAAATTAGGTTAAGGGATAGGTCAATAGAAATGTAGTGATGTACATTTAAGGGGATATTTCAGAATACGCTTTGATAAGATGCTACATTAAAGGTTATTCCAATGAGAAAGAAAAATTCCAAGGGGAGGACTCACTGTCTGTGGTTAACTAAAAAAGTTAAAGTATCAAACTTAAAGAAAAAGCAGATAATTGCACAAAGATGTGTGGCAGGTCAGAAGATTGGAGAGAATATAAAAAACAGCAAAAAATGTCTAAAAGATTAATAAGAAGGGAAAAATTATATTACGAGAGAAAGTTAGCTAGAAATAATAGATAATAAGAGTTTCCATCGATATTTAAATAAGAAAAGAGTTAACAAGGTGAGCATTGGTCCAATAAAAAAGTGAGTCTGGCGAATTAATAATGGAAAATAAAGAGATGGCAGATGAACTGAACAGGTATTTTGCATCAGTCTTTACTATAGAGGATACAAGCAACATCCCAGAAGTAGCTGTAAATCAGGAATTGGAAGGGAGGGAGGAACTCGGGCAAATTGCAATCACTAGGGAAGTAGTACTTAGCAAATTCGAACTGCGGGCTGACAAGTCCCCTGGTCCTGATGGATTTCATCCTAGAGTCTTAAAAGAAGTAACTAGTAAGATGGTTGATGTGTTGGTTTCAATTTCGGGGAAGATTCCATTAGATTGGAAAATAATAAATGTAATTCCTTTATTCAAAAAGGGAAGGAGGCAGAAAGCAGGAAACAATAGATCAATTAGCTTAACATCTGTCATAGGGAAAATGTTAGAAGCTATTATTAAAAATGTTATAGCAGAGTACTTAGATAAATTCAAGGTAATCAGGCAGAGTCAACATGGTTTTGTGAAAGGGAAATCATGCTTAACCAATTTATTGGCGTTCTTTGAAGAAGTAACGTGCTGTGGATAAAGGGAAACTGGTGGATATACTGTACTTAGATTTTCAGAAGGCATTTGATAAGGTGCTACATTAACGGTTATTGCAGACAATAAAAGCTCATGGTGTAGAAGGTAACATATTGTCATGGATAGGAGATTACCTAGCTAACAGGAAACAGAGAGTAGGCATAAATGGTCATTTTCCGGTTGACAAGATGTGACGAGTGGTGTGCCACAGGGATCAGAGCTGGGGCCTCAACTCTTTACAATTTATATAAATGACTTGGCTGAAGGGACCAAAGGTACGGTTGCTAAACCTGCTGATGGCATGAATATAGGTAGTAAAGTATGGTGTGAATGGGACATAATGAGGCTACAAAAGGACATAGATAGGTTAGGTGAGTGGGCAAAGATCTGGCAAATGGAGTATAATGCGGGAAAATGTGAAACTGTCCATTTTTGCAGGAAGTGTAAAAATGAAGCATATTATCTAAATGGTGAGAAATTGCAGACCTCTGAGATGCAGAGGGATCTGGGTTTCCTAGTGCATTAATCACAAGTATGCAGGTACAGCAAGTCATTCAGAAAGCAAATAGAATGTCATTGTTTAGTGCAAGGGGAAATTAATTCAAGGGTAGGGAAGTTATGCTTCAGTCATAGAGGGTGTTGGTGAGACCACATCTGGAGCACTCTGTACAGTATTGGTCTCCTTATTTAAGGAAGGATGTAAATGTGTTGGAAGCAGTTTAGACTATTACCTGGAATAGGTGGGTTGTCTTATGATGACAGGCTAGGCTTGTGTCCACTGGAGTTTAGAAGAGTAAGAGGTGACTTGATTGAAACATATAAGATCCTGAGGGGACTTGACGGGATGGATGTGGAGAATCTAGAACTAGGGGTCACTATTTAAAAACAAGGGGTCGCCCATTTACGACAAAGATGAGAAGTTTTTTCTCTCAGAGGGTGGTGAGTCTTTGGAATCCCCTTCCTCAAAAGGTGATGGAAGCAGAATCTTTGAATATTTTTAAGGCAGAGGTACATAGATTCTTAATAAGCAAGGGGGTGAAAAGTTATCAGAGGTAGGCAGGAATGTGGAGTTGAGGTTACAATCAGATCAGCCGTGATCTTATTGAGTGGCAGAGCTGGCTCAAAGGGCCAAGTGGCTACTCCTGCTCCTAATTCATGTTTCTATGTTCTCCAGTCTCTAGAGTGGATATGAATCTATCACCTTCTGACTTAGAGGTGAGAATGATAACAAGAAGCCAAAGCTGACACCTAATTTTTAGATTAGAAAGCCAGTTAGTTAAGTTAGAGATCACTGCCTTCCATCCCGTCACAGGCCTTTTCTCATCTGTTCCTCCTCTCCTTGGTTCTGTACTTGTGTAAAACCTGTTACAACCATAACTTTTCCCAGTTATGATGAAATGTCATCAACAGGCTGGTGAAGTGAATGGATGCTTGGTAGATAAAGTTCAACACTGAAAAGTTGAAGATAATTTTGGAAGGAAGAACAAGGAGAGTCAAAACATCCTAAATTGTGTTATAATAGGCCTTTAAGGGATAGCAGCATGATATCACTAGAAGGGAAGAGTGTCATGCAATCCAGTCTTACTTTCACCTTTGATTTTCAGTAGAACACATACGCACACATTTGCTGCTGATGTCTTCAAGCTTTCTATCCATACATATCTGTTTTCATGTGCCTAGTCTTAATAAATGAACCCACAATGCATTCACCCAATCCCTTTTGAGTGATTGGTGCCTTTAAATCATTATAACAACATGATAAATGGTACAATCTTAAAGGAGGTGCAAGTAGAGACCAGAGGGTGTTTGTACACAAATCTTTGAAGGTGGTAGGACAGGTTAACAAAGCAGTTAATAAAGGAAATGGGATCCTAGGCCTCAAAAATTGAAGCACAGAGCACAAAAAACTAGGGAGTTATACTAAACTTGTAGAAAACACTAATTTTGCCTTGGTTGGAGTGTTGTGTCCAATTGTGGGTACCACACTTTAGGAAGGAAGTAAAGGCTTTGGAGAGAATGCAGAAGAAAGTCACTAGAATGGTTTCAGAGATGAAGGAATATGGCTATGTGGATAGACAGGAGAAATTTGGGTCATTCTTATAGTTTAGCAGGTCAAGGGGAGATTTGATACAGGTATTAAAAATCATAAAGAGTTTTAGAAACAGCGATATAGAGAAATTCTTTCCATTGGCTGAACATAGATAACCAGAGGGCACGGAATAAAGGTGATTGGCAAAATTACCAGAGGTGACCTGAGGAGAGCTTATGGGCAGAATTTTATGGGCCCGCTGAAGTCACTGGACTTTTTACACCGCCGCATTTTATGGCCCCACCCCCGCTGCAACAGGACTGTAAAATTCCACCCTATGTAACATAACAAGTGGTTGGGATCTGGAACGCAATGCCCGACGGGATGGTGGATACAGAACCAACGGAAGCGTCAAAAGGGAATTGGATAAATACTTGAAGGAGAAAACAGGCGCAGGAATATGGGGAAAGTGAGGGATTGGGGTTAACGAGATTGTTCCATAAAAGAGCCAGCACAGACTCAGTGGGCTGAATGGCCTCCTTCTGTTCTGTAATATTCTCTCATTTCATAGCCTGAAACCTTAACTTTATTTCTCTTTCCCCATAGGTTCTGCCTGACCTATATAAGAATGTAAGGAATAGGAACAGGAATAGATCATAAGGCTCTGCAAGCTTGCTCTACCATTCAAAATGATCATGGCTGATCTTGGATCTCAATTCCACTTTCTCACCTGATCCCAAAATCCCTTGATTTCCTTAATGCCTAAAAGTCTATTCACCTCAGTCCTCAATGACTGAGCATTCACGACCCTCTAGTATAGGCAATTGCAATGCTTCGCAAGCCTCAGACAGAAGAAACTCTTCCATGCTAACTTTCCATGTTTCCTGTATGAGAGTTCCCAAATATCTCTGAACACCAACATTTAACTGTTTCTCACCATTTAAAGAAAAATCTGATTTTCTATTCTCAATGTGCGTAACCTCACATTTCATTCCATCTGCCATCCTGTTGCCCGTTCACTTAACTCATCTAGATCCCTTTGCAGGCTCTTTGTGTCCTCCTTGCAGCTTACTGTCTCACTTAGTTCTATATTGTCAGCAAAATTAGATGCATTACACTTGGTCCTTTCATCTAAGTCATTAGACCAGTTTATCTAAGCTGGCCTGCAGTGGTTCAAGGAGACGGCTCACCACATTCTCAAGGGAAATGTGGGACAGGCCACAAATATTGGCCTTGCCAGCAACACCCACATCCCATGAAAGGATAAAAAAAATTGTTGACTGTTTTCAGCATGTTAGATTTCCAGCATCGATATTATTTTGATTTTGTCTGAGAAATTTCATATCTTTGAAATATGCTTAGAAACAACTTGCAGGATATTTTGTGAAATTTGAGTAAATGACAATGACCTGTGACAATTGACACGGTGTAAAGGTTTGGCATAGTTCAGGCAGTTATTATGCAGTATCTCTATGTCATTAATAGAAGAGGATACCTGGGCAGAATTTTTAGGTGGGCGCGCGCCCAACCCGATTGGGTGCAAAATCAGGCGATATTTCGGTCGGCAGGCACACGCAAAAGTCAGAAGTGCGCCTGCCGACTATTAAGAGGCCATTTAGTGTAATTAGGATGCCAATTCATGGTCCATCCAACCTTAGAGTTGGAGGATGGGCTTTGCATTTCTCATGAAACCTCATGCAAGGGCAGGATGAGGTTTCCGTTATTACATAAAATAAAAATATAAATCTATGGGCAGAATTTTTATGTTGTATGTGTTCAGGTGACTGTTGTGATGCTTGGACACTTTTCTCCTGATTTTAAAAACTTTATTTAATTGTTTTCAAGTCTTCAGCTCCGAGGCAGCTCTCTGCCTTTAGGGAGCTTTCATTCAGCGCTTGCCCGTGCCCGCGCTTATGTCAGCGCCCGCCCTCCTCCTGCTCCCACCCTGGCAGCGCTGAGTATTTCAGCGCCCACTTCATGCGGGTTGGCTGTTGATTGGCCAAGCCAACATGAAATTGCAGTTGGGGGCCGATCGCAGTTGGTGGTCCGTTCCCCAGCCAATCCCGGGCCCACCCGTTGACCTAAAAATCGTGCCCTCTGTTTCCCAGAGGTCATACATTATAGATAGCTAAAGATTGCTTTGGAAATATTGAGTCAATGAATACTTCTCTCATGCAACTTTTCCTACTCTCAAATATCACCTCTTCTGGTGTGAATTTACAGCATGAGCTAATTTATAGCATGTATGGGCAAGAGTTGATGTTGAGATATATGGTACAAGATAGTGAATCGCTGATTTCTACTCTGTACGTGCCAGCATGAAGGTTAAAAAGTTTACATGTCTGTAACATGTCTGATATGAAGCTCAAAACACCTTAGGCAACCAGTAAAGGCTAAAGTACTCACGAATACACTTAGGAATCCTGTCACTCCATTTAGGGTTCCCAGATTGCCTGTTATAACAGGTCAGTATATTGCTCCCAGCCAATGTGTAGCCTTTGTTACAAATGTACTGAACTGTGGATCCAATTGAAAACTTGGGATCCACAATAATCCTGCGGCTGTGATCGATGTCACCGGGGTCACTGCAGAATATAACTAGGATGAGAAAACAAAAAAGAAATATTAAAAAGAGAACCTCCATTTAGCTTGCCCTCAACTGCCTACTGATTGAACTCTGAATGCCTGACCAAACCTGGCTGCTCTCCGGTGTGCCCTCTATTGATACTGGTTTTTCAAAATGGAGACCTCTCTCAATGGCTCACTGAATAGCTGTCCACAGCCTGCATTTCTACAACACTTTAACATCATAAAATGTCCTCAGGTGCTTCACAGGAGCCTTATCAAACAAAGTTTAACTGTATAGAAAAGCCCATACTCTGGTCAGGAATTAACGTACATCAGCCAAGGAAGTGTGAGGAGGGCTGTAATTGGACTCAATGAAAACTGGGTTAGCTAAGGGAAAATCACCAGGGTTCCTACCCCGGTCACTAACCAATGGTCCCAGTAGGAAGTGGGCATGTGTGGAGCTCGGATAAGAAGCTCTGGTTATTGAATACTCTCGAACACTCACTCAACAAGGGCCACTTGGCTGAATGTGCAAAGGCTCCATAGAGCCATACCCCAGCACGAGTCAATGCCTTTGCTGGGGTAAGAAGAGAGGGGAGAAAGTTGCTTGAGAGGAAAACAAATCACCCCTTTAAAGGGCGCAAATGTGCCAAAAAATATAGCTACCACTCCATATTAAAGGAGTGACTTCAGTCTGAATAAATAATATTCCATTCTTGTCACTCACACACTTGTTTCCTTTTCAAGTCAATGTTCATTTCACAGTTGGATTAATTCAAGTTTCCTTCAAAATCATGCACAAAACTCACCTTCTACAGGTTTTACTGTTCATATCTTATTCTCAAATTGATAAAGAAAAGAATAATACCTTCCTTTCTGTCTGTCTTCCTGATTTTTTTCCCCCAAAGAGTGCCACAGTGATGCTTTTATCGTATTAATCAAAAGAAAATTTTGCGGGATGTTCTTAACCAGTTGGGAAAAGATCAATAACCTGAGTAACAGATTCAACACCATCTACTGTGCACAGTCAGAACTGAATGGAATCGCCCTGATAGAACTTTTTTCCCCTGACTCCGTTTCTGTGCTGTGTGGGTGGGGCTGTGCAGAGGTCAGTGAATGCGGACAATATCCCCTCATTAATAGGAATCTTAAAAGCATGTGGCCAAATGTGGGCAGAGGTAATGGGAGGAACTTTCCGTTGCTGAATCGGAGTGTGGCGATTTCCGCAGCCTGTGTCCCGCTGCTCGGAATGGCGGGAAATCGCGTCCAATTCTGCGCTTGGGTGCTCATTAGTTACGCAGAGGCGCGTATTTCAGCGAACCACCCTGCTGATTTTTCTGGCCTGCCATTATCTGCTGGGGTCGAAGGTCTTGGGCGCCCTATTTAAACACCGCCTGAGCACACACATGTCACTCTCTCCAGTTGAGATGTCTCCAGGAGACCATTGGAGAAAAAGGCAACACCCCTCTCCAGCCAAGACGACCCCCCTCCCCAGGCCTCGATTAGAGGATTGCTGGTGTATAGGGATATGCTCTACCCTAGGGTTCCAGAAAGCACACCAGCCTGACCTCTCTGGCCTGGGATGCCATTGCAAACGATGTCAGCGCAGCCAAAGCACCATCCAGTGTAAGAAGAGGATGAATGATCTCATCCGATCCATCAGGGCGAGCCCGTTCTTCAGCTCCCTCCAATGTCAAACTCTTATCACGGCATCATTCAATAGAAGGGCTGCTCTCTTCAGGGATCTCACACAACCATGAGCGGGGGATACATATCACCACTGATTGTCGCACGGAACCTTCCATGTTACCACCATCCCATCTACCATGCTGCTCACGCTCCATCTTCAGCCCCTTCTGGGGAGGGCTCACTCCACACACACACACACACACACACACACACACACACGCGGCATACACACACACGCGGCATACACACACACGCGGCATACACACACACGCGGCATACACACACACGCGGCATACACACACACATGCACACATACACACACACGGCATACACACACACACACACGCGGCATACACACACACACACACACGCGGCATACACACACACACACACACACGCGGCATACACACACACACACACACACACACACACACACACACACACACACACACACACACACACACACACACACACGCGGCATACACACACACACACACACACACACACACGCGGCATACACACACACACACACACACACACACGCGGCATACACACACACACACACACACACACACACACACACACACACGCGGCATACACACACACACACACGGCATACACATCTTTCTCAACCTCTGCTCCATCTCTTCTCGTCACTCGCCTTTCTTTTGTCTCCATCCAGGGTAAGCTTGCCCACAACAGGAGGGAAAGATCCCAGACCAGGGGAGGGACGGCCGACATTGTAACCCTCACGGAATTCAAGGAGGGTGGGGCCAAGATTGTTGGGCAGGACAGGGGTCCCCCCTCAGGGGGAAGGGGAGATCGGATTGTCTCAGCAACCCAGTACATATCACACTTCCATCAGTTCATCACAACCTGACAATCGCAGTGAGTGACATGTGATCTTATATTCCCCATGTTCATCAACTAAAACTCCTTTCTCTATCTTATAGACACCAGCAGATTGAGACCCCCAAGAGTGTCCGCCATTAGTTTCAGCCCCCAGGCCACTTCTGAAGAAGAAGCTGAGGAAGAACTGTCAGAGCGCTCACCCGCACCCTCCATCAGTGCACAGACACACACCTCGGTGGGGCGTAGCCCTAGATTAGGCTCGGAATCACCAACTGGAGATCACCTCACAGACAGGTCCCTCGCAGCAGTCGGAGGCAGGGATAGCCCAAGTCTACGGCACTCAGAGGGCACTCAGTCCGAGCCAGGTGAAGAGCCTCTGCAAGTGGCCGCCAACTCAACACTGGAGATGCAACAGGCGGTGGAACATCAAGCAGAGATTTGGCAGTCACTCAGCAGACTAGAGCAAAGGATGGAGCAGTCCGCTCACATTATGAGTGATGTCATGGCTCCCACACGCCAGCCCCTCGAGGTCACAATGGGAAGGTTGGCGACCACCATGGACACCTTGGCCTAGTAGGTTTTTGCCAGATTTGCACTCAGTCCTGTACTCCATGGCCAAACACCCTGGTAGGCATCATCAAGATGAAGGCGACAGGAGGACAAGGCACCTTGACCTGCCACCAAGTGCACCATCTTCTCAAGGAGTCAGGGCAGGGTGCTTGGACACACACAGGGAGGGTGAGCATCAGCCGTACACTCTGGGAGCTTCCTCTCAGGACACTCCAAGGGTGTCCAGCCGCTCAGAGTCCCCTCTGCCTGTGACCCCATCCACTCCAGCTGCTCAGGCCGAGGAGAGCGCACCTGCCCCTGAGCAGGAGGTCCTTATCAGGCCAGGGCCCTCCAGGCCTCGGGCCACCAGAGGCTGTCCGCCAAGGTCATCACAGACATCAGGACATAGCAGTCAGCATGCTGCCTCCACCTCTGCTGCAGCTGTTGGGGCTGCAGTCAGGCATAGTGGTACGCTTAGGAAAATTAATACATTTTGAAATCGCTTTTGGGTCACGGGTGTGCTACCACCGTAAAAATAATTGCACTTCTGTAAATATATTTGATGTTTATGTGAATGGCTTGGTCAACTGAAGGCATTGTGATTACATACATTGGAATCCTTTTATTTTGAGTCTATCCATTGACCCACCCAATGATAGTCTCCTTCTGTGAGGTCAACTTTCATGTGATGCCAACCTCAGAGAAGATAGTCTCCGCGCCCTTGTGTGATGTCAGGGAGGTGTGTTAAATTCTTTATTATAAGCATGTAATTTATCCACTTCTAACCATTCTTCCTCACAGAAGACAATTGTGTGAGGGCAGCACATCAGCCTTGATTGATTAACGGCACTTGTATGTTCTAAGTGGTAGTGGAAAAGGACAAGACATGGACGGGAGGAGGAGATCGCTAACCTAATTTCACTGTCTGCTGTAGTTTCTTAATTATGAGGTGAGGGCTTCTTCAAGTCACTTCTAACATCGCTCTCATTGTTGAGTGCACTCTGACTTCCCAGAGTGAGTGCATACAGAAGGCACCTTTGTGAAGATCACGGCCTGATGAATCGTGGGCCAGAAGGTGCAAGTGCCAAAGCTGCACTCATCCGCAAATTGCTTGGATGGACATCCCTTGAGATGAAAGAGAATGGCACTGAGGGTCAGGAGAACTGTGGCCATTGAGAGAACGGATTTTCAAAAAAATATATTTTAGGGAATATTGTGTTATTCTGTAAAAAAGGCTGTGTGTGTGTGTCTGAGAGAGAGAGAGAGAGAGAGAGAGTAGTTTAATTAAGCTGGGCAAGAGTTTGATAGCAGTCTGCATGTCTTGGGGTTTGGAAACATGAAAAGGATAGAGATGTTAAAGTTGATGTACAAGTAAATAGGTTAGATCTAACATTTGCATTTTTAGATAAGTTGAGAATCTGTTTGAATATCAAAGGGGAGTCAGAGGTAGTAAGGAAAATGCTTGCATCTTGCAGGAATTCATAGGTACACAAATAGTGGGGATATGATATTTTATTGACCCAAAAGCAAAGACAAGATGGAAACATGGAAAATATTACATTTGGAAGGGTTTGAGTTTCAAAGAGGTGTGTGAGAAGAAAGGAATGAAGATGAAAGGAAATAGGTATATTAGAGTTACTGTGGATAGCTGTTGAGGTAGAGAGAGAGCTAGAGATGGCGGAAGATAGCTGGAGTACTAGGCTGTGAGGAGGATGCAATGTGAATCACCCATCCAGTCAAGCCAAAACAGTCTTGGGAGGCAGCAAGCAGTTTTATTCTGAAGTGAATTCCACCACAAAGTGGAAGAGGGTAAAGATCATGCGGTACACCTTTACTGAAGCTACAGCAGTTTGCCTTGTGTAATATGACTGGATTTCATAATTAAACATTAATAAGGGAGTTACCTGGAAAAACTCAGCAGGTCTGGCAGCATCGTCGGAGAAGAAAAGAGTTGACGTTTCGAGTCCTCATGACCCTTCGACAGAACTTGAGTTCGAACTCAAGTTCTGTCGAAGGGTCATGAGGACTCGAAACGTCAACTCTTTTCTTCTCCGCCGATGCTGCCAGACCTGCTGAGTTTTTCCAGGTAATTCTGTTTTTGTTTTGGATTTCCAGCATCTGCAGTTTTTTTGTTTTTATATTAATAAGGGAGTGTTGCCTGAAAAGTGTTTGTGGGTGTGACCAAGTAGAGAGTTTTGGGGGGAATGTTTTGTAAGACTAACCTTAATTGTGTAATTGTAATCTTGCGTGCTTAAGTTTTCTTTTACTTTTTATGAATGAAACTTTTAATTCTAATTTTAAAAAAACCCAAAGTGTTACTGGACCTCTTACTGCTGAGCTCGGTATGTCTCCTTCTCATTATCAGAATACAAAAAAAACGTTTGTGGCCCGTAAGCCAAGTTTCCTTCCGGGATTTGGTTTACGCAACAATTAACACCGGCTGTGGTCATAACACCATCTTCCCTTGCCTTCAATTTTCTCTTCCTGGAATCTGGCAGCGACTAAAGTATCATGGACATGTCCTCCCAAGTCTTTCTTCATCTATGGCATCGTTGCTTTCAAAGTGACCTTCACCACCCTCTTGAGGTTCCTGGACCTCCTGATCTTCATCTGCTGAAGAGTTTTCATCCTGCTCCATTTCACTCTCTGACACCTCTTTGCAGTGCCGGGCTGTGGAGGCTGCAACACACAGTGTTGATGCGTGAAACCCTATCAGGAGTGTACTGTAGTGCGCCACCTGAGTGGTCCAAACATCTGAAGCGCATCTCCAGAATCCCAATGGTTTGCTCTGTTAGGGTGCATGTGGAACTGTGAAATTGTACCTCTCCTTGGAATGGCTCTGAGGGTGACACACCAGCATCATCAGCCAGCTTTTCAGTGGGTAGCCCTTATTCCCAAGCAGCCATCCCTGCAGACATACAGGCCCTTCGAAAACCTCAGGCATCTGGGAGTGAGTCAGGATGTATGAGTTATGGCAAATCCCAGAGTACCTGGCACAGACGTGCATTATGTGCTTCTGATGATCACACATCAGTTACACATTACTGGAATGGTAGCCTTCGTGGTTTATAAACTTTAGGGGCTGCTGCCACAGAGCCCTTAAAGCTAAATGGGTACAGTCGATTGCACCCTGCACTCTTGGGAAGCCTAGTTTAGCCATGACTCTGGTAAATTTTGCGGCCTGGCTACCTTCGTCCAGAGTAAATCTCACATAGTGATGCACCTTACTGTTAAGGGCATCTGTGGCCTCCGTTATACATCAATGTGTTGCGGACTGCGAGATGTTACACGGGACCCCCGTGACCCCTTTAAAGCCACCGGCAGGGGATACCCTCCAACTCCACGGAGCATCAGGTCTTCACGAAGAATGCAGCGTATGTAATGTACCAGAGCTAGGGACAAGCGCAGGTGTGCCCGGCATTGTCTCTCTCTCATTTGTAAATAGGAGAGCTTTCTTCAATATACCCTTGGTGTAGCAATTTGCCTTCGTTATCTGGGTTTCTCCTCCTGACCCTCTTGTTCTTGGTCTGGTTTCTCTTGAGCCTGGACATCAGGCAGGGGGCCTCCTGGTGGAGCCGCGCTCTGCTTCGCCTCTCCCTCCTTCACCTCCTCCATTGCATTAGGACCCTTAAAAAGGCAGCAATGAGCCCTGGATCCATTTTTGCTTTTACCTCCTCTCTGAAATGAAACATTGATGACATTAATGTGTAATAAGTCCAGATACTGAAGCTCACAATCTGTAAACTACAACAACTATAATGGTCTATGGTGGGTTTCTACCTTACTTGCTTGTCACTGATGCTGCCTTGTCTTTGAGTCGCTACCACCCACACTGAGGGGATCAAGATGCCATCCCAGAAACATTACATCTGAATCCCTCATTGCCACGTGAAGCATTGAATGGCAAGCGCTACCTAACCTGGCTCAGTGCTCCAATCTCTGATCTGGCATTCTAATAAACAATGAGCGTTCTAAGAACCTAGTGGAGGCAGTGTGGTAGTGGTGTTGTCACTGGATTAATAATCCAGGACCCAGGGTAATGCTCAGGGGACCTGGGTTCAAATCCCAATAAATCCTAATAAATATCAGGAATTAAAAGTCTAATGATGACCATGAAACAATTGTTTCCATCTGGGCAACCCATCTGGTTCACTAATGTGACTAATCTGCTGTCCTAGCCTGGTCTGGTCTACATATGACTCCAACCAACAGCAATGTGGTTGACTCTTAATTGCCTTCTGAAATGGCCTAGCAAACCACTCAGTTGTACCACACCACTAAAAACAAGTCAATAAGTAATGAAACTGGACGGACCATCCAGCGTTGACCTAGGCACTGGAAATGGCACAGAAAACTCAGCCCTGCAAAGTCCTCCTTACTAACATCTGGGGGCTAGTGCCAAAATTGGGAGAGCTGTCTCACAGACTATTCAAGCAACAGCCTAACATTGCCATACTCATGGAATCATACCTTACAGATCGTGTCCTAGGCACCACCATGACAACCCGTGATATTACCTGACAGACCCAGCAGAGGTGGCGGCATGGTAGTATACAGTTGCCCTTGGAGTCCTCAACATCGATTCAAGACCCCATGAAGTCTCATGGCATCAGGTCAAATATGGGCAAGGAAGCCTCCTGCTGATTACCACATACCGTCTCCCCTCAGCTGATGAATCAGTACTCCTCCATGTTGAACATTACTTGGAGGAAGCACTAAGAGTGGAAAGGATGCAGAATGTACTTCAGATGGGGACTTTAATGTCCATCACCAAGAGTGGCTCGGTAGCACCACTACAGATCGAGCTGGTCGAGTCCTAAAGGACATAGCTGCTAGACAGGATCTGCAGCAGGTGGTGAGGGAACCAACAAGAGGGAAAAACACACTTGAGCTTATCCTCACCAACCTGCCTGCCACAGATGCATCTGTCCATGACAGTATCGGTAGGAGTGACCACCACACAGTCCTTGTGGAGACAAAGTCCTGAGTTCACATTGAGGATACCTTCCATCGTGTTTTGTGTCACTACCACTGTGCTAAATGGGATAGATTTTGAACAGATCTAGCAACTCAAGACTGGGCAGCCCTGAGGCACAGTAGGCCATCAACAGCAGTAGAATTGTACTCAACTATAATTTTTAATCGCATGGCCCAGCATATCCTCCCATCTACAATTACCACCAAGCCAGGATTGTTTTATTTAAAATGTTGTTGATTGTTTTAGAATGTTGTGGATTGTCTCCGCTGTTGTAATGGAATTTGTCCCAGCTGTCAAAATGTGAGCAGAGTTTTCAGGACAGGTTGTTGGATATGGATTGGCCTGAAACCTCCCCAGTGAGATGAAAGCTCTTAATAAAAATATTTATTTTTTAGCTTTGTAGCTACAGGCAGTGAAAAGCATCAAGGAAGAACTACATAATTGTAATAATGTTGAGAAATACTGCAGGGCAGAGGCATGAGTTTGATTGAGGGCCTGCTTCACTTGTTAACTATTGTGTTTTGAATCTGTGACATGTTTACATGGATTCTGTGTAGTCAGATGAATTCTCATACAGGAAGTATAACTGAATGACAATCAATGTACCATCTTTTGTCTGCGGTCCTTTGTAGGTGTGTAGCTCTATTGGAGGAAAATCAGAGTGAAGAGGTGACACCTATGGCAATATTTATTCTGAGGAGTACAACATGTTTCAGAGCACCTAGCTGAAAGATCTAAACGATGTCTCAACTTAAATGGTCTCTGACATTTTGAGGAATGTTTGAATTGAACACAAATTGTGAGAGAATGTTTCCGCAGACGAACCATTTCCCTCTTCTCTGCTGTCTAGGCAAGAAAGCCTATATCAAGTTAAACTTATAGCTTTTCAAGGGCCACCAGGAGAAACACCAACACTGATCTAGATTAATGATTTGAGCTGCACACTGTGGAGAGTAATCTAAGATACATGAGTTTAGGGCGTAAGAGAATAGGGCTGGTTCTTTCTTTCTTTTGCTTTGCCTTCAGATTCCCTCCAGGGCATTTTTATCTCTTTTCCAAATGCTGCCAATCCCTGACCTGCAGGCTTCACAGAACCAACAGCAGAGGAAAATAGAAACCTGCTGGTCTCAGTATTGACAGCAACGGAGCCCAACTCTTGATGATTTACTGATAGCACGGACCTGGATTAGCATTTCCACGTATTTATATCCAGATGAAAAGTTGCGTCATGGACAGAGGCAAGAGGACAAAGGTAAAACAGGACTGAGCAAACAGCTTTCTAGGAGCACAATGGTCAAATATGCCCCGTTGCTGTGTAAGATTCCATGATTCTAACGAATTATTACTTCATAGCACTTGCAAACCACTGTAAAATGTTCAGAATGCTTCGCAGGATTGAAATCGGCCACCAGTTGACACTAAGCCGAAGGCAGAGACACTAGGAAAGTGACCAAATGCTCAGTCAAAGAAATGGTTCTATTGGTTACGGCAGGAAATTCCAGGGCTGTATTGGACATACCTCCAGAGGATACAACCTCACACAGTTAATTACCTCTCTGCCCAAGAAATAGCACATCGCCTGGGCCAAGGCCACCATTTTTGTTTTCAGCGAATGTGTTTTCCTGTGACTAGACTTTGACCGGTGGGAGCCTGTATGATGTTCCTCCACGACTGTGGAAGTGAAGCGGCTAGGGTGACCTCTCAGAAACTAAACGTGTTCGATGCTGTGCATGTACACTTGCTCTCACATTAGTGATGGTCTCTCCCTTTGCTCTGTACTGAATGCCCTGTATCAGGATACCTTCACTCAGAGACCAGCACCAGGAAAACAACTGAAATATTTCACCAGCAGATGCTGAAATCTTGCTCTCCGCGGATGCTGTCTGACCTGCTGAGTTTTCGCAGCTGTTTTTGTTTTTGCTGCGGGTTTCCAGCATCTGCAGTATTTTGCTTTTACCTGCTGAAATCTTGCGTTCGGAGCTGACTCAGAATTATTTCGCACGTGTGAGTAATTTCCAGTTCAGATCCCAAAACTGCTGTCATATCAGAGTTGGCTGTGTCCACGGGATAGTGGTTGACCCTGGAGCACTTCAGAGACCGGAGAAGCTCATTCACACCTCAGCTGCTCATGCTGGAATCTTGTGACCTGTCATCATGCTGACATCACTTTACGCATTGGCTACCCACAGAGATCTCCGAACTATGCCACGTAGTATCCCACCCTTAATGAGGTAAATGAAACTGAAAATGGCGGCCCCCCCACAACCTTGGTGCTTAGTTTCTTGGGCAGGGAGGTAATTAACTGCGTGAGGCGGAGTCCTCCGGAGACATGTACAACGCTTAAGTTCGCCAGGGCCCTCAGCTCTGGAATTCTATCCCAAACCTACTCACTCTTCTTTAAGATGCTGGTTAAAACCTATTTCTTTGACTGAGCATTTGGTCACCTCTCCAAATGTCTTCTCCTTTGGCTCAGTCAACCTATCATCACTCACTCGGTCAAAAGCTTCCAGCAAAGATACCAGAGGCAGCTTCATCTTACGGAGCTGTACACATAGATACGTTCCTGCTTCAACCAACAATACGATTAACCCAATCAAGTCATTTTTATTCCATAATACATGTAACCCATGTTAGAAAATGATGCACGGCTCCACCCACAAAGGAATTCAGGAGAAATATCTTTTCTGAGAGAGAGTGCTGGGAGTGTGGAACTCACGAGGCAAATACATCGATGTAATTCAGAGGGAGCTAGGTAACTACGTGAGGGAGAAAGGAATAGAAGGCTATGCGACGAGGGCGAGATGAAGAGGGGTGGGAGGAGGCTCATAAACCAATGGAGCACTTGGGCCAAATAGTCTGTTTCTGTGCTGTACATTCTATGTGCAGTAATTGTTTGATGGGAGGGGCAAGTAGGCAAACATGATGGGCAGAATTTTACAACAGCGGGGTTTTACGTTCCCAAAACGGGGCCGTAAAATTCTGCCCGATGTTTTCACCTGGAGGCAAATCTGTACAGCTTTTGAAGAATTCACACAGGCTCCTCGAGATATGGAACATAGCGACAGGGACAGGCCATTTAGCCCCTCAAGCCTGACCTGCCATTCAATGTGACCATGGCTGATCATGGGCACCGAGGGCTCACTTAAGGGTCTCAACTGGGCCCTGGGCAAGTGGCCCACCCTGACACCTCCCCCGCCACTCACAGGCCAGAATCTTCCAGTTGGGCGAGTGACATCGGGCGTGTGTCCCATAGTCACTGTGCGCCATCCTGATCTTCAGTTCGGTGGGCGCTCATCGGAATTGGAATCGATGGGGGGCGGGTTGGGGCAGGCACACCGCTGATGGGACATCACCCTAATTGACTGGTCCACCGCCCAGTGGCCCTCATAATTCAGCCCAACACTTTAGCTGCTTGGACCCATTAAGGGTGGCTTTACAATGCCCCTTAAAACTTTTAGTGGGATTACCCTGGACAGAGGCCTCACCATGGGTCTGAAGGAAGAGCAGTTTTAAGTCGTGGAAAAATAAAGGATTCTGATGTGCTGCAGCCAACAGATGACAGTGCATTTAGGGAGGCAGTTTAAACCTCCGAGTGCAGTAAAGTCCCACTGTTCCTGCAAAGTTTTGCAAATGGCAGAATCATGAACGAGGAACTTGCTTTTGAACAGGACTCGATTGGGTAGGTTCCAGCCATGCGAGAGCAGCATTGGTTTGAGCAGTATTGTGGTGCAGTAGCTGTGTACAACAGACAGGGGAGCCACTGAGCAACACCTTGGTGAAGATTTCAAATTGAATCGGGTTTTTGAGTTCTGGTGAAAGATCTTTTGGTAAGTTATATTTTTGGCTGGAGGGAAAGCAGGGGACCCAAAAGATTTGAGTATTATTTCATCACAGTGGTGTCACCACAAATGACAATTCGGTATTTTGCCTGGATATATTATTATATAAAAAAAACTCCAACCCACTATCCCCACCCTTCCACCCACTTCCAGCCTACCCTACAGGTACACCACTACCCTGGTTTCTACAGTCTACTGGCTTGACATAGCAGCCGGGTGAATTCACTCCCTTCCTGACCGGTGGGCTCCCTTAGCATCTTTTAGGCACTTGCAGCCTCTTGTTAATGTGGCCACTTGTTATGCACAGCCGATGGTAAATGCTGAGCTACTCAAATCCCAGGGGAAAACTTGAACCAGCTACCACAATTGCTTTGCAATTTGTATTTTTATTTCGAGATGCGTACCATGAATTCAATTGTAATAAGTCCACTGAGTGAGGATTTTTTTACAAAACTAAATTAAACATTTATTAACAAAAGAATTGACTTTAAGCACATAGATAGATCTACAAATTACTACTAAGATAACTCCTAAATCCCCTAATTAATCTAGTTCCCTGTTACACCTCTGTTAAGGCAACAGTGAAACAACATAGATTTCAACAGACCCAGGCAAAGCACATAATACCCTGGACAGTGATATTTAAAATGGATTCACTTAGCTTTGGTTCCTGCAGACAGCAGCTTGTTACATAGAGGCTGGAGGCTTTTCACATTTATTAGATCTTAGAATGCCTTCTTTCCTTACACATAACCTAATCTCCTTTATACATTTTCTCCCTTTTTAATGTAAATCCCATTGTCCCAATATGTCATCGCAACTTTACTTTTTCCAAAATATAAACCTTTCATAGCACTCATACTATAAGTAATCTCTGGGAAAAATAAACACACTGTTTGGCTTAGCCTCTTATGGCTAAGTGTAACACCTTACCATCTCTTTGAAATTCACTATTCAGGTTTATCTAAAAAAAAAATGCAGATATTCCTAACACCTCCCATTCCAAAACTTCAACCATGTTTACATATTTAGCATTTCAAACCTTGTTTCCCTTCTGATACATCAATGCGCCCAGACCCGCTTTCTGTAATTCAATTAAAACCCCACACACACTCCTCTACACACAGAAATTAATCCAAACCTCACTATTAACCTACCTTTGCAATAAATTACAATAATATTATGAAAATTATTATATTTTCATGACACCAATGTTAATGCGGCCCAAACTACCAAGTTGGTTTGAGTTTTTTGCCGATGCTATATGTACACTGCCTACCCAATCACTGCAGGAAACTAAAAACCCATCCCGTTTGTTTAAGTATGCTGAGAGTATGCCTGGGATTTTCAATTCTGGGTTGGGAGCCTGCCCGCCAGTTCAGCTCAAGATCCCATCCCCGCGTGCTCTGTCCCTGACATTCCTGCCCCAGATTTTCAAAGGGCCATGCCAATTAATGGCAGGGAGGGACTCACCATCTCACTAAGGGTAGCGGGAAAGGCTTCCTGAGGGCTGGAGGGCCTCCCTCCAGCACCGAGATATCGGCAGCCCCTCTGGTCGAGGTGGGAGCTACCCGTTTGTGATGCAGAAACTGCGGAGAAGCGAACATTGCTCACGCGATGAGTGAAACGGTGTACAGGGTACAAAGCGCAGGTAGGTGAAAACACAAACCAGGGCAGCACCAGCAGCGGGGACTTCAATTAGAAACATTTAATTTTGGCTGTGATGATTTTGAAACTCCAGCAGGTGGTGCTAACTCCACAACAGATTTTCTATTACTCAAACTGTCGACAATGGCTTAATACAATTTTGCCAAATTGACCACGACATGGAAAATTCAGGAATAAGCTTAAGATTTTGACATTTTTCCTTCCAGGTGTTAAATGGAGCATGAGCACTCTTTCGACAGAAGTCACTTAGTGATGATTCTGTTGTTTATACTGATGAGGAACATAAAAAATGAAAGGGGCTTCGTTATAACAAGCCAAACCTCCAAGAGGCACTTACCCAGGGAACTGAACCAACCATTGCATTCGACTGGTGCTGATGGAGTCCAGTTATCAGTTACATTTCACTCAACAGGGGTTGCGGTACATTCATGGCCCAAGAGCACAATTAAGTGCACTAACGGAACATAGTAACCGGAATAGGCCATTCAGCCCCTCAAGTCTGTTCTGCCAAAGGAGGAGAAGGTGGGAACGGCAGCTGGTTATTCCTCAGTTGGAGCTGCCAGCGGCATAATTGGAGATGGCAAAGCTGGAGACCACACAGACAGCGGAACGTTTGGACATCTTCCCTTATTATTTAACTCACACCCATGCACTCAGCATGATAATCTAGCAGTGCATGGCGTGCCCACACCTACCTTGTCACAACATGCATACCCTTGACCCTCTCCACTCTTTCTGGCACCTTGGCTCTTGGTGCTGCACATGCCGACGGGAGGTTTGGGGTGGGGGTAGGTGGAAGAACCCTCTCAAAAAAGCACCCTCTCACATTCGAGTCCTTTCAAGCACCAGCACTGAAATTGGCACCTTTTGTGCTTCTAGGTGCTAAGTTCAAGGGAGCTGCGCTGGGCGATGCACACAGCACCAGTGAACGGCAGCAAAGACAAGTGCTAAGGGAAGCCCAGAACATAGATCATTGGAGTAAAACCTTGCATCCTAACACAGCTCAAGAGGTTACAGAATGCAGATTTCATAGACTCAGGCTTTATAAGAAGGGATGATTTCTGTGCAACGTTACTTGCTCACTGCTATGGACTTCCTGCAAGAAGGTTTCTGAAATATGTCAGAGAGTGTGGAAGAGTTTACTACTAGCCTGTGTGGGGGTTCCAGCACACAGCAGGAGTATTCTGCAGTTATCCATAGACCTGAATAGACACTACAGCTGGTCCCTCTGGCACCAGCGATAATGTCTCTGAGGGATGGTCATACTGAGGCTCCACCATCTCCTTCACCCTGGACAGGCTTCAGGTAGGAGCTTCCATCCATTTGCGGGCTCCTCACGGCCTGTTTTCCTGCAGAACAACTGAACCACAGACTGAAAGTGGGAGAGGATCTGCAGTGGGAAGAGAGTTTATTGCCTCCCTTTGGCACAACAACACATCTGAACTATGGCAATCCTCTCAAACCAATGCACTTGCTGGTCCCAGAAATCCAAAATGCTTCGGCAGCTGCTGAGTCTCCAGTCTAGAGCTGGGCACTCTCAGCCCAGAAGCACCCAGAGATTACTAACCATGGGCATCTCAGGAGGATTTGACTGAACCACTGCTGTCTTCCACCTTCTTGCTGCTGCCATGGTGGAGGGCCTCACAGCAACACTAGACTTGGTAAAAGACCACTTTAGATAGCCACTAGAAGCTCTCTCTCACCAGGGTAATAATTAGCATTAGGAATGATCAGTCATGACGATTACAACCCTTCTTGAAATCTTTATACGTGGAGCATTGCAGAAGGAGCTGGTGACCCTGCAATGTTAGTTGACGTGAATAATAATAAGTCTTTGGCTGGATGCAGTTTATTGTGTGGAAGGATTGGGCGACCTGATTGTTAGTCTAGAGAGCTGAGATTATTTAGCTGAACCTCTTTTTTGAGTGCTGCTGCTGCTGAAGTGCTCCGACTGCTGGAAGCTATTGGAATCCTCCTGCATCCTGTGGGGCATCCGCTCCCTTATCAACATCGCGCTGCAGCCTCCACCTCCAAAGAACACCAGGAGGCTTATCATGCAAATGGTCATCAAGACCATGCTGAAAAGTATTGTACTTTTTGATTTCTATTTAAACGGTGCGAGTCTGTGAGGTTAGATCCTGCACTGTACAACAAGGCTATCTCTGATGGACCTCCCAGTGGAAAACCTTGGAGTCATTTGGGAAGAAGCTGCAGACTGTGATCTGGACACTGTAGCTTTTTATTAGACAAAGAATTTATGATGAACTGAATATATATCTTGTGATCCAAAGTTGTCTTTTCAACAAAATATTTCACTAGCATCAAAGGGCAGAAAGTTTCACCATACTCTTGGTAGGCCACATGAGACAGCCTATTTGACTGAATCAGTGGCTAGGTTATTGCTTCCCAGTCCTATTTCAATACTTGAAGTGACTACGAGAAGGGAGGGGTAAATTGCGTTGGGTTAAATTATTTCCCTCCCTCACTGCCTACCCTATGCTGAGATGAGAGAGGGAACTCACTAAATGAAGAAGATCAGAAACACAAAGCTGGGGGCTGCTGCTCCGCCAGTGCATCAAAACAATGCCTTCCTGGGTTACCTCATGTTGATTCCTGTTCTGAAGTAAACAGTCACTTGTGCAGGACCAAGGTCCCTTAGAGAAGCAGCATTACTGTGGGGTAAAATCAACATCTAAAAAGCACAATGTGAAAGAGACATGGCCTGCTCCCTTCTGGGCCTTGGAATGTACTTGGCTGAATTAGTTCCCATTTTGTCAGCAGTCACTTAGCAGAGCATTAAAGGTGCTTTATGCTGCATCACCTTTTAACACACTCAACTGTTTTGCTTACATAATACATAGTTAGTGGCAGATGACATAATCTGCATAGGTACAGCTCATCGTTTGTCTAAGAAAAGGAAAATCTTGCCCTTAACGTTGTAAGTCTGTGCATTTATCCAAAGGATTCAGTTATGAGATCCTGGTGATCTACTTTACAGCTTTCACTGCAACAAAGAATTTACGATGAACTGAATATATATCTTGTGATCCAAAGTTGTCTTTACAACAAAATATTTCACTAGCATCAAAGGGTAGAAAGTTTCACCATACTCTTGGTAGGCCACATGAGACAGCCTATTTGACTGAATCAGTGGCTAGGTTATTGCTTCCCAGTCCTATTTCAATACTTGAAGTGACTACGAGAAGGGAGGGGTAAATTGCGTTGGGTTAAATTATTTCCCTCCCTCACTGCCTACCCTATGCTGAGATGAGACATGACTGGCTCTTGCACTGCTTCGTATTGAGTATAGATGGTGCTGCAGTTCATATCAAGAAATATTCTTATTGTTAGTAATAATAGCTTTCAGTCTAGATTTTAGCAACAGGGAATTAGGGGCTTGCCACCTAAATAACTGTATTTGATGATGTGATAGGTCAGCAACTTTCAGCTATTGACAAGGAAGCTATGATGTGGAAGGTCAGTAAAAAGGCAGTAGAACAATATCCCAGGACGTGTGAAGACAATGTTCGTACCAACTTACTTTTGATCCGTTTCCTGCATTATGTGAAACAATGGCAGAAGATGGTTTCGTCACTATGTACTGTTGACAAATTCTGAAAGCCAGACGGTATTCCTAAATTTGGCAGCAGAAAATAGCTGGTCGTATTTACCGGACATGGACAAATCATTCCTCAGATTCTATTTGCAGCAGCCAATAGTTGATAGTTATCTTGTGCACCGGATTGTGGGATACATCACATTTGGCTGATAATTTTGTTATGTCAATACATCTGTTGTCTGCCTGATATTCTACTAGAACAAAAAAGTTTGTTGGCAAGATCCAATCCCTCAACAAAGACGTCAACGTGAATGGGTTAAAAATGAAGAGGTTTTATTTTAATGAGCGTATCTGGCTCATACTGTACACTTTCCATGGCACTGCTCATGAGGTGTGCTCATGGTGAGTTCCAGGATACGTACTCCAGTGGGGAGGGCAAATGGTTCTCAGCTTGTGGCTAGAGGTTTGTGAACACTTTGGGAAAGTTAGAGGCTGCGATCATTAAATGGGACAGGTTTAGGACCATTTGAGGGAGGGGGTGTCTGTATGTTTGGAAGAACCAGTTAGGGTTTGGAATCTGTGGCTGTTAGCACTGGCGGTGAGGAAGAGGAGTAATAATGACGTATTTTTATTACTCAATGAGATAACAATCTATATTATTATTCAAAATATTTGCGTGAGGAATATTCCTTCCACTTTACAATGACATGAGCACTGAAAGCCTGTGTATGATAGTAACTTAATGCTGCTTAGACTGATAAACAGTCACCTTTATACTTTTGTAAGGAAGGACTCGAAGCATCTCAGGGTGGAGTTCTCCTGTTGGGAAGCAGCAGGGATTACCACCAATTATACTGCTGCAGCTTTATCTTGCTGGCAGTCAGTATTTCCATCTATCAGTTTGACATGAGAAGCCGCAATCCCACTTACTGTCAGGCCCTGTGATCGTGTGCTTTCTGGGGAGTAACACTTCTTCCCATTTCCAGACCAGCACCTGGTCCGATTGAAGGCTGGTTGGCTGCTGGGCGGGGAGTCCAATGGTAAAAGCTGGAGCTCACTGGGGAAATTCCCCAGCAATTGAAAAAGATCAGAGCTGGGTTGGTGGGGATAGGGGTGTGGTTTGGGGGGGGATAGGGGTGTGATTTGGGGGGAGAATTGAAGAGAGGCAATGAGGGAGGGAGGATGAGATTATGTGAGGGGGAGACAGAGATCATGCAGGGAGAGAGAGAGAGACTCAAATTTTCGCAATGCCAGAAGGGTTCCGGGCCTTTGCCAAAATGGCACCAGAGCCCAGATTCTAGAAGTCCCACCACAAACCTGCACCCACCATTTTCACTGGTGGATGGGGGCGTGTTGAACTTTGCACCAGTGTGGTTCATGGAGGCAGCTGGATATGTAAAAATGCAGCTGTCTTTGAACAGATGCAATTTTTGTGACCGGGATGCCCAAAACACAACTTATGGGCTTTAGGCCTTTGAGGGAAAGGTCTAAAGCTACCAGTTATTTGGAGAGGAGAGGTGCCCTTCGGGATTGCGAGGAGTAGACATGAATGTGCATAAAAAGTGCACAAGCTCAGTGGAAATATCAAGCTGTCAAGTCATTTAAATCCCCAAGCCCTATAAACTTTTGAAAAAAAAAGTCTGCTGTGTCTGCTTACAATTTCATGAGCTGTCTGTTGACATAAGCCTGAGTACTCGTGCTTATGACTGATTCCACAAACCTATCATTGTCACAGTGTTTGGGGGAGGGGGTGCATGGGTGTGTAAGTTTATAGTTTGATTGACAGCTCTGAGTGGTTAGAAAGTTTTTGAGGTGGGACTATGAATACAAATATTTGTTTTCATTAGAGATTAAGTACTTGAATGAATTTGAATGTATAGAATGGGTTTTTATGAATGAGAGTGTTATTTTTAAAAAACCATGAAATCTGCAATAGACACTTAGATTTTATTTAATCCCACCAAGGCTCCTATGATCTGCCTATGGTGGATACTGGGTGAGTTGGCATGGAACACGTAAGGGTAAAGGATGGTGGATGGGGTCATGGGTTGAAATTAGGGCTATAGAAGACTTTAGGAGTCTTCTATTGAGAGGAATAGATTGACATGGAGGGTATGAGGGGCGATGGGGGGTTAGGTAAAGGGGCATAGGTTGGCATGGAGGGTGTGAAAGGCCATGGGTATGGGTAGAGGGCCATAGGTTGGCATGGGGTATCCAAAGGGCCATGGGGGTTAGGTAGAGAGGTACAGGTTGTCATGGACGGCGTGAGAGGCCATGGAGGCGAGTATAAGGGGCATAGGTTTGCATGGAGGGTATGAGGGACCATGAGGGGTGGGTGACATGAATGGGTGGGGGTGGATGCAGATTGAGTTGGCATGGATGGGACATGGGGAGTGTTTGGAAGGGGGGTGAGGGGGTATGAGGGGTGGGGGCTGGAGGGCTGTTTTTTGTCTTCTTGTTTTTATTGTAACTGTGGCATTGTGCAGAGCACTGAGGTGGGCCTTTTAACCATCCCACCTCAGCACCTGCCAACCCCTGTGGGTGCCTCTGTACAGTTTCCAGGGGCGGTGGGGGCCTGACACCTGTCAACACCTGTTCCCCCCCCCTCCCCCCCACCCCCCCCCCCCCCCCCCAGAACAAAATCCTGAGTCAGGTTTGCGGAGTCAGGAATTTCCCCTACTCAGGAGTGAAAATTCAGCCTAGGCGTATCATGCAGGAAGAGAGAGAGAGAGCGAGCAGACAGAGATTGTGCAGGAAGAGAGAGAGTTTGAGCCGGGAGAGAGAGAGAGAGAGAGAGAGAGAGAGAGAGAGAAATCGCGCAGGGAGAATGAAAGATCGCATGTGAAGAGAATAGGGCTGCAAATAGGAGCAGGTTTGCTTGAGGGGCCTTGACAAACACTCCTGCTCCTCCTGGCCCACAAGCTGGGCTAGAAAGACACCTTCCTGCTGGATTTAATAATTCTCGCCTCCCTTCAGCGGACGGGTTTCCTTCATCCTGGGAAACCCAGTCTGCAGCCATTAATTCAAATGGCTCCACAAATTTGAGGAAGAGAGCCTCAGTTAAATATTATAATCACTGAGCCATTGCTTGAGACCAGGTTACTCAGACATCTCCAAACTGGCAGCAGTTAAGTCACAGTTGGCACGTTCATGGTGGTTTAATGGCCCATTTCATTTTTACTAATTCAGCCCTTCCTGATCATGGGGAGGTTACAGTTCTTTCCAAGAGCTAAGTGAATTTATGTACCGTGGTTACATCTGGTTCTACCTCTCTACCATCCCTCTGGACCCCTCCTCTGTGCTATTCCTTCCTCAGTAGGCAACCTTGGATAACTACAATTTACCCTTGGATGTCTGAAACTATCATCCTTGACCATCATCACAAATTCATTACCTTTGCCACCAAATCTGTCTCCCCCCACTTGTGACCACTGTCACAGGCTGAACAACCCTGTTTGCAATACTAACATCCTATTGACCCTGAACAGAGCTTCTGGCTCCAGATTTTGTCCATCAAAACTACCCAAAGCTTCAATCTCTACCATTGTTCATCCCTGCTCCACCTCAGCCAATCTGCTGCTGAAGCCTTTATCCATACATATGCAGGCCCTGGGCTCGGATACTCCAATGCGCTCCCGGACGGCTTCCCATTCCCCACCCTCTGTAAATCTCAGCTCATCCAAAACCCTCATGTAGCTCGTAACCTATCTTGCATTGACTCCTGCTCCATCAGCCCTGTCCTCAACTACGTGGATCCCTCAATGCTTAATTTAAAGTTGTCTTTTTTTGTGTGTTTAATGCCCTTCATGGGCTCACCTGTCCCACCCCTTCCAGCTCTGTACCTTCTTCTAGGCCCTTGCCCACATACCAAACTTCCTATTCTTAAGAATCTAACATTTTGTGCATTACAACCAAATTTTTTCCCCACCTTTGATGACTGTGTTTTCAGCCACCAAGGCCCACAGCTACTCTTTGAAATTCCCACCTTAAATCCCCACACCTCTTTGTCTCCCTCTCCTCCTTTAAGATTTCTCATGAAACCCTACCCTTTGAATATAAGTCTTTGACTCCCTCCTAATGGTCCCTTCTGTGGCTTGCCCATGCATATTTTTGTTTTTGCTTACATCTCTGAAGTACTTTGGGACATTTTCCTAAGTTAAAGGTGCTACATTTTGTACCTGCTGCCTCTCGCGAGCAGGAAGTGTCTGGTCTTAATTCAGTGATGCTCAGTGCCATTATGTCTGAGAATGGCAGCCTGTTCCTTAGGGATTTAATGGAAAGGCATCTGTTCCTTGACACTCTGTCATGCAACACATTAATAAAACATTCCAGTGTAGCAGCCAAAGAAATATTTTTTAAATATGACTCACTAAACATACCTATATCAAGAAAGAAAATTTGTGCATGTTCACAAACAGAATCATTGCTTGTATGATATATAGCATGATTGAATTTATTTTGCTCTTATTTTACATAATCACCACAGGGGACTGCTATAACCATTACTTTGTGCCAACCTGGATGTGTTTGTGCCTGACTGGTGCCTTGTGCAACTGTGACATGTTCACTAAGCCTCCAGCTGAGGTCCTGTCTCAATTGTTCTTTTAACCTAAACATACAAGAGTTCATGTCATGTTGAATGGCTACAAACACATTTCAGTTGGGATTTTATGTAAGGATTGGACCTTTCTCAAATTGAGATGTAACTACTGAGAAAACAGCACCATAAAAGCACCAAGGCAGTGACAAATTCATTCGTTTTCCAGTGGCAGAAAGATAAATGTGAAATTCTCTAAAATATATTCTCAGCCCCGACATTCACAGCTGAGGAGAAACGGAGGACCATGGCCTATACTGTAAACTGGAGCAGTGTTGGAAATTTTCTGATAACCTCTTGTTCCATATAAGTAACTACTTAAGTCGGGATAATAAGAAGGGAGATGTCCCATAAATAACTCACTCTTCTCACATGCTGGGGGATCCCCATTCCATGACAAATCCCACTGGCACATAAGGATGTCCGTGCCTATGAGTTCGAATCCTGGGTAGCACTGGTATGTCACCACAGTTCCATGGACTAATTCGGGATGGGAAGTTGTTTTCCAACCATTCGGAATTTCTGGCACTTCTGGGCAGGTATCGTTTCTCAAAACCTCTGTGGAAGAAAGTCACAGTGGTCACAAAGGAAATGATATTCCACCAAGCTAAAGGCAGTTTAAATTTAAAGGCAGTTGAACAGTGCCCAAAAGAACATCTGTTGAAATGTCTGTCTAATTACATTCTTTTCATTATCAAGATGGCAGGGATAATGAGTCAAAGTTACCATTGCCAATAAATTAACGACTGACAGCTGCTATACATTCGACATGTGTTATGATACTTGACCACAACCCCAAGTTTTTGGTAAGATTTGATTAGGGACCAATAACGTTTTGTTTAAAGTGGACAAAGTTTGAGATTCAAGACACTTGCTCAGTGGGTAATGCCACAAGATTCCATGGGTTTTTAACAAAAGTAAACTTTACCTATACAAGGTCAGAAAGATAAGCAATTTACAATATCTATCCTATAATCTTAACATTCAGGGTTAATATGAGGTACATATGAATTAACAGGTAAACTGTGGTTGAACACACCACACTGCACAATAAATGGCAGATGTGACCAAGATGGAGTCCACGGATTTCATAGAATCACAGAGTGTAGAAGAGGCCTGTCGGCCTATCGAGTCTGTACCGACATGTGAGAAACACCTGACCTACCTACCTAATCCCATTTACCAGCAATTGGCCCATGGCCTTGAATGTTATGACGTGCCAAGTGCTCATCCAGGTACGTTTTAAAGGATGTGAGGCAACCCTCCTCCACCACCCTCCCAGGCAGTGCATTCCAGGCCGTCACAGCCCTCTGGGTAAAAAAGTTTTTCCTCACATCCCCCCTAAACCTCCTGCCCCTCACCTTGAACTTATGTCCCCTTGTTATTGACCCTTCAACTAAGGAGAGCAGCTACTCCCTATCCACCCTGTCCATGCCCCTCATAGCTTGTACACCTCGATCAACAACTCACCCAGACATCAGTAAACACTGCGAGTTGACCAATCTCACGGAAACTGTGTCTCTCATGAGGGTTTCCAGTCTTCGCTTTTGAAGATCTCACCTTGGAATTCTCTCCAAAAGTCGCTCCAACTCAGATGGCATCAGCAATGACCCACCTCACAGGGTTTCTTTCTTGTCTCCTAAGGTTCCATTCGCCTGGATTCCCGAGTATGCACTCAAGCGTCATCTCACAAGCACAACTTCCGCTCTTCAGTGTGCCTGCACTGCGCAGAATACCACTGCTCCAAAGGGGTACCTTCGCCCCCAACGGGTCACAAAACTTCTGCTGCTTTCTTGGATTTTCAGGGCTTCTCCTGAGTCATTTTCACTAAAAGTCTCCTGCTAACCGCAACCCTTTTCCTACTTGGAGCCTCTCACTTTGCTCCTCTCTTTTTAACTGAACTGGGATGTCTTCCTGTCCCATGCCCGGGTCTCTCCTTTTGGGACCCCTCCCTGTCCCCTCTCCTTTTGGGACCTCTCCCTATCTCTTGCCTGGGACACCTGTCATCAATGGTGCTCCGCTCCTGGTCACATGATCCAAGTCTTCACTCAGTTTTCCATCACAGCACAGCCATGCTGGGCCCATTCTTGACCCAAAGAACTTCCACTGCTGAATTGTGCATGTGTAGTCCACTCTCAGTCTGTGCACATGTGAAAAACTCCAAGGTCTGTCCGGGCTTGGAGTTCCTGACCTCCCATTTCCGATGAGGAAAGTGTAACTTTCACAACACTTGCCATTTCCCATTTAGTATCTATGAGCTTTTGCAGGGCAAGTTGCCACAAGTGGAACACCAAAAAGGTGTGGCACCATCTACAGGGTATCTGACAATTGTGTGAATCAGCCAAGCAACTGTGTAGCTCGTTAATCAATCAGATTGAAGAATCATCACTGAGCAGTGCAGAATCTGAACCAGGAAGTGTTAATTAATGTAGTAAATTGAATGTCAAATCAGAAAACAAATAGAGGAGAAAAGAATGCTTGGATCATAAGGTAGAGATGAGACAGAAAAAAAGAATAAAGAAAAAACGTAATTTACACTTTTCAAAAATCTCTAACAATAATTAAAGTCTGAAGGTTTGAGACTCAACATTTGTAATAGTTAATTTTCAGTGTCAGAGAGACTATTTACCTATAATTAAGGTTTCCAAAGCCATTAATAAGGGTACTTAAGATAAGGAATGTACAAGCACTAACTTTCTGTGGGGAGTTTAGGAACTCCATGCCATTCATAAACTTTGAACAGGGAACCTGATGATGCAATGCCTTTTCCGTGCAGTTCATGGGGTTGTAATGCATCTCAGACAGCAGCTTCCCGGTTTTTGCATTTAACAATGCTCTGCACTTGCCTGAAGTTGCTCTCTGATTTGCACATAAATAATGGGGAGCACTGCTAGCTTTGTTATTTTCCCAGTAAAGTCTGGTCCATTGTGCCATATTGCTCATAAGTAATTAAGGTAAGGGAATCATGAACAAGAAATAAAACAGTGAGCGAGTATACCTACACCTCAGATAGGCACTGTGAGTTTTATTGAAGCAAATTTAATTCAATTTTATTTCAAATATATATTCTAGAAGTCCACCTTTGCTCTTGACTCGATGTTACATGCCTGTCCTTGATGATAACTAACCAAAGATTTGGATTCAGATCCACTGACTCATTTTAAATTACAAGAAAATAACAGGCAAGAGATTCAAAGAGAAGGGAAATAAATTAACACCTCTTACCTTACTGTGGATTCAATTAAATTTCTTCCCGAGTGTCCAACACATCCAAAACATCATATTCCACAGTGAGGAATTTGAATTCAATTTAATATAAAAATTGTCATTTTGTGACTTTAATCTTGTTGGGCAATGCCACTATTTTTTTATAAACCAAATGGAAGTTTTATCTATATCTAATTTTCGGTAATTTGAAACAACCCATGAGCCATTGTTACCATTTTTAATTCCCAACCATAGACCAGTCTCCCTTTCTCAGATCTAGACACTGAAACTTTGAAATTCTGCTCGAATTACACTGACTCCAGGGAATATTCAGAACGGACGGCATTGAGAGGGAACTCCCTTCTCACCCTTGCCACACCAGAAGTCATATTGGGATATGATATGGTGGGTGTGTGATAATGATACGTAAATGATGGCAATCCATCATACAATGTACTTCCCAATATTTCCACTTTAGAAACATTGGGTGCTAGCAATTCCGGTGTTCAAAGAAAGACTTGGATTTATACAATATCATTAGTGACCAGAGAACATCCAAAAATGTTTTGCAGTCAATTTTTTTCTTTTTGAGTTGTAGCCTCTGTTGTAATGTAGGAAATGCAGCAGCCAATTTGCTCACAGCAACGTCCCATAGCCTGTTTTAGTGATGTTGATTGAAGGATAAATGTCGTCCAGGAGACGAATGGGAGTTCCTGTGCTCTTCTTTAAAATAGTACCACAGGATTATTTTTACATCCACCCAAGAGAGTGGATGGGGCCTTGGTTTAACAGCTAATCTGAAAGACAGCGCCTCCAACAATGCATCACTTGCTAAATCCTGTACTGGAGTGTCAGCCTAGAATATGCGCAGAGTTCAGCTGGCAACGAATGTTTCAGGGACGCTTAAAAATGAGAGAGTTTTAAAGCCTGCACAGTTAGTCATAGGTAGCAAGAAGACAAAAGGTTAAACCATTTTCACACCGCACACAACTCACGGTCACTGGCTGTCCTACAATGCAGCAGGCTCTTGAGCCCTACACAACTGTTATTTGGCTGCTCCCAGTATGGCTCCCACAGATTGAACAAAATCATGTCCATGATCCCAACCACACAACCAGCGTCTAGAGCATATCCTTTCTGTGGGAGAAAATTCTAATCTGCCCTCCACCAGGGCTATGTCAATTGGAAGATACAGGCCTCATTATCTAATCCCCTTTCCCTTGCATGGCTAACTATGTGTTTCCTTGTTTTAAACCACTGTTCCTAATTTTCACTGAACCCACTATGCTATACTATAACTGTAACAAACTTGACCACTGAGAGATTTTAGGCCACACTTCTATGATATCTGATGCAATTCCTACCTCATCAATTTGTTATTGTTCAAGTACCTCTCTGGTATAATTGGTTCCTAAATGTATCCTGCAATTTATGTGCACGTTGTACAAGCTGTGAGATATTTTAACTTGCAGACTAATTATGCTCAATTAGCTGTTTAAGGCGCTCTAATGGTTACAATTCAATCTGGCTCAATTAACATTGCAATAATTAATCCGTTGATATGTAGGGCGAGCAGAATGAATGGTACTGTATTAGCAAAAGATAAATGTGCAATTTATGTGGTTGACTTTTTCTGGATCATATACTTCAGTAATGTATGTAGATGACTATTATTTCACTATCGCAGGCAAATTACTTCCAGCAAGTTATATTTCAGTAGAATTGACATCAAAGGGCAGTGTAATAAAAAGACAGTTGCCCTTTAATTTTGCACAGTGAGCACTGTTGCCCTTTTGCGTTGTTCACTGGTATGGGCATGAAACCCAGGAGAGCTGAATTTCCTTTCAAGCTTTTAAAATATATTCATTTTTGTAACACAATGGAACCGTGCTCAGTAAATGCTTAAAACCAGACACCACAGAAGAGCAGCGAGGCAGACGAGTATGCAAAAGACCTGCAGCATTTCCTGACTGCAAGTGATGCCTTTTTAAAAATCAGGCTTCCATTGAAAGGTATGAAAGAGAAAATGGCAGAAAAGAGCAAAATATTTGAGAATAGAAAATAATACATACATATATCTAAGGTATGAGTAACCGGGTTATCAATGCGGGGTAACTAAGGAAGGCTAGAGACATCAGAAAATCTGGTGCATAAATCATCATTCTATGTTTTCTTGTGAATCCTTTGAATGTTAGAGAATGACCATTTTGAGTCTCCTTAACAAGACATAACATTAAAAGTGAAAGAGCAACTGGTTGTGAGCTACAAACATAAAAACAAAAAAACTGCGGATGCTGGAAATCCAAAACAAAAACAGAATTACCTGGAAAAACTCAGCAGGTCTGGCAGCATCGGCGGAGAAGAAAAGAGTTGACGTTTCGAGTCCTCATGACCCTTCAACAGAACTGAGTAAAATTAGGAGAGGGGTGAAATATAAGCTGGTTTAAGGTTGGGAGGGGGTGGGGGGGGGGGGAGAAGTGGGGGCGGGGGGGTTGGTTGTAGGGACAAGCAAGCAGTGATAGGAGCAGATAATCAAAAGATGTCACAGACAAAAGAACAAAGAGGTGTTGAAGGTGGTGATATTATCTAAACGAATGTGCTAATTAAGAATGGATGGCAGGACACACAAGGTACAGCTCTAGTGGGGGTGGGGTTGGATAAGACTAACAGGGCATAAAAGGTATAGATTTAAAAATAATGGAAATAGGTGGGAAAAGAAAAATCTATATAAATTATTGGAAAAAACAAAAGGGAGGGGGAAGAAACGAAAAGGGGGTGGGGATGGAGGAGGGAGTTCAAGATCTAAAGTTGTTGACTTCAATATTCAATCCGGAAGGCTGCAAAGTGTCTAGTCGGAAGATGAGGTGCTATTCCTCCAGTTTGCATTGAGCTTCACTGGAACAATGCAGCAAGCCTAGGACAGACATGTGGGCACAAGATCTAAAGTTGTTGAAAGGTCGTGAGGACTCAAAACGTCAACTCTTTTCTTCTCCGCCGATGCTGCCAGACCTGCTGAGTTTTTCCAGGTAATTCTGTTCTTGTTTTGGTTGTGAGCTACAATCTGGATTTTGGTAGGATGTCTGTACCACCTAAGAGCAAATCTCACATAATGGGCAGCTACCCAACTATTATTCCCAAGCTAGGCTCTTATAATGACTCCACTTAGGCCCAGCCAGATTTGATAAGGCCAGTATCAGGAAGGCCTGCTTTTTATAAACTGAGCATCCTGGTGCCAGCACTGATGAAGCTGGCCGTTTTGCACTGGACCTGTGCTTCTTGAACTAGATGTGCAAACGTTCCATTGACACCAATATAAAACTAGACACATTTTAGTTGAGGCTACTTGAGGCATTGTAACCGAGGCAAATGTTTCGGAGTCAACACACACCACTATGACCAAAAAGAGGTCAATATGAGAAATCAGAGGAGACTTTGTCGTGTTTCAGAAGAAGAGAGTTACCACTGTGAATGAGAAAAAGAACAACATTTTCCCCCAAATATCATAACATAGTAAAGCACAGAAGAAGGCCATTCAGACTATCAAGTTGACATCAGCTCTTTCAAAGAACAATCCAGTTAGTCCCACTCTCCGCTTTTTCATCACATCCCTGCAATGTTATCTCCTTCAAGCATTTATGCAATTCCCCCTTTTGAAGGGAACTATGGAGTCTATATCTGCCACTCTATAGGGAGTGCATTCCAAATCCTAACCATACTTTGTGGAAAGAAACTTTTTTTTGTGCCGCCTTTGGTTATTTTGCCAATCACCTAAAACCTGTGCCCAGGCTTATAAAAGGCCAGAACTTGTGCCACATGCAAATGAGTTTAGGACAGCTCTCTGTACAGCCCAATGAACATCTGCAGTTCAGTGCCACTGTGGAGGTAACCCGTTTATTTCATCGGTGTGACGTTCCTCTTTGCGCATGGAAATTCATTCTGGAAGAATGTGTGCCAACACTGAGTAGGAAAGTATAAATGGCAATTTATTGCCTGCTCGACAAGATGGCAGATGGAGTATAATACAGGGGTGTGTGGAGTTGTTCACTTTGCTCGTAAGAATAAAGAAGCGGAATATTTTTTAAAAGGTGTGAAACTTCTAAGTGTTGATGTTCAGAGAGGTTTGGGTGTGCTGGTACAAGAAACGCAAAAAATTTGCATGCAGGTGCAGCAAGCAATTAGGGAGGCAAATGGCATGTTGACCTTTATTGCAAGGGGATTGGAGTACAGGAATAAAGATGCCTTGCTACAGCTGCACAGGTTTTGGTGAGGCCACATCTGGAGTACTATGTGCAATTTTGGCCTCCGCACTTGAGAAAGGATATACTCGCATTGGAGGCGTTATAGTAAAGGTTCACTAAATTTGTCCCTGGGATTAGGGGTTGTCCTATGATGAGAGGCTGAGTAAATATGGGTTTATATTCTCTGGAGTTTAAACGATGAGGGGGCAAACTCATTGAAACCTATGGAATTCTGAAGGGGCTTTTTAGGGTAGATGCTGAGAGATTGTCTCCGCTGGTCAGGGAATATAAAACATGGAGGCACTGTCTCAGGATAAGGGCCCGATCATTTCGGACTAGGATGAGGAGAAATCTCTTCACTCGAAGGGTTGCGAATCTTTGGAATTCTTTACCCCAGAGGGTTGCGGATGCGGAGGGTTGAATACATGTGAGGCTGGGACAGGCAGATTTTTGGTCTCTCAGGGTATTTAGGGACAAGGCGAGCGGATGGGAAAATGGAGTTGAAACCCAAAGTCAGCCATTTTGGGTGAATGGCAGAGCAGGCTCGATGGACCATGTGGTCTACTCCTGCTCCTATTTCTTATGCTCTCACGCTGGCTAAAGCACCAACATGACCTGACACTTATTGTTACTTGAATAATGCAAGATGTAGAAGGACCTGGAGTGAAAGTGGACAATTTCTATTTAATGGCCAGAATTTTCCAGTTGGCGATTTGGGGACGGGGCCCACTCGCCAATGGGAAAATGACGCGGGATGACATTGGGAAGAACCCCCGACGTCATCCCGGTCCATTTAAATGTTGAGAAAGGCGGGGGCGCAGCAAAATCAGCTGTCCGACCACTGACCTGTCAATGACCAATTAAGGCCATTGACAGGGTAATTAAGCTTGTTAAATGCCCTGCCCGTCCAAGCTTAAGGCTGGCGGGCAGGCCAGGAGCCCCAGTGGGCTCCTGATAATACAGGAAATCCCAATCACTGGCGGGATGAAGTTTCATGTCCGTTTTTAAAAAGTTTCATAAAGTTTATGTCCTTTTTATTAACGTGTCCCATCTCATTGTGACATTGTCCCATGCGGGGGGCATGTTAATAATTTTTACATTTTTATATTTTTAATGTTTTTTACATTGTCAGTGATCTCCCTGAGACAGCACTTAGTCCCAGGGAGATGTGTGCTCTTTTGTGCGCATGCCTGAAAGAGGGCACTTTGACAGTTGGGGAATCCCTCCACCCTCCGCACGGGAAGTGCATAGTGCTTCCCATCGGACAGGCCGCTGGGTGGGCCTTAATTGACCCGCTCACTCAAAATGGCGGCGGGACCGGTTTCGGCAGCAGAGTTCGGCTGCCCGTCCACCAACCAAGGGTGAAACTCTGGCCAATATGTCACAAAGAAACACAATATCAACCATCTCAGATTGGGAATATGAAGGAAACTTAGATGAATTTTCATCACCCATTTAGCCAATATGTCTGACTAGTGCCAGCAAGGTACTTGGAAAAGCATCGGGACATAAAAAGATGCGCTTGAGGCTTATGTTGATACTCATCGCAGATGTCATGAAACTAGTGCTGATTATTTTTTTTAAAGTTAATTGATAACTAATGCTAAGTTTTCATTGGAATAATCAATTTGAACACAGCAGAGAAGCAGGATGGACAAAGATGGGACTAAAGGCAAGTTGCAAGAGGTGTGTAATTCACTCACGGGAGCACTGGCTCAGTTGGGAACACTCTCGACTCGGAGTCAGAAGGTTGTGGGTTCAAGTTCGACTGCAGAGGCTTGAGAATATAATGTTATCTGGCACTCAATGCAGTCCTGAGGGAGTGCTGCACTGTCGAGAAGAGCCATCATTTGGATGAGATGTTAAACTGAGGCCCCCTCTCCCCGCTCAGGTGGATGTAAAAGATCTCATTTGTATGAAGAGCAGTGTAGTTCAAGTTGAGAGCTGATTGATGAGTAGTAGTAAGTGTTTTTCTCCAGTTTAAAATAGATTAAGCTAAGGAAAGGTTAGAGTTCTAGTTTTTATTTAAAGTAAGTAAATAATTTAACTTTTTTTTTACTGTATTTAACTTAAAGTAAGGGTTTTTTTTTCAACTAGCGGCCTGGTAGGGTAGCTCAGTCCCGTGTTATGTACCGCCTGCAACATGTGGGAAGTCCGAGACGCTCCTTGCGCTCTGACTGACCACGTGTGCAGGAAGTGCCACCAGCTGCAGCTACTTGAGCTCCGGGCTTCGGAGCTTGAGCAGCAGCTGGAGGCCCTGAGGTGCATTCGTGAGGCTGAGAGTTTTGTGGATAGCACGTTTTTAGGCGTGGTCACCCCACAGCTTTCAGAAGTGCAGGCAGAGAAGGAATGGGTGACCATCAGTCAGAAGAAAGGTGTCAGGCAGGTAGTCAGGAAATCCCCAGGGTGTATCTCACTCGAGAACCGTTTTTCTGTGTTGGAAAGCGCTGAGAGTGATGGTTCCTTTGGGGAGTGCAGCCACGCTCGTGGCACTGTGAGTGGCTCAGCTGCACGGGGAGGGGGTGGAGAAAGAAGAGGGGGAAGAGCAATAGCGGTAGGAGACTCAATAGTAATGGGAACAGGCAGGCGTTTCTGCGGCCGTATACGTGACTTCAGGATGGTATGTTGCCTCCTTGGTGCCAGGGTTAAGGATGTCACTGTACGGCTGCAGGGCATTCTAACAGGGGGAGGGCAAACGGACAGAGATTGTGGTACATACTGGTATCAACGACATAGGTAGAAAGAGGGATGAGGCCCTGCAAGTAGAATTTAGGAGCTAGGAAGCAGATTAAAAAACAGGACCTCAAAGGTGGTAATCTCTGGATTACTTCCAGTGCCACGCACTAGTGAGTATAGAAATAGGAGGTTAGTCCAGATGAATGCGAGGCTGCAGAGATGGTGCAGGAGGGAGGGCTTTAGATTTCCAGGACATTGGAACCATTTCTGGGGGCGGTGGGACCTGTACAAGGTGGACAGGTCGCACCTGAACCGGAATGGGACCAATATCCTTGCGGGGGGGGGGGGTTTGCTAGTGCTGTTGGGGAGGGTTTAAACTAACTTGGCAGGGGTTGGGATCCTGAGAGGAGATTCAGCAGGGGGAGATGCAACAGCCAAAATTAAAAGAGAGAGCAAGTGAGTCTGGAAGGCATAGAAATTAGAGACCAGTTAAGGCACAAGGGGGTTTGGCAAGGTTGGATGGTATTTATTTTAATGCAATGAGTCTGACAAATAAGGCAGATGAGTTGAGGGCACAAATTAACAAATGTAAGTATGATGTCATAGCTGTCACAGAGACATGGCTGAGAGAGGGGCAGGATTGGTAGCTCAATATTCCAGGATATAGGGTCTTCAGGCGAGACAGGGAGGGAGGTAAAAGAGGAGGGGGTATCGCAATATTGATCAAGGAATCAATTACAGCAGTAAGGAGAGATGACATCTTAGAAGGCTCCTCAAATGAAGCCTGTGGGTAGAACTTAAAAACAAAAAAGGAGCAATCACATTGCTGGGAGTGTACTATAGATTCCCAAACAGTCAGAGAGAAATAGAAGGACAGATATATAGGCAAATTTCAGAGAAATATAAAAATAATAGGGTAGTAATAGTGGGGGATTTCAACTTCCCCAACATTAATTAGGTTAGTCATAGTGTGATAGGTTTAGAGGGAGCAGAATTCTTAAAATGCATCCAGGAGAGCTTTTTAAGCTAGTACGTAGGAGGTTCTACAAGACAGGGGGTGGTCCTGGACTTGATTTTAGGGAATGAAGCCAGGCAAGTGGTAGAGGTATCAGTGGGGGAGCATTTTGCAGATAGTGATCTTAACTCTGTTAGATTCAAGGTTGTTATGGACAAGGACAAGGATGGGCTGGAAAGCAGAGTTCCAAACTGGGGGAAGGCCAATTTTAATAAGATCAGGTATGATTTGGTAGAATGGACTGGGAGCAGCTACTTTTAGGTAAAGCTACATCAAAGCAGTGGGACACATTCAAGAAGGAAATAAGGAGAGTTTAGGGCCAACATATTCCAGTAAAGATAAAGGGTGGGACCAACAAATCCATGGGACCCTGGATGTCGAAGGATATACAGGATTGGATAAAGAGAATAAGGGAGGCTTATGCCAGATACCGAGGGTTCAAAATAGTGGAAGCCCTAGAGGAGTAATAAATGTGTAGGGGGGAGAACTTAAAAAGGAAATTAGGAGAGCAAAAAGGGGGCATGAAAAAACATTGGCGGGTAAAATAAAGGAAAATCCAAAGTTATTTTACAAGTACATTAAGAGTAAGAGGATAACCTGGGAAAGAGTAGGGCCCATTAAGGACCATAGTGGTAATTTGTGTGTGGAGCCGGAAGACGTAGGTAGGGTTCTAAATGAAGACTTTGTGATGACGTGGGTATGGAAATCAGGCAAAAGGATTGTGATATCATTAAATAAATTAGCATAGAAAGGGAGGAGTTTCTAAGTGGTCTGGCAGACTTAAAAGTAGATAAATCTCCAGGCCCAGATGAAATGTATCCCAGGGTGCTGAGTGAGGCAAGGGACGAGATAGGAGGGGCGCTGGCAATAATTTTCAATACCTCTCTGGCCACAGGAGAGGTACCAGAGGACTGGAGGACAGCCAATGTGGTACCATTATTCAAGAAGGGACAAAGGGATAAATCAGGGAACTACAGGCCAGTCAGTCTAACCTCAGTGGTGAGGAAACTATTGGAAACAATTCTGAGGGACAAAATTAATCTACACTCGGAGAGGCAGGGATTAATCAAGGACAGTCAGCATGGTTTTGTTAAGAGGAGGTCATGTCTGACCAATTTGATTGAATTTTCCGAAGGCGTGACCAGGTGTGTAGATGAGGGCTATGCATTTGACGTAGTCTACTTGGACTTCAGCAAGGTTTTTGATTAAGGTCCCGCATGGGAGACTGATAACGAAGCCCATGGGATCCAAGACAATTTGGCAAATTGGATCCAGAATTGGCTGAGTGGCAGGAAGCAGAGGGTGATGGACGAGGAGTGTTTTAGTGACTGGATGCCTGTGTCCAGTGGGGTTCCACAGGGACTGGTGTTGGGTCCCTTGCTGTTTGTGGTATATATAAACGATTTAGACTTGGATGTAGGAGGGTTGATCAGTAAGTTTGCGATGACACGATAATTGATGGGGTGGTAAATAGTGAGGAGGATAGCCTTAGATTACAGGAGGATATAGACGGGCTGGTCAGATGGGCTGATAAGTGGCAAATGGAATTTAATCTTGATAAGTGTGAGGTGATGCACTTGGGCAGGACAAACAAGGCATGGGAATACACGATGAATGGTAGGACCCTGGGAAGTACTGAAGATCAGAGGGACCTTGGTGTGCATGTCCACTGGTCCCTTAAGGTAGCGGGACAGGTAGATGAGGTGGTTAAGAAGGCATATAGGATACTTTCCTTTATTAGCCGAGGCATAAAATATAAGAGCAGAGAGGTTATGCTGGAACTGTATAAAATGCTGGTTCGGCAGCTAGAATATTGCGTGCAGTTCTGGAATTCACCTTATAGGAAGGATGTGATTGCATTAGAGAGAGGGCAGAGGAGATTTACTAGGATGTTGCCTGGGCTGGAGAGTTTTATTTATGAGGAGAGATTGGATAGACTGGGGTTATTTTCCCTGGAGCAGAGGAGATCGAGGGGGGACATAATTGAGGTGTATAAAATTATGAGGGGCATAGATAGAGTAGACAGGAAGGAACTTTTCCCCTTGGTGGAGGGATCAATATCCAGGGGGCATAGATTTAAGGTAAGGGGCAGGAGATTTAGAGGGGATGTGAGGAAGAATTTTTTGACCAAGAGGGTGGTGGGAATCTGGAACTCACTGCCTGAAAGGGTGGTAGAGGCAGAAACCCTCATAACATTTAAGAAGTATTTGGATGTGCACTTGCGATGCCATGGCATACAAGGCTATGGGCCTAGTGCTGGAAAATGGGATTAGAATAGTTAGGTACCTGTTTGACCGGCGCAGACTCGATGGGCTTTTTTCTGTGCTGTAGACCTCTATGACTCTATCACCACTAAATAACATCACTAAAACTGATGATCTGGCCATTACCACATTACTGTTCATGAGGCCATCCTGCACGTCAATTGGGTGTCATATTTCCTACAGTACCATACTTCAAAAGAACTTCAATGGCTGTAAAATGCTTTGGGTTGTTTGGAAAAACACATTATAAATAGAAGTCTTTCTTTTTTCCCCCATGCCCTGTATTAATATAGGATATAATTTGATTACTTAACCCTGAGTGAAGAACCTGGTGAAAAGACTGAATGGATTTGTGTGTGACATAGGGGGTCTCACTCCCACTTCCACTTACACGAGATGGTCATTTCCCTGAGGAAACTATTCAAGATAGATTGGATGCAACTACTCTACCCTAACCAAATATTAGTAATAGAAGACAGGAAGGTGAGATGGAAGGAACAATTAAGTACTTTTTGAAACTACCTACTACTCCAAGTACCAAACTGACACCACCAAAACATAATGGTGACAACTGTCACAATGACATCATAAACAATCAAGACTTTCAAACTCTGAATGTTCAAAGTCCCATTCTGACGTCGAAGGATTTTAATTTACCAGAGAAGCTTAGCCGTGACATTATAAAGTCAACATTCAAAGCTTGAAAGCATTCAACATTAAAAGTCTGTATTTTTTTCTTGTACATGCACTGTTACGGTGTTGGCTCATATATTACATGCATCATAGGTTTTCAGGAGATTCTGCGCAATAAGTAGAAACTGTATTGTATGTGGGTTGTCCTTTATGGGAGAATATTCAGTAACTGCTGAGTTAACTGCCCCAGTATACTCTATTTACGTTTAGAATTTATACTTAATACTGTTTTGTCAAACAGACTTAGAGCTGTAAAGCAGATAAAGATTGAATAAGAATAAAGAGAACATTAAAGTCGTCTTATTTTGTTTTTGCTACATTGGAAACACTTGTGTTATGCATTGTTCCATTGTCAGTGGGGTTTCCAGAGATGAATAATAAAATCCATTCCTGTCAGCAACACAACTTCACAGTTTAGAGTCTGATAACCCTTTCTATTGGGATTTGACTGAAATAATATTTTTTCATCATCCTGAAATACCTTAATTTGAGATACTGAATTTTGAGAGATAGATACAGTCTAATATTTCCCTTGGATGGAAAGTCACCTTAAAAGTCACTTTGAGACAAAACCAGTAGGTTTGCGATTGAAAGATTTTGCCATCATTACACTGCAGCCAAGAAAAACTGCAGATTTTAATCACAGACCTGCAATTTGACCAAATTTTAGCAATAAAAGCCAAACGATTACAGTTCAAAAGTACTCCAATCATTGTGCTGTTTCTTTTTGGTTTGCTTTTCCACTACTTAAAATTAAGTGAGATTTCCTTTGGGGATGGGTGCAAATATTTTCTCTAATACTGAGTATACTATCTCTAAGAATGGAAGACCATATCCAGGCTGACACTTCAGTAAGTCTAAGCTCTTAAACCAAGGCCTCGTCTGCCTGCTCAATTGGACATGAAAGATAGTAGGACACTGAAGAAGGTGGGGGGGAGCTTTTCTTGGTACCTTGGCCAATAATTTCCCCACAACCAACAACCTGAACCCAGATTATCAGGTCATTTGTCTCACTGCTGTTTGTATGCAAATTAATTGCGGTGTGCCTCCATTACAACAGCGACCACAGTTCAAAAGTACTTCAATGACTGTGAAGCACTTTGGGACTTCCTCAGGCGTGAAAGGTGTTATATAAATGCAAATTTTGTCTTCTTTTCTTAAGGCAGCATGCGTGCACACCCATCAATCCCAACAACAGCTCATGCACCACTGATCTCAGCAGAGCTGTCAATTGTAAATTGAATAGAAAACCTGCCCATTTTAAACATGCGCTAGTGAGTCAGGCATAGAAATAAAAATCATTTTTTGGCAGTTAACAAACGTGCAAGCCCTAAAAGACATGCTGTACTCAAAAGGGTTAACCTGTACCAATAAAAGTAATATTTGCTTCCTATGGAACCAATAAAAGTAACTCACCAAAAGATTTCTGTCTGTTCTTGATAAACACACAGGCTCTTGTGAACAACCGAGAATGTAGTTAAGGAGAGCAAAGGCATTCAAAGTTCCATTGTATTCTTTTCTATCACTGCTGACCAGGTAGTGAAGTAATATATATTTAATATTCATATTATATGTAAGATCTACTTAGAAAGTGCAGCAAATAAAGGGCAACAAAAACAATAATGACTGGATTTTAGTCCTGGAGTGGGAACTCTGATGTCGGGGCACATTCCTGGGCTCCGACCCTGCATCGTGTCAGTGTGTGATCTGATTTTTTATGAGTTGGCCAGTTGGTGGTCAGGCAGTGTGACCACTGCCCAATTAAGGATGGCCGGTATGCTCCAGAGGCTTGAGGTTCAAAAGAAGGGCCACCAGCACCCACAGACCAGCAGTTCCACCCACCAGCACCCACAGACCAGCAGTCCCATCCACCAGCACCCACAGTCCAGCAGCCCCACCCACCAGCACCCACAGTCCAGCAGTCCCACCCACCAGCACGCACGGATCAGCAATCCCATACACCAGCACCCACAGACCAGCAGTCCCACCCACCAACGTGCACAGACCAGCAGTCCCACCCACCAACGCCCACAGATCAGCAGTCCCACCCACCAGCACCCACAGACCAGCAGTCCCACCCACCAACGTGCACAGACCAGCAGTCCCACCTACCAGCACCCACAGTCCAGCAGTCTCACCCACCAACACCCACAGTCCAGCAGTCCCACCCACCAACACCCACAGTCCAGCAGTCCCACCCACCAGCACACACAGATCAGCAGTCCCACCCACCAACATGCACAGATCAGCAGTCCCACCCACCAGCACCCACAGACCAGCAGTCCCACCCACCAGCACCCACATACCAGCAGTCCCACCCACCAGCACGCACAGACCAGCAGTCCCACCCACCAACGCCCACAGATCAGCAGTCCCACCCACCAGCGCCCACAGATCAGCAGTCCCACCCACCAACGCCCACAGATCAGCAGTCCCACCCACCAGCACCCACAGATCAGCAGTCCCACCCACCAGCACCCACAGACCAGCAGTCCCACCTACCAACGTGCACAGACCAGCAGTCCCACCCACAGACCAGCAGTCCCACCCACCAACGCCCACAGATCAGCAGTCCCACCCACCAGCACACACAGACCAGCAGTCCCACCCACCAGTGCGCACAGATCAGCAGACCCACCCACCAATGTGCACACAGATCAGCAGTCCCACCCACCAGCACCCACAGATCAGCAGTCCCACCCACCAACGTGCACACAGATCAGCAGTCCCACCATCAGAGGTGAAAGCAGCTGATGTATATAGGAGACAGTGGGTGTCTAGAGAAGGAGGTGTCCTCTGAAGATATTTGAGAAAGATTAGATTGAAACTGGCCACAGATGCCAAATCACCTATATGGAGGGTTAACCCCGCCACAGCACAACCTGTGGCCATCATTGTATATCAGCTGTGGTGGGGGTTGTGGGCAGATTTAGTTGATGTTGGAGTGCTGGTAGCTCCCCTGCTTCTGCCGCTGTGGGAGGGCCCTCCAGCCAACAGGAAAATTGCAGCTGACCTCCGAACATTGGCTTTGATTTGCCCTTCAATTGCTTCAATAGGCCACCCAATGCTTGTCGGTGGATAGCCACCCGCTCCCTGATCCTGCCTCTACAAAAATGGACCATAGGCAGGAACATGCTGACAACCCGGCAAGTCATTCTCCGATACCAACTTTACAGCTCTCCTGCCCTGGCCCATCTCTGACAAGGCTCAAAATCCTGCCCAACGCTTTCTGAAGGATCCATATCTCAGTAGCCCCCTCGCTCCCCCAGAAAATCTTAGCCTCTCAGTGGCTGCGCCCCATTCAAATCATCAGCAATGGTAATGTACTTGAATGTCAAAGGGAGATGGTTAGATTCTTTCTTGTTGGAGATGATCATTGTATGGTACTTGTGTGATGTGAAGATCACTTGCCACTTATTAGTCTATGCCTGAATTTTGTCCAGCTCTTGCTGCACATGGACATGGACTATTGAACCAACAATATCCTCAGCCAAAGGGCAGCAAAGCTTGATGTTTGCCTGAAAGCAGAATGCATTGTGAAGTCTTCCAGTTAAATTTGCAATCGTTTTTGGTGAGTGTAATGATTAATTGGTGATGCTGAGTAACTGATACAGGAGGCTCAGCTTGTTGGGCAAATAGGTAGAACGCAACGAGCTTTCGTGTCTGTATAATGCTCCACACTATTCCTATCACATAGACATCAGGGAGGATACAGCCCACTGTTGCTAATGACGTGAAAAACCCGAGAGTTCTGATTAATTTTGCTTGGAAAATTTCAGCCAAAATCATCTTGTAAGATGGAATCAAATCTACGTTTCAGTTCTAAAACAGTACCATCAATCATTCAGAATATTAAGGCAGGTCTCTTTAGATCACAGTTTCTGCAATTTTAATTATTTTGATTGGCACACTCAGTTGAAATTTTTATAATTATGTGTCAAATCTGTTTGCTAGAACAATTCTTAAATTGGCTATGCTTAATGAAACAACAAAGACAATTAGTGGCACAGTAATAAATTGTGGGGCTGACCTTTAAAGGTTAAGGAAACTTTCTACCAATGATATGACGAACACAGCAAAACTGGAGGAACAAATAACTCCTATGGTGATGCAACAATTACAGAGGACACAGCAGTTATATTAGGAAACGGCCTAGTAACCATGATGTCAGATTCTTGGGAAATGGACATTAGTGCAGACTAATGCTTAACCTTAAGCTTCTCTTAACCAGAGAATTTCACTAGGTCTGTCTTAGGGATTTTGCTTTCTGCAAAATTCATGTCTTGCCTCCAACTTGCAAGAAGGATTGTGATTGATGATGATGTCCACGGGGACATCCATAGCTCAAACTATCCAACTCTCCTGACTTAATTACGATTGTTCAGCTATTATCCTGTTTCTCTCTAACCTTTGGCAAGTGGGGAATAAAGTTCATGAACAAAATGTGTAGCAGCATGATAGAGATGAATGACATTGGCTCTCATACTATGAATGCTACAATAATAGTAATTATTGTGGCAAATACTTACCACAGTCTAATTATCGGTCTGAGGAGAAGGACTGACTCAAACATCATTGAAACCTGCATAAAGCTTTTTCTTAACCATATATGCAAGGTATATTCTAAAAACAAAGCTGTGACTATCCTAAATGCAATTTATATATGGGATCTGTTTGTTTTCAGTCAAAGTAAGAAATTGTTGAGTTTAACTGGACAAGCACTATCTTTTGGCTCACCATAGAAATGAATGACAAATCCCTGTTGATATCCAAACACATTGCTTGCTGGATCAGATTGGAACTGGATGGTGACATCTGCCATGGTTGTGTACAGTTTGAACGGATGATGGCTCCCTGAATACTGGCCCAATATTCTTGCTGTTAGATCATCTCCATCGTAAAAAGTGAGAACATCATTCTTCCCCATGTTTAATCTGTAAAAGGCACACAGTTGTCAGTCACATGTGAAGTCAAGACTTTCTAAGACAAGTGAATAGAAATTGCAGTGTACTGCTAGGTGTGACCACAACAAACAATTGGTATTAAGGCAGTAATGAAGGTATGGGTTGAAGACTCCTTGAGTTATTACTGTTGCTTTGAGGGTGTTATAGGATCGTTACAATCCCCATGGAGACCCCAATTACTTTTAAAAAGAAATTGAAGTTCCAGTTAATAGCTGAAGAAATGACACAAGTTTTCACATTTTAAGACATTTACTGTAACGAAAGACTAAAGGCTCTGTTGACTAAACACCAACTTTCTAGGCAACTTATGCCTTAAACTACAGAACAGAACTTTTAATACAACCTAAAAAACCCACCATCAGGTATATGTTAAACTGTTCTTTAAGAAGGTATTGAATTCTCCCACAGTCAGTTCAAAATGATACTTAGTTCCTGAGGATTTACTTCAGATCTTTTCCTTTCCCAGCCTGGAAACTTTTGACTCGGGAACTGTCTTTACAGCGTGAGTTTTCCTGGAGATTTCACCCTCCAGCTAGAGCTAGGCAAATCTTTCAACCTTGTTCTAACTCCGCACGAATTTGGTCTTTACAATCCAGGCACAAGCTCCCAGCCACATTCCTGCATGTCGAACCATAGAGATTTCCAGCCTCTAGCTGCTCTCTCTCCCTTTCCCAGATATGGGCAGGCAAACTGTATTTGAGAGGTTTCGGAGATATCTTAGAAATCCTTCCAATGGAAGGTCCGTTTGTGGCGTAGCTAAACAGGTTAATAGTCAATCTGTAAATCCTTCCAATATGCCCTTGGCAGGTGGTAAGAATAGGAGTGTTTCTTGGTCAGCCAGAACTGTGTGGTAGCTGCAGAGCAACAGCATCCCCATGTTAAAAGACTCTACACGCAAGATCTTGCCACAGGCTCCTCCCTTCAAAGGACTGCTAGAGAGACAAAGAAATCTCCCAAAGCCCATTTCCATGGCAACATGAATCACACAGGCCTTATATCCGAGCAGAAATGCTGATTAGTTACCCTTGACAGCCCAACTCTCATCTTGGAAGTAAATGGGACAGTTTCAAGCGCAATTGTTTACAACCCAACATGCTCAATACTTTTCTGAGACTTTGACAGGCAGGCTGCTGCCACTGTCTCAAAGGGTAAACACCTTTGCATCTTCTTGCCAGTAAAACAATCTGGGTCCCCTTTAAGCTCTAACAATCAAACCACCCAGGTTTGCTGTCAGGCAGACTTCAGAACAGGTCACATGGCCCTTTTTATTTTACCCTAAATTAAATACACAATCCGAAAACATAACTTTTTAAACTTCACAATTGCAACAATCATTATATCCTGTCTACTTATCCATCATCTGTGTTGGCTATTCCACCTTGAAAGTACACTGAAGCATTCATTCTAACCACACCAAGGGAGAATATGCTCAAATCATGATTATATCTGTGCACATGGTCACTGCACCCAAGAATACAGTTATAGCAATATTGTTAACTTTAACTGGGAGCCCAATGGAAAACAAAAACTTGTACTGTGATTGGAAGATGTTGTAGTCCACTCCATGCTTGTTCGCAGTCCAAGGTTTCAGCAACACCACACTTTGGCATAAGGTAACATTGAACATGGGGGGTCTCGTGGTGCAGTGGTAATGTCCCTACCTCTGGGCCAGAAGATCAGTGTGCAAGTCCCACTTCAGGACTTGATGGCCATGAAAGGTGGCCATAATATGGCCAGACAGGTTGATGAGCAGTCTGTAAATCCTTCTAAGGTGCCTCACAGCAGTTGGTAAGAGTGGGAGAGTTTTTGGGCAGCCATACTACAGAAAGCAAAGGAAAGCCACTGCAGTGCTTTGCCAAGCATAATGATGGACAAAAACAATGGAAGTCCATGGTCACCAATGCTCTCTCAGGGTCTGGTACCTAAAGAAGGGAGAACAATGCACACAAAAGCAGGCCTTAAAACTGGAATTAGTTATAAACATTTGCGTTTACCCTCACAGCAGAATTGCAGAATGGAAGTTTACTTGTGTTCAGTGATGAAATAGAATGATGCAAGGTTTTGGCAAGGTCAATCCATTTCTGATCAACCATCAGTGGATCCCTACACTATTAGAAAACACTGCCAATTGGCAGAGAGCAGGCTGGAATGTACAGTCTCTGGCAGAACGCACCACGTTTCCACAGCAACCCTTTGACATAAGCATTAACTGCTCAGAGCCAGTGCCTGAAAACAGTTTTTCATATCTCTTTGACAGCATCTGAAGTGATTTAATCAACAATTTTGTAAGGCTTTTATAAGGGTGTAAGGTATGGCTCATAGTCTCAGGTTGTGTGAGATTGTTACAAGAAAGGACTTATAAGCGAATGAAATGATGCAACTAGTCTCAGCACATCAGATTCTCTCTTATTCTAGTCTAGTACCTAAGTCAGAACAGTTGATGGGAGGTATTGGGAATACAGAAAATAATTCATGGAATAATACTGGGAAGTATAGATGTAAATTTAAAACATTCACTCAAGTCACTAGTTAGGTCAGCATTTATTGCTCATCTCTCGTTGCCTTTGGAAAGGTAAAGATGGGTGTTCTTCTTGAACCGATTGTGTGGTGAAGGTGCTCCCAGGATTTATGGCCCAGCGACAATGAAGAGACAGCCATAGATCCTTGATTTCACAGAATCACAGTGCAGAAGAGGCCCTTCGGCCCATGGAGTCTGCACCGACACATGAGAAACACCTGACCTACCTACCTAATCCCATTTGCCAGCACTTGGCCCATAGCCTTGAATGTTATGACGTGACAAGGGCTCATCCAGGTACTTTTTAAAGGATGTGAGGCAACCCGCCTCCACCACACTCCCAGGCAGCCCATTCCAGACCGTCACCACCCTCTGGGTAAAAAAGTTTTTCCTTACATCCCCCCTAAACATCCTGCCCCTCACTTTGAACTTATGCCCCCTTGTGACTGACCCTTCAATAAGGGGAACAGCTGCTCCCTATCCACCCTGTCCATGCCCCTCATAATCTTGTACATCTCGATCAAGTCGCCCCTCAGTCTTCTCTGCTCCAACTAAAACAACCCAAGTCTATCCAACCTCTCTTCATAACTTAAATGTTTCATCCCAGGCAACAGCCTGGTGAATCTCCTCTGCACCCCCTCCAGTGCAATCACATCCTTCCTATAATGTAGCGACCAGAACTGCACACAGTACTCCAGCTGTGGCCTCACCAAGGTTCTATACAGCTCCAACATGACCTCCCTACTTTTGTAATCTATGCCTCGATTGATAAAGGCAAGTGTCCCATATGCCTTTTTCATCACCTCACTAACATGCCCCTCCGCCTTCAGGGATCTATGGGCACACACGCCAAGGTCCCTTTGTTCCTCAGAACTTCCTAGTGTCATGCCGTTCATTGAATACTTCCTTGTCAAATTACTCCTTCCAAAATGTATCACCTCACACTTTTCAGGGTTAAATTCCATCTGCCATTTATCTGCCCATTTGACCATCCCGTCTCTATCTTCCTGTAGCCCAAGACACTCAACTTCACTGTTAACCACCTGGCCAATCTTTGTGTCATCCGCAAACTTAATAATCCTACCCCGCAAATAGTCATCTATGTCGTTTATATAAATGACAAATAATAGGGGACCCAGCACAGATCCTTGTGGTACACCGCTGGACACTAGCTTCCAGCCACTAAAGCATCCTTCTGTCATCACCCTCCGCCTCCTACAACTGAGCCAATTTTGAATCCAACTTATCAAATTACCCTGTATCCCATGTGCATTTGCCTTATTTATAACTCTCCCATGTGGGACCTTGTCAAAGGCTTTGCTGAAATCCATATAAACTACATCAATTACACTACCCTCATCTACACACCTGGTCACCTCCTCAAAAAATTCAATCAAATTTGTTAGGCATGACCTCCCTCTGACAAAGCCATGCTGACTATCCCTGATCAAACCTTGCCTCTCAAGTGGAGATAGATAGTCTCCTTCAGAACTTTCTCCAATAGTTTCCCTACCACTGACGTGAGACTCACTGATCTGCAGTGCCCTGGCTTATCTCTACAACCCTTCTTAAATAGCGGAACCACATTTGCTGTTCTCCAGTCCTCTGGCACCTCCCCCGTGGCCAGGGAGGAATTAAAAATTTGGGTCAGAGCCCCTGCGATCTCCTTTTAAGCCTGCCAACACCTCCAATACCTTGTCACTCCCTATATCAGTTTGCTGAAGAACCTCGCAGTCTCTCTCCCTGAGTTTGATATCTTCATCCTCATTCTCTTGGGTGAAGACGGATGTGAAGTATTCATTCAACACTCTAGTGATGTCCTCTGGCTCCATTCATAAATTGCCCCCTTGGTCACTTAAGGGTCCTACTCTTTCCCAGGTTATCCTCTTCCCATTGATATACTTATAGAATATCTTGGAATTTTCCCTACTTTTACCAGCCAGAGCTTTCTCATATCCCCTCTTTGCTCTCCTAATTGCTTTCTTAAGCTCCACCTGCACTGTCTGTACTCCACTATTGCCTCTGCTGATTTGCTTCCCTTGTACCTGCTAAAAGCCTCTCTTTTCCTTCTCATCGTATCCTGAATATCTCTGGTCATCCATGGTTCTCTGGGCTTGTTACTCCTTCCTACCACCTTAGAGGGAACATGTTGAGCCTGTACCCTTCCCATTTCCTTATTGAATGCCCCCCCACTGCTCCTCTGTAGATTTCCTCACAAGTAGCTGTTCCCAGTCTACCTGCTGTATTTTACTAAAATCCACTCTCCCCCAATCCAAAACATTTTTTTGCAACTTGTCAATTTCTTTGTCAATAACAAACTTAAACTGTACCATGTTGTGATCGCTAACACTAAAATGCTCGGCTACCACCACCTCAGCCAACTGTCCGGCTTCGTTCATTAGATCCAGCAATGCACCGTCCCTTGTTGGACCCTCTACATATTGACCTAAAAAGTTCTCCAGTACACAGTTCAAGAAATCCACTCCATCCAAGCCCTTAGGATGGTGTGTAACTTGTAGGGGAACTTGGAGGTGATGGCTCTGTTACCGTGGTTTTATCTCGGGATTCATTAGCTTCTTAATTTAGAAGAGACCTTGCAGGAGGCAATGGCCTTTTGTTTATTTACATACTATTTGCAAAGGTTAAGTAAGACCAAGATAGAGCTGGATCTACTCTCTAAGATGCTTATCACTAATTATCTCTCAGCGAGTGACATCACTGTGACATAGTTCCTGACGCACATGCTCAGTAGCTATTATGAGGGTTAACCCTTTACATCTCCCCCCCAAGTTCACTCTTCTCACAAACTGTTAACCTGATTTACAATTTACAGTAATCCCCCTCCCTTGGACCCCAGTCACTTTCGCCAAAGGCATCAATCCCCAACAGTGTTCTAAGCTCTCTTGGAGGACGTGTAGGGCGTATGTGTTCCCTGATCATCTCCTTGGAAGGCAAACACATTGGTGGGGTGGGATAGCAGCTGTGCATGACCACTGGATCCTGGGCTGTGACTCTTATGATGACCTGAATGTGAAGGCAGTGAAGACCAATCACTGAAAATCTGAATCGAGAGAGAAGCCTCCAGGGCTCGAATGATCACATTTCCCTGAAAAAGAAGATAACAAACTGAAATTCTCCCTCTCATCTTCTTCTGCATTGCACACCGGGGAAAGGTGAAAGCATTGGTTTAACAAAATGAAGCACTTTCAGCACCTGTGAAGAACCTTGCCAGCTATGTATCATTCACTGCTGCTGTGGTGACAAGAAAAGTGTTCAATAACCTGAGTGAGAAATGAAGCTGGCAGATGAAAAGAATAACGCTAAACATCCTGAAAACACTGCTGGATATGAGGAAACGAAGGCTTCCCTACAATTCTTAGGGTATGGATTTCTCTTTCTGAAGGTAGGAGTATCATTTCCATGCTAGGTTCAGCATGAAGCTGCTTCGCTGCAGACAACAGGATCTCGGGGTCAGCAGGAAGAAGTAGGATTGAGCCTTTCTCAACAATGGAATAAACTTCAGCAATGGGATCTATCAGAAGTTCCTGTGTAGCACGCTGGTCTGCAGACTCGCTTGAAAGTTCAACATCAGCATCAGGCATTGTTACAATAAGAGTCTCAGTACAGTGGGAGTCAGAAAGCCAGCAAGTGTTAGTACTTCTTCAGATAGTTACTACCAACTCTTTCGTTGATGTGGTCATTTCCTTAGATGCAGTGCAGCATTTATACACCCCTGTACTGCAATATGTTCACTTTCTTTTGATGCACCATTTCTAATGTCTAAATGCATCACTGTGGCTTCGTAGTGGTGTGTGACTGCTAATAGCTGGGTTTGTAGTTCAGCCTTCTCTTTTAAGTAGTTAGATTTCTCCAACTCATACTTAATTTTAATATTTTCAAGCTCCATTTGATGCTGAACTTTAAGTTTTTCTAAGGCAATCTTTGGTTGTAGAAGTTCTGTAGTTTGGGCCTCTGCTTCTTTACTGAAATAAAGCTCGAGTGCTTCAATTGCTTGCTGATGAGGTCAAAGTATGGGCTCCACCTTACATTTGTACAGATTAATAACCTCTGAACTTTCCTATGGGTTTGGTCAAATTTGGAGTTAATCGTCTTATTCCCCTGGATAGCTTTTTGCTGGCTGCTTGGAATTGTTGCTGCATGTCAGCAGTGGGCTCAGTGGAAAAAGTAGACAGATTCACTTCTTTATTACCTTCTTCAACAAAAGGTAATTTTCTTCTCAAAATAGGTAACAAAGACTTCATGATCATTGGCATTGGAGTCAAAGAATGTAGTCAGGTCCAGGACCTCTTCTTCCAACGGATCATTAGCCTCTGCGGCAGCTTCATTCTCTTGCACCCTTTCCTGAAAGAACCAATAAGCTCTAGAATATCATCTTGCAGATGGTCATCGTCATTCTTGGTACATCCTGTTCCCACTTCTTCTAGCCTGAACCCAAAGAGAAGCGACAGATCTGCAATATCCTCCTGTGCTCCTTGGAGTTGAAGAGAGAACAGTTGCAGTTTCACTTTATTCGGCCATGAAACTCGGTCAGGTAACACTGAGAGACCAGGTAACACTGAGACACCAGCTCCTGTGTTTACCTTGAATTTGACCAAAGGCTCATTTACATCAATATCAGCACTCCAATATTGGTTTGTATTTTCCTTTATTTCTCCTAGGAAGGTGCTTTCCTGGTTGTCTAGGTCTTGAATTTCTTGAATAGAGGTCCCTTTGACAGATTTCCCCTTCTGTCTTGTAAACACAGAATTTCTGGAATGACACACCACTTTAGAATGGCCTAACTTGCCAAAGCCCAGGTGCTGCACAATTTGGTTGGGGCACTCTTCCCGCCTGTGGACCTCCCTCCTGCCGTAGTGGGGGCATTGGAAAATGGCAGTGGGTACCCTTTCAGGGTGTGTTCCTGGTTACTGCCTTACTATACTTTCAGTTTTACAACCCATAAATTGAATGATTTCATCGGGCCGTCCTTTGGAAATTTCCCTCGTATCTCTGACAAAAGCCTTATCCTGTCTGGCCAGTTGTACAGCTTTACTTAAATTTAAATCTTTTCAAGATTGTAAGAAGTCGGAGAGATTCTCATCTAAGATGCCAACAACAATTCTATCGCTGATCCGGTCCTCTTTTGGTGTTCTGTACTGCCAATTTTTGGCTAGGCGATAAAAATTCATTGACAAATGAGTCAATCCCTTCCCCTTGTTTTTGAATGTGCTGATTAAATTTCGCCCTCTCTGTGACAATATCTTAACAAATGCTGAAGCATGAGTCAAAGGCTCCAAAGACATCCTCATAGCTATTTCTTCATTCACCCTCTGTCTGGCCAGCACATTGTTATACACTGCTGGGCGCATAGCAGACAATGTGCTAACTTGATCTTTGTTCTCTATACTAACAAGATTCCAGGATCCATTGGGCCTTCTTCTCGAGACTGGTTGCAGTGCCAGCAGTGCCCTTTAATGAGCCCTTGGCGCTGCTGGGACTTCTTGGCTAGCAGCTCCTGAAATTGGAACTTCAACCCCAGTGGTGGAAGAAATCCAACCTCTCCACTAATGTAACCCACCTGCAGCACGTTATGGCTGTGGATGGGCTGGCATGGAGTGAGTTGGCTTCTAGCTAACTTCCCTTGCTGGTGGCGGGAGGAGGGGGGGGGTGGTTGTGGCGGGGGTGGAGGCCACAGCCCTTTGCTCCCCTACCCACTCACCCCACCCTTGTAAAATGCAGCCCTTCATCACTGGAATCTAGGCTGTGTGTAAGTTGGACTTAGTGTGTAATGAGGTCTAGAGCCAAGTGGTTCTGGTGGAATGAAGGTCTAGAGCCAAGTGGTTCTGGTGGAATGAAGGTTGAGCATCAGTAAAGAATAGGTAGCATTTGATAGCATTGTCAAACACCTTCTATTACTTTGCTGATGTTTTAGAGTAGGCTGATAGGGTGGTAATTGGCTGTGTTACATTTGTCCTGCTTTTATGGACAGCACAGACTTGAACAATTTTCTATATTGTCAGTTAGATGACAGTATTTTAGCTGTACTGGATCAATTTAGCTTGGGGGTCGGAATTGTTCTTCAGAGCTACATATTGGCGAGGCCTGTAGCTTTTGTCAATTCCAGTGCACTCAGGTCTTTCCTGATGTCACGTGGAGTGAAATGAATGGGCTGTAGACCGGCATCAGTGTTTTCTTCATTATTTGTTCCTGAGATGTGAGGAGGGTCACTGGCAAGGCTAGTATTTATTACCCTACTCCAAGTGCCCTTGAGAAATGGTGGTGGGTTCCTCAACAGGCTTTGAAGGACCATTCACTCAGCATTTCTAGCTGAAGATAGTTGCAAACACTCCAATTTGTTCTCTTGCACACACTTGGGATCACTTAGGTCTGTCTATATGGCATTTTGCTTCTGCTATTTAGCATACATTTAGTCCTGTGTTGCAACTCCACCAGGTTGGCACCTTACTTTCTAGTATACCTGGTGTTAGCCTCAGCATACTCTCCTACACCCCTCATTGAACCAAGGCTATTCATCTGGCTTGCGAGTGATGCAGGGTTAAGAGATATGCCAGTAAGTACCCATATCATAACCCGTGTGTTCCTGTTAATCTCCAAGAAACAATCATGATTTATACCTTGATAAACTTCCAAGGATCAACGCCCTATCATTAATCCTGCAGTATGGACATCATTACACATCAACTGTGTGGAGAGTACAGGATGTTGACCTATAGCCAACATCATTCATCAACAAAATAAGCCCTGATTTTATTATGTAGACCAAAATCATTTTAAAAAAATAAATACAAGAGAGTAATTTGAAGGTTACAATTTCAAATCCAGCCGAGGGTTACAGAGCTTGAGTGGCATCATCTAAATAGAGGATTGTCAATATATGCACATATTTCTGTGGGGGAGAATTCTTTGCAAATATTTACATACTCCAGGGAACTCTTTTTCCTCCACCCGAAAGAGAACGTCAGATAAAATAAAAACTGCACAAAAGACTTATTATCAGTAGACAGCAACATGAACACTGTACCAGCAAATCAATAAATTTAATTATGGATAGACAGCAGCTGATAAGATCGCAGTTTGGGGACCCCACTTTAAAATTCTATACTGGAAACATTGCCTTACAAAGGTTCTCAGGCGCACATTATCCTTTTCACAATATGTTTTCAGTTTGACATATCCCTTTTCCTAGTAACTCCTATGGGGTGCAGAGTAATGGAGCAGATTGCAACTGGAAGATTTGTGTCTTTTGTTTGAGAAAGTGAGCCACTTTTTGTAAGATATGGCTCCATTTTTAAAGTGCCCAGGTTGTGGCAAAGCCTCATGACCTGATACATTGTCATGCCATCCAAGATTTCTCAGCCAGCGTATCGGGGGGTGGGGTGTGGGTGTTGGTGGTGCTCAGTATCATGTGGCTGTAATTGACTGTCAGGAAACAACCTGACAAGGACAGTTTTTCATGCACTGATTCTGTTGACTGGTTCGCTGATGAATTCTTGGCAGCTGTTGCTCAATCAAAGTGGAATACCATGTATCAATGTGATATCCTCTATCTCCATTTTTTATGGTGCTTGCACTAGGGGTTTTAATTAAAATGAAACAAGCAAACAAAAAGCACAAAATAGGCAAAAATTCCTGGGAAAGTAATAACCGTTGTTACACTCTTAAGGTCAATTTATGCTTTACTTACAACTATTCAAGTTAGGATAACACAACTCAATGATGTCCCCTTGGGTTTATAACTGGAATTAAATTACCAGCTTGATCTGCACACTCACTGGCACTTGTTAACTGAAATGGCAGGAGATGTAAATCCTACCAAATGTAAGTCTGTCAGCCCTTAGTGTGGACAACTTCTCATTGCTTATATGGGACCAGATATTGAAACATGGCTGCAAAATCACTTGAAATGCTGCATTTGTACAGCATAAGCAGGCTTTCTAATCAGCCATCCAACAAAACTATGAGTGATAATTAACAGTGGGCATCTTTAGATTTGCTGTCGGTCATCAGTGACATTGAATGGAACATTTTCTAGCACCGAGGGGTTGCTGGTCAACAATTAGGTAGGCACACATTGGCAAAAGCTAGGAGCAAGGATTTGACAATATCATAAAAGGTAGGTGACCATCCCTTTAAATTATACCATGCTTCTGGCAGATCCCTGTTTCTTCTGAGATTAGATTTTTTTTTAGGAGGGTGGGAGCTGGTGGTTGAGGGTAATTCACACTTCTAGTAATGATACACAAGTTTCAGTACTTGAATGTGTGAAGGGTAAGGTAGAATACAAGATGCACTCCCCTGGTGCATGCTCGCTTCTAGTCATTATAGAGCTGTGTCCTCAAGCTAGATGGTAAGCTGGTTCTAGGTTTGCACCTGTATCACACAGATGGCACTTTGCATCAGTGCGAGTTGCAATAATGGCAGCCATGCAAGAGGCAAAATGCACCTTCTGTTGGTTCAACATACATACAACCCTGAGGGCTCCTAGGCTTGGATCTGGTTGAAAAAAAAGTTGTTATAATGTGATGATGAAAGTCACATCTGCACACAATTGCCTCATACTGACTGAATGTCACCTTGACAACATTATAATATCAACAGCCACAAATCTTTTCAAGACCAGAGGGTGCCACCACTTTTAATAAAAAATAAATCTCCATACTGTATTCTTCAGCTCCGTCCTGTGATGAAAAACTGCCTGTGCTAGTAACATACAGCTGCTTTCTCTCTATAATTTACCTCAGCTTGATGCCGGCCAAGAACAAGATGTCAGGAAACACGGCATACTTTTGATTAGATGCTGCATACAATGTCAAACCACCCACCCAACCACCCCCCCTCCCACCAACCCCCCAACAAAATTAATGAAAAGCTATTATATATCGACCATATCTCTGTGACCTATTATCACTGTTTAACTTACACCATAAAAAAGCCCCAGGATATTAATTACCCTGACAGCATGTCATAACACATACTCTGTAAACACCACTGTCTACTTCTCCGATTCTCATGACTGCCCACAAGCTGAATGAGATACTCAGCATCACAAACCACTGCCACTTTATGTCTTCGATATTGAAAATGTGTCTGGCAGAATTCATTAGGGGGCTAATCTTTGGCAGCTAGCTGTAATAAGTACATGTTTTTGTAGTAGTGACACTTCTTTTCTGTAAAACCTTATCAACCAAAGAAAGGATATCTGCCTGATGCCAGAGGCATATAAGCTACAGTTTCAGAAGCTTGCATTCTTCCATGTTATTGTAGCTAAAAATATTAGACAGGTACTGTTAATATATATTCCAGAGCATAGATAAAGCAACAGTATTTCATGTACCACCACCATTCAGGTTGCAACAGCTCAGGATCAATGTTACTTCAAGATCAATATAGCTTTGATCTAAAGCAGTGCTGTCACTAATTTCTGTCAAGGGTTATAACTCAAGCCATTTTTTTATTGGAGAACAACTCTCTGGAATCCTTTATTAACGTAGCATCGAGCAAATGGGATGTGGGTCCACATCTAGAAATCCTCAGCTCCAAGGTCAGCTCCAAATTTCATTAATCCCTTTACGAGCTATTACCTAGAAACCTTGTACTTCCATCCCCGCCTCAGACCCAGAATGGAAAATTAAAAAGTGCTTTTAAATTTTGGTCTTGTTATTGCATCTCGCATTTTCAGTTCTCTCTTCCCCTTGCCACAGTAGGAACTGTACCCTGAGTTCGGAGTTAAGTTGCTCCCAAGCTTCAGCCATTGCTGTTCTGTATGTACAGACAAATGTGCATTTATATAGCGCATTTCACATTCTCTTCCTCTGCTCCAGAATGAAGAACATCGTACTCTGCTTCCCCCACTTTCTGAGACACATCTTTAACGGTGACCTCCAGCTCCTCAGCCGCAAATCTGCACTTCAATGTGAGTCGAGGCAGTGAGTGTCAATCACAGTGCTCACCAGAGCTGAGCTAATCCATTTTCATCTGATTTCCATACAGAAACTTTCAAGCTGGATTCACCATATACATTAATATCTCTTCATGACACTAATGTTATTGGAAATTATTTTTTTTAAATGGAGGTTTAGTCCATGTGTATTAACTGGATTAAAGCCAGCTAGTCTGGGTGCTTTGATGTATAGTAGTTTTGAGACATAAACAATAAGGTAGAAGAGTACATTTGCATTTTGTTGAGTAGAGCATTCAAAGACTGGGGGTGAAATCTTGCACCTAGCCAGGAGACACCAAGCAATGCTTATATTACTAATAAAATTGGTACTATGAAACAGGTTCAAAGGGCCTGATGATACAATGAAAATTTACATTCAAAGGGGAAGGCTGGGTATAACAGAAAGGAGTTGTGCGTGTGCAGGTCAAAGGCATGTGTCCACAAAGGAACAAATTGAAAGGAACTTCATTTTGAATTCGTAAGGTGAAAAATGCTTTGCCTGGTGTCTGTTTAAGTCTGTTGGCTATTGTTGCCTTAGTGGGGATTAACTTGGGAATTTGTTAAAAAGTTATGATGGTAGTAATTTGTAGCCACATGTATGTGTTTAATTTGCTGTAAATTAATAAATGTTTCATTTAGTTTGATATAAAAATCTCTCGAGAACTGGCGATCTTATTCCTGAATTTAGAGCTGCAACTCAAAACATACCAATTGAAAATATAGGTTATGACAGTTGTTTAAAGTTTCCCTCTGGGATTTTAAATAACTTAGCCTTTACAAACTGCCGTGTCATAACACTAGGTATGGGGCCAGTAAGGGGGCTTGACCTGATTTCCCTCTCCCTCGACAGGGGTCGATGGCCAATTATATCACTCCAACTGTTGCTCTGCTTGCCACATGGTGGAGATTTAGCCTGGGGCACTTCATTGTCCTACGGCTTGCATTATCTATGTATCATCTTATAAAGATTAGGACTTAAGACAACAGCATCTCTAAAATGTGATGCCTACATGTGTTGGCAAAAAACAAAGTGCTGTTAAGAATGGTTTATTCTCATCAGTACCCACATAGGATCATTCAGCTGTGTCCATGACACCCTATGTACCTATACTTAATACCTATGGCAATGTAGCTAAGATTTAGCATATGGGGGATAATAGGGTCATGGTCTGACACAGGCATGAGGCCTCACTACACCAACTCTTTCAGATATTTTTCACACGTAGAGAACAAGAACCTTGTACTAATGATGACAGAATTTTCAAAGATACCTAAGATGAAGTCACAGCAATTAGGATATTTTTACGGAAGAAGTGCACACATGATGATTCATTTTTAACATTTTAAAGTTCTATGACCTACTGATCCAATTCTAGTACAGGCTTACGTTTCCTTGCAATCTTTTCCAGATGAATTCAAGCCCTTATGCATGCACCTGATGCGGGAACTCCTACTCAAGGTGGATCTCAAGCAACATATGCAATTAAGTAGTGGAATATAGTTTGCAAAAACTAGTAAGTAATCTTTCAGCTCAGGGATCATTGTTACATTATTTGTTTATTCTCACTCTTGGCCCATTCTTCCCTCATCTCAAGCTCACAATTCAAAACTGACCACAATTCTGCAGAGTGTAACTCACCTCCTGACTCCCCAAAGCCTGTCCACCATCTTCAAGGTACAAGTCAGGAGTGTGATGGAATACTATCCACTTACCTGGATGAGTGCAGCTGCAACGACACTCAAGAAGCTTGACACCATACAGGACAAAGCAGCCTGCTTGATTAGCACCCCATCTACCACCTTTAAATATTCACTCCCTCTGCCATTGGCACACTGTGGTAGCAGTGTGTACCATCTACAAGATGCACTGCAGCAACCCACCAAGGCTCCTTTGACATCACCTTCCAAACCAGTGACCTCTAGCACCTAGAAGAACAAGGGTAGCAGATGCTTGGGAACACCACCAACTGCCAGTTCCCCTCCAATTCACACACCATCCTGACTTGGTACTATATTGCCATTCCTTCACTGTAACTGGGTCAAAATCCTGGAACTCCCACCCTAATAGTAATGTGGGCGCACTTACACCATAGGACTGCAGCAGTTCAAGAAGGCAGTTCACCACTACCTTCTCAAAGGATGGGCAATAAATGCTGGTCTTGCCAGAGATGCCCATTTCCCATGAAAAAAATTAGCACAAAGTCATCACGAACCAGCAATTGAATCAGAGGGTCAACATAATGGAAAAGTTAACATGAGGGGATAGTTGAAGGAGAGTCCTTTGCGTTTAGCTATGCTTTTTCTGATGTGGCTAAGCATAAACTGGGGCAAGTGCTTCATTGTCTAGCGGTGGCATTGCTTGCCTCTCGAACAGTAACAAATAAACAAAATGGAAAAAACTCTTGTGCTCAGATTCCAACCATCATCATTTTTCCAGTCAGAAAGAAGAAGCTCCAATATCTGTAGTGAATTTGCAGCCGGGTTGCAATCACTGGCCCAGTATAAGCAATGAGATGCAGTCCACTCGACTGGTCAGACTCTAGAGGTGGTGGATTTACGCCTGGTTAGATTTACAACTCCTGTCAGTTTAGATGGAAAGTGCTGGAGTGTATGTGCATCAGGCAGGTAGCAACTTCAACTATAAACCTACTGGATTGCATTGAGATTGGGTCATTCTGTCTTATACACAAGATATCAGTTTTGATAACAAAAACAGAATTACCTGGAAAAACTCAGCAGGTCTGGCAGCATCGGCGGAGAAGAAAAGAGTTGACGTTTCGAGTCCTCATGACCCTTCGACAGAACTTGAGTTCGAGCCCAAGAAAGAGTTGAAATATAAGCTGGTTTTTTCACCTTAAACCAGCTTATATTTCAACTCTTTCTTGGGCTCGAACTCAAGTTCTGTCGAAGGGTCATGAGGACTCGAAACGTCAACTCTTTTCTTCTCCGCCGATGCTGCCAGACCTGCTGAGTTTTTCCAGGTAATTCTGTTTTTGGTTTGGATTTCCAGCATCCGCAGTTTTTTTGTTTTTATACCAGTTTTGATGTTCACTTTCCTAATTCCTGGTTTTTGTACATTTTATTCCTTTACTATTATTAACCTGTATCATTTATTTCAACATAGAATGCATGTGCCATAAAGTATAGCAATCAATCATGCGTCAATGACACATGATAGCCCATCTTATAGAGTACTAGCTCACATCAGCTAACACGCCAGCAGCATCAGTGAGATGGAAATTATCAGATGATGGCAATAACAGCATTAATAAAAAACTATCATCCTCTTGAACCTTTGATTCGAAGGCTGGATTGCCTCCGATGGCTGCCAAGCATCCGGCTCCCTTGAAATTGTCACTGAGATATTATGCGAGGCTAACCTGAACCCACTCACTGCCTTTCCTCATTCTGGTCAGTGACGTCCTGCAGTTTTCAAATGCATTCGTTTCCCAGTCACCTGTGAGGTGGCAGTCTTCGCCCCACCCTAACCCGTGCTTTGCCTGACAAATGGACAGGGGCAGTGGGAAATTGACGTATTGGGGGAGGGACCTTGGTAAGCAGTTCCTCACCCTCTTTCGTGTGTGAAGCCCATTAAAACAAACCTCCTGAAAATTGCAGCAGATCTGTTAATGGGCATATGTGAGAATGGTGACAGGCTGCTTACATACGCAAGTTGGGGTTTTGAAGTACAACTCATATTCATCCCTCTGTGCCAGCGGTGACCATACCGAACTGACACTGAAGTGGCTGTTGGAGGTTGAAAACAGCCTGGAACAATTTTTTGGGGAGGACAGGGGGTTGCTGGGGTTGCTGGGCAGGAGAATTTTTCAACGATGCTCCTCTCCCCCTGATCCCACAAAAACGCCATAGTCCACTATCAGCTGCTGGGTGAAGCCTCTCTGGCCTCTTCCTTCTTTAAGTACTGCTACTGTCAGGAGCGACCATGGAGCCCCTCAGCCCTGTATACCCAGCTATCCATTAGTACTCAAGGACCTTTCAACAGCTCGCCCGAATTATGCTCGTAAGGCCGGAACGTGAAAATGGTTTGGGCCGGTGCTGGCTTTGTGCCGAATTCATGTACAATTAGGGTATAATTTGAATCTCCTCCACCCAAGAAAGTTACACATTTTGCACTGCACTTGACTGCAGAAGACCACCCAAGAATTGCGCACAATCTAAACCGGATGCAGTTCAAGCTTAAACTTCGTAAGATGCTCCTAACCTTGCAGGAAATAGAAGTCCAATTGTGGGACAGCAGGTCTGAACTCCTTGCTTGGGCCAGTTAATTATAACTGGTGTTGTTTCCTCTAAGCCTGGAGGATATCTGAGACGGATCGGGGGGCCATTTTTTGCACTTGGCACAACGTACTGGCATCAATGGGAGTCTCTGTTTCTATCTTAGCACTTCAGCTGGGTGGATTTTATTGCTATCGTGTGTGAATGATGCCACAAAGCTGGCTTCGTGGAGTTTTTGAATGTGCCAGAAGCAACCCAGTAGTAACTCACAAATCTCACGGAGAAACTGGTCTCCGCTGCCAACAGACGACACAGATTGGGCTGTTTGCATTTGAGTGCAGCTGATGAAGGATAACTCATTTGCCTTTGGCACTCTTTGGAAGTAAAGCAATCGGGTGCTTTCTCTTCCCAGTCTGCAGCTCAATTCACCCGTCTCCACTTCTTCCTCTGTCTCCTGGAGAGCTCAAGAATGTAATTTCGATTGTGCTAGGCTGTGAAAAGAACTCTTGCGCCCGAGAATGCTTCACAGACACAGAGTGGATTCCTTTCATCTTACAACTGGTTGGCTACAAATGATTTGTTGTTAGACAGGTTGGTTACTACTGCATTTGGAGGCAGCCTCTTTGGGGATGAGCAGGTCAGATTTTTGACATGGCTCTTTAAGAGGTTTTCTGGCAGCAATTTTCCTGCTCCTATTGATTCACGTACTTGGAAATTGCACAGCTCTATTGTTATTAACGCAACGCTTGCTTCCTTCAAATTATTTATCCTTTCATCCGATAAAATGAAAGAGTGCAACCAAAATCCAACATGACAAACTGGAGCTTTCGCTGATTTTGTTCTGCCGCAGCTTGCCAGCAGGGGGTGCTCAATGTGCAGCTCCAAACAGCAGGGCTTAATCAAACCATCTTTATTTGACTACTTGATCTCCCCATGGCAATGCTAACGGGAAAAAAATGGACCATTTATCAGCATCCTATATAGTTTGTGTATCAGGTAACACAGAACAGAATAATGAATAGAAAAGTTGAGGTATTAAATGCAAATCCTTTACCTCAGGAGTTCTGCGGTGCTCTGGATACCAGAACAGTGGGTAAATTTAAAAACAAAATCAAATAATGAATATATTTTCAAACAACAATGATACCTTCTTCTATGTGGTTTAGCCAGAGTAGCTATTTTAAATGATAAATTAATTCTGACAGTACCAGTTTAATGCTGCCTTATACATTTTCAGTATTGTAAATCAGGTAAATAGCTGATAAATGCTGCAAAGGAAACAGTTTCATGAATGGTCACAATCAATAAATTAACTTGGAGAATAATGGTTCATACATGCATGTCAATGGGGACGGATGAAAAAATCTTCACCAAATATTATTGCATCACTTTTTACATCTTTCTCCCAATCTCTCAGTAAAATGGCTCCTCCAGTGCTTGTGGTGGGAGACTTGCTTACAGCCTTGCTCCAAGATACAATTACAGCTCCATCACTGACTCACTTACACATCACTAGGAGCAGGAAACAATTTGACAGCTTTAGGAGGCCTGCTTACCGGTCATTCGCTATTACAGCCCATTAAGAAAATAGCAGCTTAATCAAGAAAATTCCTTGCAGCAAAAATCTTACATCAATATTAAACATTCTCCTTTGATCAGTTTAATTATTCCCAGGAGAGATGTACAGACCAAACATTTTTTAAAAAAAAAAGACAAGTTTTTGTCTAACCACTTACTAATCAGAAAAGCAAATTCTCAGGCGGTATTGTCATAGAGGGGTTTCTCCCCTCTTATTAGCTAGTGTTTACTCGTTTTATTAGGTCTTCTTGTGACCAACGGCAGTTGCAAGGCCACGGTCTGACCACCAAGTTGTGCTCAGATGTAACGAGGCTCACGCTTTCAGGTTAGAAAACGTGACTGCCCCCAACTTCAGTTCCAGTAGGGGTCATTCTCTGAGTTCATACTCCCAGCAGGGAGCCTTCCCTCTCGAGATACTCCCCCGCACACTGGGAATATTGGCTTACTGGGAACAAACTTGTCCCTGAGACACAGAGAGTTGTGGATTGAAGTCCCCCTCCAGAGACTTGTATGCATAATCCAGTCTGACATTTTAGTGCAGCACTGAGGGAATGCTGCCTCTCACAGGGAACATAAAAGATCCAATGATGAAGACAAGCAGAGGAGTTCTCTCAAATAAAAGCAGAATACTGTGGATGCTGGAGATCTGAAAGAAAAACATGAAATGCTGGAAAAACTCAACAGGTTTGGCAGCATCTGTGGAGAGAGAAACAGAGTCAACGTTGAGTCCAATATGACTCTTCTTCAGATGAAGAGGTTCTCTAAGTGTGCTGGCTAATATTTATCACTCAACCAGCATCAATAAGAATCAGATTGCTGTGAGCAATTTGGCTGTCGTGTTTTCTAAATTACGACAGTGACTGCACTTTTTTTTATTCATTTACAGGATGTGGGCATCGCTGGCTAGGCCAGCATTTATTGCCCATTCCTAGTTGCCCTTGAGAAGGTGGTGGTGAGCTGCCTTTTTGAACCACTGCAGTCCTTGTAGTGTAGGTACACCCAGAGTGCTGTTAGGGAGGGAGTTCCAGGATTCTGACCCAGTGACAGTGAAGGAATGGTGATTTATTTCCAAGTCAGGGTGGTGAGTAGCTTGGAGGGGAACTTCCAGCTGGTGGTGTTCCCATGTATCTGCTGCCCTTGCCCTCCTAGATGGTAGCGGTCATAGGTTTAGAAGGTGTTGCCTAAGGAGCCTTGGTGAGTTTCTGCAGTGCATCTTGTAAATGGTACACACTGATGTCACTGCGCGTTGGTGGTGGAGGGAGTGAATGTTTGTGGATGTGGTGCCCATCAAGCCGGCTGCTTTGTCTTGGATTGTATTGAGCTTCTTGAGTGTTGTTGGAGCTGCACTCATCCAGGCAAGTGGAGAGTATTCTATCACACTCCTGACTTGTGCCTTGTAGATGGTGGGTAGGATTTGGGGAGATAGAAGGTGAATTACTCGTCACAGGATTCCTAGCCTCTGACCTGCTCTCATAGCCACAGTATTTATATGGCTAGTCCAGTTCAGTTTCTGGTCAGTGGTAACCCCCAGGATGTTGATAGTGGGGGATTCAGTGATGGTAGTGCCATTGAATGTCAAGAGGCACTAGTTAGATTCTCTCTTATTGGAGATGGTCATTGCCTGGCACTTGTGTGGATTGAATGTTACTTGCCACTTGTCAGCCCAAGCCTGGATATTGTCCAGATCTTGTTGCATTTGGACAGGGACTAAAGTATGGTAGTAGAGCACTTTGGGGCCTCCTGAGGTCATGAAAGGTGCTATATAAATGCAAGTTCTACTTTCTTTACTAAGCACGTGCTGGTGTTTGAGAAAATAGAATCTAATAATTCCTTCACTTTCATATCTTAGAAGGAAATCCTCTTTTAACTGGAATTTTAGTTTTGCCAAGAAAGCTGACCCAGCCATTGAGAATGGTTTTTGTGAAAGAGCCACTCTGTTGTTTGTGATCAGTCTGCTTACAACTTTCCGGTAGCAGCCTCCAAAACGACAGCCTCACCGCAGACTCATGCCCATGCCACTAAAACAAGGATCAATCTGACAGTTTCAGTGAGAAGACTGCACAATGAGTCACGCACCGCAATACAGGAGGGAAGCAGCAATTTAATTACCCCCCATTTCCCTTCAGCGAAGTCTTACTTTAATGTTTAGCACCTTCTTCTGCTTAGTTTAGCCACATGATCAATTAGGAGGGAGCATGTGCAGGTCTGAGATAACCAATGTTTAGTATTAAATAAAAATAATGTGTGCTGTTTACATTCAATTAAAAATGAAGTGGTATATGCTGATAAATATATAATCACCACAGCGAGGCTGGAATCTTAAAAAAATTGGTTGTAGGGAATGGCAGAGTGAAGTTTAATTCTTTGATTAGATATTGATCTGTACACAACTCTTCACCTTTACAAAGTAGCATTTTAATACCACACAGTGTTAAATGGATTTACTCTTTTTATCTCAAATAGATTTCTAAAATATTCTCTGCAATGGGTTTAATTTGCTCTGGTAGCTCATGGGCTAACACATTGACATAATTCAATGAGATTGTTAACCAATGCATTTCAAAGGGGTTATGGGCTTATGTTGAATGGGAGGTCTGTCGAAATACTGCAGACAGCAGTTTTATGAGAACGTGTTCTAACAGACAAAGGAAACCATCCAGGAACATGGCAACAGAAGGAGACCATTTAGCCCCTCGGGGCTTGTTCTGCCATTCAGTGAGATCATGGTCAATACGTGACCCAGCTCCATAACTCCACATTTGCCGTATATCCTTTTAGTTAACAAAAATCTACCAATTTCAGACTTAAAGAAGAAAAGTAATGGAAATGCTTGTATTTATATAGCATCTTTCACAACCACTGGATGTCTCAGAGTGCTTATCAATCAATGAGACATTTTTTCAAGCGTTGCCGCTGTTGTAATGTAAGAAATGTGGCAGCCAATTTGCACACAACAAACTTCAACAACATGATAATAACCAGACATTTTGCTTTGGGACATTGATTCAGGGATAAATATTGATGAGGACACTGGTGACATAACTCCCCTGCTCTTCTGTGAAACAGCGCCATAGGATCTTTTACAGGCCCTCGGTTTAAAGTCTCGTCTGAAAGACGGCACCTCCGACAGTTCAGCACACCCGCAGTACTGGGCTGAAGTACCAGCCTTGACTAAAATTAAGAGTTGATTGAGCTTCAATTGCCGTTTGTAAAACTTTTTTTTAAAACTTTTTCTTTCGTGGGATATGGGTGTCACTGGCAATGCTAGCTTTTCCTCAACTGCCCTTGAACTGAGTGGCTTACTAGGCCATTTCAGAGGGCAGTTAAGAGTGAATCATATTGCTGTGGATCTGGAGTCACATATAGACCAGACCAGGTAAGGATGGCCGATTTCCTTCCTTAGGAAGAACCAGATGGGTTTTTTTTTTAATGACAATTGATGATAGTTTCATAGTCCCATTGCTAAGGCTAGCTTTCTATTCCGGTTTTTTTATTAATTGAATTTAAAATCCAGCTGCCATGGCAGGATTTGAACCCATGCCCCCCAGTGCATTAGCCTGAACCCTTAGATCCCTAGTTCAGTGACATGACGGCTCGGTTACTGCACCCTCCCAAGTTCCAACCTTCTCCCACCCTTTGTGTGAAATGTTTACTAATTTCACTCCTGAAAGCAGTGATTGATTAGGGCTATGCAGCCATAGATGGACTAATCCTCAAATATATCAATCATTCTTTACCATGAATCAGACAGTTTGTCAATGGACTGTTTGACTATGGAGGCATCACAGCCACATCTGCAACATGCAAACAGACAGGGGGTAATTTTATTTTACTTTCACCAGACAGAAGTAAATCAGCTGCCCATTTTGCACTGAGCCAATGATCCAAATCAGGTGGGAACAAATAGATGGCAATTTACTTTTGCCACACACTCAAATGTGCACGTGTGCACAGACACCCACAAACACAGGGATACATACGCAGACACACACACACACACACATACAAAACCTTCCAGGAGGGATCACTGAATAATGATCGAGATGGAACCTTTAGCAGAACTGGTACTGAAGAAAGACTCATATTTCAGATGGAATCTTCCCTTCAGAGATATGAATTGACCTGCTCTGCATCTTCAGTGTTTTGCATTTTTAAACTGCACTTGCTTCCTTTATCCCCAGGTTATGAACGACCCCCAGTAAGGGTATTAGTATTGTAAAAAAAAAAGACCCATCTCTCTTCCTGTCACATGATACAAAACAACATCGTAAAACATAGCAACAGTGGAAGCAGCGAGCATTTGGGGTGGAGAAAAATGCAATGAGAAGCCATCCCGAACATGGACGCTTAGAGATAAAAAAAAATAATAAAAGGAGAGGAAGGCAAGAAGGAGCATGTTACAACAAAAAAATACGCTAATCTCCAATAGGGAGAGAGTCCTCCTTTTCAACTTGCATCGCTGATGCGCGGTGGGACCCTGAGGAAGTCTCAACGTGCGCACATCGACAGGATTTACGCGGCAAATTTGAAGTTCCGATTGCCAGTCTTACGCTGTCCGGATTGCCCTGTGATCCCTGTGGCATCAGAACCGTGGAGACTTGGGCAGTTTGTGCTAGACTTACCCTGGTCTTTACACAAATTTAGCAGGATAAAATCAACCTAACTCGGAGTAAATGAACGGGAGTGCTAAAGCCAGCAAGACCCGCAATGGTGCCCAACCCCTGCCACAAAGTACTCACCCCCTCTCCCGACTGACCATCCAGAATCTCTGGCCCTTGTCCGGCTGATGTCGGAGGGGGTCAGCATTTCCCGGGAGTGAGGGGACGGGAAAAAACTGAGCTTTTTTGTGGGGTGAGGAGGGGGTGAATACCGTCGGAGGGGTGGGGAGAGGGGAGGGACCATTGTCGGGGGTGGGGGGGGGGGAGGGACCATTGTCGGGGGGGGATGGGGGTGAGCATGGTCGGGGGGGTGGGGGTGAGCATGGTCGGGGGGCGGGGGTGAGCATTGTCGGTGGGGGGATGGGGGTGAGCATTGTCGGGGTGGGGGGGTGAGCATTGTCGGGGGGAGGGGGATGAGCATTGCGGGGGGGATGGGGGTGTACACTGTCGAGTGGGAGGGGATGAGCATTGTCGGGGTGGGGGGGGTGAGCATTGTCAGGAGGGGAGGGGGTGAGAATTGTCGGGGGGGAGGGGGTGTACACTGTTGACGGGGAGGGGGGTGTACACTGTTGAGGGGGAGGGGGGGTGTACACTGTCGAGGGGGAGGGGATGAGCATTGTCGGGGTGGGGGGGGGGTGAGCATTGTTGGGAGGGGAGGGGGGTGAGAATTGTCGGGGGGAGGGGGTGTACACTGTTGAGGGGGAGGGGGGTGTACACTGTTGAGGGGGAGGGGATGAGCATTGTTGGGGTGGGGGGGGGTGAGCATTGTTGGGAGGGGAGGGGGGTGAGAATTGTCGGGGGGAGGGGGTGTACACTGTTGAGGGGGAGGGGGATGTACAGTCAAAGAACAAAGAACGAAGAAAAGTACAGCACAGGAACAGGCCCTTCGGCCCTCCAAGCCTGCGACGATCATATTGCCCGTCAACTAAAACAATTTGCATTTCCGGGGTCCGTATCCCTCTATTCCCACCCTATTCATGTATTGGTCAAGCTGCCTCTTAAACATCACTATCGTACCTGCTTCCACCACCTCCTCTGGCATCGAATTCCAGACATTCACTACCCTCTGTGTAAAACACTTGCCCCGAACATCTCCTCTACAGTTTTCTCCTCTCACCTTAAATCTATGTCCCCTAGCAATTGATTCTTTCACCCTGGGAAAAAGCTTCTATCTACTCTGTCCACGCCACTCATAATTTTGTAAACTTCTATCAAGTCGCCCCTCAATCTCCGTCACTCTAGTGAGAACAATCCGAGTTTCTCCAACCTCTCCTCATAGCTAATAACCTCCAGACCAGGCAGCATCCTGGTAAACCTCCTCTGTACCCTCTCCAACGCCTCCATATCCTTCTGGTAATGTGGTGACCTGTCGGCGGGGGGGAGGGGGAGAGGGGTGTACACTGTCTGGGTGAGGGGGAGAGGGTGTACACTGTCTGGGGGAGGGGGAGGGGCTGTACACTGTTGGGGGGAGGGGGTGTACACTGTCGGGGGGAGGGGGAGGGGGGTGTACACTGTCGGGGGAGGGGGAGGGGGAAGGGGAGGGGGGTGTACACTGTCAGGGGAGGGGGAGGGGGAGCGGGTGTACACTGTCAGGGGTAGGGGTGGGGGCGTACACTGTTGGGAGGCTGTGCAGTGTTGGGGTCAGTTGCTTCATTTAAAACAGTGCAAGTCAACGTGCTGAAGTCAGATTTTCAGGTTAAGATTTTAAGTCTTCAGTTTATGATGAGGAAAGGGGGTGTGGCTGAGTTGGAATTATGCCCCTGTATCTCTGCTGGAACCAGTGTCGGAAGGTGCAAAGGCTCCAGTGTAAAATGGTTGAATGGGCAGATTAAATAGCAGTCTGTGTTGGACAGTGTTTTACAAATATATTTTTCTTTTCCCACCTATTTTTAAATTTACTTCAATCTATTGTTTTATCTCCCATCTTTTAGCCCATATCGATCCTTTCCCCCCACTCCGCCCCCAATAGGGCCATCTGCCACTAGCTTGTCCTGCTTGCTACCCTTAATGTCCCCATTAGCACATTCCTTAGCTAATATCACCACCGTCAACACCCTTTTGTCCTTTTGTCTATGACATCTTTGGCAGTTTCTTCTTTGGCTCCACCTATCACTGGTCCCCTATCCAGCTCTACCTGTTCCACCCCCCCTCCCCTTAAACCAGCTTATATTTCACCTCTTTTCTATTTTTCCTTAGCTCTGATGAAAAGTCATACAGACTTGAAACAATAACTGTGTTCCTCTCCGCAGATGCTGTCAGACCTGTTGAGTTTTTCCAGGTGTTTTTGTTTTTTGTTTTGGACAGACCCTCTCCGACGTTAACCGGAAAGACTGGGCTCTGTTGAAGAACCACGTTCAAGGGGCTCTCAGGTTGAAAGAAAATCTATAAACATTTGAATTGTGGTGACCACCAACTTAATTCTGAAGCTCTCCAACACGCTTTGACCTAACATACACTGTATTATCTTCTGAAAAGTACGAGCAAACTCATTTGGCTCTTTTACTTGGCATTAACACGAGGCAATTCATTTAAGCCACTTCCTGCGATTGATAGCAAGCCAGATGTCGACACGACATGATGCTCACAGTATATGCACCACACACCCACTGAGACAGAAGGGAAACAGACTATCTGCAACTTTGGATGCGATAATGTATGTAATTGAGTCACGACAAAGGTGCCTCTCATCTTCCCCCATGGAGTGAGATCTCCCACATAGCTGTCAAAGATCTGACAAAGCTCCTTTTCCCTTCATCAACCTTGATTGCTGCCACAGTCTCAGGCATTGCGCTGGAAATGCAGATAGGATTAATTTGTACCAGTCGGCAATTTTATTTTTGTCATCAATAGAAATGAAGGGAGCTGACCTAACTGTGAACGGGTACTTGACTTAAACAACCCCATATCCTACCCCCTTTTTGCTAATAATTACCATCTTTAAACTGTTTGAGAATTTGCTCTTGTATGAGAAGGGGTCTAATCTTAATGATTATATTTTTGTTTGGCAGTGGAGAAGAGTAGTTTCATATGCAACTGGCCTGTTTGGTGTTAGTTATTGAATGTGATTTGGGGAAAGAAGCCCAACTTTCCAAACCTTCATCCCAAAGAAAATTCCGGCATAAAAGTGGAAGGTTTCCTTGTCATAGCACCATCTTGTCTCACGGGTGTCTGCATCCACTTCTTGCATTAATATATGGATGTTGTTGCGATCATCTATGTTTTTTTACGTTGACTGTGCTAAAGGTTGCTTGGGTGCAGCGTAATTACTCAAACATCTCCTGAATGAAATTATCTACTTCAAAAGTTCAAGGGGGGAAATTGTGGTAAGCCTGAAAAAAAAAGGTTACTTCGGAGAATTGCGAATAGCAGTGAAAGACCATTCAGGCTTTGACTCCAGTTTGTGTCGCATGGATAAAAGCCTCCTCGCTTTCGTTTGTGGAGGGAAATCGCACAGACTAAATCTCAGCTCAGCTGCCAGTGGGTCTGTGTGCACTGCCAGCACACAACTCAGAAGCAACTGGCAACCTGGGCTTGGGTGCTGTAAGGAGTCTGGTGTGGGAGCCAAGTAGAAAAAACTCAACACTGCTGCTAAAGGTATTTTTCTGATGCTTGGATTGAGGCACAATGAGGAGGGGTGTAGAGGATTGGGGGTCGGGGAATAAATCAGCTACAAATGGGTTGACCATTTCATTACCGAACCCAGCAGAAGACAGAAATCTTCTTCATTCTTGGGGCAGAGTAAGAATAGAAGCATTCCTTGCCTAGCTCTGCTGTCTGAGAACTGGAAGTAATTGAGGTTGACTTGGGGGTGGTGGAGGAGATGTGCTTAAATTCAACATTGCTGCAACATTTTACGGGTATAAAATTGGCACAGTGATAACCAATTTGCAGTGCATTGCTCTTTGACCTGTTGTGATATGACGTACACGCACCTTCAAGGGAGCATATAATGAACTACTGTCAATCATTCCCACTGAGACAGGATGTGATGTAGCAGTCCATGACCTTGTACTCAATATACAGCAGCAGACCTGTACACACAGCCTCCCAGTTAACACTGTATGTATTTAGCCTTCTAATAAAGATAAGATTACCACATTATTGTTTTACCGACCCTTATTGTATCCAGGGCAGAATAATTAATCGGGGGAAAGCCAATTTCGATGGGATGGCAGAAAAGATAGTGGCTGAACAATGGGTCACTTTCAAAGAAAAATATTGCAGGTAATTTCATGGTATTTCCCTTGGATGGTAGAGGTGAAGATGAAAAGGAAGAAGTACATGTACGACAGATGTCGGTTATAAAATACAATGGAGAATCAGGCTGAATATAGAAGGACCAGAGGGGAAGTGAAAAAACTAATAAAAACAGCAAGGAGAGAGCATGAAAAGAGACTGGCAGCTAACGTAAAAGGGAATTCCAAAGTCTTCTATAAGCATGTAAATAATACAAAAATACAAAAGAGTAGTGCCAATTAGGGATAGAAAAGGGACTTGCACATGGAGGCAGGTGAAATAGCAGAGGTATTAAACAAGTACTTTGTATCTGTCTTCACTAAGGAAGAAGATGTTACCCAGGCTGAGATGAGAGAGGAGACAACTGGTACACTTGAGGAATTTACAATCGAGAAGGAGGGGGTGTTAGAAAGGCTATCTTTACTTAAAATAGATAACGTACCAGGACCGGATGAGGTGCATCCAAGGGTACTGAGGGAAGTGAGAGTGGAAATTGCAGAGGCATTAGTGATAATTGTCCAGTCTTCTTTAGACACAGGGGAGGTGCCAGAGGACTGGAGAATTGTGAATGTTACACCCTTGTTCAAAACGGGACGCAAGAATAAAGCCGGCAACTACAAACCAGAGAGTTTGACTTTAGTGGTCGAGGAACTTCTGGAAACTATAGTACGGGACAACATCAGTAATCACTTAGACAAGTGCAGGATAATTAAGGAAAGCCAACATGGGTCTATTAAGGGAAAATCATGTTTAACTAACTTGTAGTTTTTTGAGGAGGTAACAGAGAGGTTGATAAAGGCAATGCTGTTGATGGGGTATATATGGATTTTCAAAAGGCACTTGATACAGTGCCACACAACAGACTTGCCAGCAAAATTCTGGCCATGGAATAAAAGGCAAAGTAGGCACTGGATAAGAAATTGTCCGAGTAACAAGAAACAGAGAATAGTAATAAATGGGTGTTTTTCAGATTAGAGGAAGGTCTGTAATGGAGTTCCCCAGAGGTCAGTGTTGGGACTCTTGCCCTTCCTGATATATATTAATGACTTAGACTGTGGTGTTCAAGGCATGATTCCAAAATTTGCAGATGATACGAAGATCAGAAATATTGTCAACTGTGATGAAGATAGTCTTGAATTTCAAAAGGACATAGACATATTGGTGGATTGGGCAGACAAGTGGCATATGACGTTCAATGCAGAGAAGTGTGAGGTTGGCAGAAAGAATATGGAGATACAGTATTAAAAGGAGAAACTCTAAAGGAGGTGCAGGAACAGAGGGACATTGGTGTACATGTACATAAGTCATTGAAGATGGCAGGGCATGTTGAGAGACCAGTTAATAAAACATATAGTATCTTAGGCTTTATTAATAGGGGTTATTGAGTACAAGAGTAAGGAGGTCATGTTGAACTTGTATAAGACACTCGTTAGGTCTCATCTGGAGTAATGCATCCAGTTCTGGGCATCACTCTTGAGGAAGGATGTGAATGCATTGGAGAGAGTATAGAGGAGATTCACTCCAGGATGACTCCAGGAATGAAGAACTGTAGCTATGAGTATAGATTGGAGAGATTGGGACTGTTTTCCTTGGAGAAAAGGCGGCTGAGAGGAGACTTGATAGAAGTGTTTAGGATCCTGAGGTGTATGGACAGGATAAATAGTGAGAAATTGTTCCCACTCAAGACAGCAGCAAGAACTAGAGGGTACAGATTCAAAATAATTGGCAAAAGGAGTAAATGTGATATGAGGAAATTTTTTTTCACCCAGAGGGTGATTAGAGTCTGGAAGGAACTTCCTGAGAGGGTGGTGGAGGCAGGTTCGATTGAGGTATTCAAAAGGGAATTGGATTGATATCGGAAAAGAAAGAATGTGCAAGGTTATGGGGATAAGACAGGGGTGTCAGACTAAGTAGAATGCTCTTTCAGAGAGCCAGTGCAGACTCAATGGGCCAAATGGCCTCCTTGTGCACTGTAATGATTTTGTGTTTGGTATGTTTATGTCCAATGGAAAAAAACGTAACATGACTGATCTGCACAGGCATTCAGGATGCTAAATTGGTTATTTTTTTTAGGCAGAATTGAAATGAGCTCCTACGTCCATTTTAGACCCAGCCTAGTTTAAACTGGTCAGAGCTTATGATGCTCACATCTAGGTCTTGAGCTGTCAAAACCAGCTTAAAGAGGCTGCTCAAAAAGAGGTCCAAAAAGGATTAAAATCTCCTTTTTGTGCAGTTAGAAGGAGTTCCTCTTATCTCCACAAAACAGCTGCGGGCTACTGTTATCCCCCTCACCTCCTCAGACTTGCCTGTGGGTCTTTCTGCTGGCTGAGGTCAAAAGGCCCAGACAAGTTGGCCTTGGGTCCCTGACAGGTGCTCATAGCTTGCCTGAGTTAGGATGCTGAGGGCTGAGTACTGATTAGGCCTCAGGCCTCTCTGTTCTAGCTGGCAGCGTAGCAGGCTTTGGGGTGCTCCCAGGTTTGAACCCCCGGGTGTCAAAAAATGCCCCAACAATGACAGCAATCACTTTGATAAATGCGCACAGAAATATAAACAGCACGCACCAAAGTCATTTGCATTTTTGTGCTTGAGAGAAACATTCTTTTTGAGGCATTTTCAAAGAGGCAATCTTCAATAAGTGGAAAGAAGCGAAAGGTTCCTCTGAAGGCAGCATCTTGGAAGCTGTCCAAGAATAACTTCATTGTGCAAACTGATCACAGTTTGAACACAGAAAATGACTCAGTCTGCTCCTGAATCATTTTGTGCTCACTCCTGATCACAGAGCCCATTAGCTTTCTGTGTAACAAATTGTCTAAAATCTACACAAAGGCAAGGGAAGGGTCAAATGGCAGGGGTGAGGGGCGAAATCTCAGAACTGTGGGTCACGAGGAGGTCCTGCTGGGTTTAGGCACCTTGGGCTAGTTTGCTATATTAAAGGTGCTATACAAATGCAAGTTGTTGTTGCGATTGCGGGGGTTTGGGTGTGTGGATGGAGATTGTCGGGGAAGGGCATTTTGAAGAGATCACGAGTGAGCTGGGTGCCGTGGGTTGAAGAGATTGCAAATTGGTGGTGGAAGGGGAAATTGTGGATCAGGGAGAGAGGGAGAAAGTGGGTTGGCGAAGATTGTGGCTCAGTTGGTGGGGGAAAGAAATCCCAGTGGCGCTTGGATCACCAGGTGGGGGTTTTGAAAAATGAGGAAGGAGGAAGGGAGTTAATTTGCACCAGGGACCGAAGTGAAGTACTCCTGGTCTTCTCGTCCCACAAGCAGTGCTGGAAATTTACTCATCTGCATTCCTGTCTCCCTTCAGCTCATGGCCCGAGGAAATTTTTTTTTGCAAGACGTTAAATCTAAAAGTCTGTTAAAATTTATCCTTTATATTCAAATAACCGACCCAGCTCTTAAGAGCACGTCAGTCACCTGCTTCTCAGGAGACCTCCATTAAAAATGGAAGTGGACGCTTTTTGAGGTGGGTTTCAGATTTTTTACAATCTTAACCTGCCCCTGTCCTCTTCTGCCCCTTAGGGACGGGGTGGTGTGTGGGGGTTAGAATAACCCCTGTGGTATTGTCTATGAATTGGACACATTCATTGCAGATCCTCAGACTGTGCATATCCCTCAGGTTTTCAAAACCTGAGCTTGACTCATCTAACTGTTGCTTTTCGATGAGCCCCACTTTTGCTCTCCTTTTCAACACTCTTGCCATCCAGTACTGTGATCTTTTCCTACAATTAAGTTGCGCACCAAAGCATCTTTATGTATTTGTTTGGAACGTGTGAATCAGTGGGCAATGCTGATGTTGGTTTTACCAATTTCGTTCAAATGAATGATGAAAGCAAAATACTGCGGATGCTGGGAATCTGAAACAGAAACAGAAAACGCTGGAAAAAACTCAGCAGGTCTGGCAGCATCTGTGGAGGGAGAAGTAGAGTTAGCGTTTCGAGTCTGTAAGATTTTTCCTCAGAGCTGAGTTTTGTTCAAATTAATTGGGGACAGAGAGGTGCAGAGGATTCAAAATGGAATTCCAGACACTGGAACCTGGTCAGTGGTCAGGGTCAGCAGGGTGTGACTGCAAGTGAGGTAGGTAGAGGGATCCTGTGTTCAGGAACAGAGGAGCCTCAGCTCTTGACCTTGTCCAACATGAGGTACTTGCTCCCTGTGTGGATGAGGAACAGGGCTGTAGGGAGGATGATCCGGCTGACCACAGCACCGTGGCACAGGAGGCCATTCAAGAGAGGGGAGCAAAAAGACAAGTGGTAGTTGTAGGGGATCCTATAATTAGGGGAATTGATAGCATCCTTTGAAAGCAGGATCGAGAGTCCTGGTGCCAGGGTGAGGGACATCTCTGACCGGCTTGAAAGGATATTGGAGAGGGAGGGGGAGGATCCAGCTGTTGTGGTCCACGTCGGGACAAATAACATAGGTAAGACTAGGAAAGAGGACCTGTTTGGGGATTATCAGGAACTAGGAACTAAATTAAAGAAAAGGTCCTCAAGGATTATAATCTCTGGAATACCACCCGAGCCACGTGCAAATTGGCATAGGGACACGAGAATAAGGGAAGTAAACATGTGGCTAAAGGAGTGGTGCGGGAAAGAGAGGTTCCATTTCGTGGGGCACTGGCATCAGTATTGGAACAGGAGGGATCTGTACCGTTGGGACGGTCTCCACCTGAACTGATCTGGGACCAATGTTCTAGTGAAAAGGGTAAATAGGGTGGTCAACAGGACTTTAAAGTAGAAAGTTTGTGTGGCGCGGTTGGGGGGAGGGGGGGGGGGGTGTTGGCGGTGGTGGTGGTGGCGGTGGGGAAGGAAGGGTAAAACTCCAAGAAGTATGATTAATGGGAAACAAAGCAGCAGGTTAGCGTGTGGGGGGGTGGGGGGGGTGGATTCAACTTCATGGAAAATTATGAAAAAACTGAAAAGAAAGGGGAGCCCAGGAGAGACTATTAAAGTCTCCAGAACACAAAATAGGACAGAGTGTTTGGAAAGGGCTAGGAATCTAACTTCAAGCACATTAGATATAGGGACAACATTGAGAAAGGGGATGGGAAATAAAGGACTGAAGGTGTTGTATCTGAATGCACACAGTGTACGAAATAAGGTAAATGAGCTTGTGGCGCAGATTGAAATTGGCAGGTATGATGTGGTGGGCATCACAGAGACATGGCTGCAAGCGGATCAGGACTGGGAGCTAAATATCCAAGGATATACATCCTATCGAAAAGATAGGCAGGTTGGCAGAGGGGCTGGGTTGCTTTGTTAGTAAGAAATTAAATTAAATCGATAGCAAGAAATGATGTAGGATCAGATGATGTAGAATCTGTGTGGGTAGAGTTGAGGAATCGCAAAGGTAAAAAGACCATAATGGGAGTTATGTACAGGCCTCTGAACAGTAGTCAGGATGTGGGGCACAAGATACACCAGGAGATAGAAAAGGTGTGTAAGAAATGCAAGGTTACAGTGATCATGGGGGATTTCAATATGCAGGTAGACTGGGAAAATCAGGTTGGTAGTGGATCCCAAGAAAAGGAATTTGTGGAATGTCTACGAGATGGCTTTTTGGAGCAGCTTGTGGTGGAGCCCACTAGGGAACAGGCAATTCTAGATTTAGTGATGTGTAATGAGGCAGATTTGATAAGGGAGCTTAAGGTGAAGGAACCCTTAGGAGGAAGTGACCATAATATGATAGAATTTACCCTGCAATTTGAGAGGAAAAAGCTGGAATCAGATGTAACGGTATTACAGTTGAATAAAGGCAACAACAGAGGCATGAGGGAGGAGCTGGCCAGAATTGACTGGGAGATGAGCCTAGCAGGAAAGACAGTGGAACAGCAATGGCAGGAATTTCTGGAAGTAATTTGGGAGACACAGCAAAAATTCATCCCTAGGAAGAAGAAGCATGCTAAAGGGAGGACGAGGCAACCATGGCTGACAAGGGAAGTCAGGGACAGCATAAAAGCTAAAGAGAAAGCATACAATGCAGCGAAGAGCAGTGGGAAACCAGGGGATTGGGAAGCCTACAAAGACCAACAGAGGACAACTAAAAAACAAATAAGGAGGTAGAAGATTAAATATGAGGGTAAACTAGCCAGTAATATAAAAGAAGATTGCAAGAGTGTTTTTAGATATATAAAGGGTAAGAGAGAGGCAAGAGTGGACATTGGGCCGCTGGAAAATGATGCTGGAGAAGTAGTAGTGGGGAACAAAGAAATGGCGGAGGAACTGAATAGGTACTTTGCGTCAGTCTTCACAGTGGAAGACATGAGTAACATCCCCAAAGTTCAAGAGAGTAGGGGGGCAGAGGTGAGTATGGTGGCCATTACCAAGGAGAAGGTGCTGGGAAAACTGAAAGGTCTGAAGGTGGATAAATCACCTGGGCCAGATGGATTACACCCCAGAGTTCTGAAGGAGATAGCTGAAGAGATAGTGGAGGCGTTAGTGGTGATCTTTCAAGAATCACTCGAGTCAGGGAGGGTCCCAGAGGACTGGAAAATCACTAATGTAACCCCTCTGTTTAAGAAGGGAGTGAGGCAAAAGACAGGAAATTACAGGATTAGCCTGACCTTGGTCGTTGGTAAGATTTTAGAATCCATTATTAAGGATGAGATTTCAGAATACTTGGAAGTGCATGGTAAAATCGGGCAAAGTCAGCATGGTTTCATCAAGGAGAGGTCATGCCTGACAAATCTGTTAGAATTCTTTGAGGAGGTAACAAGTAGGTTAGACAAAGGAGAGCCAATGGATGTTATCTACTTGGACTTCCAGAAGGCCTTTGACAAGATGCCGCACAGGAGGCTGCTCAGTAAGATAAGAGCCCCTGGTGTTAGAGGCAAGGTACTAGCATGGATAGAAGATTGGCTGTCTGGCAGGGGGCAGAGTGTGGGGATAAGGGGGTCCTTCTCAGGATGGTGGCCAGTGACTAGTGGAGTTCCACAGGGATCAATGTTGGGACCACAACTTTGCACTTTGTACATTAATGATCTAGATGAAGGAACTGAGGGCATCCTGGCTAAGTTTGCAGATGATACAAAGATAGGTGGAGGGACAGGTAGTATTGAGGAGGTGGGGAGGCTGCAGAAAGATTTGAACAGGTTAGGAGAATGGGCAAAGAAGTGGCAGATGGAATACAATGTGGGGACGTGTGAGGTCATGCACTTTGGTAAGAAGAATAGAGGCATAAACTATTTTCTAAATGGGGAGAGAATTCAGAAATCTGGAATGCAAAGGGACTTGGGAGTCCTAGTCCAGGATTCTCTTAAGGTTAACTTGCAGGTTGAGTCGGTAGTTAGGAAGGCAAATGCAATATTGGCATTTATTTCGAGAGGACTAGAATATAAAAGCAGGGATGTGCTGCTGAGGCTTTATAAGGCTCTGGTCAGACCACATTTAGAATATTGTGAGCAATTTTGGGCCCCGTATGTCAGGAAGGATGTGCTGGCCCTGGAGAGGGTCCAGAGGCGGTTCACGAGAACGATCCCAGGAATGAAAGGCTTAACATATGAGGAACGTTTGAGGACTCTGGGTCTATACTCGATGGAGTTTAGAAGGATGAGGGGGGATCTGATTGAAACTTACAGAATACTGAAAGGCCTGGATAGAGTGGATGTGGGGAAGATGTTTCCATTAGTAGGAGAGACTAGGACCCGAGGGCACAGCCTCAGAGTAATGGGAAGACCTTTTAGAACAGAGATAAGGAGAAACTTCTTTAGCCAGAGAGTGGTGAATCTATGGAATTCATTGCCACAGAAGGCTGTGGAGGCCAGGTCATTGAGTGTATTTAAGACCGAGATAGATAGGTTCTTGATTGGTAAGGGGATCAAAGGTTATGGGGAGAAGGCGGGAGAATGGGGTTGAGAAACTTATCAGCTATGATTAAATGGCGGAGCAGACTCGATGGGCCGAATGGCCTAATTTCTGCTCCTATGTCTTATGGTCTTACGGTCTAAAGCAAGACCGTCAAAGGTGAGATGAAAGGAATGCCGAGTTGGACAAGAGGTCAGAGGAATGGAGAGTTTGGGGTTGGGGAGTTTCTAGGGCGAGAGGGGGTTACAGAGCTAGCAGGAGGCAAGATCACAGCGGGATTACCAGAAGAGGAGGAGAACAAAATTAATAAAAAGAATTGGGCCTAGTGCCTGGATTCAAATGCAGACAGAAAACAAAGAGTAGGAATAAACGGGTATTTTTCCGAATGGCAGGCAATGACTAGTGGGGTACCACAGGGATTGGTGCTGGGACCCCAGTTATTCACAATACATATTAATGCTTTAGATGACGTAATTAAATGTAATATCTCCAAATTTGCAGGTGACACAAAGCTGGGTGGGAGGGTGAGCTGTGAGGAGGATACAGAGATGCTTCATTGTGATTTGGACAAGCTAAGTGAGTGGGCAAATGCATGGCAGATGCAGTATAATGTGGATACATATGAGGTTATCCATTTTGGTAGCAAAAACAGGAAGGCAGATTATTATCTGAATGGCTATAAATTGAGAGAGGGGAATGTGCAACGAGACCTTGTACACCAGTCGTTGAAGGTAAACACGCAGGTGCAGCAGGCGGTAAAGAAGGCAAATAGCCAGAGGATTTGAGTACAGGAACAGGGATGTCTTGCTGCAATTGTACAAGGCCTTGGTGAGACCACACTTGGAATATTGTGTGCAGTTTTGGTCTCCTTATCTGAGGAAGGATGTTTTTGCTATAGAGGGAGTGCAGCAAAGGTTTACCCGACTGATTCCTGGGATGGCAGGACTGACATATGAGGAGAAATTGAGTCGGTTAGGATTATATTCGCTGGAGTTCAGAAGAATGAGGGGGGATCTCATAGAAACCTATAAAATTCTAACAGGACTAGACAGGGTAGATGCAGGAAGGATGTTCCCGATGGTGGGGGAGTCCAGAACCAGGGGTCACAGTCTGAGGATATGGGGTAGACCATTTAGGACTGAGATGAGGAGAAATTTCTTCACCCAGAGAGTGGTGAGCCTGTGGAATTCGTTACCACAGTAGTTGAGACCAAATCATTGTATGTTTTCAAGGAGGAGTTAGATATAGCTCTTGGGGTGAAAGGGATCAAAGGGTATGGGGAGAAAGCGGGAGCAGGCTATTGAGTTGGATGATCAGCCATGATCATAATGTGGGCAGGGCAGGTTTTTGTTTTTGTTTCATGATCATAATGAATGGTGAAGCAGGCTCGAAGGGCCGAATGGCCTACTCCTGCTCCTAGTTTCTATGTAAATGCAGCCAATTTGTCATAATAAAGAAATATTACAGCCATTAAAGCTTTTATAACTGCTGAGGCAGGTGTTACTGTGTGCACAGAGCCCGTCACCTGACTGTAGACAGCAACTCAAGGAATGAATCTTTTTGTACTAATCATTCAGCTGTTTTTATGCATTTTAGCCAAAGTAATCACATGGTAGGTAATGCTGAAAAATGACTACAAAGAGCGACAAATGTAAATGTTATTAAGGAAACTGCAGTTTCATTTATCTAATAACGCTTTATGCATATACCATTGTCATTTCAAATTGTCACTGCTACCACAGGCCAGTTGTACACATGAATCATAATGTTCTCCATTCTCAATTAAGATGCTAGCATCTGTTTGAGTACTCATGTTCAGAATAATTTGCAGCCCAGTGTTTGCAGAATTCTTAATTTGCACCTTCCAAGCCTCGTGCCTTTAACCATTGCTGGATCAGGGAAAACAGAATGAGTCCATTTGAAGGCAAGTGACCGATAGCCATCGAGATAGCCATCAGGGAAAACAGAATGAGTCCATTTTAAGGCAAGTGACTGATAGCCATCGAGCTGTCAGCATTGGACACGAGGTGCAAGATTTTCTGCTGCGAATTGTATGCTTGAGGTATGATTAAAATTGACAGGTGCAGCCATCACTGTAGAGCCACAGGGAGCTTCCACTAGAATTAGCAAATACCTCTTCACTTCTCACTATTCCCTGACTACTTCTTCCTTTTCTCTCCTCCCACTCCACTCTTCCTGATCTGCCTGGCTGGGCAATCTGCATGTGCCGTCTCTCATTCTAAACCAATAGAAACCAAGGGAATCCTCCGCAGGTGGGGTGGCGAACGTCTTGTGTTAAAATCAGGTGAGGGATTCTCAACTTGCCCAGAATGGGTGCAAGGTGGGCAGGGTTTCCCTGGCACCTGCCCGACAGTGTCGTCGAGAGGCGCAGTGCAATTTCAGGTTTCGAAGCTTGTGCCCAAGGTCGCCTGGCGCACTGGGTACCGACCCTCCCTCTGAGCCAGATGCTCCAAGTTCGACTCTCACCCCAGAACCCAATGGCCAGAGAAAGTGCATTCATAACCCGGCCGGACAGGTTGAGTATCAACCTGCGAATCCTTCCAACACACACCAATGACAGGTGGTAAGAGCGGGAGAGGTTACTGGTCAGCCATGTGATTGAAAGAAAATTGAAGCCTCTACCATCACTATCCATAGCTCCAGGCTTGTAAACGTGTACGTTGCCACAGCAACTCGGACTCCCTAAGTGATCTGTAACACATCACCCACCTTGTGCCCAGAAGTTAGCTGTGCTGGCAATGCTACTTGAGTTGGCTATTAACGGGTTGCCTATTTGTGGGGGGTGGGGGTGGGGGGGGGGGGGGGGGGGGGTGGGGGGCAGACGGGGCGGCAGAGAGATGGGGGAGAGAATTTGGGCAGAAGTGATGCCACTTAAAGGCAGCCTGTGTCTTTTAAAGGGGAGGTATAGTTTTCCTGTAATACACCTCGCTATGCTTGACCATGGATAATATGATTTTCAGACAGTGCCATGGAAGACCTCACGGATAAGTTCAGCAAGAGGAAGGGGATCCTTTTTCCGGCAGATGAAATAAGGGCGTCAAGGCAAATAAACCAGCAACAGCAGACAGAGGTGGTTGAACAGCTGAATATGCATAGCCTCTTGCCAAAGACCTGTCAGCAATACTACATCAACATTTAATGATTTGGCTAGAGCTGCTAAGGTAAATTTATTCACACCTCTCCTGCTCTCTGCTCAGCCCTCTAAGACCTCAGAATTCTCAAACCTTCCATCCATTTCCCATCCCTCACCTCTAATCACAGCAGCGTTGCTTGCACTACCTTCCATTGATGAATGCACATTCTGCACCTGCTTCTGCCATCACAGTTACCACCTCATCTCCCTTACACAGTGGCAGCAGTGTTTATCATCTACAAGGTGCACACAGCAACTCACCAAGGATCCATCGTTAGCACCTTCCAAATCTGTAACCTCTACTTCCCAGGAGAACAAGGGTAGCAGATGCATGGAAACACTAGCACCTGCAGATTCATCCTGCCAGATCACTTCAACCCGACTTAAAAATGTAACGCTGTTTTTTCACTGTCACGGGATCAAAATCCTGCAACTTGCTCCCTTACAGCACTGTGGGTGTATCTACTCTACATGGACAGCAGCTGTTTAAGAAGACAGCTCGTAACCACCTTCTCCAGGACAATTAGGGATGGGCAATAATGCTGACCCAACTTGCGATGCCTACAACAGATGAATTAATAAATAAAAACAACCTGCTGTTCCTTTAACGCACCATCTAAACTATTAACCTATGCTACTCTGACACACACGTCTTCACAACACTTTAATAGGCCACATACTAACATGCTTCCTCTCTTTTCGTAGGATAAGCTGGCACACATAACAAAGTGTAGACAGCGCAATGGAGGAAGGCTACCATTAGCTCCAATCCTCATGCCAGCGGAAGATGCTGTCATGGATGCAGTGGGCAGAGGGCAGGCCAGAATATGGCATGCAGTGAGGCTGGAAGATATTGTAGTATTCAATTGTGCAATTGCTCAGTGTTTTATTAAGTATAACTGTTAGACAAGGTTGGGTGTGGTTACAGAGAGAAACTAACCTGAAGAAAGAAATTGGAAGAATGAGAGCAGACATTTTAAAAAGCACTTGCTAATAAAGCTCCTGTTTAGACATAGAAACTGGTGTGTCATCTCTGCATATCTCCGAGGCATAAAACACAACAGGTATGTTCTGGCCATCCTACTCTCTTTCTTCACACTGGAGTTTCTCCCTCGCACACACTGTATGACAACCTGCTATTGCACTGGGCTGCCTATCAACTGCTACTACCAACACTTGCCATCAAAAATAAGTTGCATTTATATAGTGTCTTTAACATAGTAGAACATCCCATGGTGCTTTAAGCCACATGAGGTTGTATTAGGCCATGTGCTAAAGAGGAGAGAGAGACACCAAGAGGTTTAGGGAGGAAACTTTGGGACTTGGGGCCTAGGCAGCGGCCACCCCTTATCCTGGTCGCCCCTTTTCAGTAGCATTGTAAGATCTAGTCCCAGGGCAGAAGAAGTGTAGGGTAGTTCTCTGGAAAATGTGCCATCACTTGCTCTTGCACTTCCAAGCACCAACTCAGAAATCCACATGCTACCTATTCTAATGAGTCAATTAGAGGAATCTGTACTGAGTGGGTCACTGAACGCAGATCAGGAGGCATCAGGGCAGGGGGAATGAATGCTCAGGGACCAATTTTCCAAAAGGTAGGCCTGCACCCCATCTCTCAAGTGGATATAGCCTTCTGTGACCCAGCCAATAAAAGACTGCTGGCTATGCAATAGCAACTGCTTGATGCATTGTACTGCACACCAGGGAGTATGCCTAAATATCAGATAATGCAGAGAAATCCATCTCCAACTTGTGTGAATTCCTCACACGCGGCACCCAAGCGCCGACAACTCTGTCCATTTTGACGGACACTCAGAATGATGCCAGTCACACTTCATGTTCTTCAGGAAAGATAGGGAGAAAACTGGCTACAAACAGAATTCAAAGTTTTTCGACCGTAGGATAGTTGCAAAAATAATGGTGAATTTCTAGTGAGAATTATTATTGAACAAAGTTTGAGACAGGTAGCAAATCCACAAAACATTGTTTTTTGTCCTTTGCTTCCTGTATTAGTTTATGGCTTCTAGATCATCATCAGTGTAGTTCAGACCAGCCTTTAAGATGGTTAAGGCTGTCTTTGTTCATAGCCAGTCATTTTTTAAATTCTCACCAATAACATTTTTGAGGCAAGAAGTTATGCAGGCATTTTTGAGGCAAGAAGAAATTAAAAATTTGGAAGTTTTCATGGTGAGAACAGTAACATTTGGGTAAGACGATTTTACGGTCATACCGTGTAAAATTTGCTCTTTGAAGGGCAGTTGTTACATTAAAAGAGCTCCTAAGAAGGACTAATAGGTCTCATTAGGCAAAGTATGTTGTCCAAAACATCAAGGCATATTAGTTCTTCTAAAGAACTCTTTGAAGATAATAACTACTCTTTACAAAGCAAATTTTACTTGGGTGCAACCTTGAAGTTGTCTTCCTCAATGTTACATATATTTTTGCTTGCTGCCTTCAACCTTGGGGAACACCTCTCTCCTCCTCCACCAACCCCCACACCACACAGGGAAATACAGGTACAGAGATCAGCGAGTGAGCTTTCAATTGCACATTGCATTGGAAACCATTTCTCACGATACCATCCTCAATCCACCAACTGTGGTACAAGTAAAGCAGTTACAATCCCTTTCCTCCCTCATTAAGTATAGGTAACCTGACCTACTTTCTAGCAACACCCTCAAAACCTGGGGATTTTCTCATATTCAGATTAAAGTAGGTTCCATGATGGCCACTCTGTTGCACAATCTGAATTCATCCTGTGTTTCGCAAGGCTCATTTACAAGAGAAAGATGTATTTTTAAGGCATGAACCACGGTCTTTGCCCAGTCCAGCCTGTTTAAGACGTTCCTATCATTAGTGCAGTGACCAGTTCAAAGTCAAGGTCTCCTCAAATTGAATGGAAATTTATCCATCCAGTAACACGATGAACTTCCAATCCAGTAAGTAAGTTATTTTTTGCTGCTGCCAGTGACAGACATAAGCTGCTTTTATATTGCGCTAATGCTGCTCTAGTAGCATCAGATGTAGGTCTCGGGCAACCTGTGCCAAATCCTATGTCAGCTTGCCAGCTTTGCTATGGCCAGCAGCCAGGAGACCTGTTGAAAAAAAAAAAGATTGGTCTGGGGAAGACTTTCAGGAACAGACTGTCTTCAGTAAAGTATGTTTGACTAAGCAGCTTTCTTTTCCATCCATTCACAAACACAAAATGACATAAATCGAGGTGAAACATAGCACTGCATGAATTGCATGTGCTGTCCTTGTGACAAGAACCATTGCTGTTCCCTCTTCCAGAGAGAAAAAAAAAATTCCCAAACACTTCTCTCACAAAGGCCTTGGGCTCAATTTTACCACCTGAGCCAACTCGGAGATTTTACCGGAGGCAGCCTCCTAATTGGCTGCCTCTGGGCCCACCATCCAATCAAGGATGGCGGGCAGGCTCCTGAGGCTGCTGGCCCAATCAAAGGGCCAGCAATTCTAGAGGCTCAGCAGCCCCACCACGAGAGCTGGGCACTCCTGAGGCAGCTAAGAGACCTTGGGGGTGGGTGCCTCAAGATGGAGGGGCCTTCAGAGAGGTCAGTACAAATTAAAACTCAGGATGGCCTAAGAGTGAAGGTCTCACTGATCACAGGTGGATCACTGGGGCTGCCTTTACCTGCCTGCGGCCCCCCTCTGTGGGGTAATAGTCATCCCCTGGACTGTCTCAGGGAGGCCACTCCATGGAGCTGGTAGTCTCCCCACAAAGCCAGGGCCAACCCTACCTGCCATCAGCAACATGCCAGCTGCCCTATAAAACGGCCCCCAAAGGGCTTTTAATTATGCAAGTAGGCTGCCTGCCTCCTTGGAGTGGGTAGCTGATCTGCCTTGCAGTACAACTCTGGGAACCCTACCCCAGCACTGGGACTGTGTCAATGAGCCCTCTTATGATTGCTATCCTCGATTTTACTGATCCTTTGACAGATGGTAAAATTCTGCCTCATCTTTTTAATGTATGTCACCGAATGTTATCCATTTCCTAATGTCTCAATTTTTTTTCAAAACCTGGAAGCAGTGTTAATATTTCTCTAAAATGGGCCATCTTGTTCAATAACCACAAACATGATGGAATTAGGGAAATTAGTATAAAAATTATAATGAAATATTTTTGTGTTAAGGGAAATTTATAAAAAGGCATTTGTTTACCTCCAATGTGCCTTTTATGCAAAAGTGGATTTGGGCACAATTAAATATTCAGAAGCATCAATGACTAAAACTCTTTTTGTCAGTTTTTTTTAACTTGTTAAGTTAATGGAACTGAAGGTAATTTTCAAGAACCAAGTGATGCTGACTCAGAGAATACTTGAATGTACTCAATATGATGGTTTCTTCTGTCTATTCGTAACTCAGCCTTTCCTCATGTGTCAATTCAGTGTATAAATTATATCCCCTTTCATCATTCCCTTTTCCAACAAAGTGGATTCTCAAAATGTTCCTTTTTAGTGGTGGGAAGCAGTGTAACAGGTGAAGGCCAAGTCTTAGAACAACATTTCAATATGTTGGGCAATTTCCGCCCTTAAAACTGTGTGTGTCTCTACAAACTTTCCGTTTGTCTCAGTTGGTAGCGCTTCTTTTACAGAGTCACAAGTCATGGGTTCAAGCCCCATGTCTGTTGAGATGGTGCTAGTTATAGAACCTGTCTGTTAGAGAAGTATTTGTAATCTTCTGTATGTTAACAGCAAGTCTTTATTAACTACTTGTAACTATATACATATATACAGTAAAGGGTACAGGCAAAGAGCTACCTCCATGTCTAGACATGAGGCTGTAACCTCCGACTAGCATAGGAAAGTGCTGGCCTGCAGAAATTAGAATAAATAAACACCTACTTTCCTGGTCTTGAAAATAATGATGACACTTCCATTCACTGGAGCTGCTTGGGGCCAGCATCGAAAGACACCCCGCAGACCCCAGCGAAGTCTGGATCCTGTAGATTCAAGGAGGCCACACCCCTGTTTTTACAGCACTAGGTGCCATAAAGCAGGTAAGTTTAAAGGGTCAGGCAAATGAACAGGCCAGGGGGTAGGTAACTGTCTAAGGTAAGTGGATAGGATTTGGGGGTTGGAGGTGACCCGGGTGGTTGGGGGTGTTGGTCCGAAGGGGTGGTCCGAGAGGGAGCGGGGGGTGGGTTCCAGGGGCTGCTGGGGGAGGAGGGGGTGGGTCAGTCAGAGCCCCGGGGATGGGTTGGGAAGTCCTGGGTTGGGTCGGAAGTCCATGGGGGCAGGGAGACTGGGGGGCTGGGGTAGCAAGTCTCCAGGAAGGGGGAGGTGGGGGGTGGTGCTAAGTCCGGTTGGGGGGGGCGGTGTGGTTGGAGTGTTGGAAGACCGGGGGTTATGGAAGTCTGGGGTTGGGCCCCCCTGAGGTCAGGGAGGTGGGGTGTCCGAGTTCGGGGTTTGGGGGATCTGAGGTCAGGTGTCCAAGTTCAGAGCGGGTAGTTGGGGTATCCAAAGTCGGGGTGGGGGTGTTGGTTGGTCTGTGGCCGGGGTGGATGTCGGAGGTTGGTGGGGGGTGTCCAAGGTCGAGAGCAGGGTCCGAGGTTGAGGGGTTGGGGGGTGTCTGAGGTCCCAGGGTGGGAGGGGGTGGTGGGAAGTGGGGAATATTTGGAGGTTGGTGGGGATGGGGAGTCCCGTGTAGGGATTGGGGTGTGAGGGGGGGGGGGGGGGGGGGGGGGGGGGGGGAGTCCTGTATAGGGATGGGGGTGTCGAGGGGGGGGTGTCCCAGGTAGCGATGGGGATGGGGGTGGGGGGTGTTGGGGTGGGGGGGGGGGTGGAGTCCCGTGTAGGGGTGGGGGTGTCAGGGTGTCTGGGGGGAGTCCCATGTAGGGATGGGGTGTCGGGGGGGAGTCCCGTGTAGGGATGGGGGTATCAGGGTGTGTGGAGGGGAGTCCCATGTAGGGATGGGGTGTCGGGGTGGGGGGGGTGGCGGTGGAGTCCTGTGTAGGGATGGGGATGTCGAGGGGGGGGTGTGCCAGGTAGGGATGGGGATGGGGGTGGGGGTGGAGTCCCGTGTAGGGATGGGGGTGCCAGGGTGGGGTGGGGGGAGTCCCGTGTAGGGATGGGGGTGTCAGGGTTGGGGGGGAGAGTCCCGTGCAGTCAATCTGGGACTTTACAATAGTTACTCAGAAGTTAGAAGAGGTTTTAATTCTTCCAACTTTTTCTTATTAGCTTTTGGGATAACCCCGGCGGAACCACCCGAAGTTTGTGATTTTAGTCGCATTTTCAGATGGTTTCCAGTGCAGCGCAATTGTCCATTGGAAGTGTGAACTTCTGGGCAATTGCCATGCAAACCCTTACCTGGGAACTTCCCAGAGAGATTCCCCAGCTCATCTTTAGGGTGCCCCCAAATCCGATGCTGGGGAGTGTGGAAGTTATGGGCCATTAACACTTCTCTGTTCAATACCACACTGGCCCTAGGTCTGAGCCATGTGCCCTCTTACATTACTGTGTAGCACTGTACTCAGTCCCACATTAACCCTGTATGTGCCAGACCTTCATACTTGAATGTCTAGGACAGATATCACATAAAGCCAGGCTGATACTTGAGTGCACTACTGTCTGTCTGCTGACACTATTTGAAGTATAGCACTGTGCAAGCCTGGAATAAATCAGAGACCTGGGAGAATTTGAGGGCCTTGGGTGGGGTTGGGGGTCAGGTCAGAGCCCTGGTTGTGGTGAATTCCTCAGGTAGGCATGCTGGATTCAAGAGGTACTCTTAGTGTAAAGGCAATCGCCTCTTGGATCCTCTAAGTTCTCACTGCCAAGTTCCCCAACATTTGGGAAACCGAACCAACCAGAGTTAAAGTTATAAAGCCGATTGCTTGCAGCCTTGTTATCATATTTAAGTCGGAACCCATTTCCTTGGAGTAGGTTGGTCTCCCTTTTGGCCTCAGTTAAAGCTAGAATCTGATTTTTAAGACTCGAATTGCCCCCAAGCTCGCCAGTATTTTATGGTTAAAGATCCTCCCTATTAACACCCCTTCTCTCTCCAAACCAAATGAGAGTTTACAGCATGTTCTGTTTATATTCCATATTTCTTTTTATTGTTAATGTTGCACCTCCTGCATTCCTGTGCCTTGGGTTATTACACTATTCTACATGTAAGACCAAATTCCTGGTTACTCAGCTACTTCTACTGTCCATTGGTGGGCTGCCCCAATACTGGAGAAGGGAGGTGCCATTGCACGAGGAGAGGGGATAACACATTGGCTCAGAGATGGTGGTTGGCTCTCCTGAGTGCTATCGGGTTTTACTGTTACAGCAGCCTGCTGCCATGGCGTTAACCTTCAGGAGCTTTTCTTTTTGACTGAACAATTAGTTATGGCTTAGTGGCTTTGGTGGGCGAATGCAACGCTGTGGGCTCTTCTCAGGTGGGGCCTTGTGTTATGCGGCAGAGTTGTCGTTTTAGTTCAGATCCCATCAAAACTGAAGCAACAGGATCGTGTGCGCGATGTAATTTACAGGCAGCTGGAAAGAATTTGATTAAAAACACACGCCACAAATTGCCTGTTCACTTCATATAATTGTTGAGATGTTTGCTTCTAAAAACAATGGTATATTAATTAAGTTGATGGTTTCTTTCAGAAGCCCATCCAGAATGCTATTTATTATGCACGTGCTTTGCAACACACTTTCCATCCCCTCGTAAATATGTAAATGAGTAGGACCTAATTAAAAAGCTGAACAAATTGGTTGCATGAATAATCTATCAGTTTAGACTTTGTAGGTCACTGATCTATAGTTGTCACATGATATGATAATTAAATAAAACATTCATTTTGACTACTTTGCATAACTGGCTATACTCAAACAGACAATTTTCTTAATGCATTGCCAAGTCTATACTTAGCTGTAAAGTGAGGAAATACACTGATGTATATTTCCTTAATTATAAAAAGTTAATGTCCATCTCAGATTATAAAATGCTGGCTAACTTCAGTGTAATTGCCAAACTGTCTCTACCATATGGTTACACTTAAGAAAGATAACTTGAGTAAGACTTAAGTCTCAAGGCTCACACAAACTCCAAATTAAACAATTATTTTCCTCCCTCCCCCACACCCCCTCAGTACACATTGCAGTTATCTTGTTGGGAACTCCAGCAGGGAGGCTAATAATTGTACTTATATTGCAACTCCAGAGACTGCAGTCAATCAGAATAGCTCAAACTGAATACAGTCTTGCAGGGTTTACACTGCATATATTAAATTGATGCACCAGGCAGTTTACACATCACTGACTTGACACCTGTGCTTGAGTCTTCTTTTAACCCACAAGAATCTGAAGGAGATTCACATCGGGTACTAAGTGCAGCCGAACACATAAGCCTTAAGTGTTCTTGGCCAATTATGAAATCAAGAGCTCTGGATCTTAAAAAAAATGAATTCATGACATGAATTGGTTGCTCTGCAATTAGGGTTCCCAACTCTCCTGCATTTTGATGGGAGTCCACTAGAATCAAATACCAGAGATTGCTCTCCAGAGCATTGCCCCTGACATCTCTGGTGACGTGGTCCTTTTTTGTGCAGTTCATGCAAGAGAAAGACAAACTGGGCAGAGAGGGAGAATTGAAAAATACAAGCTGGGGAGAGGGAGAGAGAGAAGCAATCATGCTGTGGTGGGGGGAAGAGAGAGAAACAGCAACTAGAGAGGGAGTGAGAAAGAAACACAAACTGAGGACAGCCTATGTGACCTGGTTACCATGGGGGCCAGGGCCCAGGTCTAGTCCTAATGAAACCCAAGTGCCTATGAAAGGAGCAGTTGGCTTTGCCATGGGCAGACTTTACAGATTCTTAAACTTACCAACGCAGAGACCCTGGACAAAGAGATAGAGAGAGTCCCAGAGAAAGAGAGAGAAACAGGGAAATAGCAGCTGTGGAAAACAGTAAGGAGAAAGGGTGTTCTCTGTTAGACATTAGGCAGAATGCTGGTGAGAGCTCGTTCTCCAGTCAGAGAGATGGGACTGGTATGGATTTAAGGACACTGAAAGATTTGTCCTGGCAAGGCTGGGATGCTTGAAGTGAATTTGTGGATTCAGAGTAGACTGAGGGAAATTACTTCTTGCAAACACTGTACATTACGACTCAGTGAATCGAGGAGAAGCAAGGAAGCTGGGAGTGAATTCGGACTGGTTCCTGTAACGATTACAGTGTAATATATACACACGGTGGGAGGTTTGCAGTCATGTTAGGAAGTTAAGGAATTATATCTTTTCTGTAATTTAGTGCATTAGTTGCCTACTAAGTAATGTTTAGTCGATGTTGATTTTAGTTTGTTTGTTACAGAAAAAGTCTTAAAATTTGAAATCTTGTCATGTGATCTTTCGAGTTGGTCACTGGGAATTCAAATCCCTTTGTAAAGTTATCAGTCTCCACAGGGATTGTAACATGATCAAATGTCATCGGGTTACCTATCACACAAGTGGTGTCAGGTGACCAAATGAAATGTGATCAAATGTCACATCACCAAATCTCCAGGAATACTTTAAACTGGATTTGGTAAGCCTATTTATAATAGTCCAGCTGGCTGCATGCTGGAAATGTGGCACTTGCAGAAACTTTTGGCACAAGTGGAAACGGTGTTATAAAACGTCAGTGCGGTGAGCGGGCTATTTTCAGAAATCTTGTACTGCCAATACAATCTAATTATCAACCCTTCCACTGCCCAGACAGAAATAATAGTTTCATTTCTTTTTGTTCTGAACTCTTAAAGCATCAAGGTCCCTGGTCAAACCACTGGTTACAGTCAGGGTCACCGATCAATGGCTGGTTAAAGTCAGGGTCCACAATCAACCGGTAGTTAAATTCAGGGTATTTGGTCATGCACTGTTCACAATTTTCAACTGATGCATTACGTTGTTGAAATGAATCTGAAAAGGGTGGGAACTCAATTATCTGCAGTCCAATTATCTGGCAAAAATCTATTCACCTCACGACACAGCCTATCTCCTTCTGATATAAAGTGTATTCACAACCCAAGAAAGATTAATGAAAAGCAAAATACTGCAAATAAAAAGAGGGCAGGCTAGAAACACACAGCAGGCCAGTCTGTGTCTGTGGAGAGAATAGTCAACCGTTCAATTTCATAATTCTTCAAGGAAGGATATGCTTCTCAGTAGGATCGAAAAATAAAAAGAGGGTGAGGAGGAAAAAAAATCTGAAAAGAAAACAAGCATGGTAAGGAAGTATCAGTTAAACGATTGGTGGATGATGTAACTAATTATGTCAGTCAGGTGATAGGAAGAATCATTGAAGAAAAGAAAGGCATTAAAGAAACCAAGGATGTGTGAATGGTTAAGGCCGACGAGGCTAAGGAATCTGACAAAGGGAGAAAAAATGGAACGAGAATATAGAAAGTTTGGTGATCAACTTTGACATTTAAATAAAAGATGTTGGCAATGTAGAGTGGGACCACCAGCTCCAAAAAGTGCCACAACAGGTCAACTGGAAGAAGGAAGAGGAGGAGGAGGAGAGGGATGAGAAGGAAGGGGAGGAGGATTTGCATTTCTGTAGTGCCTTTCATGACCTCTGGATGTCACAACATTCTCTATGGTCAGTGAAGCGCTCTTGAAGCATAGTCATTGTTGTCATGTAGGAAATATGGCAGCCAATTTGTGCACAGGAGGATTGCATCTTCTTTCAGTGTTTCATTGGGCAGAGGAGGAGGTAGGCGTGTGCCTTGGTTCTATCCCCAAGTCTGCCAGAAAAAGTTAAATGAGATGCCAACTCCTCAAGTGAGAAAGAATGGCAAGATGGAATCTTCAGGAAAGTCAGAGGCATTTTGAACATGCCTTTTCCTGAGGAGTTTGACAAGCTATGCCTTGAGCTCCTCACTGCGGGTGCAGAAATGATTCTAAAAAGAATCATTTTACTGATATTAGATGCTGAAAGCATGGTCCTACACATAGCAACAAGATACGCAGAGCCCCCAACCCTTATGAGCTCAGTACTTTGATAAAGGTCCTCCCCCATTCAAAATATCAACCTATTTTCTCTTCGCCTGACCCCTCCCACCCACCCAGGACATTAACAGCTCCACCTCTTCCTGTTGTAAAGGAAATGGAGATACAGCTGATGTTACTTCAGTCAATAGTCAGACCAGAGGACTGCAGGGTGCCTTCGAGAAAGCAAAAGTATTGTTCTTGAGGCTTCAGTAGAACTGTAAGGGACCAAAGATACAACAGTCAGAATGGGAATAAGAGAGGGTGTTAAAGTGGCGGTGATACAGTCATGTGTGGCTAAGTGGTCCCCTCACTTGCGATCCCAATTTTGTGTATTTCCTAAGTTATTTTCTCACGTTTCCCTTTGGCCAGACACTGTCCACCTATCTAGAGGCCCTTGATTTCTTCACTATTACTTTCTGTTATTTGTTACCTCAATGAGCAGTCATTCCACTGATGCATCCTCTCTGTGTTTGGCTCCGATTTCCCCCTTGGTCTCATTTTTCAGATCCTATGAATATACTTGGTCTCTCTCTTATATTTTTCAGTTCTGGACAAATTTCAGCCACAAAACAATCTGTTCTTTCCATAGATATTGATCGACCTGCCGTATATTTCCAAGCAGTATTTAATTCAATGTATTTTAATGGCTTTGTATTTGTTTTCATATTCCTTCACCACATACAGAACATCAAAGCCTGGGTACTCTGCATCATCCCTTCTTAAAATAGACATTTCATTCCATTGCATAACAAAAATCAAAGCCAAGAAATGGCTATTTGAACCATTGAAGTATTCTCCCTCGTATATTTTTATCCTCCCATTCATTCCTGTCCTGCCTAGGAGATTATCCCAGACACATAATTACCATTTGTGTGAAGAAGTTCCTTTTGATGTCCTGATTTAAATTTACTCTTCACAGGTTTAGTTACTTCCTCTGATCCAACTATCCAGTTTATTTTCAAGTAAAATTGAGGATTTAACTCACCTGAGCCATTTGTTTTGCTACATGTTTCAACGAATTCCACTTTAATTATCTTCTTTCTACGCTGTAAAGACTAAATTTTATGAACCTTACCACACACATCTTCCCCTTGGAAGATGTTTCTCTGCATCTTCTTCAGTGGTTGCGCCGTCACGTTGTAGCTCAGTGATCTGAACTGTATAATTTTACAGGCCCTGCATAACTGCAATCGGAGCACTCTGTATAAGAACTGGCTATGGATATCAAGATTTTATAAGCTTTTTAATTGCCCTGTTACGTTGTAATATTGTCAAATCTATAGACAATGCCAACAATACACTGAGAAGAATTGTCTAATTCTATTTCCTGTTATTTGTAGTTATAAGGACATAAGAAATAGGAGCAGGAGTAGGCCATTCAGCCCTTCGAGCCCGTTCCGCCATTCAATGAGATCAAGGGTGATCTTCTACTTCGGCACCACTTTTCTCACTCTCCCCATATTCCTTGATAGATTAATATATTAAAACTATTGATCTCAGTCTTGAACATACTTGGTGGCTGGGCCTCTGCAGCCCTCTGGGGCATTAGCAACATTCGCCACCCTCTGAGTGAAGAAATTCCTCCTCACCTCAGTCCTAGATAGCCTGTGCCTTATTCTGAGACTGTGTCCCCTGATGCTAGATCCCCCATCCTTACTGTGTCTACGCTGTCGAACCCTGTAAGAATTTTGTATGTTTGAACAAGATCACCTCTTATGCTGCACACCCCGGGTAATTTTTTTTTGATTATTTACAAATGGTGGGGTATCTTTGCCTTCTGGCATCACATTGCAATAAATTGCCAGTCGGGTGCTCACTATTGGTCCTCATACACAATCTGGGTGGGCAAGGATCTACACCACCAGCACTTGGTCAGAAAATGACCTCCATCATCTGATGTGGCATTACATGTTAGCCGCCAATCTGCAGAAGTGATCTAAACTCTTCTGAAAATTTTTATCTGTTTTCCTCTCGGTATCATTCAAAAATTTGATTCCAGAATCCAGGCAATTTACATAAGCATTGCAAGACTCCATTCAATACCTTTTGCAGTCAAGCACCTCCCCCTCTTCAGCAGTGTTGTCTTGTGTAACCTTTATCCACTCCCTAGGCAACCTTTGGATACCCATGGCTTTTAGCTTGCTAAGCAGTTTTAATGAATGACAGTGATAAAGCAGTTCATACATCGGAAGGAACATTATTAACTACATTTCTCCTGTACTTCTGGGATAAAGAATTAAGAAAACAAATGTAAATCCTTTCCCTCATTTTCTATTTCCTCTATTATTATTATTTTAACTTCACTTCAAATCTATTTCTACATTAGACGTGATATTCTGGGCCCATTAAAATTTAAACCCCTCATTTAGCCATTTCTTGACCCCCTCAGACCCATCTGACATTCTTGAGGTAAGAACCATGTAAAAATAAAATGGTTTCTAATTGGCCAAAATTTACTTGAAACGTTCTCAGTCGGTTGGGACTTAGTGGGCTAAGGATTGAACCAGGCTTGACAAAGCCAACCTTTCAAAGGTTTCATTTTGTGTCTCCTCCCAAAGCTGTCATCTCCTTGCAGTTTCAGAGGTATTTTGCCGATGTAACCCTTCATGTATTTGGAGGTCTTGTGGTGCATTGGTAGCATCCCTGCCTCTGGGCCAGAAGGTCCATGTTCAAGCCCAACTTCAGGACTTTATGGCCACAGAAGGTGCGTTTGTAATGTGGCCAAACAGGTTGACCATCAGCTTGTAAATCCTTCCAGTACACCTGGCAAGCGGTAAGAGGAGAGTTTCCTAGCCAGCCATAGAGCAGAAGGCAACGGCAAACCATTGCTGGATTTTGCCAAGCATAATCATGTAAATTTGTTAGAAGCAGTTCAGAGAAGGTTTACCAGACTAATACCAGGAATGGGGTGAGTTGTCTTATGACGAAAGGTTGGACAGGTTAGCCTTGTATCCACTGGAGTTTGTAGGAATAATAGGCAACTTGATTGAAACCTTTAAGATCCTGAGGGGTCTTGACAAGGTGGATATGGAGAGGATGTTTCCTCTTGTGGGAGAATTTAGAACTAGGGGGTCACTGTTTAAAAACAACAGGTTACTCATTTAAGACAGAGATGAGGAAACTTTTTTTCTCTCAGAGAGTCCTGAGTCTTTGAAACTCTTCTTCAAAAGGCAGTGGAAACAGAGTCTTTGAATATTTTTAAGGCAAAACTAGATAGATTCTTCTTGATTAACAAGGGGGGGGGGGTGGTGGTGAAAGGTTATTGGGGATAGGCAGGAATGTGGGGTTGAGGATACAATCAGATCAGCCATGATGTAATTGAATGGCGGAGCAGGCTCGAGGGGCTGAGTGGCCTATTCCTGCTCCTAATTCGTATGTTCGTAGTCACAGACCAATCCAATGGAAGTCCATGGTTGCCAATGCCCTCTTAGGAGGAGGAGGAGGAGGAGGAGGACGAGGAGGAGGAGGAGGAGGACCCTTCGTGTATTAGCCTTAACAGTTAATGTCAGTATGGTATTCAATCCTCTGGGCCTTAGAATTGAGCTTGGCCCTGTCCTTACCTGACATCCATACTTTCAGTAATGGCCACCGGACAACAGTTGGGAGCATGAACCTTGTCTGGTTTTCCCCCACCCGCACTCAGGGTTGGTACAATAAATTGCAGCGTCCTCGCTGCAGCTGCCTACACTGTGATCAGTGAAACTAGCTCAGCCCTCCCTGCCCTGTACATCTCAAACAATCACTGGATAGAGTCGCGGTGCCTTCAGGGGAGCACTTGTAGAAGTTTTAAAACGTCGAGACGCCGAACAGAATCTCAGCACGGGTCTCAGCAGGAACTGGCTGATAGAGAGGGCACGAGGGAACGTTGCATCCATTGGACTCTATGGAATTAAACATTTCTGGGTTTAAACGACTGAAAGAGTGCCACATCAAATTGAGCTGAGAGAAACTGGACCTGCTTTACCACTTAACACGTTAACCTTGTAGGAGATTGCCCCTATCATTTAAGCAAAGGTCTGCAATCACACACCTCTCTTCCCGTGCTGCTAGCTATCAGTAAATTGATCTCACATCTTTCAATGACCCAGCATTGCTAATAATAGCTGTATAATACAAATTCACCCCATTAATTTAAACTGTCAGATAAAACTGTAGGTCCTATTGCTGGTAACCTTGCCACAGGATGGAAGCTTTTGCATAGTCAACTCCAAGCGAGCACAGACCTGACCTGTGTTTAATAACGATACATTTTCAGAGCAGCGGAATTGCTTGTGGAACGGTCAAAATGAGAGCTAGGAAATTGGGCAGAGGTCTGTATCACCGGTCTCCTGCTTGAACTGGGCAGAGGTTAGCCTTACAGCCAGCCTTCGTACAAATATTAAAATGGATGGCAATTGTATTGAATGAGGTTGCACGGATTCCTTGTTTCTAACACATGGAAGGTGCTGTGTGCTGATTCCGCTCACATGAAATGGGCAGTAAAGATGAGGCTTGTTAACTTGGATTGCCTTCCGGCTGGATTTTTCTGAGTGTCATTTTCCTTTGGATATTTTTTCTGGATTGCTGATCGACCGGATTTTTAAACATTTCAACAAGGTTTCTGTTTCCGGCAAAAGATTGGAATGCAGAAATCGCTTGAGGTGCATCTACTTATGTTTTTGGAAGAGGAGGGAGATGAAGAAACAGCAGGAGATCTACAGCAGACGTGCACTGCCCACCCTGCTCTTAGCCACACACCTGTTTGTACAACGATAGTCATACTGACCTAGAAATGTCTCAGGTCAAAGGTCTTCACAGGCTCTGCTTTGCCAGCGTGACACAGAGAGCGGCTGGTCAACATGCAGATCATACATGTTCACCTGGAATTTTGTGTCTCAGGCTCATTTCAATTTACCAGTTTTTCAGCAGTATCAGGTCACTGACAATGCACCTCTCAGGTCACTGATGTGTCGTTTAGCAGGGAAAACACCTTCATCACCTTCCTGTCACCAGAATGAACCACAGAGGGTGCTGAGCATCAATAGAAAGGGTTAGGATTATAGCACCTTGCGGCATAGAAGGTGGCCATTCAGCCTGTCATGCCTGTTCCAGTTCTTTGTCCAATTTAAGCCCCAGCTTTTCCCCATGACCCTGCCCTTATCTGGATTCCCAAGATTTCACCTCCATCTGGGTTCCCGGTTCTAGGGGAAATGAAAACATTGCAGATCCCTCTACCCACTCAGCCACCATGCTGCATATAGGTGCAACTCCTGGGGGTAACCTCTGGTGGTAGCAAAGACGTAACTAAAATGTTTTTGTCTGAAGGTCATGAGAATCATCTGGAGAATTTTAGCAGGAGCATAATTATACCTTTTCCAAGGTAGGATAGGAGAACAGGTATACAGCAGTATACACAAACCTACAATTTACTGACTCATCAATTAGATGAGCAAGCACACTATAGTTTTGCACAACATTTTTTGAAAATGAACGCAGGTTCTTCGGTTTGCTCTAAAATTCAATAAGATCTCATAATTTAATGCAAGGAAATAACATTGCAGAAAGTTTTGGAGACTGGAGAGGCTGTGTGTGTGGAACATGCAGAGGTTCTACAAATGTTGAAAGAATCAAATCAGATGATACCTCAATAAAGTTTTATCCCATCGAAGCCCTGTGCTGTTGCACTTTTCACCTTTCATGATGTTTTCAAACCTCATTGCAGCTGTCTGACACTATAGGGACGATTTTCACCATGCGAGTGAATCGGTTTTGAATGGGTTAATATTGGACCCTCAAAGAATGAACGACTTTGGGTTGGGTTGGTGGTGGGTTGGAATCAAATGCCCGACTCCCAAACCAAATCTGCCCAACTTCAGGTTTTAACAGAGTTTGGATAAAAGAAGTGCATGACTAACCTGCTCTAAGGAAGCAGGGTCAGCACTTCAAACATTTTAATGAGGCTGCGTGCCTCAGTAATATTCACCAACTGTGGCTAAGCCAGTTAGCTGAACTGAGGCGGAGAACTGTTTGATTAGGAGATATGTGGCTTTCTGCCTACCTGATGGATCTGGTGTGCCTGCCTGGCCAACATCAGATACCCCTGTCTTTACCCTTCCAATCTACCCAATGAAGCATCTGATATCCAACTCACCAAGGCCTCTGACTGCCCCCTTTTGCCCTCCAACCCTCTTCTCAGGTTTTCAGCCACTCACTGACCTCCCAGCCCCCCAACCAAGTATTCCAATCTACCGCCCCCACCCCCCACCTCACAAACGAGCCCTACCATTTCAACCACCAAGGCCTCGGACCCCTTACCCCTCCCTAGGCCTCCAACCCCCATTGAATTCATTAACTTCCCTCTCAGGCCTCCCAGTCTCACTTCCTCAGTACCCTGGGACCAGAGCACCACCTGCCCCCAGTGCCACAACAGGCATGCTGGGACAGGAAAACCACTATTAGATACCTCAGCATTGGACCCAAGCCCTTTCAGGAAACTGGGATTGAACCCACCACTGCCTTCATTTGGGTCCCAGGGATCAGCTCCCAGCACCTTACTGGGGTCAGCACTCTCCTGGAATAGTCCTCTCCCCCACGCCCAGGATCAACCACTCCCTCCCCACCACCACATCCATACAGCACTGACCTCCCCCTCCCCCAGTGGTGTGGACCTACCTGTGGCCTCCTCTGGACTGCTCTCCACCCAAGTGGAAACCAAACCTATCAGGCAGGGGAGCCCACATTTCCGAGTTCGTTATGCTCTACTGGCCCAACTGCTTCCTGGTGGGTCAGTTAAGTGAAAAGTCCCCTCCATACAGCCATATAATTGCGTTGCACATTTATTTTTCAATTACATCGTCCCACTGGATAAGTATCAGGTCCCAGCTTTTTTTTACTTATCTTCACATGGCTTCAAAAACCTCGATTTCCCGTGTGGAATGGTTTTGAAGCCTGTGATAACCTGGTTTGGGTTACTACTGGTGTTAAACTCACACCAGCTGGAAAATCAACAGTCTAAATTTTGTCAAAATGTGGAAGTTTCATTTCATTTCAATTATGCCCTGTAAGCGTAGCAGAGTTCTCCTGAAAGTAACAATAACTTGTGTGTGTGTCCAGGACCCTTTATGCAGAAGAATGTCTCATCTACCTTTACAAAGCGAAAGGAGATGTCAAACGTAGCAAGGAATAAAAAGGGAGAGCACAAAGCGACAGCAGTGATCCCATCCACCGGCCAATGGGTCAGGGGGCATCTCAGCTCAGCCAGTCCTGAAGCCCCGACCACATTTTATGATCATCAATGGTTTTGGGAAAGAGCCACAAAGAGTGGAGAAAGGTTTAGAGTGTGAACTGCAATCCAGGGTCAGGTTTGCAGTGGGCACAGGTTAAGATGTGTGGCCGAAGATAATTTGGGGCTGGTGCAGTGAGATTATGGAAATTCCTGAAATAGTTCACTTTCTTTTCACTCTTGCAGCAAAGGGCCCTGTAGCTCTTGCTACATAGACTTGAGTGGAACCAGGGCTCACTTTTGTGTCTCAGTCATTTTCATACTGTGGAGGGATCTGTGTCTTTAAATTTAATTTGTACTTTTTTTTGAGGCAGGCCCTAACTAAAGCAGAAATGAAACTTAAAAGGGAAACAGAACAGGTAAACATTGAAAGGAAACAGGCCTTCCCAGTTTCTAAGGAAACAAAGAACAAATTGAGGTTTGGAAACCAAAACTTCTGGCAAGCTGCACCTGATTTAAAGATATAAAAGGCACAGATCAGTCCAAGCTGAGTAGTATCAGTTGATAAGTCCAGTGGCGCAGAACAGGCAACACTGAAGAAGACAGAGTCCAGATCCCGAAATTAACAATTTGCTTCAGCCGTTTCTGTTACATGTAGATAACATTGGTGCATCTACGTCATCCAGACTGTGCCGACCAGGTTCTGTGGAGGTGTGTCATTTTTGGTGAAGATCATACCCCGTGGAATTCGGGTTGTGTCTGGCTGTGGGCTGGGGTTCAGATGAGCTCTGGGAGTTTGAAGGGCTATGTGATTAATTGGATTAATTGTGATCGCCAAAATCTGACTGGACTGTTGAGCCAATCCGCGAGAACTCTCTTAGTTGTACCTGCCATTTAATGTACAAGGTAGAGTTGGGCCGTAACTTCTAAGCTCCAGGGTGTTGTATTTGTGTCGGGGGTGGGGGTGGGTTGGGGGGGGGGGGTGTGTGTGTGTGTGTGTGTGTGTGGGGAGGGGGTGGGGGTACCAAAGATGCACTGGGGAACCCCTACACCCCCCACCCCGGTACGTTCCCAGATAAGGACTGCACAGCAATTGCAAACTTCCCACCAGCAATTGCCCTGCACTGAGAACCAACTGACAGTTGCAGTTTAAATCGCAAACTCTGGAAGGTTCCGACTGTCTTATGTCAATTGTTACCTAGAAAAAGTTAGAAGTATTTAAATCACTTCTAGCTTCTGAATAGCTATTGTATAGGCCCACACCGATGCCCCCACAGGACTCCCGTCACACCCCCGAATCCTCAGGGGACTCCCCACATCCCTTGACTATTCCCTCCCCTTCCATGGTACTTCCCACCCTAGCCGTTGGACACCCACTCACCCCACGGGACTCCTCCAGTCTCTATCCATAGGACTCCTCATCCACGGAACTCCCTCACCTCTATGGGACCCCTCCAGCCAGCCCGCCCCCCCAACAGGACTTGCCCACTCCTCCCCCACATTGGACTTCCCCCAACCCCGACTACACCCCGCAGGCCCAACCTAACCCATCCCTCCAAGGCCCAGCCCAACCCCCGCCTCCTTCCCCACGCACCCCCACCCCCCACCCCCCACCCCAAACAAGACCTAACTGGAATGGTCCCAACCACTTCCCCACTCCAAGGCCCAAAGGCTCAACCTGACCTCCTGCCCTGCCCCCCCCACCAAAATCAAACCAAAGGCCCAGCCTAGCCCAACCTGACCCCTCCCACCCCATGGCTCAACCTGATTCCCCCTATCCCAAGGACCAACCTGATGTGACACACCAACCCCTTCCCCCCCCAAAAAGCCCGCCCATCCCAATCTGACCCCCTCCACCCCCGCACAAATCCTACCCACTTCGCATATCAACTTACTTTGTCAAAGACATCTACACCTGGCTGGACCTTTGAACGTACCTGGTTTACAGCAGCTAGTGCTGTAAGAAAGGGGGTGTTGCTTACTTACCCTCGACTCTACAGCCCTCAACACCAGGCCACAGGGACACTCTGCACTGCCCGGATCTCACCAGGCCTGTGTCAGAGGGTCGGGCGAGATAGAATCGGCTGGATTTTCAGGTCAGAACATTCGAGCAGAGTGGCAATCCCACTCAATTGCCACTCCCTCAGAAGTTACGGCCCAATCTGTTTTAAGCCATGGAATCCTGTGGCTTAATCCATTTAGTAAATAGGCAGGATTTCTTATTTCTTCTATTTAAAAAAGAAACTACTGGTTTCTACCAAGATTGAAATAAAATTTAAATGAACAAATGAACAGTGGTAGACTTATATACTTTAAAAAAAACATTTTAACAGATCACTCTCAAATAATAAAACCTGAACAGCAATTTCCAACTTTTGGTTCAATGATTCAACTTTTGGTTTTTGGTTCAACTTTTGGTTCAATGGTTCAACTTTTGGTTTTTGGTTCAACTTTTGGTTCAATGATTCAACTTTTGGTTCAATGGTTCAACTTTTGGTTTTTGGTTCAACTTTTGGTTCAATGGTTCAACTTTTGGTTCAATGGTTCAACTTTTGGTTTTTGGTTCAACTTTTGGTTCAATGATTCAACTTTTGGTTTTTGGTTCAACTTTAGGTTCAATGGGTTCAACTTTTGGTTCAATGGTTCAACTTCTGAAAATGCCGGCTTGCCATTGCTTTCAGTTTATTCAAAAAAATATTTATTTTAAACTTCTTCTCATTCTTTTGAATTCTCTAAGGTTTCTTTGCAACTTCTCTACTCTATGACTTTTGTTTGTTTGAATCCAGCAGTTTTGTTCACAAAAGTTCCGATTGTCTCACGATTCTTGGGTTTTTAATGTTTTTCGAATTTTAAGTCGGTATTGATTTCAAGTCTTTGAAATTTTTTTCAGACTCTTTAACGTTATTCTCACTGGACTTGCTTTCCCCGAAACTATTTGTCTTGGTTTACACCGGAAGGTTTATTTGAGTGAGGTGATGCTGAGTGGGGTGCTGTCCACAGGAGCAGTAACCCTGTCATCACTTTCAAGAAGAGAAAAGCAAGGGAGAGGGAAAAAAAAGTTGAATGGAAAAAGTTGTGGGCAAGAAAAGGTTTGCAACATTCTTAACAAAGTGGAGTTGATTGCGATGATGGATTAGATGAGCACAGGTGACAGACTTGGTTGCCAGGTTGATACATGGAGCATGGTTCAGAGTGAGTGATGACCCAGGGGCACACTCGGGTCACAGGTGAAATCTGCTGTATATATTGAAACAAGTGCAGTGTCTTTGGGGGGTGGGGCGGGGGGGGGGGTCATGTTGCAAACCCAGGATCAAACTACAGCCAGGTTTTGCATGTCTGTCATTCAGCTTTCACTCACATTCAGAAAGGACAGCGTCTTGTCCCATCAGACAAGATATTCTTCACATAAACCAGACCCACGAGGCCTAAAATCTCAATATATTTTCTTATATAGAGGTTAGAATAACAATTCAGCAACAAAGCAAAGTGTGCAAAACCAATCATTTCAAAGGGGTCTTTATAAGGTGAGCTTCACACAGAGAAACTCAGACTGGGGACTGAGATAGTGATTTGACTCGTGAGATATGGAAAGTACCCGGGATATAGTTGGTGTATTAATAACTTGTTAAAGAGGGCCGGATAAAAATCATCGTGGAGGAAGTAAGGTGGAGACAGCCAATTGTTGTTTAAATTTAGTGAGGATCAATAACCTTATTTGTGTCACACAGAAAAGATCTGGTTTCATTCCAGTTTTTTGAATTATGGCATTGATCAGATATAATCTGAACTGACTGCAGAGACTTAGCCGGTAAGTTAGCTCTGTTTCCCAACCAAAGCTGGCAGATATGGAGACACCGATCATAGGGCAGTCAGCTGGAGAATATGCTGCAAATATCCAATGAGTGTTACTGGCTGCTGAAAGCAGGTAAGGTATCTAAAGCTGTGGGACGTACTATCTGTGAGACTTCCACCAAGTGGAGAACACATGTATGAAATTCAATGCTGAAGTGTGAAGCTTTGCTTAAACCACTCCATACTGGTGTTAACAGGAACAACTCACATTTTGATAGCGCCCAAGACATTTAAAATGGACAATCAAGGAAAGGTTGGCCAGATGGAAGAGTCTTAATGAGAATGTCAGGGTGTGGGGGGAGGGGCGTGGTTGCACGGTACAGAAGCTGTTCCAGAGGGCAGGGATAAGGATGGTGGATGAGGGGAACATGGAATAAGAGGTACAGGTGCTTGTTGGGATATGGGGCAGAGGACACTACGGGGGTGGAGTGTGTTTTGGCCATGGGGGGGTCTTGAAGGTAAGAAGAAGTATCTTAAAAGTCAGTTGGCTGTAACACAGGAAGGCAGTGGAACTTGATGAGGTGAGGAGAGTTGAAGCAGTGCGGTATACAGCAGGCTTGGTGATTTGTAGTTTATAAATGGTAAAAGCAGGAAGGCCAGAGAGGAGAATGCTAGAGAAAGTCAATTGTGAGGTTTAGGGTTTTGATGTTTACTCCTGCTGTTATATCTTATGTAACAGTTGTGAAGGCTTACAGCAGGTGCTGAAAAGATTTGTGAAAATGGTTCCAGGGATGAAGGACTTCAATTACATGGAGAAATTGGAGAAGTTCCAATCATTCTCCTTAGGGTGGAGATAAGAGGCGATTGGATAGAAGTGATCAAAATCATGAGGAGTCTAGGCAGAGTAGACTGAAGTAGTAGATTCTCGTTAGCAAAAGGGCTGAGGACCAGAGGAGACGGATGTAAAGTGGTTGACACAAGTACCAAAGGCGTGATGAGGAAAAACCCTTTACACAATGAGCGTTTAGGACCTGGAATGCGCCGCCTGAGAGAGCGGTGGAGGCAGATTTAATCATGGCTTTCAAAAGGGAGATTGATAAGCATGTGAAGAGAAATGATTTGCAGGGTTGAGATGAAAAAGCTGGGGAATGGAACCAGCTAAACTATCCTTGCAGAGAGCTGGCACAGACTCGATGGGCTGAATGACCTCTTGTGCTGCAACCGTTCTATGATTCTATAACATGGAATGATGAGGCAAAAGCAAGTAGTGCTACAAGAAAGCAGCCTTGGCGATGGACCAGAAGTGGGGAGAAGCAGCTGAACCCAGGCTTCCTGACTACACCATGCTTCTGCACCTCTGGACTAAGCCAGAGTTTGCCTCTCCAGCCTCGTCTAAGGTGCTACTTAAAACCCTCCTCTTTGACAAAACTTTCAGTCAGCCATACTATTATGTCCTTAGTGGCTCAGTGTCAAATTCTGTTTGACTGTTCCTGTTAAGTGCTTTGGGGCATCTTACTATGTTAAAGGCATTGTTTCTATATGCAAGTTGTTGTTGAAACTGAGAAGGCAGATAGAAAATGGCTGGAAAATCTTGAAGCTCACAGCATATCACAGGTTAATGGTCATGTCTATATTCAAGATGCACACAAATCTTAATAGTTAAAAGCTTCTAAATAGTTAAAAGTTAAAAGTGTTCAATTTTTACAGGCCCCATGGACTGATGAAGCTAAATTTCCAATTCACAAGTGAACATTTTTAGTTATGGTGCTGTGAGTGCACCTTTCTTTATTTTGCACTTACATTTGGAGTTCTAGCATGACCCGTTTGTCTTCCTCCACGTGTATCCCCCAAATGCAGTCCTGACCCTTGTCGTAGGCTTCAGGCCAATTCGGAGACAGCACAACTCCGGCAGAGTCTGTAATCTCCCCACTGCAGACAGCTGTGATTTATATAAAAAAAAAGTCAGTCTCTTTAAGCAGCTGTAAAATTAACTGCAGACAACCTACTGAGCTGTTATAGACACTTTCTTAATGGTTTAACATCATCATGCAGCTCTTTAACTATTTGCTGCTATTGCCAAAATTACTCGTATCTCCTCACTGTCATTTCTTGAAGTGGTTTTCTGGATGGAACCTTGTAAACTCTTAACCATCATTTTTATATTTTCCTGTGTTTTTATCCTTCTTGAACTGTTTTCTCCTGTCTGTAATCAGATGTAGAAGTGACAGTCAAAATGCATTGCTAACCACATAGCTTGAAATGTTACTACAACCATTTGTGTACAAAAGGCATCACCTTTTACAATGACAGCGTGTGCTAAATATGGCAGTCATTGGAATGGTAAGAAAGATCATTTAACTCAAGGCCAGGAAAGGTGCTGCTCACATAGAAGAGTCGGGTGCCAATGCACAAGCTCAGCATGAATTTCCAATGTGAGCTCTTGGAGGTGGAATGCACTTAATGGAGATAAAATGTCCCTATTTCCTAAGTGGCGGGCGAGTGGGGTCTTGGCTTTGGCACTCTTGACCATCTCTAAGTAACGAGTCAAAGGGCAACAAACACTTTGGCCACTTTGCCCAGTCCATCTTCCTCGTGTGGATATTGTGGGCTGAGGGGGGTCTATTGGATGGCAAGGGATAAAACTAGAAGCTACTTCCAAGAGGATGCCAACTGAATGCTGGTTTCCGGGTTCAGGTTCCACTTCCCTGGCTTCTCAGGTCTCAGGGAAGTTAGCACGGGGAGAGCCTCTGAGGTGATCAGGCAGAGAGGAAATGAAAATCACAAGGAAATTCGCTGGATGGAGGGAGAGGAGCTGCCACATCTGGTGACTGGCTTCAAAGCAGTGGAGGCAAAATACCAAGAATAATCTACCCAGTGCCACACACACACAAACACTCTTTCTCTCTCTCTACTGGCAAAAATGTGACCTAGGGAACTCAAAGGAATTAGTATATTAGTAGTTTCTTATTTCAAGTAATTGGTTTAGCATGAAGCGCAAGTCTGAAGTTCATTAATCATTTATTTTGACCTGATTCCCTTTCCGACCAGAATTTCAATAAGCCATTGTTTCAATTCAAATATCATTTGGCAACAAAGTTTGCAACGTATTCCACTGCAAGCATGGGTCCAAGGGACAGAACACATATTAAATACCTGTTAAGCAACAGGACTATTGTTGTTTTGTGTTCATAATTGGCTTTCTTGTCCCTTGTGTTTCCCATGTAACTCCCTGTCAGGAAGTGCTTAGCACCTATTTGCTTTTCCCCTCAGTGGTACATCTGAGATTAGAGATTATGGGAAATCATATATCACAGGGAGATGCCATACACTCTTGCCTTTGGTTAGCTCCCATCCCAGGTGGACAAGGATCCCTGGAAATGTTGAGCATAAAATGGGAATTTCGTTCTCCAGGTCTTCCCACAGTAACTCCGCCAGCTCAATGTTAGTCTTCTACGTGCTCTCTGCTCAACCACACAACACGCACACCCTGCTCTATGCAACTGTCGCCTTAAAACACATTCTGTTGCTATATGCAAGCCACTTTCTAACTGCTCTTCCCCTGAACTAATATATACTCCTTGTGTCTTACATATTCCAGAAGGAGCCAGCATCCATCTATGCCAAACAACCAACCATTCACATTTTGCCTGTGCATTCAGCATTTACAGACAGTGTCTGCATTTATAAGTAAAAATCAACAGGGGTTTAAACTTCCTGTGCTGTTCTGTGGTCACCTCATGGACCACTCAGCCTAGTTTTAATGCTATTACTCCGCTGCAGGCTTCTATTCGATGCCTAGGATAGAACTCTTGTAGGAAACAAAGATGATGACAAAAGGTGACATCCCATTAGTCCCAAGTGTAGCCTATCGTCCTCTAGTACTATATAACAAACTTCATCGACACTTGCGCATTATTGATTTCACAGCTTTGCAAGATCAGGATTTCCCACTCACTTATTATTGCCAAATCTGCTAGGACTGTATTCCGGGAGGTTTCATCAGACAATTTCCAACCCCCACACCCTTATTCCAGTATTGGTTGATTGGCAAGTTAATCAATAATGGCAGCCACAATACCCACAATCCTCTGTGCTATAGAAACTGCTCTAACCCTCATATGGTTTTACTGTGAGTGTGCCTATGTGCCAGAATAGCATTTCACCCTGGGTCCCCGCTAGTCCAGCTATTGATTGCCAGTCTGACAGAGGTGCTTTTCCTCTTGGGTTTCTTGCAACAGAGTTTGGAAGATCAATCTTCAAATCTTCTGGGAAACTCTAGGGCAATTAGGTAGGGTTGGCAATTCCTGTCTCACTGCTTGTAGCAGAGCTGCATCCTCAATCAGAGCAGCAGGAGTTGGGTGTCAGGAGCTATGTGAAGGAGTAAATTGTGAGGAGGAGTTTCTTTGGGCAAAGTGTATTAAGTCGGGAGAGGGGAAAGAATGTCTTTGTGAACTACAGGGTGCGATGTGGTGTGTCTATGTGTTTTGATAAGGAAAACAATATCTTTGCAAGCTTTAGGGAGAAAGGTTGATTATCAGTGGATAATAGGAAGGGGTATGTAAATAGTTTACCACTTAAAAATTCTTGAAGAGATCTTTTTGGCTTCTGAAAATGTTGACATACACTTACTGCAATCATCTACTGAACAGAGTTCCTTCCATCCCCTGGAAGTGTTAAAATCAGCAGTAGAAGAGGAAGCAGGAGAATTTACAGAGGTGAGAACATCAAAACCTTCAAATTGAATTTGCACCCACAATTCATTCACTTTGTTCCATACACTCCTTGCATTTGTATAGACACTTGCTTGGGTCGTATGCCTTAATCTGTCTAGCTTTTATATCTCGTATATTTCTTTCTTTGGGTAATTATTTTACACCTTTTAGCCTTGCCTTTACCTGTAGTGCCTAATGCACAATTTATGACTATTATTCTACTCTCTTCATTTTCATTTGTTTTAGATTATTTATTTATGCTACCTTTCCTACCTGAGCCCTCTCTGCCATTTGCTAGTTTAAAGTCTTTCCGAGTGCCCTATTTATCCTTTCTGTTAGGATCCTGGTCCTGACCCAGGTCAGATAGAGCCCATCCCAGTGCTCTAGTTCCTTCCTGTTCATTACTGGTGCTAGTGTCCAATGCATAGCTACAAATTATAGCCCTCTCCCTTTTGCATCTGTCGAGCTGAATGCTGTAGGTCAGCCTGTTTTTGAGTGGCCAGATTTTTTGGGGAGCGGGAGGGTGGTTGGTCACCGGTGTGGTGGTTGGATTCTTTGCTTCTTAGGCAGTCCCTTGGGATCGAGGATGGCTTCCTTCCACTCTGGTTCAATGGGTTCTGGGATGGCTGATAAGTCCAATGTGTGACCTGCAGACTCTGCCAGGCAATGGCCATCTTCAACAAGAGAGAATCTAACCATCACCCCTTGACATTCGATGGCATTACCATCTCTGAATCCCCAACTATCAACAACCTGGGGGTTACCATTTACCAGAAACTGAACTGGACTAGCCATATAAATACTGTGGCTACAAGAGCAGGTCAGAGATTAGGAGTCCTGCAGTGAGTAGGAGTCACCTCCTGACTCCCCAAAGCCTGTCCACCATCTATAAGGCACAAGTCAGGAGGGTGATGGAATGTTCCCCACTTGCCTGGATGAGTGCAGCTCCAACAACACTCAAGAAGCTCGACACCATCCAGGCCAAAGCAGCCCATCCCATCCACAAACATTCATTCCCTCCACTGCCAATGCACCATGGCAGCAGCGTGTGCCATCTACAAGATGCACTGCAGGAATTCACCAAGGCTGCTTGGACAGCACCTTCTAAACTCATGACCACTACCATCTAGAAGGACAAGGGCAGCAGATGCATGGGAGCACCACCGCCTCCAAGTTCCCCTCCAAGCCACACACCACCCTGACTTGGAAATATATCATCGTTCCCTCACTGTCGCTGGGTCAAAACCCTGGACCTCCCTCTCTAACAGCACAATGGGTGTACCTACACTACAGGGACTGCAAAAGGCAGCTCACCATCACCTTCTCAAGGGCAATCCGGGATAAATGTTGGCCTAGCCAGTGGCACCCACATCCCGTGAATGAGTAAAAAAAATTGCTTTAATTGAGGACACCTCGAAAGCATTTCCACTGTCCCCCTGGGAGTCTCCTGCCATGACTGAGTTCTGAGTAGAGCGGTTGTTTCTAGACTGACAGGCATGAGCCACTGGCTCTGCTCCTGTTCTCAGCATCAGCGTTAACTGGGTAAAAGTGTTGGACAACCTCCTTTCACATCTTATTATATAATCTCTCCTCCTACAGAGGTTTACTCAGTCCAAAGCTTAGGGGGGGAATTTTCTCCCCGCCTGGGGGTTGGGCGGGAGTGGGTGAGGGCAGCTGCGTGCCGCCATTTTACGTGGGCGGGCCAATTAAGTCCCGCCCAGCAGGTCACGCACCCGGAAGTGGGTGGGGGGGAGGGTAGTAGGCTGAGTCAGGGCCTGCGCGTGAAAGATCCAGAAACCTCCCTGAGAGCTGCCTCGGGGAGATTAGTTTGATGTTGAAAAATTTTAATAAAGGTTAAAAAAAAAAAAATTTTAAAGGCAGTGTCACGTGAGCCGGGACGTGTCTTTGAATTTTATTAAATAACGTTTTAAAACCTCCGCAAAACCTCAACCCGCCCGTGGATGAGGTTTCCTGAGAAATGCGAAGGCCGCCTGGGCTCTTCGCCTGCGCCCCCCCACCCCCACCCCACCCTCCCACCCCACCCCACCCTTGCTGACTTTCACTAATAGGGTGGGTGGCACATTTTCAGCTCCTAATGAGTTTGCCCACCAGGTTTGAAGAGGTGATAAAGATAGTTAAGCTGTGCAGCGTTAAGGCTCTGTTAAAATTCCCATATCCTTCAAACATACTAAAGTCCCAGCTTGCTCTTGTTGCTTTTCTTGCTGTTAGCTCGTGGAAAACTCCTGGTCCCCACACTGGATAAAACGGGTGTGATCTTACCTCTGCAGGCTGGCTCAGTCTCATTCCACTGGGGGTCCCGGACGTCCACACACTCGATGATCACTGACCCTTGTTCCAGCGTGTACCCTGGATCACACGAAAACTCAGCCACAGTTCCCACTTGATATGATGCATCACCCGTTGTGAAATTTCCATACTTGATGAATGGCTCATAGCAATGACCCTGTTCAAAGGCTGAAACAGAAAGGAAACATACGCTCAAAACAAAAAAAAAAGCTTTGAAATTATGAAGAATTATATGCAAACACCAGCAGACCTTCCATGGCATTGCTCGTGGCAAGATGTTTAAAACATGAGGGAACTTCCAAAATGTGATGGGGAATGTATTACACAAAGTAAGTGCGGCATCTATAGAAAATGCACAGCAAAGACCGATTGTTCATATATTACTGCACCTAAATTACAACAGTGACTACAGTTCAAAAGCACTTCATTAACTGTAGAGTCTATGAAATGCCCTTTCATCAGTCTCCCAAGGCATTGCACATGGAGAGTAAAATCTAAGGGTGGAGTTGTCTCAGATTTGCACTAAGTGCAGTAGCGGGCGGGAGAAAGAACATTTTATCCTCCGGCCGCAATGGTGGCTTTTCACATCGAATCATCCCAATCCCACATCACTGATCACACGTTCCCGGGAAACATGCTGTTTTGATGGTGGGCAGGCTCTGATTTGCCATTGCCTCGCTGCTTCATCAAGCTGGGCACCACATTTAAAGTGCAGCCGCATGCGCACCTCTCAGGGCTTCCAGCCCGGAAATGCTGCTAAGAAGATATGGCCCCAGAAGACAAGATGACTTCAGACCCCCACCCCCCGTGTGACGTGTCCCCCAAGTGCCTTTTGGACGCTGTGGAGGCTTGCCGTGAGGTCCTCTACCCTCGCTCTGAGTACAGGAGGGGCAGCAGCATTACCACTCCGGCTTGGTAGGCAATGGCAGTGGTGGCCAATGCCAATGCTGCACAGAGGAGGTTGGCCATCCAATGCAGATACAGGATGAATGATGTTATCCATGCTGTCGGGGTAAGGAAACCATCTCATCACTCTGAACTCACACACCCAAGCCTATCACACATTCACTGACATCTCACTCACTGCCAGCTCAAGGGGCATCACCACTCACTCTCTCAGACACACACCCTCACATCTCCATCTCCTCTGGAGACTGCCTCCTCAGCCCTCACCATCGCCGCTCGTACAGATCAACTTGTTCCCCAAACACACCCTGGGATACTCCCTTCCCTAGTAAAGCCCTCGCCCTGCTGCCTCTTCCCTTGCCTGAGGCCACTTCACGTCCTTGCCCAATTAAGTCCTAGACCTGCAGCTGTAGAGAAGCCAACCCCACCTTATGGCTGGTCTGGTAGCCAGAGACTGGCCCCAGAGCCCCCCTATAAGTGATGTGGTGCCGTCTGCGAAGCCTGGCGCTGATGACTGTGAGTGCTGCCCGAAGCAAGGTGGGCAAATAAACCTCAAAGTCCCGAGCGAAGTGCAGCTCGCCAGGTGCATGTCCCTAATGTACAGTTGCGCAACGCGTTGGCGTGATTGGGTGCTCATGTGATCCAGCGTGGAGGGGGTGATCCCGGTGAGCTGGGCTTTTCACGAAATGCAGACGTATTACAATGAGGTCTGATGTCGGGAAATGCAGCCCACCATTGACGGGTAGTGTGGACGATTGCAAACTGGTTTCACGTCGTTGTGAAACCGATTTTTGGCCTTCTTGCCATATTGTCCGCTCCTGCTGCCAAACACGCCCAATGCCAGTGGGCACGGAAAATTCCACCCTAAGTGCAGTCTTCATGTGAAGCTGAGTTAGAGAACAGGAGATAGTTGGTCCAGGCCAAACAGATATAATTCAGTTCTCATTTACACTCATAAAGCTTGACATTTTTGTGTAGCATTTGATTCTATTTTATGATATACATTTTAAGAAACTTAGGATATTTGGAAAGTAAACAAGCAGCGTTTAAGTTAAAAGCAGAGTACTGCAGATGTTGGAAATCTGAAACAGCGACAGAAAATGCTGGAAAAACTCAGCAGGTCTGGCAGCATCTGTGGAGAGAGAAGCAGAGTTAACATTGAGTCCGTATGACTCTTCTTCAGAGCAGCGTTTAAGTTGTACTTGTGGACAGAGTAGGTTGGTGACACCAGTCTCTCCTTCAGGGAAGCATGTTTCAGATCCAGAAGCTGACATGTTAGCCTGACAGAAGTGTGAAAGATCCAAGGCCTAGGAACTGCTCACTCCCTCAATTTAACAAGTGTTTCCCTGAAGTGTAGGCTGAAGAGCTTGGAGGTATGAAACTGAGGTGCGAGAACACCTAAAGCGGTGGAACTGTTTTAACTACAGGGCGACAAGCTTTCAGTGGCAATTTTAACAACAACTTGTATTTAAATAGCACCTTGAACCAAGCAAATTGTCCCGTGGTGTCTGAGTGTCAGCAAACAAAATTTGGCACCAAGCCACATAAGGACAGGTTAGGACCGACGACATTAGGGTGCATTTTAAAGAGGAGAGAGAAGTACAGAGATGGATATTACAGAATTTAGGACCCTGAGAGCTGACGACATAGGTACTTGTAATGGGAAAACGTCGACACAAAAGGTGTGACAGGAATGTGACAGCAGGTAGTGAGGTTTTGAAGACAGGAAGTGTGTACTAATGGAAGCTTTTGAATTTATTGTAGCAGGTTTATGAGCGAGCCCTCTATATGAAGGATTCTAATTCAGACATCCATGCCAGATCTACTTAAGGGTGGAGGCACACAGAGGCGTAATGACAGTGCTATCATCACGACCTACTGATCATTTTTTAATGTTAATAAAAAGAACAAGACAACTTTCTAAAATGAAAACTTCAGTGGAGCAAACCCGCTGGTGACCAAGGTTGCATCATGATGCCATGTTTTGTAGAGCACCCTTATACTAAAATCAAATATACACTACATTAATTTTTGTTTGTGTCGATTGGTGATCTGCTTCACACGGGTACAACCCAATTTTCTTTATAATGTAGTCAATCCAGTAACTTGAATTGGCTAAAGCAATAAAGTGATATGAGCAAGCACATGTCCAGATCACTCAGCCTGTCTTGTGAATATCATTGCCCAATCCATTTAGAATGCAGTTACACAGCAAGGTGGTTGGAATATCAGCTTTCATTCAGGGAGCAGCTCATTTATGCAAACTGCATTTGACTTGGAATTCTTCTGCCCAGGATAGAACCCTATGCCTGACCATACACGTGCAAGTGCTGAGCTCTGCTGCCAGCAGTTTCAATTTGACAGATCGAGTGGGGGGTGCCTGGACACATGCATTTCCTGGTAAGTTTAAAAGACACTCAGTGTGTCTCGGGGGGCCCCATGAGCATGTTACAATGACCTGTTTGATACTCCATTCTACATGCCAAGACCAAGCAGTGAGAGATTCGGTCCTTTGCCCAGTCTCACGCCATTCCCCTTCAGAATCAGGTTGGAACCTGACCCTGTACTTTTATCGTAACTCCAGCACTACTGTGAAGGAAGATCATGTCACAGCAATGCTAACATTGTAACATAAATGTAACCTCACACTTCTTCTGAGGACTAGTTGAGCAGATATCCATCCACTTGTCATTGCCCCCTCTACACCTCAAGCAAGACTGTGTAATGCCTATCCAACCTCACCTCCAGCGACATTTTTGGCTGGTTTCCTTCCTTCGTATGACTTATCCAGCAGTTGAGGAACCATCAAATTCTGCAGTTCAATTCATTCTTTGTGCTTTTCTTTATAACACTCAAACGGTTATTATCCCTCCATATTTTCTTTAAAAATGTTGACAGCATTTGCCAAACATTTTTTTCATTCGTTAATAGAATGTGGACATCACTGACCAGGGCCAGCGTTTATTGCCCATCCCTAAGTACCCTTGAGAAGGTGGTGGTGAGCTGCCTTCTTGAACTGCTCCAAACCATTTGGTGTAGCTACACCCACAGTGCTGTTAGGGAGGGAGTTCCAGGATTTTGACCCAGCGACAGTGAAGGCACGGCGGGTGATATAGTTCCAAGTCTGGATGGTGTGTGGTTTGGAGTGGAACATGCAGGTGATGGTGTTCCCATACATCTGCTGCCCTTGTCCTTCTAGGGGTGGAGGTTGCGGTTTGGAACGTGCTGCCAAAGGAGCCTTGGTGAGTTGCTGCAGTGCATCTTGTAGATGGTACAAACCATACATTGGTTCTTCTTTTCCAACAAAAGTTAAAGACCCATGTGCTTTAATCACAACTCCCCATGTAATTGGTGAAAAAAGTAATAGTGAAAAACTTACATTTATGTAGCACTTCTCATGTACTTAGGAAGTATTTCGCAGCCAATAATTTGCTTTTTTCTTTTGAAGTATAAACAATATTGTCATTGTTGGAAAACACAGCAGCCAATTTATGCTCAGCAAGATCGTTCAAACAGCAACAAGGTGAACAGAGCTGTTTTGGTGCTGTTGGTTGAGGGGTGAATGTTGTCTATGACACCATCTGAAACACAGCTCCTCAAACAATGCAGCACTCTGCCAGTCCTGAACTGTCTAAGTTATATACTCACATCCTCAAGTGGGACTTCAACCTACAACCTCTGAAACAGGAGCATGAATGCTAGCAATGGAGTCAAGCCATTGAAGAGACTTCCTCCACCAGATTGTGAATTGCCTTGCAAACATGTATTAAACACCTTTACTACCCTGTGAAAGTATATATTGATTACTAAAAGATTTACTATTGTTGCCGAACACAATACAAAAGTATACAGAAATAAGGCACATGGATTAAATAAAATATATCACATGAACTTGTTTTGTTCCTATAATATAATTTCTTATTGTAATTGACTCTAAATTACTTTAATTAACAAAGAGCACGTTATTTTGTGTAGTTAATTTGCTGCAGTAAAACATGTCTAATAATCTCAGGCATTCACAATGCAACCTAATTGCTTTAGTGAACTACAGTACTCCCTCACACTCTGCAATACGCTACAACCTTTTAGATGAGGCATTGTTTACAGCTTTGTTACTGAGTACAGGATGTGCACTTCATTCTGATAGAAATGATTCACAAGATTTTCAGTGAGCTTCACATGTCCTCTAATAGTGTCTGATCCCGTGTTTTATAAACCCACCACTACCAGTTCACATTAGAAATAATCCTAACATCCCCAGGAAGGCAAAGCTGTTCAGTGTCATCAGTGTGCTAATTTATAGACAGTGTGAATTGGACTGTAGAATTTCACAGCACATAATTATTAATAAGCTATTACTTGTGGACTTGCCTTAATGACCTCAACTTTGCAGTTAATGAGGTTGTATAGTAGATAGGTTGCAAAGCATAAACAACACAATGGCACATATAGATCAACTTTATTAAAAAGGCAAAATAGCTGGAGGACAACTGAAAATGAGCCCAGATCATCTTTGTCAGCATGGTCTAATATATAGCCAGAGCTCTTCGAGACAGAATTCACTTTACTAACATCCATTAGGGATGCATGAACATATAATCTTTCCATGTTTTAAAGTCAGAGAGGGGCAGCTCCACTCGCTTTCATTTGATTAATTTATGGTTCCAATGAACAACTGGCTCCCTTTGTAAACAAAAAGAGGAGGCTTCGAATATTTATTGCTGGAGGTGCAACCAAAGATTTTGAGCTCTTACATTAAGATTCTTTCTAAATATTAATAGCTTCTCATAGTTGCAGTATGATGAGCTCAGTGTCTATCAAGGATTCCATTGCAAGATATGCTGAAAGCTACTCCTTGCTCCCATCCGTGAATTCATCGTGGAAAGGCCTACACCATGAATTCTTACCAACACCCCATTTACCACAGAGAAAAGTACAATCATTGTCAATTAGTATTTTTTTTTTATTATTGGCTTATGGGATGGGAAGTCGCTGGCTAGGCCAGCATTTATTGCCCATCTCTAATTGCCCTTGAGAGCTGGGTGACTTGCTAGGCCATTTCAGAGGGCATTTGAGAGTCAACCACATTGCTGTGGGTCAGGAGTCATGTGTAGGCCTTGACCAGGTAAGGGCGGCAGATTTCCTTCCCGAAAGGGCATTAGTGAACCAGATAGGGCTCGTTGGTATGCTAACCTACAAAGGTCAGAGGTAAAGCTGGAGGTCACCCCAGTAGAAAAAACATCTTTATTCATATTGCTGCCTGAAGCAAGGTTAAGGTCAGCGTTCTGAATTTGTTTTACAAATAAAGTCATAGAGTTATACAGCACAGAAACAGGCCCTTCGGCCCATCGTGTCTGTGCTGGCCATCAAGCACCTATCCATTCTAATCCCCTTTTCCAGCACTTGGCCATAGCCCTGTTTGCTATGGCATTTCAGGTGCTCATTTAAACACTTCTTAAATATTCCACAGCTCCTTTTCTCTTTGGGATTTCCTGGGCCACAGAGGCCACCTTTATGATGAAGAAATGTAAATGAAGCTCATTCCCTTGCACGTTAAATTTATAAAATATTTGTACCTGATTCGATAACAATTCAGTTGCACTTTTGCAATTTTTATTTAATTTTAATTTCAGTAAATAATATTAGCAGGGAAACAATGAATTCAAGGAAAGCCTACTTTTAAAGAAACTGGGAGGAATTTTCCACACCCACAGGAGCTCGGTGGCATGAGTGGACAATATGGCGAGAAGACCAGAAATCAGTTTCATGATGTCGTGAAACCAGTTTGCGATCGTCTGCTCAGCCTGTCGATGGCAGGTCGCGTTTCCCACCATCGGACTTCGGGAACCTCATTGTAATACATCTGCATATCATTATAAGGCCATCCCGCTGGACTCATCCCCCCATGCTGGATCGTCCGCCTACGTTGGCATAATTGCATGCCAACGTGTTTCACAACTCCACATAAGTGACGTGCACCTGCCGAGCTGCACTTCGCTCAGGAGACTTTGAGGTTTGTTTACCTACCTTGCTTCGGGCAACTCTTGCAGTCATCAACGCCAGACAGCACCATAACCTCACGGGCAGGTCTCTAGGCTTTTCAGCGGCTGCAGGGCTAGGGCTTGCTTGGGGAAGGGGGAGAAGTGGCCTCAGGCAAGGGACGAGGTTGCAGGGTGAGGGCTGTACTGGGGAAGGAGCGTGACCCAGGGTTTGTGTGGGGGCGCTTATTGATCTGTGCAAGTGGCCTTAAGATGGCGAGGGCTGAGGAGGCAGTCTCCAGAGGAAATAAGGCCAGATGGAGATGTGAGGGTGTGTGTAGGAGAGTGAGTGGTGATGTCCCTTGAGCTGGCAGTGAGTGAGATGCCAGTGAATGTGTGATGGGTTTGTGAGTGTGTGAGTTTAGAGTGATGAGATGGTTGCCTTACCCTGGCAGCACGGATGAGGTCATTCATTCTCAATCAGCATCCCCATGTGCAGCATTGGCTCTGTGCGTCACTGTTATCGCCTACCAAGCTGGAGTGGTAATGTTGCTAACCCTCCTGTGGCTAGAGCGGGAATAGTGGACCTCACGACGGGCCTCCACACCATCTAAAAGGCACTCAAGGGAACGTCATTAAACCCGGAGGCTGCAGTCTTCTTGCCTCTCGGGACCATGTCATATTTGCAGCAGTCCTGGGCAGGAAGCACAGAGCTGTGCGTTGCTAATAAAACGTGGCAGCCGGTGTGATGAAGCAGCGAGGTGACGGCATGGTAGGTGAAGCCGAGCCCGCCTGCCATCGAAACAACATGTTTCCCAGGAATACATAATTGATGAGGTGGGTTTGGGGGGGCGATACGGTGTGAGAAGCCGCCATTGCGGCCGGCAGGTAAAACATCGTTTTACCGGCCCGCTACCGCACTTAGTGCAAATCTGGGACGATTCCCCCCAACTGTATCTCATCCCTGTAAACCAGACAATTTGAACAAAGCCCTGAAAATATGTCGGCTTAAGACTCTCCATTTTAATAGAATACAGGAGGGCACTCTCTTTTCTTCTGAAATTAATATTTCACTCATGAAATCACAGGAATTATGCTTTGGGTTTGAAGTTAGCAATGAGCCACTAACTGGAGAGAAAGTTAAAAAGAGGAACCTAACAACAGAAGTATCAAGCAGTGTGCTTGTGCACAAAAACCAAGTGCAGTACTGACAGAGTGTTGCATTGACAGAGATGCTGTCTTTCAGATGAGATAAAAGACTTGCACCAGTTGTCTCAAAGCACTTTACAGCTAATGAAGTAATTTTTGAAGTGTAGTCACTGCTGTAATGTAGGAAACATTTGCCTCTGAGTCACAATGTTCTGGGTTCAAATCCCACTCCAGGACTTGAGTAGTGCTGAGAAATGCAGTACTGAGAGGTCGCTGCACTCTCACAAATGCAATCTTTCGGAAGAGCTGTAAAACCAGCAGCAAGTACAAATGGGACCAAGAGAGAATTGGATGCATTTTTGTAAATAAAAGGGATTGAGGGACAGGATAAGAAGGGTTGTATTGATCTATGAAAAAGAGACAAACTTTCAGTCTTGAACTGTTTCTAAAGTTGATGCAACAAGATCTTTCCACTTATGTAGGACACCAAACTAGAGGCCAAAATGACATGATCATCACTAATAAACTCACTAGGAAATGCAGGGCAAACCCCTTTACCCAGAAGAGTGGTTGGAATGTGGAACTCTCTACTACAAAGAGTATCTGAGGCAGATAGCGTAGATACATTTAAGGGGATGCTGGATAAGCAGATGAGAAAGAAAAGAATAGAAGGATATGTTGACAGGATTAGAGAGTTGGAAGGTAGCTCACGTGAAGCATAAACACCAGCACGGACCAGCAAGCCAACTAGCCTGTTTCTGCTGGGGCGGCCAGATGTCTAGTTTTGAACCAAACAGTCCAGTTGTAGCTGGTCTGGCCACAGCCTGCTATTGGATGGCTTTATAATTGGTCTTTTGAGCCTTAGTACACTTGGTCAGTGAAGCAGGGCAGGAGCCTCTGCTGGTTCCTATCTCCATCTGCAGCAGCCTGAATACAATGGAAAAGCAGAAAACAATCTTTTCTCATACCCTTTTCCCATCCTTTGTTGTTTAACTGCACTGAATCTCTGAGTGAGCTAGCGTCACTGCGTAGACAATGAGGTCACCATCCCCAACCTATCCTTTGTGCTTCCGAACTGTGTCCAAGATAGCGGACCCTGGCAGCGGCCACCCTGGTTACTGTGCTATATAATTCTGTGATGTATTCATATATCCTGCACGTGACAGGTTCTATATTGGGTATTGTAGTTGAATGTTTATCCTCCAATCACACAACCAACATTGCCTGTGTTAGTCAGACTGAGCTTGACCTGGTCAGAGGCCTGAGGCTCTTATACACCTGATTCATGCTCTCACGATCACTGCTGTAATAATTAGGATTTGAGGACAGAAAATCCATAAAATTCATTTGAAAGATACCCCTTCAGTAACACCAGGAACAGGTACAGAAAAGGCAGATAAAATAGCGGCAAAAAGAGATTACAGTAGTTTGCTTTGTCACACTGGATTAAATTAGTGGACAATATTGCACTGCATGATTTGAACTCAGATGAGATAGGGGTAGTCATGTGAGAATAAAAAGGGCACAATAAAAGGGACAGTACTGAAGAGCAGGAGGGACAAAAATGACAGATTTTCTGACAAACCACAGGTCTGGAGTTTGGATTTTAAACCCGAGCTCAGCAAGAAGATAGATCCATTTAAAAAGTTCCCATTTCCCTTCCTGCAGCCTGAACTCATGTCAACTTTAGTAAAATGGAGTGACAGCACAGCCACTTTAAACCCAGAAAAGCCCGTGATAGGTTCAGGCCCATGGGGAAGTCAGTGGAAACTTTTTAATGGATTATTTCGTTACTGACACAAAGTTCAAGTGCTGAACTTTAAGTCAGCAGCTGTAAATCATTTAAAAACATTCCAATTTCTTCACCGTAGTGAGTGAATAAATGCATTTTCTCTGAAGTCTCTGTTGAATTAAAGCCCTAGAAGCTGGGTGGATTTGGAGTTCCGTTCAATACTTAAAGTCAGCCTTTCCTAGCATCCACTAAAAACATCTGGTGCTCCGCTAAACACAACGGATGCAGGTTGCAGTATGGAAAGCATAGATTTGAAGACTATCCTAGTTAGGTCAACAGCCCCAGGCAAAACACAGCTTCCAAAAAAATTGTGTGTGGTGGCTGTGGGTAAATGAAGGTGCTGAGGTGGGGGGAGTGGGGAAAGATTGGAGGCCGGGAGGTTGGGCGGGGCGGGGGGGGGGTGCGGGGGTTGGTGGGTTAAAGGTCTGGGGGAAATCAGGAGCTTTGTGGGGAAGCTTGTTTTGGGGGGCTGGGGGTTTCCAATGACGGAGGCTCCTCAAGAAAGCATCTAGATCCAGGAGGTAAGCGGAAAGGCACTTAACTCACGAATTCACTATATGTTCAACTCGATGATGCTGCCAGGTTTCCTCCTGACTGGCCGACAGCAGTTAATGTCATTAACAGGGCTTGTAGCCTCATTATCATATCTAAAGTACCAAGCCAGCTTTTTGGAGTGGGTTGGCTACCTGCCCAGCTTCCAGCCTCAGTTAAAGCCCGAAATGGCTCCGGCAACACAGTTTTTCAACTTTAATCCCCACTCAAACAAACCCGCCCATCCTTCTAGGTTAGAACTCCCTCTGTGGGCTGGATTTTATTATACCCAAAGGCTGCTAAATACTTCTGGCATCCACACATGTAGCTAAACTTGGAACTCTGAAGATTGCTGTCAGTAATACCTTCCTCTTCCTATTGTGCTATTGCAGTCTTTACCAATGGAATCAGCATAGAAATCAATGTTATATCATGAACTTAGGCTAATTGTTCACTATCCTTGCTCTAAAAAGGGCTGAAAAAATGTATTCATACAGGAGCAACTGAGTTTTTAACTGTATAGTAGGTGATAATTATTGATGATCAACCTCTCTGGCTTTGAAAAATTAATTTAACAATTGTGGAGTCTTATTCCTTCAGAAAAATTAATGGTACAGTAATTTTTGTTTTAGTTTCCTGTTGCTCCTTTATGTGTTTCGGTTACTCTCATGTGTATGCCCTAATCATTATTTTGCCTCCTGTAAAATGATTTAAATATAAATTACATTTCCTGTTTTGCTGTTTGCAGTCCTCTGTGAGGATTCTTCGATCTGATTAGTTGACAACTTCCCTACCTCTTGTCCTGCTCACAGATGTCACAGATTCACCTGTAGAGGGTGCTACATTCAAACAGATGCCAGAAGAGAGGAGTCTCCACTGACAAGTCTATGGGGCTACTGCACGCGATGAATATAGCAAAAGCTCCATCGTCACTCTCAGCAAAAAATCTGGGGCCAAAGATTTCTTCAAAGAAAATCACAAAAAACTTTTTTCTCATTTTTTTAATAAACAAACATACCCCTTAGTAATAATAAAAAAAATCAACTGATTGTTCATGTTCTGAATAGTTACCTTCGTATCTTAAAGCCAACCCAGTTGATGTACCAGAGCTGTCAGTGGTCAGTTCAATGAAGAAATGTTGAGATTCACTGACAATGCCTTCAATGGGCAGATATTCCACTTCATAGGAGTCATAAACTGGAGGAGCGTCAATACTGTTCCCATTCCGAATTATGAGCCTGGCAAACAAAAGGTGAATTCTAGTGCTTATTGGAAAAGTTATGTCAAATTGCAGTTGACATTGTTGAGAAAGAAGGGTTAAACAGGAGCAGAAGTAAACATAACACAGCCCTTCAAATCTGCTCTTCATTCAACCCAACTTCTGTCTCAAATCCACTTTCCGGCCTGCTCCCCATATCCCTTGATTCCATGAGAGGTCAAAGATCTGTCTATCTAAGCTTTAAATATATCTAACAATGGAGCATCCACAGCCCCTGGGATAGAGAATTACCAATATTCTCAAACCTTTAGGCAAAGAAATGTCTCATCATCTCAGTACTAACTGATCAACCCCTTATCCTGAGATTATTCCCCTGTATTTTAAGCTCCTCAGCCAGGAAACAACCTCTCAAGTGTCTACTCTGTCAAGTCCCTTAAGAATCCTGAATGTTTCAGTCAGATCACCTCTCATTCTTCTAAACTCCAGTTATAGACCCATTTTGCTCAGCGTTTCTTCATGGGACAACCCTCTAACCCCAGGAAACAATCAAATGAACTTTTGTTGTATCACTTCCAAGGCAAGTATATCCTTCCTTAGAGATGGAGACCAAAACTACGCACACTACTCCAGGTAAGGTCTCACCAAAGTCATGTACTATTATACCAAGCTTCCTTATTCTTGTACTCCAATCCCTTTGCAATAAAGGCCAACATGCCACTTGCCTTCCTAACTGCCTGCTGTACATGCAAGCGAACCTTCTGTGTTCCTGAGCCTGCCCAAATACCTCTGAATATCAACATTTACAAGCTTCACGCCTTTTGAAAAATATTCTGCCTTTTCATTCTTACTACCAAAGTGAATAACCTCCCACTTCCTCACATTAGATTCCCTCTGCCACTTGCTGCCCACTCACTTAACCTGTCTATACCTCTCTGCAGCCTCTTTGTGTCCTCCTCCCAGCTGATACTCCCACTTAGCTTAGTATCATCAGCAAACTTAGCTACCTTACACGGTCTGTTTATCTAAGTCATTAACATGGATTATAAATAGCTGAGGTCTCAGCGCTGATCTTTGCAGTGGCACTCCATTAGTTACAGCTTGCCAACTTGAAAATAACCCGTTTATCCCTACTTCCTGCTTTCTGCCCAGTAACCAATCCTCTATCCTTGCTAATATATTAACCCCAACTCCATAAGCCCTTATCTTGCATAATAACCTCTTGTGTGGCACCTTATTGAACAAGTGAGCTGTGTTTTTTCGTTCTATATAAATTTATTTTATTCTTCTATGCATATAAGGGATGATATAAATTACTTTATAAGTACTTTGGTTAGGACCTCCTGGGAACTTCACAGCTGAAGCAATCTCCTTGTTGGCGCTGACATTCATTTTGAAGGCCTGTGCCTACTCAAGACCTCAAAACTCTAGCTTCTTACAGTCAGTCCATCCAGGTCCGATTTCTCTGCTACAAGGTATTTCTGAAACTCAGACTTCAGAGCTGACTAACATGCTTAGCCATTAAAAACCTTTGCATACCACTTTTATAGATACTTAACACCCTACTTATCCATTCACTTACTGAAAGCTGCTGCAGTTATTTGTGCTTAATAGGCAGAAAATTCAGCCCACAGATACTTCAGAGCAGCCAAGTTCACACAACCAAGTCTGCGCTACTCTCAAGTAAGAACAAAATAAGGAGTTATATTTACTGCAGACATTACCTGTCATCGTCTTCAGCCAAGGCAACCTTTTCAAAGTGCAGGTGCAACTTCTGTCCATCAGGAGCTTCAATCAACCAGTAGCAGGTCAGGTTGTTGCTATAGTTACCCGGAAAGTTGGGTGAGGTGATGCGGCCGACAGTTGCATTTCTAATCAACCCTCCACAGGTAGCTGCAAGAGAAAGTTTGCAGGTTTATTCAGTGCCCAATCCTCGACCGAGAGAAATGCAATAAGGAACAGCATCTAAACTGTCACTCCTTGCCTCTTTGTTTGTAACAGAATATTAACGTAACTTTACAAAGCCTGTGATAAAGGAGTGCTGAGTTGCAGGAAAAAATTCACGGCACCTTCAAAATTTCTCCGCAAGCAATTGTATTATTTTGCTATGTTTTCACAAAGTTCATAGGGTTACTATTTCTGAAAACTTTTAGATAAAGTTAAGTTCTAAGACAATGGTCAACTACATATACATGTACATACACATCCATATTCTCACATGCACACATACACACACATTATATATATATATATTACATATATATATTATATATATATATATAGGGCAAGGCAAGCACTGTTGTAGCACTTAACAGTTCTCTGCAGAAATGGGTGTGATACTGGAATTCAGGCTTGGTGAATTAAGCGGTCGATGATTCTCTGAGGCTCCATTAAATACTTATGAGATTGTGAATGCCAAAGGGCCACATTAACGTAATAAACAATTTTGTGCAGTCGTTCGCTTTTTCATCAAGGGACAGAAAGAATATTTCAACGCTAAAAAAATGGTGACTGTCCTCCATTCCATCAGCGCTGCACAGTGTAGGATTTCATTTCACGTTGCGATAACAGCTTGTTTTTTGCATTCCTTGCAAAAGGACGATTAAAGTTTGTACCTAAATCAAAGGATTTAAGCAACAAACTTAATCACTGTCTTGGAGAATGACGAGATAAGGATGGAAAATAAGTTTACATGGGATACATTTTTGAATATTGGGCTTCAGCACCCTATTATTTAGTGGTGTTATTTATTCTGAAAATTATCATTCGAATTTGAAATATTGATTAAAATTACTTTCAACGAAGAGGATTATTACAGTAAACTAAGAACAAATAGAGCACAATGAATATCATGGAGCAATGACAAAACAACAGATAAAAATGAAAGAAAATGTGGTATAACAGCAGACCACTCCTCTTATCAAACTTGTTCCACATGCCTTACCTAATAGATCCCACCATGGAAAGTGCACACAAGCCATTTAATCTGGTTATAAGGGTTTTGCAAAATTTAGCCCAACCCCCTCCCAAAAGTAAATTGAAAATACTACCAGATGTACATCCATATATTGCAAGCCCTTAACATGATATTTTTCTGATCCCAGTATGGACCATTAATGTTTAAAGGGAAATCTGAGCATCCACTGAAAGAACTACACCACAAGATTTCACGTTTTTAAACAAAAACAAACTTTATTGTTTTTATATAAAATCTTGAAGAAAGCAAGTACTGCTAAGTTAACATTGTAGTTTATAACCACGTATGCTATAAATCCAGGTTTCCTTTTACTTCCCCCACCACCACCCAACAACCCTGCAAACCCAGAGTTCCCTTAACTTACAAAATCTTGAAGGTTCATTCACCTCTTCAGGTACTAGCCCAAAGATATACCACAGCATTGCAGAATTCACTGATTTCTCCTCAGTGTTCCAATTATTTTTCCAAGGTACAAGATGTCACGCGGATCCTTTCATTAGTGATCCTTGGCTAAGTGACCCTTCACCTTTTCTGTAAGACCTCACAACTGCAGACTGCTTATCTCCAGCATGGCCCTCCCTGTTTTCTCCAAGCTAAACGCTTGTTTTCACTGTGGGGTTACTGTAGATTTCTTCCTCTAGCTGCAAACCAGGCAAATCTTCCAGCCTCCTTTCCTGCACGAATTCCAAATGAGCTGCAACCCACACAAGACCAAATCTGCAACTGCCTTCTGTAAGAAACACCTAGATAAATGAAATAAAAAAAGCCTTCTAATCCCCAAAGCCCATCTCCACGACAATGTGGCATGCTTTGGGATGTTTAAAAACAGAAATGCGAACTAGTTATGTTTTACCCTCAGCACAACTCTTTGATCCTGTGACCCACATGAATTGATTATATCTCTAATGGATATGATTGCCCTATCTCCAGACTTGCTGAATCCATCAAGAAACCCCCATGTTTCCAAACTGGTTTTAGCTTCTTTTCATCTAGGAACAACATAAATAATTCAAATCTCTTTACTGAGATAAGTACAAACCATCTGGCTTTATCAAGAGGTCCAGAAATGGGTCATCCATTGTTCAGTGTTTTCTTCTAACTCTGACCTTGTTAGATAAAGACAGGTTACCTTTTAATTGTAACTAACCTAGGCTTGTTGGATTGGCATTTACATTAAGGTTGTTTATCAGTTTATCTTAATCAAATGTTTCCAATTATCTTAGATTTAACACTTGAATTCCTAAAACTAAAAGTTACTTCTCAAATCTTATAATGCAGGAAATTTATGATTATGACAATATCTAGTTTTGTTCGTAAAAATACATGCATGCATTTATTCACCCATGCGATGAGCTGCGCTTTATCATTAATATCCATTATTATGACCACTTTCTTCCATCACCACCTCACACCTGTCTTTGCTTTCACCACTTTCTAAATATTGCGAAGACCCTCATTCGCTTTCACTGCTTCTTAAATGTTGCAAAAACCCTCATTCGTAGCCTTTATCATCTTAAGGCTAGACTTCTCTACTATTCTAGACAGCAGCTTTGCCTCAACACTCCTTAAATTGCAATTTGTACAGCATGCCTCTTCATTGTAGAGCATTTCGATACGGCTTCCTGTAAAGATGCTATTTAAATGTAATTTGTTGTTGACCTTTTATTTATACCAACAGAGAAAGTAAATCATGTTAATGTCTTATATATTATCTAATATGGCACAGTATGGTTTCTGGACTGTAATGATTGGACTTTTTTTCTAATAATCAACCACTGATTATTATGCAACAATATTTCCATAATTATGCTACAGTTGTTTAACCTTTCATTAGAAGCAACATACTTGATTGGCCAACCCACATTCCATATTCCTGAAGTTCTTCTGCAAAATAAGTTAGGGTGGTCTTAGCTCAGCTTCTGGTGTGTGTGGGCCCACAGGACAAAAATGTGCTCCCCCAACTGCTGTTGCACTGGAAATCTCTCAAAAGAGCTGGTATGTCAAATGAACATTAGTGCATTAGGGACTGTGCTGCTGGGTCGGGGATGAGTTAGAAATTACAACACAGCCCAGCCAATCTATGTGCTCCATGTGAGCAGTTGTCCTAATCGCATGCGCACGCCCTTTACTCATATTCACTTACTCCCTTTTCCTTCAACTGCCTGTCTAACCTAGACGTAAATGTCATCATGGTCTCTGCTTCAGTCACCAGCCCTGGTAGTTTGTTTCCACAAACTCCCAACCGTCTGTGTAAAAAAAAAATTCTCTTCCTCTGTGTCCTACGTTCCTTGTATTTAATCTTCCTCCTACATCCCCTCTTGCTAGACCCTTCAAGCATTGGAAATAGTGTGCTTCAATCTATTGTGCCAAATCCCTCCATAATTTTAAACAGTTCTATCCTCTGTCACCTCATCATCCTTCCTCCAATGTGGAGTTAAAAACTGCACACAGTACTCCAAGTGTGATTTGACGGAAGCTTTACATTGATTTCTTATTACATCTCAACTTTATAAATTCTGTATCTCAGTATCCTGCTTTTCCTCCAAAGTGCATTAATTATTACTTTTTCTTAATAAATCAAAATGTACCATATTAAATTCCATCTGCTCCATTTTGTTCATTCTGTTATCTTATCAATATTCCTGTGCAGCTTCCTTTGGTCCTCAGAAATATCCTTCCTATTTTAGTATTGTCCTCAAATTTGGACACCACTCTCACTAGCTATATATCCAAATCATTGATGTACACAATGAACAGAAGTGGTCCTAGAACAGGAACCTATCGTACCATCATTCACTTCCAACTATTCTGTATTTGTTGGTTTTGAGGGGAGGTTTAGGCACAATGGTATTGTCACTGGACTGGTTATTCAGGGAACTCTAAGGACCCAGGTTCAAATCCCACCACAGCAGATTGAATTCAATAAAATATCAGGAATTACAAGTCTAATGATGACCATGAAAACATTGTCAATTGTCGTAAAAACCCATCTGGTTCATTAATCCCTTTTAGGGAAGGAAATCTACCATCCTTACCTAGTCTGGCCTACATGTGACTCCAGACCCACAGCAATGTGGTTGACTCTTTAAAAATGCCCTCTAAATAAGGGCAATTGGGGATGGGCAATAATTGCTGACCTAGCCAGCGATGCCCAAATCCCATGAACAAGTAAAAAAAAAGTTCCTATAGCTCCTGCAATCTGTTTCCTCCCTTCTAAGTTTTTCATTCAATGCTGCCTCCTTGATTCCATTTCCCTCAATATTCTCCAATCTCTTGAATGGCACCTTGTCAAAGGCTTTCTGAAAGTCATGGTGTACACTGCTACCACTGCATTTTCTTCAGTCATGTTATCTGTAACCTCCTCAAAGATCCCTAATCAGCTTATGTCAAAAATAATCTCTTTCTGAAATCTGTCTTTGAATTAGCAGATATTTGGGGCAGGGTGGATAGAACCGAGAGGGGGGAATGCATTTTGCTGACTGCTTGAGCACATTCACAAGCTAATATCCTCAATATTTGCCAAAATATACCAATTAGAAAAAGATAACATAGACTCAGAGGGTGCAGACATTAAGACATTTGCAGGCAGGAATGGGGATTCACGAAATGGAGGAAGAGTTAAATGTTACTCCATTAAGATCCATAGAATTTGCTGGCTCTCCTGTCAGGATGAGCATTTTGGGATCATGTTTCTGTTTGTTAACATTCATGCTGGTGCAATCCAGGCAGAATTAGCTGAACAAGTGCAAAAGATTAGGGAACTTTAAGCAAGTTGTGTCTAAAATCACTTATGCTTGTGTTTTCTGTGATTTTTTTATGCTGGTTCAGTTCAGGATTTGCTACATATTGAGCCTCGCCCATTAAGCTGGCCATGCCCCCTGGGAACAATTGGGAAAACTCACTGGACTGGGAAGATTCTTCAAATTGCATTCATTTTCTTAGCTGTAAAGGCACTGTTTAAAAGGTTTTTCAATTTACTAAGAAACTGATCAGTGTACACCAATGAAACTATTAAATGGCTCTGTATAGTTTTTTTTTAAAGACCCTTTTAAATTATTTTTTTATTAATTTATGGGATGTGGGCTTCGCTGGCTGGGTCAGCATTTGTTGCCCATCTCTAATTGCCCTTGAGAAGGTGGTGGTGAGCTGCTTTCTTGAACCACTGCAGTCCATGTGGTGTAGGTACACCCACAGTGCTGGTGGGTGAGGGGTGGTGGGGGTGGGGGGGTTGAGTTCCAGGATTTTGACCCAGCGACAGTGAAGGAACGGCGATATATTTCCAAGTCAGGATGGTGAGTGGCTTGGAGGGGAAGTTCCAGGCGCTGGTGTTCCCATGTGTCTGCTGCTTTTGTCCTTCTAGATGGTAGTGGTTGTGGGTCTGGAAGGTGCTGTCTAAGGAACCTTGGTGAGTTTCTGAAGTGCATCTTGTGGATGGTACACACTGCTGCCACTGTTTGTCGGTGGTGGAGGGAGTGAATAATTGGGAAGGGGTGCCAATCAAGCTTCTTGAGTGTTGTTGGAGCTGCACTCATCCAGGCAAGTGGAGAGTATTCCATGACACTCCTGACTTGTGCCTTGTAGATGGTGGACAGGCTTTGGGGAGTCAGGAGGTGAGTTACTTGGTGCAGGATACCTAGCCTCTGACCTGCTCTTGTAACCACAGTATTTATATGGCTAGTCCACTTTAGTTTCTGGTCAATGGTAACCCCCGGGATGTTGATAGTGAGGGATTCAGTGATGGTAATACCACTGAATGTCAAGGGGGCGATCATTAGATTCTCCCTTGTTGGAGATGGTCATTGCCTGGCACTTGTGTGATGTGAATATTACTTGCTACTTGTCAGCCCATGCCTGGATATTGTCCAGGTCTTGCTGCATTTGGACATGGACTGCATCAGTATCTGAGGAGTTGCTAATGGTGCTGAACATTGTGCAATCATCAGTGAACATCCCCACTTCTGATCTTAAGGTGGAAGGAAGGTCATTGACGAAATAGCTGAAGATGGTTGGGTCGAGGATACTACCTGAAAAACACCTGCAGTGATGCCCTGGAACAGAGATGATTGACCTCCAACAACACAACCATCTTGCTTTGTGCTAGGTATGACTCCAACGAGCAGAGAGCTTTTCCCCCTATTCCCATTGACTCCAGTTTTACTAGGGCTCCTTGATGCCACACTCAGTCAAATGCTGCCTTGATGTCAAGGGCAGTCACTCTCCCTTCACCTCTGGAATTCAGCTCTTTTGTCCATGTTTGAACCAAGGCTGTAATGAGGTCAGGAGCTGAGTGATCCTACCGGAACCCAAAATGAGCATCAGTGAGCAGGTTATTGTTAAGCAAGTGCTGCTTGATTGTACTGTTGATGACCCCTTCCATTATTTTACTGATGATCGAGAGTAGACTAATGAGGCGGTAATTGGCTGGGTTGGATTTGTCCTGCTTCTTGTGTACAAGACATACCTGGGCAATTATCCACATTGCCGGGTAGATGTCAGTGTTCTAGCTGTACTGAAACAACTTGGCTGAGGGCGCAGCAATTTCTTGGAGGGCAAGTCTTTAGTACTATTGTCAGAATATTGTCAGAGCCCATAGCCTTTGCAGTATCCAGTGCCTTCGGCTGTTTCTTGATATCACATGGAGTGAATCAAATTGGCTGAAGACTGGCATCTGTGATGCTGAGATGGATCATCTGCTCGGCACTTCTGGCTGAAGATTGTTGCAAATGCATCAGCCTTATCTTTTACTTCTCAGATAGAGGACTTGACACCATTACTAAAATTCTTAGTTTTGGTGGGAAACCTATTTTCAGCTGCATTAATAAAACTGCACCACGTTACCACTCTTAAATACATCAAGAAATACTTTTTAATGGCAAGAAGATAAAAAGAAATAATTACATTCTAACATGCTCACGGTAGATTTTAAGTTTCTGATTAGGCAAATAAATTTTAGTGGAAATTTGTAGCCCAACTTAACCTATGCAGGTTCAAGCACATTTTGGGTGCAATTTCCCAACTCTACCCAAAGCGGAAACCCTACCTCCTCAGCTGAGGTCTGAACCAAACAAAAGCAGAAAATTGCTTGAGTGGTCGGGTTGGAATGTTGAAGCTTTTGCCTTCTCGGGCTGCAACTGAAATGAGATCACAGCCACTCAACACGACATTAACTGCTGTGAATTTAGTTGACGAGAGCAATTGAGGCAGGGACCTTGGTTGGAAGTTTATTAAATATGTTTCAAGGCACAAGTGGGAAACACATACTTGCCTTGGCACTAAGTGATGGTTACAGTAGGCTCCTGTCATGAGGTATAGCGAGATGAAAATGTGTAAAATAATAACGAGAAATTAATTTGAGGGAGATTATCTGTAAACATGACCAAACAGCTTTTTATATTCTGAAGGCAAACTTTAGGTGAATTCGCTAGGTGCAGTTGGTTGCTGCAATGGAATATTTTATAATTGTGTTGCCCAGCAGACAGTCCTGGAGCAGATGCCTTCCCATTGATTCCGGCAGGCTTAGTGTTGCTGCATGCTACTGAATGAAGGCCACACAATTCCTTGAGGGAGGAGTTCACAACAGATGACTCCCTTACATTGTCCGGTGGCCATGCATACCAACAAGGTTGGCAGCAGAACCCATGACACACACAAGAATACAAGAAGTAGGAGCACATTGCTCATTCAGCCTTCTCCGCTATTCTATACATGACTGATCTTGGGCTTCAGCTCCAGTTTCCTGCCTGCTCCCCATGTCTCCGAGAGACAAACAAAACCTGTTCAACCCAGCCTTAAATATATTCAGTGATGGAGCATCCGCAACCCCCTGGGGTAGAGCTTTCCCAAGATTCACAACCCTCTGAGTGATGTGATTTCTCCTCACCTCAGTCCTAAACGATTAACCATTATCCTGAGACTGTGCCCCCATATTTTGGATTCCCCAACCAGCGGAAACCACCTCTCCATGTCTACCCTATCGAGTATCTTCAGAACGTTGTTTATTTTAATGAGATCGCCTCTATCACCATTATTCTAAACTCCAGAGAATATAGACCCAATTTACTTAGCCTCCCATCACAGGAGGACCCTCTCATTCCAGGGAACAATTTGGTGTACATTTGCTATACTGTCTCCGACGCGAGTATGTCCTTTCATAAATGTGGAGACCAAAACTGCACACAGTGTTTTAGAGGTCTCACCAAAGCCCTTGACAAGTGTAGCAAGACTTCTTTATTCCTGTACTCAAATCTTGCAATAAAGACCAACACGCCATTTGCCTTCCTAATTGCTTGCTGTACCTGCATAACTTTGTGTTCCTTGTATGCGCACAACGTGACTGTTATGTTTTAACAATGGGTCACTTTGCTCATGAACCGGTTGCACAATTGACAGCAAGTCGATTACTATATATTGCAGACACAAAGACCAATATGAAATGAAGCACATAGTATTTTATTTACGCAAGCACCAGAGCACTAACACGACGTGTGTTTCTCCAGCCAGACCCTACTCTAGACTAACATTAACCTGGTAGTCCGGGCTACACAGCTATTGGGTCTTATGGTCATGTGGTTAATCTGCTCACAGTCTCTTAAAGATGTATTACACCTCAGATTACCAGAGTGACCAAAACCAGTGTTACCTGAGGTCTTTGACTTTGTGAAATATTTGGATGGATACATGGAGCCTCGGCGTCAACTGTAAAGTTTGAATAATTTTTCCTAACAATTTGCACTTATCTTAAGTTGCCAATTGCTGACAATCAGAATTTGATATATTAGGGATTTATCCATCCATGAGGCAACACTGCTGAACACAAACTTTTACACCCACAACATACAAACAGTAGAAACACCAAAATAAAAAAATATGCAATCAAAAAGGACTGAGTTCTATGGACTTTGACAAATGGATTATCAGAGGTTAGGGGCCTCATATGACCCACAGGCAGCAGATCCAATTGAGCGCTGGAGTAATGGAGGGGTGGGGGGAGGTAACTACTTAGACTGGGAGCAGGTTAAAGAGACAATTAGATACATTTTTGGTGATGCAAGGGACTGAGGGATGGAGGAAGATCAGGGAGATGAAGTTGACATCAAACAGGAAGGGCAAATTTGTTGGGTCTAATGACTTTCGCCTGTTTCTAATTTGCTTTGTTGCACTTTTATGTTCACCATTGGAGCACCTGAGGTCATGGGACATACATCCACCCCAGCTAAACATGAAATTCTCCACCATTAGAGGCTATAAAGGTAATTTTCCAGTAAGATGTTAAATACATGTGTGGGCACCATGTTATACAGGGACAAATAGCAGTGACCTCAAACTGATCTGAACCTGACTAGATCTGAAACTTTGGAAAGAACCTGAAAATGGTCATGTTAGAGGCCCACTTGTTTACTTTTTCAACACTCATACACATGGAAGCAGAAGCATGCAATTCTTCAATGCATACACCTAAAGCAATAAACGTATCATTTGATTGAAACACGGTGCTATGTTACAGTTGGATAAAGGTCAGTGTTCATGCCACTGGCAAATATTGATTTTGGCTCTCTAAAACAACAAAGATTTTGTAACTCTACAGATTTGTACAGACTTTCTACAGATATTGAAAAAAAATGGGTATTTTCAATGCCTCTGCTAAAGAAAAAAGGGAGAAAAGGGAACATCCCTCAAGTCAGAATCAGGACAAAGCAGCCCAGTTGATTGGCACCCCGTCCACAAACATTCACTCCCCCCGCCACTGATACACACTGGCAGAAGTGTGTACCCACAGCAAGAGTTCACCAAGGCTCCTTAGGTAGCACCTTCCAAACCCATGACTACTGCTGCCTAAAAAGGACAAGGGCAGCAGACATGTGGGAACACCCCCATCTGGAAGTTCCCCACCAAGTCACTCACTACCCCGACTTGAAAACATATCTTCGTTCCTTCACTATCGCTGGGTCAAAATTCTGGAACTCTCCCCTCTATCCGCACCGTGGGTATACCTACACCACATGGACTGCAGCAGTTCAAGGAGGTGGCTCACCACCACCTTCTCAAGGGCAACTAGGGATGGTCAAAAATTGCTGGCTTAGCCAGCGACGCCCACGTCCCATGAATGAATTAAAAAAAAAACAACTGAACATAATGTTATACTCTTTTAAAGCTGGTTTTATGTTGTGTTAGAAGGAGCACCAGCTCTTGATACTCAGGTACCACACAACCAGCAATAACCCACAAGTAAAGTTGTCGGAGGCTTTCTAAAGGCCTGCAGTTGGCTGATCCCATTTTTACTGGACCTCCCGGCAAGTTTACCTCAGGGTTTCAGCTGGTACTGTGACATTCCCACAGAGCCATTGGCCCTAACATGGGTCTTGCACGACACAAAAGCAGCTAACAATTCAGACTCTCAGAACAAGCTGGACCATGGCAAATAGTCCGATTCCCTGTCCTGGTTTTGATATTTTCGGTTTGCTTCCAAGTTTAAACTTGAGACTTCAAAGGTCACAGCCAGAGATCAAACCACTGCGGCAAACTTGTCCAAATATTAACATTGCGTACACACAAACACAAATAACACCACGGAGCCAGAAAAGACATTTAAAAAAATACGTAGGCATCTATTAATAAAATACTAATTAGAAATAAAAAGCTAGAGGAAATCTTTTAGACTTTACTGAATCCATAGGGAAAGCCTTCAAGTTGATTTTTCAATGTGCTGAGGTCAGTTTTAGTTTAAAAACATCACATTGATTTTTTTCTCTCTGGGAGTGGAGCAATGATTCATTAAATTTTAATCTGTGCTGCTATTTCATTGATTATGTTACACCATTTTACATGGAGTCACTGACCTGCAGCCTGTGAGTTAGGTGATCTCAGACTGAAGAGGTCACTGCAGCTCTGGGTTGGGGAGAGAAAATTTGGAGGAAAATGAAGTCTCTGGATCGCTACCCAGCGGAACTGTGCATTGGTGAGAACTTTGGCTGAAATTCCTACGACACATCTGTGCCATCACCAAGAGCGTCTATTCCCACCTTTGTACCATCGCCTGCCTTGACCTTGCCTCAGCTCATCTGCTGCTGAAACCCTCATCCATGTCATTGTTCCTCTAGATTTGACTATTTCCATGCACTCCTGGCATTCTCCAACGTTCTGCCAACTACAAACTTGAAGTCACTCAAATCTCTGCTGCCCATGTCTTAACTTAAATCAAGTCAAGTTCCACCCATCTCTCCAGTATTTGCTGGTCTGTATTGGCTTCCAGCTAAGCAGAATCTTGATTTTAAAATTCTCATCCTTGTTTTCAAACCCTTCCATGACCTTGCTCCTGCCTATCTCTGTAACCTCCTGATATACAACACTCTATGATGACTGTGCTCCTCCTATTCTGGCCATCCCCGATTTTAACCACTTCACCAATAGTGGCTGTGCCTTCAGCTGCCTAGACTCTACCTCTAAGAATTCCCTCCCAACATCCCTTGGCTTCTAATTCCTCACTTTTCTTCCTTAAGGCAATTGTGAATTTCAAAGGAGCAGCATTTTTTTGTTTTGAAAAGGCAGTTAGCGTGCTCACAAAAAACCCTAACAAATTTCAAACTCAAACTAGTTTTGGAAACTGCCTTAAGGGAAATAGTATTAAAATTATTCTTCATCTATGATTAATAGTAACTTTACTGCTTGTAAACATCCATAAGGACGTTTATGAGCAGTAATTCATCATAAATGTGTAGGTAAAACACACTGAGACTGTTATTGTGATAGTGTTACTTAATTAAATTTTTTTTAAAAAGGATGAGTTTTTTCTTGTGCTCATCAAGGTGACAAATTACGAAGCTGGGAATGAATCCCTTACCCAGGGGAAAATCTGAATTTTAACTTTAATTAATCAAAATGTGCATCTTTTGCTGTATCCGACCACACCTCCCAGTTATCCTGCTAAAGGGGGCTAGGGAAATGGGACTGTACGAAGCCAGAATTAAATGGCATCAGCAATAGCAGGACTCTGCAGCTTCCAATGGTATAAAACCCATCAAGAGCAAAGTGCCTGTTCATTTTGGCTTTGAATAAAATAACATGTAAAGCCCATTCTACAGACACTACAGAAAAATCAAATTCAACTTATTCTATTTGACAGAATATTGGTGCCATCACATCCAACTTCAGAGAGCGCATATCAATAATGTATTGAAGTAATGATCTGAATTTGTTGCCAGTTAGTCCGTTCTATTACCACTAGTGATTATGTTCAAACTGTGTCACATTAGTATTAGTTTTAGAGATCTATTTATGGTCGAGTGTTTCATATATGATTTAGAGTTTTATATATACGTATATGTGTATGCTAAGTGAATTTTTTCATGTTTTGCCTTCAGTAATTGCATAATATACTCTTGGTTTAGAAATAGCATGGTCCATTAGACTGTGAACCACACCCTATTGTGGCGCAATAATACGTTTTAACTTGAACTTCAGAACAGCACCTCATACTGCATCAGTTGTGAATGATTCCACTTTCAAACATGATTATAGCCTCCCTGGGCGATACTGCTAATCTACGGCAAATTGTGGGTTGTTGTCCTGTGGGCCACAGTTACATCGATCAGGTTAGGGTATTGTTAGAATTGAAAGATTAGTTCGAACTGGGTTTAGACACACATGCCAGAGAAGACAGGACAGACTGCTTATTCACTGCAGGAGTAATTTTTAGGATCTTTGAAACCCAGACAGTGGAGGGAATTAAGCTTTTAATAGATCAACAATCAGGAGAAATGAAGCAATGATGCTGAGGGGGCCTTTGGCTCTGCTTAGCAACAGGACGTAGCAGGAGATTGTTGCTTCACAACAAAAACATAAAGATGCCCTACAGGGTAGAATTAGTAAAGATCTGGGATCAAAACATAGAGAGAAATAAGGAGCAACTGAATTAAAATAAATTATGCTGGACAAGCTAAAAAGAAAATACAAGAGTGCGAAAATTATGGAACCATAACATGATAAACCAAAATGTTAAATAGCAGCCATAATTGAACAGAACAGTTTATAGAAACAGAGTCACACATCACTGATGAAGAAAATTATGCATTTAAAAGTCCACGGCAATTTAACTTATTTTCCTCGGTTTACTTTTCAGACACCCACATTCTTTTTCCTATTTTACCCCAGAGTTGAGCAACAGTGAGATTTGCGAAGACAACTTGTATGTATATAGCATCTTTCGTGTTGTAAAATACCCAAAGTCACTTCACAGGAGTGTTATCAAACAAAATTTGACACAAAGTTACCTTTGGAGATACTTGGACAGATAAAATCTACCTCTTTGACCAGGTTTAAGGGTTGTCTTAATGGAGAGAAAGACAAAGAGCACCACAAAGCCTCATTTGCTCAGAAGACGCAAAGCCTACTTACAATCTATCTAGCACTTTCAACTTACTCCACTGCCAAAGGTGAACCATGCCCCTCTAATCCTTACCAATGCACTCTGGTTCCTCATCACTCCAGTGGGGTCTGCTGCCATTGACACAGGTGAGAGAAGGGAAACCTTGCAGCCGGTAACCTGAGTTGCAGTAGAAGCTTGCCACTCCACCGGGATGGAGGCTGGTGACAGACACGTCGCCGGAAGAAGGTTTCTGTGGAAATCCACAACTCAGCAAATAAGCTGCAGAAAGACAGAACATAGTATTAGCTGAACAAAAGACCATAAAATCCATTGGGAAAGAAAAGTACAGGCACTGCTTCAATGACAGTCGAAGAGCATTGGGCAGTCTTTTCTCGCTGACAGCATCCGCTTGTTATTCCACTGAAGAGGAAACAGAAGTGAATTCAAATGAAATCAAACTCTCAGAGTTAATGAAATAAGAACTGAAAATGCTGGAAATACACAGCAGGTCAGGCAGCATCTGGGACCTGCTGAGTATTTCCAGCATTTTACATACGAACATATAAAATAGGAGCGGAAGTAGACCAGTTCCAAAGTCGCACAACCCTCAGAGAAAGATTTAAACCATAAGACTATATGACATAGGAACTGAAATTAGGCCATTCGGCCCATTGAGTCTGCTCCGCCATTCAATCATGGCTGATAAGTTTCTCAACCCCATTCTCCTGCCTTCTCCCCATAACCTTTGATCCCCTTACCAATCAAGAACCTATCTATCTCAGTCTTAAATACACTCAATGACCTGGCCTCCACAGCCTTCTGTGGCAATGAATTCCATAGATTCACCACTCTCTGGCTAAAGAAGTTTCTCCTCATCTCTATTATAAAAGGTCTTCCCTTTACTCTGAGGCTGTGCCCTTGGGTCCTAGTCTCTCCTACTAATGGAAACATCTTCCCCACGTCCACTCTAACCAGGCCTTTCAGTATTCTGTAAGTTTCAAACAGATCCCCCCTCATCATTCTAAACTCCATCGAGCATAGACTCAGAGTCCTCAAACGTTCCTCATCTCTGTCCTAAAAGGTCAAGCCCTAGTTTTAAAACAGTGCCCCCCTAGCTCTGGACTCACCCATCAGAGGAAACATCATTTCCAATACCGTTCAGGATCTTATATACCTCAATCAAGTCCTCCATCACTCTTCTAAACTCCAGTGGAATTTTTATTTTAGATTTCCAGCATCTGTAGTATTTTGTATCTGTGCCCTCAACAGTTAATGGCTAAAAAGAATTCTTATTCTACACAAATAATTTTGTGGGGAAGAAGGAACTCCAATTCCTTTATTAAGAGTAATATTCAAGTGAAACTGGCTTTTTCTGTTTTTGACACTACAAGCACTGCTGTCTTCTTCTCTGCTTGAACGCAGGTCCTTGGTGACTATTTGCTGAACAGAAAGCTTCTGTGATATTTTACTATATTTTACTATATATTTTATATTTATATACTATATATTTTACTATATTTTACTATGGCTACAGCCAGGAGGTAGGCCCCGAATCTACCTTAGCCAGAATGGAAATTGAACGCACAGTTGGCATTAGCCTGATCTACACGCCAGCCATCCAGCTAACTGTGCACACCCCGCTCCCCCATCACCCCAGGCACCACCTTACTAGGTTAAAATGGTGGACTTCCAGACCATTGTCAATGTGGCCCTTTGGTCAATTACTATAAGGTGCAAGGCAGGGGTGGAGGATGATGAGCTCTCTGAATTTTCTAAGAAATATCCTTATCTCTATAGAGTAACTCACGCTGTGTAGGGCTCCAGATGTCAGCATTCATTCTACAACTCCACAGCCTCAACAGTCGCAACATTATTTTTTGCTGCTACGTTTTGAAAACAGTCTTCAACGTAAGGTACCATTGACTCTCTGATCTCACTGTGCATCGTAAGGTACCATTGACTCTCTGACCTCACTGCGCAATGTAAGGTACCATTGACTCTCTGATCTCACTGCGCAACGTAAGGTACCATTGACTCTCTGATCTCACTGCGCAACGTAAGGTACCATTGACTCTCTGATCTCACTGCGCAACGCGAGGTACCATTGACTCTCTGAGCTCACTGCGCAACGTAAGGTACCATTGACTCTCTGATCTCACTGCGCAACGTAAGGTACCATTGACTCTCTGATCTCACTGCGCAACGTAAGGTACTATTGACTCTCTGATCTCACTGCGCAACGTAAGGTACCATTGACTCTCTGATTTCACTGCGCAACGTAAGGTACCATTGACTCTCTGATCTCACTGCGCAACGTAAGGTACTATTGACTCTCTGATCTCACTGCGCAACGTAAGGTACCATTGACTCTCTGATCTCACTGCGCAACATAAGGTACCATTGACTCTCTGATCTCACTGCGCAACGTAAGGTACTATTGACTCTCTGATCTCACTGCCTCTCTGATCTCACTGCGCAACGTAAGGTACCATTGACTCTCTGATCTCACTGCGCAACATAAGGTACCATTGACCCTCTGATCTCACTGCGCAACGTAAGGTACCATTGACTCTCTGATCTCACTGCGCAACGTAAGGTACCATTGACTCTTTGATCTCACTGCGCAACGTAAGGTACCATTGACTCTCTGATCTCACTGCGCAACGTAAGGTACCATTGACTCTCTGATCTCACTGCGCAACGTAAGGTACCATTGACTCTCTGATCTCACTGCGCAACGTAAGGTACCATTGACTCTCTGATCTCACTGCGCAACGCGAGGTACCATTGACTCTCTGAGCTCACTGCGCAACGTAAGGTACCATTGACTCTCTGATCTCACTGCGCAACGTAAGGTACCATTGACTCTCTGATCTCACTGCGCAACGTAAGGTACTATTGACTCTCTGATCTCACTGCGCAACGTAAGGTACCATTGACTCTCTGATTTCACTGCGCAACGTAAGGTACCATTGACTCTCTGATCTCACTGCGCAACGTAAGGTACCATTGACTCTCTGATCTCACTGCGCAACGTAAGGTACTATTGACTCTCTGATCTCACTGCGCAACGTAAGGTACCATTGACTCTCTGATCTCACTGCGCAACATAAGGTACCATTGACTCTCTGATCTCACTGCACAACGTAAGGTACCATTGACTCTCTGATCTCACTGCGCAACGTAAGGTATCCTTGACTCTCTGATCTCACTGCACAACCTAAGGTACCAATGACTCTCTGATCTCACTGCACAACGTAAGATACCATTGACTCTCTGATCTCACTGCGCAACGTAAGGTACCATTGGCTCTCTGACCTCACTGCGCAACGTAAGGTACCACTGACTCTCTGATCTCACTGCGCAACATAAGGTACCATTGACTCTCTGATCTCACTGCGCAACGTAAGGTACCATTGACTCTCTGATCTCACTGCGCAACGTAAGGTACCATTGACTCTCTGATCTCACTGCGCAACATAAGGTACCATTGACTCTCTGATCTCACTGCGCAACGTAAGGTATCCTTGACTCTCTGATCTCACTGCGCAACGTAAGGTACCATTGACTCTCTGATCTCACTGCGCAACATAAGGTATTCTTGACTCTCTGATCTCACTGCGTGAGATTCACCCACATACGTGGCCGTTTCTTGACACTTTTGCGTTGGAACATCAAATACACGATGCCCACCATCTGCCTTTATGGGACTGAATTTTGCCGTCGGCGAGAAGGGGGCGGGGCCTGCTCGCCGATGCGAAAATGACGCGGGGAGGAACCCCCAACATCGTCCCGCCCCGTTTAAATATTCAGGAAGGTGGGGGCACAGCGCGATCAGCTGTCCGCCCACCAACCTGTCAATGGCCTCAATTGAGGCCATTGACAGGATCATTGAAACAATTAAAGGCCCTGCCCGTCCAACCTTAAGGTCAACGGACAGGCCAGGAGCCCCGGCGGGAACTAGAAAAAACATGAAACCTCATCCAGCGGCGGAATGAGGTTTCGTGTCGGGTTTAATAAACTTTAATAAAGTTTTAGTGACATTTATTAACGTGTCCCATCTCGTGTGACATTGTCACAAGGGGTACATGTTAATCATTTTTTTATTTTTCTATTTTTAATGTTTGAACAACTTTCAATGCTCTCCCTGAGGCAGCACTCGCATTTGGGGAATCCCCCCGCCACCCTCCCAGCACAGGAAGTGCATAGCGCTTCCCGGTGGAAGTCACTTAAAATGGCGACAGGGCCCACTTCTCCGGTGGGGATCGGCTCCCCACCTGCCGGAGATTGGTTTGGGCCCGGCCGGCAAAAAAATCAGCCCATGAGGCTTTAAAAACATTTTATATAGGAATTTTGTAACATTGAAATCGCAGCAAGAGGGCCAGGTTTCAATGTCCATCTCTACTTCCAGTGCAATCATCTACTTTCTACTGTAACATGGACCTTCACACAATATTTTATTAAAAAGCCTGACCGATATGAATAGCTCCTGGCCTCACTCCATTACTTATTTCTTGATGCTATAATGGGCCATATTATACATGTAATGCAAAAACATTACATAAGATTTATAACTGACTAACTTTTAAACAGATCTTGCTATACTTGATAAATACAAGTATTATGTTGCAACAAGTGCCTTAGTCTCAAAGCACTTCACACAACTAATTACTTTTATGGCAACTATAACACAGGCAAATAAAGCACCCTTCTGTGCCAGTGAGTCCCATGAACATCAGCGCAATGCCAGTTAATCTGTTTCCTGGAGCCATCGGTAGAATGTAGAACGCTGACCAAAATACTCTTGAGAGCTGCTTGCAAATCTTGTCACGCGACCTTAAGACAGTTATAGTAATGTAAAGCATCCACTTGAAGCAACGGAACCAGGCTGTTGAAAATTGAATCTGAAAGCCAGCAACTGTGCATCTAACACATGGGTCACAGGCTCAGAATCAGACATCGAGCCATTTGAGACTGAGGTGAGGAGAAATTTATTCACTCAAAGGGTTGTGAATCTTTTGAATTCTCTACCTCAAAGAGCTCTGGATGCTCAGTCATTGAGTATATTTAAGATGGAGATTGCTAGATTTTTGGATACTAAGGGAATTAAGGGGTACTGGGAAAGTGCAGGAAGGTGGAGATGAGGTGGAAGATCAGCTATGATCTTGTTGAATGGCGGAGCAAGCTCAAAACACCAAATGGCCCACTCTAGTTCCCATTTTCCTATATCTTATGTTGTTACGGTACTTCCTGAGGTTTGCGTTGCAGTATCAAAATACAGCACAAATCCTTCTCTGGGGCTCAACCATCTGACTCAGAGACAACAATGCTACCAGCTGAGTGAAGCTGTCACATTGCGGAGATCACAAAGGTTTGAAGATCAGTTAGAAACAGGGATTGAGAGCATGTTACAGCCAAAATCATTTTCCCATAGCAGTGACATCAAAGAGTGGCCCAATTAGACAAGTTATTCTGGACCTATGGCCTAAAAATATAACTATTTTGAAATCAGCTTTGGGGCCTTAAGATACTATAAGCACAATCAAAGATTCCTGGTGACATTACACAATGCAGCATACATGTGAGATAGGGCCTGTGAGTATGCACAAGCTCCATTTGGAAGGTGGATAGAGACTAACAATGGGCAAGGAGAACATAATTTGAAATGGAGCAGAACTTGTAAAAATAAGATTAGTTCAATAATGCTGTTTCCCTTTGTAAAAAGCAATGTAATCTCTGTGAGGCTGTAAATAGCATTTAGAATCCTCTTAGCAGCTTTGAAAATCTTCACAAAATTTGTATCGTGCTACTTGACAGAAATTATTTTGTGCATATTTATAATCATCCCAAAGGAATCTGGATAACCGCATGTGTCAACTCAAAATAACCAGGCATGTGATCCATGTTCCAAATAAATCGTGCCTATTTATTTTCTATCCCTTGCCAATTTTTGCCCCTTCCCCCATCTCTCTGCTTCAGTAGCCATTGTTTTCTTGATACAACCTCACCCAAGTGATTATGCACAAGTTGGGTTCCTGCTAGCTGATTTGTCCACATAGGGCCTGATCCAATATCAATAGCCTTGTTGTATTATAGGTTCTTTAGATGTCTCAATGATGGGATCTTCAGGCTTGTACATTTAAACATGAACCCTTTATTGTTAAACTTTAACGATTTACAGATCTCTGGTTACTGTCATGAATGGTGCTGTTACCTCCATGCAGGCTGCTTCCAGTGTATTCTTTCTAGACTGCTCTCTCAGTCTACTATCACGTGACTCTATACATCGCACAGCAGGTATTGCTCTTCTCCAGTCCAAGGTTAACCCTTGCTCTGCCAAGCACCTTTACACTCCAGTGACTCGCAGGCACACACAACATCATACAACAAATAGCATACACAAGTTGTGAGGTAGCAAGTAGCTGTGGAACCCTGACCAATTTTCCCCTTTCCTAATCTTACTCTGTCCTGGCTGAGAGCAGCTCAATTAGCTGATATCAAGATCAAATCTAGAATCTTCCGGAGTGTTTGGCTCAATGGCTTGATAAGCTTGATGAGCAATCAGAGGCTTCCACTCATCCTCTTGATATGAACTTCATTTTCTTCATACTATTATAAAATCCAAATTCAAGCTCAAAGTGTAGAACATTTCCTGCTTCGTTACCTTAAATATAATAACGGCCAGATTTCACCCAAAAATAACAGCAGGTTTTTAGCCCATGTTTAAAAACACACCCGAGTAACTTGTCCAGTTTTTTGTTTTGTTTTGTTTTACTTACAGGGAAATGCTGAGGGGATGATTAGCTGAACTGTGCCATAAAACTGGTTATTTTTATCTGCATGTTTTTAGAAATTTTTAGAAATGAAAGTGGAAGATATTTTGCAAGGCAGTTAACAGGCCTTGACTGGGCTGCAGCTAAGCATAAATTCCCAGATTTAGTCTGTGTTCTGATTCATTCCTTTTGATGAAATTATTTCAGATTTTGAGCACTCATTTTAAATAAGGATTTACTTGTAAACCGGATCCATATGAAATACAGGGCGGTGCAATTAAAATTGTAGCATCACATCAGTCTGTACTGTAAAACGAGTTGCTTTTGAATACGTAGATGTGAAGTTTCCCTCAGGACACAGTTTGCAGTGAAATTAGTATTAGCATCTTTTTGAAATTGTACACTCCAATCCCACTCCTGTTCAATTTACCCAACTGAAGGCACTGCCTCCGCTATAACTGTCAACCACAATATCCCATCAACAAAAAAAAATGGAAGAATGCATGGAACACCCCAACAAGCAATCATCTCCCACACATATGCAATCTATCCCAGCACGGGCTGTATCCCTTCTACTTTATCTCCTCCTGCAGAGATACTCAAAGCTAATTCACATCTCCATCTCCAATACTAATCTGCCTCAGATAACAACTTACATTTATATAGCACCTTTAACATAGCGAAACACCCCAAAATACTTTGCAGAAGGATTATCAAATAAACTTTGATACAAAACCACATATTAGGGCAGATGACCAAAAGCTTGGCTAAAGAGATAGGTTTTAAAAAGCATCGTAAAGGCAGAGAGAGGTAGAGAGGTTTTCGAAGGGAATTCAAGAGCTTAGGACCGATGCAGCTGAAGACAATGGTAGAACAATGGTCCACAAGAAACCAGAAATGTTGGACAGGAGAGATCTCGGAGAGTTGTGAGGCTTGAGGAGTTTCCAGAGGCCATGGAGGGTTATGGCAGCAAGAACGAGAATTTTAAAATTGACGCGTTGATAGACCAAGATCCAATGTACTTCACTGAGCTCAGGGACGATGGTTGAACGTGTTTGATGCAAGTTAGGATTTGGGCAGCAGAGTTTTAGATAAGCTCATGTTTATGGTGACAGGACGATGGGAAACCAGCCAGGAGAGCACGGAATGGTCAACAAGGGAATGGATGAGAGTATCAGCAGCAATGAAGCTTAGAAAGGGTGATGTCAGATAACATTACACAGGTGGAAGCAGATGGTCTTGTTATGGGGTAGGGATGCTCGGCCCAGGGTCAAATACAATATATTTTTTTAATTCATTTATGGGGTGTGGGCTTTGTTGGCTGGGCCAGCATTTATTGCACATCCCTAGGTGCCCTTGAGAAGGTGGTGGTGAGCTGCCTTCTTGAACCGCTGCAGTCAATATGAAGGTTGGTTTAGCCTCAATCAGTTACCAGGGAGAAGAAAGAATTGGTGGCGAGAGAACAGAGTTTGTGGTGGGAACTGTGAAGACGATGGCTTCAGTCTTCCCACCATTTAGTTGGAGGAAACTTCAGTTGGAATACTCAATATTGCACAATTAGTGTGGACTACTCAGAGACAGTGAAGGGATCGAGAAAAGTGGTTATGAGGCAGAGGGATGACATCAGATGGATTATCACATTCCAGGGAACAGTTATTCATCTCATATTTGTTCCTGCACCTTCCAATCTCATTCCCAACAAAATATTGATTCAATTTCTTTTGGAATTACTTGATGTTGACTGAGTTGGTAACCCTCAAAACACCAAAAAAAGTAATAAAACTGTTTCTATTGTGACATTTATGCAGAGAATGTCTCCAGGTCCTCTTCAGAGGGAGGAATGTGGAGTAATATAGGGAAAAAGAGGAAAATAGACAAAGGAACAAGCTCCAAGTCATGGACAGAGACTTAAAATAGGTGACTAGAAGCTTAGTTGAAAAAGATTTTAAATGTTTTAAAGCAGTGGAGAAGTATAGTGCTTAATCCTCTTCCGATTCCTCCACTGTTGCTAAATTATCAGGCATCCAGCAATGGATGATCAAAAATTTCCTCCAATTAAATATTGGGAAGACTGAAGCCATTTTTTCGGTCCCTGCTTGAAACTCCATTCCCTAGCTATCGACTCCATTCCTCCTACTGGCAACAGTTTGAAATTAGGCCAGTTTGTTGACAACCTTGGTGTCACATTTGATTCTGAGACAAGCTTCTAACCTCATACTCTTGCCATCATTAAGACCTCCGAAACATTGCCTAACTTCATCCCTATCACAGCTCATCTGGTGCCGAAACCCTCATCCATGCCTTTGTTACCTCTAGACGTGACTATTCCAATGCACTCCTGGCTGGCCTCCTACATTCTGCCTTCCGTAAACTTGAGGTTATCAAAAACTTGGCTGCTCGTGTCTTAACCCACAGCAAGTCTTATTTCCCTGTTGCCTCGTGCTCACTGACCTATATTAGCTCCTGGTCAACCAACGTCTTGATTTAAAAATTCTCATCCATATTTTCAAATCTCTCCATGGCCTCATCCTTCCGTATCTCTACAATCTTTTCAAGCTCCACAACCCTCCAAGATATCTGCAATCCTCTAATACTGGCTTCCTATGTATCCTTAATTTTAATCACTCCACTGTTGGTGGCCATGCCTTCAGTTGCCTAGGCCCCAAGCTTTGGGATACCCTTCCCACACCTCGCCGCCTCTTTGGCTTGCTTTCCTTCCTTAAGACTTTCCTTACAACCTACCTTTTTGGCCAAGTTTTTGGTCGTCTGACCTCATTCTCCTTATGTGGCCCTGTGTCATACTTTGTCTTGAAATGTTCATATGAAGTGCCTTGGGATATTTCATTCCATCAAAGATGCTACATAAGTCAAGAAAGGAGAAATTTCTATATTTTAGGATCAAGGTGGCTGAAGGCTCTGCTCCAACGGTGTCGAGTATAAGGGAGAAAAGCAGAGCACTAAGACTTTTTATTCATTTTATGAACCCGTTTACATCATAAGGCAGACTGGAATCTCCATATGTCTATTTTCAGGAGGACAATTTTGATATTTGCCCTTAAATTGTGACAGTGGATGGGCTCTTAATTCATACACACGGTTGCTAAGCTCATTTGAAAAATGTCCGCTTTTAACATTCAAAGCCTTCTCTGCAGTCCAGTCAATGTTGTTTCAATTCTTTGCTAGCTCTGGGTCATGCTAACCAGTCCGACTTTGCAAACTAGGATTTCAGATATTGGAATCTAGCAGAAATTCTGAACAAGTTTGTAATTATGTATTGGGCCTAGAACTACGAGCACACATCAGTGAGGCACAAGAAATTTTAACTTGGCTCATGCCATGCCACTTGAATTTGTTACGGCATCTGGACTTTGGAATGCTGAAGTATGAGGCAAAATGCAGATTGGCTTTGTACACAAATGGAACCACTCAACACCTGGGAATAGATTGTGGCTCCTTCATTTCCAACAGTCGATGAAAATATTTACTGGGAACAGATTTCTTGCTTCACCATTTGCATCTCTTCATTTGATTAAAAAATTCTGTGAAGAAACCCCTCTTCAGGAAACTGCATCAACAATGACTTTTTATTGTTTATGAGGCATGTTTTTACTTGTTTATAAAAACATTAAAAATCATGTTTTATAAAGACCATAAATCGGTAAACGCATGATCCACTTCTGCCACATTCGGGGACTGTACAATGGGAAATTGCACGTCAGTCTTGGTTTTGTGTCCATTTATTTTAGCAAGTAGAGCTTTTAGACTTACATTTAAGGCAGGAATGTAAAAACACAAACTGGGGGTGGGGGGGATGGTTGGGGAAGGCTGGTCGGCAGGAATGTAGTTGGGAGTTCATCTTTCAAAAGAAGCCAAGGGCAGATTTGTTCCCAAATTCCTGACCGTGTGCTCCACCTGCGCATACCCCTGCCCCCTTTCCCACTCCATTACTAGATTCTAGCCCATTCCCAATACTGTGAGACTCTGCCCCACCACCCATACCATTTTTGTTGGATCCAAGACCCTATCCCCAGATTTCCATCCACTTCAGTTCTTGGAATCCCTCACAAAATTGCTTAGATCACATTTCCAATGTTTCCTGATAACAGATCCACCTCCAGCACTCCCAAACTCTGAAACCTCTCTCCCCAGTGCTTTTAAGCCCTAACAACCTTCTTCCTGTGATTTTGATTACCAACATCGATCTGGCATTCCCAGTATCTCAAATGTCCAGCACAATTAAGCCCCTCTTCCCACACCCCCTCCCCAATCTCCCTAACCATCAGACACCATCCCCCTCAAAATGTTTCTACATCCAGTTAACTCTATCAGCGTATGGCCAGTCGCTATGCATCTGCCCTGATACTCCTAAATCACAGGGCAACCTCCAAGTATGCATGGTAATAGTATTTGCAATAATGCCCCTCTCCTTATCACCAATGCCACAAAAGATCTGCCAACATTCAAAATTTAATTTTGAGCATAATTGGGAGCATTTGTGGGAGATGGTGGCATAGTGGCGATGTCATGGAACTAGTAATCCAGATGCCCACTAATGGTCTGGAGACATGGGTTCAAATCCCACCATGGCAGTTGGTGAAATTTAAATACAATTAATAAATCAGGAACGTAATGGTAACCTTAGTAACGGTGACCATGAAACTATCATCAATTGTCGTAAAGACCCAACTGGTTCCCGAATGCTGTTTAGGGGAGGAAATCTGCCATTCTTACCTCAGTCTGGCCTATGTGTGACTCTAGACCCACAGTAACATGATTGACTCTTGAACTGAACATTTCAGAGGCCAATTAAGGGCAGTTAGGGATGGGCAACAAATATTGGCATTGCCAGCGATGCCCACATCCCATGAAAAGAATGAAAAACATTGGGCAGGCAATGCAATCTCATAACTGTCATGTAGGTAGCCTGACAAAAACACCAATGTATTGAAGTGATATTCTGAAACAGCCCAATTGCTGTCTTAACAGTCAGGACAGACATAATGTTGATCAGTGTTATAATTAAATAGGAAGTTGAACAGTCCAACTTTTTTCTTTGTACCCCTCATACATAGATAACGAGATGCTTGTTGAAATGGAAATGTGAACAGTTTATCATGACTTTAGTCAATTCATTTTTTAAAGAAGAAATCATTGCTTTGCACTTAATTACTCTAATGAACAATGATTTGAAGAACAGGGAGTGCAGCGATGTGCCAAATGGTGTCTGTCAAACAAAAGACCTAAAGCTATTATCAATAATTTGTCTAAATGCAATTTCTGAAAAAGCTGGGATCATCTGAAATAAAAGCAACCTGACTATCGACAAGGCAATGTACCATTTCAGTGGTGATTGGTGTGACAGGACAACAAGGCTATTGCCTGATTGATAGCAAAGAATTCATTCTGAAACACGCTGAATGCTTCTGCAATTATCTTCCTCTTTCCTAGTAAACCACCTCATTTACACTGAGAGGGGACAAAAGAGAAAGAGAATCAATCTGATTGCCTACCATCCTCAAGGGCACCCAACTCCTGACCATGCCACAATCAAAATGATTTAACTCAAATTTCCTTCTAAACAAAGTGCAATGCAGTGACAATGGCATCATTGCAAATTAACAGAGATGGTTAACCCATTGATACCAACAATTGGAAGTTCAAGTGGTTCAGAAATCTCAGCTACGAATGCTGATGTGAACTCTGCAAAAGCTGTGGTTTCATTGCTTTCTCTGCTCATTGCCTTTTATTGTCACATCCTTCCCGGCCATCTAGTTCCATTTCATTACATCTAGTTTATCCACACCTGCTGCCTATGCAAAAGACATGGGCCAAGACGGTGTTCACTGCTGACCTCTAAGAAAGCTGCCCACAGAGATCTAGTAATCTCTGTGGTGTGGATTACCCCCTATCCTGAAGGCAGTTTAAATCTAGCGCTAAGTCAAAGGGATCTCCGACAACAGTGATATCATCATGCAGGGTAAACAGCCAATTGCGTTCAGGTATTCTCACAGACAACAAACCAGGAGGTCAAACAATTTTCCAGAGCACAAAATAATTGGGACATAAACATGAGATTAAGGAGAAGCTGAAATATAATTTTAATGGAGAAATTTGACAATCCTCAAATTTAACATTTTTTTTCATGGTGAGAAAGGTTTTCCATCAGTAATTATGGACTTGGTACACTGGTAAAAAAAAAAGACTGTTACAACTCATTCAACAAGGTGTAACTTTTTGCAGGTTTTTAGTTTCACTTGTAGAATAAAAGCGCAAATTTTCTTAATTTCAGTGATTTCTAATTGATTGCAGTTGGTGGGGGTGGGGGGTGGTTTCAAGAGCGCACCCTATGGGGAAGCACTGTATCAATGACATCACTGTCTGGATTTACGTACTTAACTGCAAATGTGTGGACTCCAGAAGTAGCTGTTTCATAGGAGTAATGAAGGTGAACTCTGACAGCTCCACCATCATTATTACTGCAAAATCCATACACAAACATTACTCTTTGTCTGCAGTGTTACTGTGACCTCCTGCTTCCAATGTTAAATCTCCTGTAAGGCATCATGGCATAGTACTCAGAGGGATAGTTTAGTTCCCTTTTATCAGTTTTGGCAAGCCTCCTGCTCTTAATGACTTCATTGACATTTCCCAGGTACATACAGATTACTGACAACCAGGATCAATACACGTACCTTATAAAAACTGGATAAAGGGAATGTTTTATGTTTTAGATGATGTGACCCACAAAATAATTGGAACCTTCGCTGATTTATCGAATGCAAGATATAGCAATAATTCATGCCATCCTAACAGTCAACAACTTACATTTCTATAGCCCCGTTATCGTGTTAAAACATTGCAAGGTTCTTCATTGTAGCGTAATGGGACAAAGATTGATACTGAAACAAAGACAGGCATATTAAGATGGGTGACCCAAAGCTTGGTTAAAGAGGCAAGTTTAACAGAGGTTCCTAAAGGGGTTAGGATAGGTGGAGAGGCAGCGAGGTTTAGGGATGGATCCAGTTGAATGTGTGAAGCCGTCTGGACCAGTTTTAATGAAAGGTCATTAACTCAAAATTTTAACCCAGTTCCTCCCATCACAGAGGTTGTCTGACCTGCTGAGCGTTTACCAGCATTTGCTATCTTTGTTTCAGATTTCCAGCCCTCTCAGTATTTTGCTTTTGTTTTATAGGTTATAAATGACAGCTGAGCCATTTGTCAACATCTGACAAACATGATTAGGTTTTCTGATGCAATAACTGACAGTGCAGTTTATGTTGTGTACATGGACTTTCAAAAGGTGTTTGATAAAGTGCCATATAATATTGACATTAAAATCCAGGGATTAAAGGGGTAGCTTTGGTGCGAAAAAAAAATTGGTTAAGAAACAGAGGCGTAAATTAGTTGTGAGTGGTTGTTTATCAAACTGAAGGGAAGTATGCAATGGTGTTGCCCAAAGGTCAGTAATATCACCACAACTCTTTTCATATGTATTAATAACCTGGGCTTGCATGTAGCAGGCATAATTTCAAAGTTTGCAGATATAAAATTTTTAAATGTTGCAAACAGTGAGGAGAAAGATAGCAGCTTTCGAAAGGACAGAGATTGGTGAAATGGGCAGAGATGTGGCAGATGAAATTTAATGCAGGGAAGTGAGGAGTGATGCATTTTATGAAGAAGGAAGAGAGGCTATACAAGCTAAATTACACAATTTTAAAGGGGATACAGAAACAGAGATACTGGAAAATTCACAAACACAAACTTTGAAGCTGGTGGGACAAATTGAGAAAGCTGTTAAAAGAGCAGATGGGGGTCTTTGGTTTTTGAAAATACAGTCACGCAGGACTAAAGCACAGAGGTTATGTTGAACCTTTACAAATCATGAGTTAGACCTCAGCCAGATTATTGCGTCTTATCCTGAGGGACACATTTTAGGAAAGATATCGAGGCAGGGGGTGCAGAGGAGATTTACCACGAATGATGCCTTGGAACTTCAGTTACGTGGATCGACTGGAGAAGTTGGGGTTGTTTCTCTCCGAGCAGAACAGGTGAAAAGAGATGTAAAGAATCATCCAAAATCATGAAAAGCCTTAATACCATAAATAAAAGGAAGCTGTTTCCACTGGTAGGAGGGTCAATAACTAGAGGGCACCTTTTTAACGTTGGAAGCAAAATACTGCAGATGCTGGAAATCTGAAACAAACACGGAAAATGCTGGAAAAACTCAGCAGGTCTGACAGCATTGGCAGACAGAGAAGCAGTTGACGTTTCGAGTCCGTATGAAGGGTCATACGGACTCAAAACGTCAACTCAGTTTTTCCGACCTTTTTAATGTTTAATTGGCAAAAGAACAAGAGGAGAGATGAGGAGGATTCTCTTTCACAGAGCAGATTGTTGTGCTGCAGTGCACTGCTTGAAAGGGTGTTGGATGTAGATTTCAACTCAAAATGTTAACTTTCAAAAGGCAAGAGGAGAACAACTTGCAGAGGAAAATTTGCAGGCCTATAGGGGAAAAAAAACAGGCAAACGGAAATAATTAGATAGCTCTTTCAAAGAGCCGGCAAAGGAATGACAGGTGAATGGCCTATTCCTGTTCTCCCATGATTATATATTAAAGCATTGTTTTTTTGCTTCTTATATCTTGAGCTTGAACAGAAGCTATCTTCAAACAGCTTCTAAGAGTGATGTTCTCTTTTTCTCAAGGAATCAAACGAAATGCATTGAACCAAGCACATGCTGCAGCTAAGTGCTTCTGCTTGCAAGGCTCTTCTGCAAAATGAACTACTGTTTGATAAATGGTAACAATCTTTCTATTCAGTAAACTGTGGGACACTGCAAAATGATCCTGCATTTGACCACCACAAATTTATTCTGCGTAGCATTTAACAATGTTGGGTGAAAAGAATTAGCTTTCTGTTTACTCTCTATTTTAAAATTGATTCCTGCGGGTTTCCTTATGGCCTCCATCTGAAACAATATAAAAATAAACTGTTTGTTGGAACATTTTTTTTTGCAGAAATTGTTTAAAGAAGCAGTGTTCCATTATCTGTACAAAAGTTTAACCCTTAACATGTCAGCAACATCACAATATGTCACACCACGCATGCCTAGTGATATTGTCACTTGACTAGTAATCCACAGAATAACTCAGAGTGATGCTCTGGTGACCCACGTTCAAATCCCAACCTGACAGATGGTGAAATGTGAATTCATATTTGAATTATAAATCCAATGATGGCCATGTCAACTGTAGTTGAAAGCACAGCATCTGGTTCACTAATGCCCTTTAGGGAAGGAAATCTGCCATCCTTACCTGGTCTGGCCTACATGTGACTCCAGACCCATAGCAATGGGTTGACTTTAGATGGCCTAGCAAGCCAGTTTGTACAATACAGTCGTATCAAACAGGATGACCACCCAGCATCGACCTAGGCACCGGAAACAACAATGGGAAAACTCAGCCCTGCAAGATCTTCCTGACTAACATCTGGGGGCCAAATTTGGGAAAGCAGTCTCAAAGACAAGTCAAGCAACAACCTGACAGTCATATTCATGGAATCATACCTTACAGATAATGTCCCAGGCACCACTATCACCATACCACCAGCAGGACAGACCCAGCAGAGCTGGCGGCACAGTGGTATATAGTCAGGAGGGAGTACGCAAGTCAAGCAACAACCTGACAGTCATATTCATGGAATCATACCTTACAGATAATGTCCCAGGCACCACTATCACCATACCACCAGCAGGACAGACCCAGCAGAGCTGGCGGCACAGTGGTATATAGTCAGGAGGGAGTACGCAACATTGACTTCAGATCACATGAAGTCTCATGGCATGAGGTCAAACATGGGCAAGGAAACCTCCTACTGATTACCGCCCCCAACCCCCACCCACCCCTCAGCTGGTGAATCAGCACTTCTCCATGTTGAACACCACTCGGAGGAAGCACTGAGGGTGGCAAGGGCACAGAATCTACTCTGGGTCGGGGACTTCAATGTCCACCATCAAGAGTGGCTCAGTAGCATCACTACTGACTGAGCTGGCCCAGTCCAAAAGGATATAGCTGCTAGACTGGGCCTGTGACAGGTGGTGAGGGAACCAATAAGAGGGCAAAACACACCTGACCTCATCTTTACCAATCTGCCTGCCGCAGATGCATCTGTCCATGACAGTATCGGTAGGAGTGACCATTGCACAGTCCTGTCTTCACATTGAGGATATCCTCCAGTGTTAAAAGGGATAGATTTCGAACAGATCAAGCAACTCAAAACTAGGCAAGCATAAAGGTGCTGTGGACCATCAGCAGCAGCAGAATTGTACTCAACCACAATCTGTAACCTCATGACCTGGCCTATCCCCCATTCGACCATTACCACCAAGCCAGGGGGTCAACTCTGGTTTAATGAAGAGTGCAGCAGGGCATACCATGCATGCCTAAAAATGACGCATCAAACCTGGTGCAGCTACAACTCAGGATTACTTGCATGTCAAACAGCATAAGCAGCAACTGTTAGACAGAGCTAAGAGATTGCACAGCCAACAGATCAGATCTAAGCTCTGCAGTCCTGCCACATCCAGCCATGAATGGTGGTGGACAATTAAACAACTCACTGGAGGAGGAGTCTCCACAGATATCCCCATCCTCAATGATGGGGGAGCCCAGCGCATCAGTGCAAAACACAAGATTGAAGCATTTGCAACAATCTTCAGCCAGAAGTGCCGAGTGGATGATCCATCTCGGCCTCCTCTGGAAGTCCCCAGCATCACAGATGTCAGTCTTCAGCCAATTTGATTCACTCCATGTGATATCAAGAAACAGCTGAAGACACTGGATTCTGCAAAGGCTATGGGCCCTGACAATATTCCGGCAATAGTATTGAAGACGTATGCTCCAGAGCTTGTTGCGTCCCAAGCCAAGCTGCTTCAGTGCAGCTACCACACAGGCATCTACCCCGCAATGTGAAAAATTGCCCAGGTATGTCCTGTACACAAAAAGCAGGAAAAATCCAACATGGCCTATTACCGCCCCATTAGTCTACTCTCCATCATCAGTAAAGTGATGGAAGGGGTCATCAACAGTGCTATCAAGCAGCACATTGCAATAACCCACTCACTGTTGCTCAGTTTGGGTTCTGCCAGGGCCACTCAGCTCCTGACCTCATGACTGCCTTGGTTCAAACATGGACAAAAGAGCTGAATCCCAGAGGTGAGGCAGGATTGACTGCCCTTGACATCAAGGAGCCTTGGCGAGTTCCTGCAGTGTATCTTGTAGATGGTACACACTGCTACCACTGTGCATTGGTGGTGGAAGGAGTGAATGTTTGTGGATAGGATGCTAATCAAGGCAGCAATTGACCAATTATAACATTAAAGAACCCTGGAAAAACTGGAGTTAATGGGAATCGGGGGGAAACTCTCCACTGGCTGGAATCATACCTAGCACAAAGGAAGCTGGTTGTGGTTGTTAGAGGTCAATCAACTCAGTTCCAAGACATCACTGCAGAAGTTCCTCAGGATAGAAGCCTAGGCTCAATTATCTTCAGCTACTTCATCAATGACCTTCCTTCCATCATAAGGTCAGAAGTGGGGATGTTCGCCAATGATTGCACAAGTTCAGCACCATTTGTGATTCCTCAGATACTGAAACGGTCTATGTCCAAATACAGCAAGACCTGGACAATATCCAGGCTTGGGTTGACAAGTGGCAAGTAATATCTGTGTCAGATAAGTGCCAGGCAATGACCATCTCCAACAAGAGAGAATCTAATCACCATCCCTTGACATTCAATGGCATTATTTTCAGTGAATCCCCCATTATATACATCCTGGGGGTTACCATTGACCAGAAACTGACTGGGCTAGCCATATAAATACTGTGGCTACATAAGCAGGTCAGCGGCTAGGAATTGTGTGATGTGTAATCACCTCCAGACTCCCCAAAGCCTGTCCACCATCTACAAAGCACAAGTCAGGAGTGTGTTGGAATATTGTCCACTTGCCTGGATGAATGCAGCTCCAACAACACTCAAGAAGCTTGACATAATCCAGGACAAAGCATCCCGCTTGATTGGCACCCCAGCCACAAACATTCACTCCCTCCACCGCCAACGCACAGTGGCATCAGTATGTGCCATCTAAAGATTCACTGCTGGAACTCACCAAGGCTCCTTCGATAATACCTTCCAAACCCATGACCGCTACCATCGAGAAGGACAAGTGCAACAGATACATGGGAACACCACCACCTGGAAGCTCTCTTCCAAGCCATCTTGACTTGGAAATATATTGCCATTCCTTCACTGTTACTGAGTCAAACTCCCTCCCTAACAGCACTGTGGATGTACCTACACCACATGGACTGCAGCAGTTCAAGAAGGCAGCTCATCACCACCTTCTCAAGGGCAATTAGGGATGGACAATAAATGCTGGCCTAGCCAGTGATGTTCACACCACATACATGAATAAAAAAGCTTCCCATGGGTTTGTACCAGATTTCACTAAGTGAATAATTTTCCTGTGTTCTTCTGCAGCTTTAAATGAAACTAATTTTTGAAAACAGATATACGCTACATTACAACCATCACTGCACTTCAAAGTGTATTTCATTGGCTATGATTCTCTTTGGGGACATCCTGACTGAGGTTGTGAAAGCCGCTATATGAATGCAAGCTCTTCCATTTGCTGCTGCTATGTTTGGGTGTGGGTGGGGATGGCTGAAACTCTTTCCACCCACTTGTACACCTCTCCTTTGTGTTTTGTCCTGCAGAGGTGAGAGTTAGTGACTAGTTATTGACAAAGTAAGTAAAAGAATGCATAGAGGGCTGTATGCATAGAGCAGATGTGTGGAGAAGTGGAGGTGCAGCAAGAGGCTGTGGGTGCCTGTGCAGATGGTAGTATGCAAGGAGGAGATAGGGTCAGTTCATGGTGTAAGGATGGTAATGGAAAAGGTGAACATGTTTGTCATGAGATAGATATTGCGGTTTGCTCTGTTGAGAGGAAGGTGAAAGGGGTGTTGCGAGATGCTGCTGAAAGAGTTTGCTGTTCCCCTGATGCCACTGAACTTCTTATGGCATTGCAGTCGTGTCAGAGTTGGGGATGGTGCAAGGTGGGTAGGTAGGTAGTGGTGGTTGTTTATGGCATTCAGCCTGGCAGTGTCCTCCGTCCAGCTGTGGGAAAGCAGCGGGGAAGAGAACTTTACTGCCCTCCCCTCACCTTAATTAAAATCTCCAGGGAGGTATCGCAGAAGCCAGGCAGCCCTTATGCTCATCTTTCTCTGTCAGGTACTGGAGATTTGACTAGGCACCCTGAAACAACATGAGCTGCAAAGTAGTTACCTGACTCATAGAGAGGCATCCCCTTCGTACAAACTCTTTTTTTATTATTCGTTGTGGGATGTGGGCATCTCTGAGTAGGCCAGTATTTATTGCCCATCCCTAATTGCCCTTGTACAGAGGGTATTTAAGAGTCAACTACATTGCTGTGGGTCAGGAGTCACATGTAGGCCAGACCAGGTAAGGACAGCAGGTTTCCTTCCCTAAAGGGCATTAGTGAACCAGACGGGTTTTTACAACAATCAGCAATGATTTTGTGGTCATCTTCAGACTTTGAATTCCAGGTTTTTATTGAATTCAAATTTCACCATCGGCCCAGTGCATTACCCTGCATTACCCAGTGCATATACCCTCTGGAATACTAATCAGTGATAAAACCTCCTCCTTCAAACATTGGATACAGAAGTGGCTCATGAGACTTTGTTAGGTTGTCTGATTCATGACTGCAAGTGGGAGGGCAGCTGGTGGTTTGTAGTGAAGTGAGACACGAGAACTCATGTCTAGGAGTCCATGGAGAACTTTCGCACTGTTGGCATGATTCCAAATAACATGCCAGTTATCTAGCCAACTGAGCCATCCAGCGCCCCCCCCACCGCCCCCCCCAACCCCACCTCCCATCTCCTGAACATGCCTTGAGTTAAAATTGGGACCAATATCTTAGCTGAAATTCAGTGCAATATTGAGAGAATGCTACATTATTGGAGGAGCTATCTTTCAGATGAGATATTAAACTCTTTCTGCAGGGAAAGAGTAGAGAGCTCTGTTGATCTGCCAAATTGTTCCCAATTATCAGATCAGCAGCACAAAAACTGACGATCATTCAATCCATTGTCGTTTGTGGGATTTTGCTGTTTGTCTGCATGTCACAGTGACAATAATCTGAGAATGTGATACAGTTCTATGTAAATGCAAGTTCTTTCTTTGAGATACATCCAATTTATTTAAGCCCAGAGAAGGTAGGTGCAAGTCAAGGTTTGTGAACACCCCACCGTACCACCACCCAGCCCCCACCCACCCCCCACCCCCACCCCCCCACCCCCCCCACCCCCCCCCCACCAACAAGGGTCACTACTGAATTTAACTGATAAGCTTCCTGCTGCTAACCTAGCTGGGACACATTTCCCTTTAGGGCAATGACTTACACAGTTATCCAGAATCAAGGAGAAACTTCCAAGATGACAGTTTTCTCCTTCCAGGTCCCTTTTATGAACTAGGTTGGTAGGCGAATCATCAATAGCATCTCAGAGCACAGCAGAGCTGCCTGGCTCAGATATTAGATTCACAAGTCTAACACTTGTGACTTAGTTCTGAACATCCAGTGTCCAACATGTTATCATGGAAGCACCTTATCCCCAAAGAAACCTTATTGTTCCTTCCCAAGGAGTATAATCTCCAGATGGTGAACGACAGGTTCCGCAGATGAACATTTCCAATCCAAGCCCTTTACTGGCTTTATTGCGACTAACAGATGCATTTTTTAAACAGCAACTTAGTTTGCAACTTTTACCCCAACTGTTAGAATTAATAAAGTGTTCCTTTGATGTTTGGAAGGTGGGAGTCATTCAAATTGTGGCTATTTATTAGAGTTTCAGTTTGCTGGAGCGCAATTCTTCACAACAGAATCAGTCTTTACTTAAGGTCCTTCAGCTAGTACCAAAGGATCATTTTTAGTGTGGGTTGTATTCACTAAAATGTATGAAACAGTCATTTTAAACAATAAATTACATTAAGTCGCATACTTTCAATTGAATATTGTTGGCAGAAATTGAAAATTCCTCACAGCGTGCTGCAATTGTGACACGCAAAATAATGAAAACCCAAAGCAATTTAGGTGGTTGGTATAATGTTACTTTATCATCTTTGACCAGCAGAGCTTCTTTTCATTGGGGTGCTTTGAGGGCAGCTATTCACCAACCTCCAAATAGGATCTATCTGTCCAATACAATCACAATAATACAGTATTTTTCAGAATATTATTCTTAAAACCATTTTTAAGCCTAGCTGATAGCAAACTGGTAAATTTTAAAGTAATCATTGCTACAGCGTCTATTTACTGACAGAACCTGACATTTAAATTTAACCACAGTGTGCCCAGGATGACATCAATTTGCTCTCTCAAATGTTAGGGAAGCAAGCTCCACCTCTATTATGAAACCAAGTTTTCACCCACAACAGGCCTTTCTCCCTTTTACCTGAATCACGTTCCAATTGGAATCCTATTCCAATCACACCCAAAATGGTTCCCAGCAGGAATGAAAGAGGGTCTACCACTCTGGGTTTAGGTTTCTCTTCCAAATGGTGTGCCTTTCTTTGTAGCCACATTAAAACCATTAGCTTATGGTGAAAGTATGCTTTTTGCAGAGTTGCCAAGATCTTGGATTGTTACTTCTGAGTTTGCCACTTCAGAAGCTTCCCACTGTTAAATGGTTGATAGAATGCAGTTGACTGGGCAGCATGCTCATCTGTGTTTATAATCACTGGGACATACAATATCTGGCTCCTCCTGGCTCCACAAAAAAAAACCCTTTGCAATTCCCAAAGCATTATGGTTCTCCCTCAAGATTGACACCTCCCACCAAACTACCTCCATCAGCTGGGCACCATGGTTGAAGCACTGGTTTTCTTGCTTCTCACGATCAGCAACAAACTGCTCCAAATGTGTGAGTAGCTAGCCAATGGATATGCAACGAGGCCCAACCATGAATATAAGCAACATCACATTCTAGTGAAAAGCTTAGCTTGAAGACAAATGTACCGCTAAAGTTTCAAAACGGTCTGACACCAAGCTTGCTCCGCCCACCTTCTGGCCAATGAAAGTGTTCAAACCCCAATGTTTCTTCCTGGACAATATTATAGATAAGAGACTGAGGTTGCAATCTCTCGAGTACAGCTCTAATAATCCTATTAACTAAGGCGGGCATGGACAAAATAAGTGTTTCTGTTCTACCCAAGGGTCATACTGCTGCCAAACAGGTGGAACGTATTCTCTCAAGAGTCAATAAGACCACAATCTTCTAGAGATCTGTGGTGGCCAAAGACTAAAATGAAAGGTGCATGAGTATGTATAGTATTGTAGTACATTCCCAGGCCAGAGGAAAGAATTTAACCAGTGATAATAGTTTCACTGCTCACATCTTGAAGCAACACTCATCCGCAGATGTATGAAATATTTTAATTGTGTGTCCGAATGTTCTGGTTCATTGCATTCAAGATGAGTATCAACCAAGAGAATTCACTGTCCATCAAAACGTATGGTGACTAATCTCTTCTGGCAGTTCATTTGCAAATGACAATCTTTTCATAATACTAAATGTTGTACAAAATATCCTTTGTGACTAATTATAATGCTTGGAGAAAGAGAATGTTTCTGGGAGTGATTGAGTGAATGTGTGCATGTGCATGTGTGCATGTCAGTGAGAGAGAGAATGCTCATGCCTGTTTGAGGAAGTGTTCAAGCATCAATGTAAGAGTGAGTGTGTATGTGTGTGAGCGAGCAAGTGTGCATACGCACATGTGCTCTTACAGAAACAGTAATGTAAGACAAAAAGCAAATTCTACCGAAACTGCAATGTCCCAGAACAACAACATATAAAGAAAGCATTTGTATTTGTACAGTAACTTTCATGCCTTCAGGACATTCTCCTGAACTAATTTTGAAATACAGCCACTGTTGTTTTCTACAGCCAAATTACATATAACAGAATTCTACAAACACAAAATGACATAGTGACCAGGTAATCTCTTTTGCTGGTGTTTGTTGAGAAATGAATATTGGCCAGGCCACCAGGAGTACTCCTTACCCTTCTCGAAACAGTGACAGGTGATCATTTATATCCGCCCGAACAGGTAGACGGAGCTTCGGTTTAATGTGTCATTTACAGGATGGCAACTTGGATAAGATGTAGTGCCCCTTACCGGCACTAGGATAGCGACCTAGATTACATGTACAATTCCTTAGGCACACAGCCCTTTGACTCATAGTTGAGACCACCAACAGAAGCCAAGCTAACACTTGTACTGCACCGAACAGATGATGGACACAAGTTCCATTTTCGTGTGCCTTTGTACCTGCTTCTAGCTGGGAGTCATTGCCCCACTTCCAAAGCAGATTTGCGAACAACAACCGTTTCTACTTTTGCATGATCATTTGAAACTCACTAAAACATAACATTGGCAGAATCTCAGGAGCAATAGTTCAAAAGGGGGATGAAGAAAATACATGACCAAGGAAGAGAGCTGGTCATACCTTCAAAAGTACTCCAACTAATACCTGAAACTTCTCTGTCCTTTAAGTAGCATATTTGTCTTCAAGCTATACTTTCGCTTAGAATGCGATGTGTATAAAGTTAATGTCATGCTGCAAAGTTACATTTACCCGCTTTGTACCACCATGTGTTTTAACTGGCATTGAAACCATTCGGCACTACTAATGACTTAATCGTAAATGAGCAAGCGTCATAATAATTAATAAGCAGGCACAGCAAGTTGACTGAAAGGCAGGTTTATCAGACAGACAGCTGCTTTTATTGTCAGAAAAAAATACCATTTAATGCATGTTCTGTAAGTTCTTTCATTAAAGACCATGAAGGCTGATTAAGTTTAGAGTTCATTCCTAAGTTGTCCTCTGTAGTTGAGAGGGTTGAAATAGAAGCCATTTCTATAATAGGGGTGAAAAAGGTCAGTCTGCCCAATCTGGATTTGGGTGATTGAAAAGCTCAACTATCTCACAGCCATTGGGTAAATTTTGCTCCAACTGAATTTTCTTTTTGTGTTGAAAATGAAAGGGATTGCTGGCTAAGCCACAAGTCACTAATAGGATTTCTGCAGCTAAGTTCTCTTTCGTTCAAAAGTCTCAGGCCTACGACAATGATGTGCCTTGGAGTGGACAACTGAGATTAGAGTTTTCTGGCCAATACTCCTGTGTGTTTTTCATGTAATGCATACATTTCTCCAAGTCCCTGAGGGTCCACAAGAGGGTCTGACTCATCAGTTTCGTTGGGGTACAAATTGGTAAAAATTGCACCATTTTTCAGTCAAAGAACAGATGCAAAGCAGGTCGTTTTATTAGTGGGACAACCCATGCCCAGCGTGCACAGTTGTGTATCCCACTGCTTGGCCTATTTTTTTTTGAGTGCCCCAAAGGACACTAGTGAAGGAGGATGGATTTTCCAACAATGTGGTGGCTTTCTAGTCACTTTTGTTTATCGATGCTAGTTTTTTATTTGCAGATTTATTTTTACAAAACAAATTTAAATTCTCAAACTGTCATGATGGGAGCTGAAGCCTCATTCCCTGAAGTGCTTGCCCTGGCCTCTGGGTTACTAGTCTGAAAGATGTCCGGCACTATCCAATTTCCATCCCCCCCAAAAGTCTAAGCAAGGCACATCCATCAAGTCCCCCTGACTTGAAAGGCTGAACTACAGGAAAAACACATGCAGCCCTATCTACAGAACAAAACCAAAACACCAAGGGCAGGATTTTGCCCCTGGCGGAGGTGCTCGGCGGGGATGGTTGGGAAGCCGCGTTCTGAACCGCACCGCGATTTTACGTGAGCGGGCCAGTTAAGCGTGGAACATGAGGGCCAGCGCTCAGCGCTGCCTAGTGCGAGCTTTGCGCATACGCACGAAAGAACGCTTGAATCTCCCTGAGGCAACTCCGTGCCTCAGGGAGATGCAGCGCTCTTGGAAAAAACTTAACGAACAAAATAAAAATGTCATAAAACACGTCCTCTCATGCGACTCGGTCACATGAGCAGGGGCATGTTTTTAATTCAAGTGTGAAATTTTTATTTGCTTTCGGAAACCTCATCCTCATCACACCCCCCGTGGATGAGGTTTCCTAAAAACGTGCAAGGGCCACTTGGTGTTTTCGCCTGCCCGCCAACCGTTAGGTTGTACGGGCAGCGTACATTTGAAATTAATTGCCTTTTTGATGGCCTTAATGGGCCATTAAATTGTCGGCGGACGCACTGCCGATCCTGGCGCGTGCCCGTCGAACGAAACATCGCGGGACTGTGTGATGTCGTTGGGGCGCTCGCCCGACATCAAGATGCATCATTTTACGCTAAGCCAGGTCAGGCACACGTCCACCTGCCGAGCTTAATATTCTTCCCCACAGTCTGTAAAATCAGTGATGCTCAGTTTTCAATCACTGTCGGGAAAACATGGGTTACCTGCAAAGAAATACTTTTGAGCAGCACAGTAATTAGGATTATCTTCAAAGCGCCTACATTTAGTTAAGTAGATTTGCTCTACGTGTGGTCTCTGGGATGTGGGATTTGTAGGATAAGTTGATGTGATGAGCTATTTGCATGTCTGCAGCTCAAGATTAATTTAGCATCTGCGTAAATAACAAAATTGCTCATGGTAAACAAGTATTAAAAGATAAGGCAGCCCTATATTTTGTTCTTAACTATTTAAGGAGCGGCAGTTTATTTTCTCCTCGGAGTCTCTCCATGTAGTGCAGTTCTTTCAAATCTGAATAAGAACATAAGTGGTAGTAAATGCACATCCTAAAGCCTGGTCCCAGGCCTCTGTCAGAGGGTCAGGTCAGCAAGGGATTTGTGGTGACAAGTGATTTACTATCATTCAGGTGCACTCAATAACTAGCATTTTCACTGCCTCTGGGAATACTTCTGCAGAATTGCGATACACAGGCAGCCAGTCAGGCTTATGTGTGGCAATCGTAGAAATCTGCAGCATTTGACACATTCTGCTGAATCACCTGCTGTAACTGTGGCTGTCTGTCGAGAGATGGATGAGAGCAACTTTCCAACTTCCCTTCCATCTCCGGTTGGCAGATTCCTGGCCCCTTGCTCAGCGGCTTCTGACATGTCACACTTGAGATTGAGAAGCCATTGTATGACAATCAATTCGTGGGTGGGAGCAAGTGGTTTCTCCATCGTACAGCACAGTGGTAATGAGATCACTGCTTCTTGGGTTAAATTTACTCCAGTTCAATTTTTTTTTGCCTCTTCCAGGAGTAAAAGCTTATAGAGTTAAATTTTTAGTTAAATAAACAATGTTTGATAAAACAGTGGCTATGTAACTGGACTAACAATCCAGGAGCCTGGGATAATAATCCAGGAGATAAGTATTCAAGTCCCAACATGATAGTTTGAGAACTTGGATTTGATATTTAAAAATAAGCTTGGTGATAAGAAAAATAGTATCGGTAAAAAGAAGGGACTGTGGAACTTGTCACATTGTCACAAAATTCAAACTGCTTCACCAATGTTCTCTAAGGAAGTAAACCCATCATTACTGGCATCCTAGATGTGACTCCAGTTCCACACCATTATGGTTGACTCGTAAATGCACTCAGATGTAGCCTAACAGCTACTCAGGTTGTACCAAACTGAGACAACAAACTACTGATTGCAACTGTTCAATAATGGATACAGATGAGAGATAAAAGAGGATAAAGTATCAATTATACTAACAGGGGCACGTGCCCATCACAGATAAGCGGACAGGAAGGAATATGTAAACAAATTAGAGAAATGTGTAAAAGAAATTGAATAATCATCATGGGGAATCCTAACTACCCAAATATTAACTGTCCAAAAATGGCAGGTAAATAGGATAAGGGGATGGAATTCTTGCAATGTGCACTTCCAAACCAGTATGTAGGAAGCCCAACAGGGAGGATTTCCTACTGCATCTAGTAATGGGGATATACAAGAAGTAAAAGTAGGGGAACAACTAGGCAATAGTGATCATATCATTGTACACCTTAAGATAATAATTGAGAAGTACATAAGCATTGATAAAGACCAGGGTATAGACTGGGGAAAAGCTGATTTTGAGAGGTTGAGAGTAGAGAGTAGAAAATAAAATTGACAACAATATTGGCAAACATTGATATAGAACTCTTCTCTTTTGGCTTTTCCCATGTTACATGAAGTTGCCACAATGCTGATCTTCTTATAAAAAGCTGTACTGTCAGGACTGGTTGAAAGCTAATAATATATTGATATTTAAGGAGAAACAGAGAACATGTCCAGGGAACTACAGACCAGTCAGCTTCAAATCAGTAGCAGGGAAAATAATGGAATCTCTACTGAAGGAGAAAATAGAAAAATCATTTAGAAAACAAAAATACAATAATTAATAGTCAGCATAGATTTCAGAAGGGAAAGTCTTACTTGACCAAACTCAATGATTTTTAAAAAATAGATAACAGAGAGAGTAGACAAGAGTAACATAGTAGATGTAATTTAGCTAGATTTCCAAAAGATCATTGATGTGACACTGAGGGCAAAATTCTTCTGTCAGCTTGCAGGGGTGGGACCTGCACTCCGATGCGTATATGATGCGTATATGATGTGCGGTGATATCGGGCACGCGTCCCAATGTTACCGTGCACCATCGCAATATTCCGGTGGGCAGGCGCGTGACAATGTGCCCGCTGTTAATTAACGGGCCACTTAAGGCCCTTGGGGCTCCAATTGACCTGGATTTTAAGGCGCCCATGCGATCTTCCACTCGTCACACGGGCGCAATGGGCAGGCGGGTATCAGAAATTTGCATGGCGCTCATCCACGTGGGGGAGAAGAGGGCTCAGTGGGTTCGCGAATCCAGGCATTTAAAAGTTACTGCTCAGAAGTTAGTGAAACTTGCCTGTGTGAGGTGGAAAAGTTGCAAACACACAGCAGCTGCTTGGACTGGACTCATAACCTTCAGGTCAGCACTTTGCAGTGAGGATTTGTTTTGGGGCCTTTGCTTTCAGGAAGCCTCCCTGAGCCTGGGAATGGAGGTGACCTCTCTACTGGAGGCACCTCATCTGAGGAGGAAGGGAGGGCTAGAAGGGGGAGGAGGCCAGGAATGCACATTTATCCTCCAGAGGAGCCACCTTTGGGAGGTCAGGTGCAGGCACAAGGGGCGCAGGGCCAAGAGGTTATCCAAGGTGTAAGGGACTACAGAAGACGGCACTATCCTGCTGCCAGGGTTTACAGGCAGTGAAGCAGCTACCTCAATATATCTGAGGTGCAGTGCCGAAGGAGGCTCCGTCTCTCAAGGGAGACAGTCAACAGTATCTGTCAGATGATTGGTCCAGAGATCTCCGCTAACTATGGGTGGGCACCCCATGCCAGTGGCTCTAAAGGTCACAGCTGCCCTCGACTCCTATGCCTCCGGCTCTTTCCTGGGGTCAGTGGGCGATCTTTGTGGTGTCTCCCAATCAGCTGTCTACACTTGTGTCAAGCAGGTTACAGATGCTCTGTTCAGACGGGCATTGACCTTTATCCACTTCCGCTGGGACAAGGCCAGCCAGACACATTGAGCCAGAGGCTTTGCGGCCATTGCTGGCTTCCCCCGTGTCCAGGGTGCTATAGACTGTACACATGTGGCCATCAAGGCGCCAGGAGGTGAGCCCGGTGCCTTCGTCAACAGGAAGGGCTTCCACTCCATGAACGTGCAGATAGTGTGTGACCACAGGATGCTGATTCTACAAGTCTGTGCAAGGTACCCAGGCAGCTCCCACGACACCTATACCCTCAGACACTCCCAGGTGCCGGGGCTCTTCAGTGCTCCAGCCCGGCTGGATGGATGGCTGCTGGGTGACAAGGGCTATCCCCTCAGAAGGTGGCTCATGACGCCTCTCCATCATCCAAGAACAGAAGCTGAGCAGCGGTACAATAGGAGCCAGGGCTCCATAAGGGCTGTGGTGGAGAGAGCCATCGGTCTTCTCAAGATGCGCTTCCGATGCCTGGACTGTTCAGGAGGCGCAATCCAGTACCCCCCCCCAGATCGTGTGTCGGTGATAGTGGTTGCACGCTGCACTCTCCACAATGTTGCGCTGGAAAGGGGGGACACAGTGGATGATGATGATGTCGACACAGCGGCTGCAGCTGCACACGATGAGTCCAGCAGTGAGTCCGAGGATGAGCACGCACAGGGAAATGCTGAGGGGGTAGACGCTGACCCGGGCATACTCCAGGGAGGCAGGGACACCCAGGATGCTGTAATCCAAGGAACCTTTAGCTAGCACACCGCATATGGACCTCCAGGACAAGCCTGGGCTGCAGCCTCCATCCTGGAGACCTTCGTGCAAAATCTGTCTGAATGGGAGCATTGACGACGGGTCCGGTCAATAAATGTAAATGACACACAAATCACTCATCAAATCTCAGGAATCCATGCACCTGCCTTAGAAAAGAGGCACCTCCAGCCATTTTAGATGACATAAATTTAATGCTGTAACAAAAGCCTCTTGACATAACAGAAATAAAATGGTGTTGCACTTCACACACAATCAGAAGGATCTCATAGGGGGTCCAACAAAAAACCACCAGTGATGAGCCCGGGGTGTGCCTAAGGTGCTTTCATTTTACATTTGAGGGTGCTACGTCTTTGTGGTGTCCCCTCGCTGGCACTGGCATCTGAGACAGCCGGCTCTCTCTGATGTCCGCAGCTGGCATCTCCCCAGTCGTCACCACCTCATTGGGTGCTGCGGACATTGGCAGAGGGGTGGAGGAGCTGCCGCCCTCATCCAGAGTGCCCTGACAGATGCCAGCAGAGATGATAGGCAGCTGCTCTGCCAATGTGGGGTCCATTTGGCCCTCCCTGCTCACCGTGGATGGATGGGCACTGAGGTGGGAGTCCTGATGCCCAAACCACTGCCCAAACGGGCACTGACCACATGAGGTCAATGCCCCTGTGAGAGATTGCAGGTCTGAGCGCAACCCCAGGAACCCCGATCCTGTCCCTGGAGCTGCCTCTCCATGAGAGTCGCCACTCTCTGCATGGAGGAAGCTTGGCGCTCAGCCATGAGTCCCAATGCATTGGCTACAGTCCGTGTGTACTCCTCCACCACTGACATCAAGCCAAGCAGAGCCTCATGTATCTCCACCAGATGGTCCCGCACACCCGGCCGCATGTCATTACTTGGCTGCATCGCCGACAACTCCAGAGGCTCAGCATCAGCGACGGACTGAGCATGTGCCTGGGCCCCTACAGTCCTCCGACTGGTGGCACCATGGGCACTCTCTGTCTCCGCCAGCGCCTCCAGCGACTGTGAAGTGCCCTCACCGCTGTGACCCGGGACACTAGCCAAAGATGTGATGCCCACCGAGATGCCAGTATCTGCGCTGGTGCCTGCCTGGCAGAGATCGTGTGACGCTTCTGATGGTGCAACTTCATGTCCCTCAGGTGTCAGAGGTGCTGCTCCTTCTCCCGGCCGTGCACTGATGATGCTGAAAGGAAGAGTAAGGACATTCGATCAGTTAGCCTGCGGGCAATGTCAATGTACATGCCTGTCCCCCCGGATCATCACGCGCTCATCATTCCACACGCACTGGGCAAACCATTGGTTGGTTCCGTCACTCACTCAACAATCAGCACTGCCATGGTTGTTGGGAGACTGCTGGTGACATGAGTGCTGGCCACACACATCTGCCCGTGGAACCCCAGCCTCTCTGGCTCCAGTGGACCTGAGCATGTGCCGCCTCTCCAGGTCGAGGGTCTCCTGCTCAAAACGGCTAAGTAGCAATAATCTGGCCTGGCCCACCGCCAGTCCTCAGTCGCTCGGCGTTGTTATGAGAATTCTTCGCCTGGAAATGAAAAAATAGCGTCGATAAGTGATACCTGTACCATCAATCTCCTGGCAGCCGGCCCACCCCAAGCCCAGTTGCCCACTGCAGGGGTGCAGTGCATCCTTCCCTCGCTGCTGGCCAGCACTGACCCAAATATGCCAGCTGTGTCCTTCCCTCCCCCCTTGGCCACATGCTGCCTTCATCACAGTTGTATCTGTTGTTGCAAGGAGGCACAATGACGTGGAGCGCAGAGTGCAGCACCTCCAACTGTGCCACGCCACCTTGAATCTCCCCTCCCACTGTGTCGTCACCCTGACTTCGACATGTCCTGGAGTTCGAGCACCACGCCTGGGTCCAGATCCTCCAGGCTGCCCCCAACCACAGTCATGTGGGTCTCAGTCCACCACATGCTGCGGGTGCAGAACCCATCTCATCACCACCCTCTCAGGCTGACCAACGCATAGGGAATATCTGCCGGACCACCCAGCTAAGGACACAGGCCGTCAATGACTCATTGCACTCCGGCCACTCAGACATGGGTGAGGTGCCAGCGGGGGGGGGAAGCTTACATGATGGGTGGAGTGAACGATGCCAACATGCAACTCACCCTTCCCGTGTGTAGCAGGTCGTTGAAGCACTTGCGGCACTGGGTCCATGAGCGCTGCACCACGTCGAGGGAGCTCACGACCTCCGCTACCTCCTCCTGTCCCACCCACGCTTGATCAATGGAGGGGTCTCCTCCTCCTGTCCTTGGGGACGAGCACCTCCCACTGTGCTGCCACCTCCTCGAGGAGGGGGGTGGGGGGGGGGCTTCAGCAAAGCACTCATCTGAAAACCTGGGCGCACAGTGTCCACCCGCCCTACCCTCCTGCGTGGCCAGCCTCGAAGTGCCTGGGCCCTGACCTCTGGCCATGCACAGCGGCCTTGGAGCGGCTGCAGCTTGGCCTTTAAACAGGCCATGGGGTCGCCATTCGACCCGGTGGTGATTGCCAACCCACCTCCGCCTGCCCACTCCCTCCATCCCCAGGAGTTGGCAAACACCTTGGGCGGGACTTAATTGGCCCGCCTGCGTAAAATGGCGGCGCGGTCCCGATCGCTGGCGGTGATTGGGTCTGTGACTGCCTGCGCCCACTTACCCCACCCGACATAGGGAAAATTCTCCCCCAAGTGACTAATGAATAAGGTCAGAGAATGTGGAGTCAGATTACAAATAAAAGAATGGAAAGATAGCTGACTACAAGGCTGAAAGAAGAGATTAGGGGGTGGATTTTGCGGTCCCGATTTAGAAGTGCACAGAGTTGGGTACGAGAACAAAAAAGCAGCTGGAGTGCGGATCCAGAAGTCTCACTCCCAGTTCCATCCCTGACAGGAAAGGGAGCAGATTACCCGCTGGATAAAGTGCAATTCTGCATCGCACAATATTAAAAAGCTATCTCAGTGTGACATTAATAGTTCATTGCTGAACCTTTTCCTATGGTTTTCATAGAGTCTTTAAAGAACAGGTCAACCATCTGTTTGGCTGTTTCAAAGCTTTTACAGATATCCCTTAAAGGACAGCTCACTAATGGATTCTGTACTAGGGTTTGTTTACACAGTTGTGCTGGGGAATGTCAGTTTGATGCTTTGCTTCTTTCCAAAGCACTAATAGATTCTGCACTGCTGGGTTTGGTTACACCCAAGGGAGTGTGAGTTTGTTTATTTTGACAGATTTATGAGCTGCTAAGAGGAATATGTTTTTCAAATGCCGATGATCTTTTCAAAAACATCCAAATATTATTATAGGGCTCGAGGTATGCTTTTAAATGGATACTGGATGACTGGGTGAGTAGGCCTGAGGAGGAGTGAAGGGGTGAAATGGGGTGAAAGGGTGAAGCGAGTGAGGTGGGGTGAAGGGGGCCTGAAGGGAGGGGGTGAAGGGGTGAAGGAGAGTGAGGGGGTGAAGGGGTGAAGGAGAGTGAACAGAGCTGATGGAAATGAGTGGGTGAGGGGGTGAAGGGAGTGAGGAGGTGAGGGGGTGATGCATGACTGGAATGCCATTTGGACACCGTGGAGACCTGCAGTGATGTCCTCTGCCCCTGCTCTGGCCACAGGATGGGCAGCGGCATCGCCAATCCAGCATAGCAGGCGGGGCTAGCAGTGGTCAGTGCCAATGCTGCAAAGAAGAGGTTGGCCATCCAATGCAGATAGAGGATGAATGATCTCATCCGTTTGGCCAGGGTATAGCAACCATCTCATCACTCTGAACTCACACACTCAAACCCATCACACATTCGCTGGCATCTCACTCACTGCCAGCTCAAGGGACATCACCACTTACTCTATCACACACACCCTCACATCTCATCTGGCCTCACCTCCTCTGGAGACTGCCTTCTCAACCCTCACCATCTTGAGGCCACTTGCACAGATCAACATATGCACCTACACACCCTGAGATACCCTCCTTGTCCTGCAGCCTCTTCCCTTGCCTGAGGCCACTTCTCCCCTTTCCCCAAACAAGCCCTAGCCCTGCAGCCATTGAAAAGCTACGCGCAAATGGCTGACCTGGATAGAGACCTACTCGTGACCCCCCCCTAAAAGTGATGTGGTGCTGTCTGTGAAGCCTGGCGCTGATGACTGCGAGTGCTGACTGAAGCAAGGTAGGTAAACAAACCTTAAAGCCCCAAGCGAAGTGCAGCCCACCAGGTACACCTGGCTTATGTACTGTTGTGAAACAGGTTGGCGTGTTTTCCCGTTGACGAGGGTGGACAATCCAGCAGCGGGTGGGGGGCGGGGGTGGGTGTGGATGAGTCCAGCGGGCTAGCCTTACAATGATATGCCAATGTATTTACAATGAGTTTCCCAATGTCCGATGGCGGGAAACGCAGTCACCATCAGCGGGCTGAGCAGACAATCGCAAACTGGCAGCCATCATGAAACCAATCGCGCCATATTGTCCACTCACGCCACCAACCAGCGGACACAGAAAATCCCAGCTGACATTGAAACATTGAAGCATCACCTTTATTAAACAGTGCTTACGGTATCACATCTACTACTGACTGCCACTCCTGGGAGTCAGACAGATGCAGCGACATGTGTGCCTAGATGCTCAGTTACAGAAAGGTTCCTACCGATCACTTAAGCATCATTGACAATTATTAAAACATTTTACACAACAGTACTTCAGCTTTGATTACACCTCATGAGTTCACACCTCATTTAACAAATCCTCCAACGTATTAAGGAGACTCAAAGAAAACATTTGCACCGGTATAATATAGTAAGCCCTTGGTATTGCATGCGAAGGCTATCCAAACAAGTGCTACATTATTGATGGAAACAAACTGTCATGTCTGTGACAGAACGTCTAGACACTTCTCATAAAAAGCTTGTGAGGAACCAGACAACCTAACTTGTTTCCATGTAAACATTCTCTGACATTGCCTAGTATTCCCAGAGATGTCCTTTCATTGTTTCCATATCAGTGCTCTTTCCGGACAACTGCAGTGCACTGCTTGCAATAGAACAGCAAATGTTAAGTGAAGCATACACAGCTAGGCCTATAAACAGAATAGCAAATCAGATAATAGAGCCGGATGGACTGAGGAATGAATTTCAGAGGAATGCAGAACAGACCGAACCTCTGTCACCTGCACAATGAACATCTGCCTTCCCCAAATTTTTGGTTCCAATACAGGTTTGGAAGAAAATTTTAAGACTTTATATCAGATCGATTTCCTACCATATACCACATTCAATTGTTAGGTTGCTGCACATAAAGAATTCCAGCATAATCTCTTTTGGTTCTTGTCCAAAAAAATACAGATTTATTATCTTCTACATCTTTACTAAAGCCTCAGGAACTCCCTGTAAATGGAATGCTCATGCAATACTATTTCCTGGCATCAAATATATTTTATCATTTTGTCTTTACAGGGTGAATTCATTTCAGAACGAACATTTTCCATTCAACTGAAAGGAGCCCCAACTGCTTTGGAAAGAGCACCAGCGAACAGCAGGGGCCAGGTTTTCCTGTTGAGGATGGGAACCAGAAGAGAGTCTCAATTCCAGGACACGGACTCGCCCCTGATGTCAGCCTGTCATCAAGCATGATTATCACAGGGTCGGGGTCTTAATGACCTTGGAGATTGGTCGGCTACCCAATTAGTGGCTTGGGGCATGCAGGAATGGGGATGGGACATCAGGGAAGAGGACCATGGTCTGGCCTGAATTAGCAGCTATTGTTGTGGCTGCCATCTGTGCATGCTGTAAAAAAAAACAAAGGACCTTCAGCACCAAAGTGGCCATGAGAAATGGAGAGCTGGGACCTGGGATAGGGTAGGAAAAAAGTCGGTTATTGAAATTTCGTTGCTATTCAGTAGTTTTTTTTTATAAAACTTCCACTTTTTCCCAAGCTGTTGCAGTATTGTTGCCCCTGTTCCAGTCAAGCTGTAGCTGGTCTGCTTTGGAGATCTCCTTTGACTGCCCACCCCCCATGAAAATCTCAGGAAGTCAGCAGGCGAGCTCTTAATGAGCTCCCCAATGATCTCAAGACAGTTATTAATGAGGCCGGCAACATCACGTTCCTGCCCACTGTAGCCTAATGGGTTAGTGGTTATGATAATGAGATGGTGATGTGTATCATGATGTAACAGTGACATCAGAACTCATGAGACTCTGAGACCAGAGACTGTTAGAAAGATGGAAGAGTCTGCATACAACAGAGACGTAATTACCTCGTAGCTTATCATGTATAACATAAATAAAGTAGCTTTGAAGAAACCTACCTGAGTCAGACTTGAGTCACTTATGAGTAAAGGGAGATCTTCCCAGTATAGATTATGCCACAAGCGAAACCATAAACCACCCACCGCCAATTCTTCTTGCCCCTCCACTCCCACATCCTCCGGAAAGTCATCAGAGTTGGGAATGGAGGCTGTAAACTGGCAGATACAGATGTAGGGAGCGTCCAGGACCACGTGTGGGACTGCATAGTTCTGGACAGAATGCAGTTAGCGAAGAGGGGTGGAGGGAAGGTCAGTGAGGGCAACACTTGAGAAGTCAATTCTTGAAGTGATGACAGCATGGTGGTTTAGCATTTCAACGTCTGAATGGAAAAGGTAGGGACACAGGTATCTGTTGTGGAAATGGACAAATGAGTGCTGACTGTGCAAGAATGGCAGCTCAGCTTGCAAATTATGCACCACTTGGTTTGACCTGAATACCAATAAAAAGTCCCACGCAAAAGATGCAACACCTGCCCCTTCACTTCCTCTCTCCTCACCGTCCAAGGACCCAAACACTCCTTTCAAGTGAAGCAGCATTTCACTTGCATTTCCCCCAACTTAATCTACTGCATTCGTTGCTCCCAATGTGGTCTCCTCTACATTGGAGAGACCAAACGTAATCTGGGCGACCGCTTTGCAGAACACCTGCGGTCTGTCCGCAAGAATGACCCAAACCTCCCTGTCACTTGCCATTTTAACACTCCACCCTGCTCTCTTGCCCACATGTCTGTCCTTGGCTTGCTGCATTGTTCCAGTGAAGCCCAACGTAAACTGGAGGAACAACACCTCATCTTCCGACTAGGGACTTTATAGCCTTCCGGACTGAATATTGAATTCAACAACGTTAGGTCGTGAGCTCCCTCCCCCATCCCCACCCCCTTTCTGTTTCCCCCTTACTTTTTTTTTCCAATAAATTATAAAGATTTTCCTTTTCCCACCTATTTCCATTATATAAAAAAACCCCACTAGAGCTATACCTTGAGTGCCCTACCATCCATTCTTAATTAGCACATTCGTTTAGATAATATCACCAACTTTAACTTTAACACCTATGTGTTCTATTGTACTATTGTCATTGACATCTTTTGATGATCTGCTTCTATCACTGCTTGTTTGTCCCTACAACCACACCCCCACCTCTCTCTCTCTCTACCTCTCCACCCCCCACACACACACCTTAAACCAGCTTATATTTCAACTCTTTCTTGGACTCAAACTCAAGTTCTGTCGAAGGGTTAAGAGGACTCGAAACGTCAACTCTTTTCTTCTCCGCTGATGCTGCCAGACCTGCTGAGTTTTTCCAGGTAATTCTGTTTTTGTTTTGGATTTCCAGCATCCGCAGTTCTTTTGTTTTTATCTCTGTGTTTAATTGACTGCCACTGCTCTTCAAGAAATGCCTACCTCCTTGAAGAAGTTCTGTTCCTCTCTGCGACAAGATTTCCGTATCTCTCTGTTGTCTTGCTCACCTTCCTTGCTTTCCATTTCCCTCCTAGTGTTTGACAAGGTGTTTACTAAAACCCGCTTTCACAGCCATATCTCCTTTCTCAGTGACTGTCTCCATCTCCGACTTACCCCACGTGGATTTCAACTGAAATTCCACCCCTCATGTTTCGAACCCACCCAGGATTACAGGTATCTCCGGGACATAAAACGTTTCTCGGACTGCTGTTCCCGTCACATTCTGAGATCCACTCTCAGTGCCATGCGCCGCCATATGAACACACTCGACCTCTCCCCCCAGCAGCACCGCCGTACCCTTTTTCAAAGCTGCGCGTGCCCCCAGTTTCATTTTATCCTTCGGCTCATCCGACGCCACAACAAGAAACTTTTTCTCTTTCTCTCAAGTGCTAAGGAACGCAAGCTCCAACAACTCATCGACACCAACACCCATCTAGGACCCTCCACCCCTGCCTGTCCCTCCGTCCCCACCCCATCTTCCAATCCCAGCCCCAGCCGTGTATTCACTATACCCCCTGACCTACCCCTCTCCGATGCTGAACGTTCAGTGCTCAGCAAAGGACTTAGTTTCATACCCTTACGCCCTCACCTCAATGAATTTCGGGCTCGGCATGATACTGAACTCTTCTTCCGCCGTCTTCGTCTCCGGGCTCACTTCTTTGGGCAGGAGTCCTCTCCCAGTTCAACGGATCCTTTTACCCATCTCCAATATTCTCCCTCCACCTGGCCCCCTCCCTCTGGATTCTTACCTTCTCTCGATCTTTTCATTGAGAACTGTCGGCGCGACATTAGTCGTCTCAATTTCTCTGCTCCTCTCACCCATTCTAACCTGTCTCTCTCTGAACTTACTGCACTCCATTCTCTCAGGTCCAACCCTGACATTGTCATCAAACCTGCTGACAAGGGTGGTGCTGTTGTTGTCTGGCGCACTGACCTCTACCTCGTGGAGGCTGAGCGTCAACTCGCAGACACTTCCTCCTACCTCTCCCTGGACCATGACCCCACCACTGAACATCAAGCCATTGTTTCCAGGACTGTCACTGACCTCATCTCCTCTGGGGATCTCCCTCCCACAGCTTCCAACCTGATAGTCGCCCAACCTCGGACGGTCCGCTTCTATCTCCTACCCAAAATCCACAAACAGAACTGCCCCGGTAGACCGATCGTCTCAGCTTGCTCCTGCCCCACAGAACTCATTTCTCGTTATCTTGACTCCCTTCTCTCTCCCCTTGTCCAGTCCCTTCCCACCTACATCCGTGATTCCTCTGACACCTTACGTCACATCAACAATTTCCAGTTCCCTGGCCCCAACCGCTTCCTCTTCACCATGGAAGTCCAATCCCTCTACACCTCCATCCCCCACCAGGATGGTCTGAGGGCCCTTAGCTTCTTCCTCGAACAGAGGCCCGAACAATCCCCATCCACTACTACTCTCCTCCGTCTGGCTGAACTTGTTCTCACACTGAACAATTTCTCCTTCAACTCCTCTCACTTCCTCCAAATAGAACTGTGGCTATGGGTACCCACATGGGCCCCAGCTATGCCTGTCTCTTTATGGGGTATGTGGAACATTCCTTGTTCCAGTCCTACTCCGGCCCCCTTCCACAACTCTTTCTCTGGTACATCAATGATTACTTCGGTGCCGCTTCGTGCTCTCGTCGGGACTTGGAAAAATTTATTAATTTTGCTTCCAATCTCCACCCCTCCATCATTTTCACGTGGTCCATCTCTGACACTTCCCTTCCCTTCCTTGACCTCTCTGTCTCAATCTCTGGTGATAGACTGTCCACCAATATCCATTACAAACCCATCGACTCCCACAGCTATCTCGACTACAGCTCCTCACACCCCGCTTCCTGTAAGGACTCCATCCCATTCTCTCAGTTCCTTCACCTCCGTCGCATCTGTTCCGATGATGCTACATTCAAAAACAGTTCCTCTGACATGTCCTCCTTCTTCCTTAACCGAGGTTTTCCACCCACGGTCGTTGACAGGGCCCTCAACCGTGTCCGGCCCATCTCCCGCGCATCCGCCCTCACGCCTTCTCCTCCCTCCCAGAAACATGATAGGGTCCCCCTTGTCCTCACTTATCACCCCACCGGCCTCTGCATTCAAAGGATCATCCTCCGCCATTTCCGCCAACTCCAGCATGATGCCACCACCAAACACATCTTCCCTTCACCCCCCTTATCGGCATTCCGTAGGGATCGCTCCCTCCGGGACACCCTGGTCCACTCCTCCATCACCCCCTACTCCTCAACCCCCTCCTATGGCACCACCCCATGCCCACGCAAAAGATGCAACACCTGCCCCTTCACTTCCTCTCTCCTCACCGGCCAAGGACCCAAACACTCCTTTCAAGTGAAGCAGCATTTCACTTGCATTTCCCCCAACTTAGTCTACTGCATTCGTTGCTCCCAATGTGGTCTCCTCTACATTGGAGAGACCAAACGTAAACTGGGCGACCGCTTTGCAGAACACCTGCGGTCTGTCCGCAAGAATGACCCAAACCTCCCTGTCGCTTGCCATTTTAACACTCCACCCTGCTCTCTTGCCCACATGTCTGTCCTTGGCTTGCTGCATTTTCCAGTGAAGCCCAAAGTAAACTGGAGGAACAACACCTCATCTTCCGACTAGGGACTTTACAGCCTTCCGGACTGAATATTGAATTCAACAACCTTAGGTCGTGAGCTCCCTCCCCCATCCCCACCCCCTTTCTGTTTCCCCCTTACTGTTTTTTTCCAATAAATTATAAAGATTTTCCTTTTCCCACCTATTTCCATTATATAAAAAAAACCCCACTAGAGCTATACCTTGAGTGCCCTACCATCCATTCTTAATTACACATTCGTTTAGATAATATCACCAACTTTTGATGATCTGCTTCTATCACTGCTTGTTTGTCCCTACAACCACACCCCCACCTCTCTCTCTCTCTCTATCTCTCCGCCCCCCACACACACACCTTAAACCAGCTTATATTTCAACTCTTTCTTGGACTCAAACTCAAGTTCTGTCGTAGGGTCATGAGGACTCGAAACGTCAACTCTTTTCTTCTCCGCCGATGCTGCCAGACCTGCTGAGTTTTTCCAGGTAATTCTGTTTTTGTTTTAAAAAGTCTTGTTGGTCTGTTATGTATCCTGTACATTTCAGCTGGTAGTAAACAGCAATAGGACATCCTGCAGATGAGGATGGTTACTGTGAGACATTCAGACTGTCAGTAATTTTATTGTCAAGTGGGATATACCTACCTCTGAGCATCGCAAATAGCTCTCCACCCTACATTTCCCAACATAATTTTAACACAGCAGTCAATGATTACTGCTATGGAACTAAGATCACAACTGGGCCAATTAATAGGGGGGGTGGATCTAATTAAGCTAAGCCATGCTACATTCCAATCTTTTAGAAGGCGGACACCGCATTAAGGGGTAGTTTTCAGATCAGCTGCACGGGTTGGACTGGTGCGTGATCTGTGCCCAATTCTTCCCCCCATGATTTTCCGATTGGTTAGATTTTGATTACTGAAGTGCTTGCATCATTTTCATTCTATAGTCTCAATCGAGACCCCAGGAGTCCTGCAAAAAAAGCTTAAATTAATACCTGCTGCTCACATGGCGTGGACCAAATGACCTGATTCTGTGCTGCAAGTTCAATGTATTTCATGGCTTTTGCATCCATGCTGCACTTATGACCTTCAAAACCTAATTTAAGCTCTAAAAAAAGACTGTGATTCATTTGTGAGCCCTGAAATTTGAGTGTGTTTTTGAATACTCATGATTCACGTGGGAAATGTAACATGTGGGGTGGAATCGTCCCAGATTTGCTCTAAGTGCGGTAGCGGGTGGGTAAAACAACGTTTTGCCTGTCGGGTGCGATGGGGGGCTTACATGCCATATCTTCCCAAACTCGCCACATTACTTATTCATTCCCACGCTGTTTCCATAGCGGGAGAGCCCACCACGCCATCACCTCGTCACTTCATCACACCAGGCACCACATTTAAAGTACGGCTGCGCTTAGGGCTTCCAGCTCAGGACTGCAGCAAGACATGGCCCCGAAAGGCAAGAAGGTTGCAGCCTTCGAGTGTCTTTGGATACCGTGGAGGCTGGCTATGATGTCCTCTACCCCCACTCTGGCCACAGGAGGGGCAGTGACATTACCATTCAGGCTTGGTAGGCAATAGCAGTGGTGATCAGTCCTAATGTTGCACAGAAGAGGTTGGCCATCCAATGTAGATAGAGGATGAAGGATTTCATCCTGATGTCCACACACCAGCTGCTGGGACAAGGCAACCATCTCATCACTCTAAACTCACACACTCAAACCTATCACACATTCGCTGGCATCTCACTCACTGCCAGCTCAAGGAACATCGCCACCCATTCTCACACACATAACCTCACATGTCCATCTGACTTCACCTCCTCAGTCCTCACCATCTTGAGGCCTCTTGCACAGATCAACATGTGCCCCACACACACCCTGGAATACCCTCCCTTCCCCAGTACAGCTCTTGTCCTGCAGCCTCTTTCCTTGACTGAGGTCAATTCTGCCCCTTCCCCAAGCAAGCCTTAGCCCCACAGATGTTGAAAAGCCACCCACACGTGGCTGATCTGGTAGAGACCTGCCCGTGAGCCCCCCTAAAAGTGATGCGGTGCTGTCTGTGAAGCCTGGCGCTGATGACTGTGAGTGACGACCGAAACAAGGTAGGCAAACAAACCTTGAAATCCCGAGCGAAGTGCAGCTCGCCATGTGCACACCTTATATCTATTGTGGTGAAACATGTCAGTGTGCTTTCCTGCCAACGTGGGCAGATGATCCAGTGGTGGGGGGTGGGGGAATGAGTCCGGCGGTCTGGCCTTATAATGGTATGCTGATGTACTACAATGCAGTTCCTGATGTCCGATGGCGGGGAATGTGGCTTGCCATTGGCGGGCAGAGCAGACGATTGCAAACTGGTTTCATGACGTCGTGAAACTGATTTTTGGCCTTCTTGCCATATTGTCCAGGGCACGTCACCAAACACACGTATGAAATGAGTGGAAAAAATAAATAAATCAACTAACGTATGTGGGGACTAATTTTTTAATTTAAGTAACTGCAATCAGGCGGGAAATTAAATCACCAGAGCAAAATGTGACTGGAAAATTAGAGAGAGTGTTGAATAGATGGCAATCCAGTTCGGTTGGCATGCACCCATTCTTCCTGACCGTTTACCCCATTTTAGCAACTTTTTTCAAATCTGCCTTTTCTTATCAGCTCCACAGATCAAGTATGAATTCCACTGAGTCTTGTATAATTAGAGTAGCAAACCTGATTAATTTCAACAAACATTTCAATGAACGCATTTTAACTTGCTGCTGAAGTGCATTGTACCAGAATATGCAGCAATAATTGCTCAGTCTGCTCTTAATGACACTTGATCGTGTGAAATGTCTTTGTGCCCGTCAGTCACATTTTTCTCAAGTAATGAAAACTGCACATCCAATATTATGGGTGTGCATGTCTTTACCAAAGCCTGTGGTGATGTACATATAAGCACTTTGCTTTTTCAGTTTACAACATTTTGAAGGAGATTGTGTGACGCTTAGCAACACAAATTGGCCTTCCTCATGTCAACCATTTCAGGACCTTGCATCAATCACCTTGAAATAGGATTGGCTGCAGATAAGGATCCACTGCAACCTTAAAACACTTGTGCTGATTACTTCTGTGAACTCCTGTGAAGCACAGGGCCAGTACAAGAAAGAAAGAAAAAGTTTCTGTAATTAGACTCTGCAGAGCACGCACACTAGGTGCAAAGAAATATTGAAGAGCCACTTATAGCAGTGCCCATCAAACCACAAGTTGTAGCAGACAAGACATGCTTAACTGCTAACTCTAACCATTTTCGGAGTCCTGTTTGCAAAGCTGGGTCTAAAGTGGTACGATTATGTTTTAAGATCATACTTTGAAGAAATAAAAATAACTGTCACTTACTTCCCAGATCTCAAAAGTTGGAACTCCTTCCCTTTTATTAAATTCTTTCCCGGAGGCGTGGGCTTCTCTGGCTGGGCCAGCGCTTTGTTGCCCATCCCTAATTGCCCTCGAGAAGGTGGTGGTGAGCCGCCTTCTTGATCTGCTGCAGTCCCTGTGGTGTAGGTACACCCACTGTGCTGCTAGGAAGCTCCCCGCAGCCTTTACTTCCTCTTCCAATATTGAGGGTTGTAAAACCCCAGCTTTTTTGTTTGGAACTCAGCACCTCCTGATTTTCCCCAATTTCTCTTCCTTTCTGACTGCAGTGCTGGGGGCAACTTATTCTGTAACTTTATCATTCTTCAGGTGAAAAAAAGCACCATCTGGTTTCCTAATTTCCTGATTTTAATATAGTCCTTCTCATGTTTAAGTCTCTCAGTTGGTGAAGTATTTTCTCGCAGAATCTCAGAATTGTTACAGCACAGGAGGAGACCACTCAGACTATCATGGCTATGCCAGCATCAGTTATTCATATAATGTTTGGAAATCTCAGCCAGATCATCTCAAAGCCTCCACTACACCGAAGGAAACAAACCCAATGTCCTTAAGCTGCACTAGTGAATGCAATTCCGGTCAGAAATTACCTTATTGCTGCTTCCCTCAGCACCCTCTCAAGGACAGAAATAGCAGCTCCTATTTTCAATTTAAATCAGTATTTTTTGAAAACGTTGAATTTAATGGAAAAGCTCCTATAAATAAATACAGAACAGATTTGGATGAATCCTGACAGATTAAAAGCTGAGCTATTTAGACTTGCTGATGCGCTGTTTGCTTTTTCAGAAAGGAGAACAACAATTGATCTTTTTAAATCAATTTCTACTTCATTCTGTAAGCATGAATAATTTAAATGACAATGATCTGCAATGTAAATGGAAGATAATGAAATATAAAGGCGTGAAATAATTCAGCGGAGTACTTAGTGGTAAGCAGGCTATTACTGTATTTGCTGCATTAAACTGATAAAATATTTTATATACTGTACATTAAGGTACTGTTAGTCATTTTGTTAATGGCGCTACTGAATCTGCAGTAACTTTAATTGATTTTTGAATTATTTAAACTAGTTATATTAATAAAACTATATCGCAGTGGCACTGTGGTGATTATTGGATCCGTGACTTAATTTCGGTTTTAAGTAAGGGCAATTGATTATTTTTAATGATAGTACGTGAGGCAAGAAACAATACAGTACTCTGCAATCCAATAACTGTTCAAAATCAGCTGGGACTACTAAAAGCATAATTGTAATGAAAAAGCAACTTTGCGTTCATGCTGATCTATAACTTCAGTCGCTATTTGACTGTTTAATGTATAAAAAAAATCTTTGAATCCAGTGCCAATGTTCAGAATTTACTAAATTCAGATTTTGTTCCATAAAAATTTAGAAATGCTGTGAGGTAGCAGCATTTCATTATGCACTTATACCACATCATTACATCATGATGGCAGATAAGGGTGTGATTTTAATTGTATCATCATGAGGGAAAGGGTCAAAGCTACCAAATTATATTGTTCTTTTTCGATACTAAAATAAAATTGCCCAAGTAGTTCCTCTTCGGGGTAGTGCTGTGCATCCATTTTAGCCCCAGGAAAATGGGATAGTCACCTGCTGGATTTGTCCCCAGACACCATTGACTTAAGTGGACAAAAATTTCTGCAGAGTATGAAGAGTGGCTGATTACCCCAACCAATTAGAGTCATCACGGTTTTTGCCTTAACCTCAGTGTTCCGCTTCATATACGTACGAACGTACGAATTAGGAGCAGGCACAGGCCTCTCAGGCCCTCAACGCCATTCCATAAGATCATGGCTGATCTGACTGTAACCTCCCGACTACCCCTGATAACCTTTCACCCACTTGTTTATCAAGAATCTATCTGCCTCTGCCTTAAAAACATTCAAAGACTCTGCTTCCACTGCCTTTTAGGGAAGGGAGTTCCAAAGACTCATTATCCTCAGATAAAAAAAAATGTCTCCTCATCTCTGTCATAAATGGTCAACCCCTTATTTTTAAACAGTGACCCTTAGATCTAGATTCTCCCACAAGAAGAAACATCCTCCCTGCATCCACCTTGTCAAGACCCCTCACGATCTTAAAGGTTTCAAACAAGTTGCCTCTTACTTTTCTAAACTCCAGTGGATACAAACCTAGCCTATCCAATCTTTCCTCAAATGACAACCTGTTCACTCCTGTTATTACTCTAGCAAACCTTCTCTGAACTGCTTCTAACGCATTTATATCTTTCGTTAAATAAGAACAATACTGTGTGCAGTGCTCCAGAAGTGGGTCTCACCAGTGCCCCGTATAACTGAAGCATAACCTCCTAAATTTTATATTCAATTCCCCTTGCAATGAATGAAAAAGTTTCCTAATGACTTGCTATACCTGCATACTAGCATTCTGCAATTCATGCACTAGGACACCCAGATCCCTTTAAATTTCAGAGCTCTGCAATCTCTCACCATTTAGATACTATGCTTCTTTTTTATTCTTCCTGCCAAAATGGACAATTTCACATTTGCCCACATTATATTCCATTTGCCAGATCTTTGCTGATGCACTCAATCTATCTACGTCCCTTTGTAACTTCCTTATGTCCTCTTTACAACTTACTTTCCTACCTATTTTTGTGTCATCAGCAGATTTAGCAACCATCCCTTTGGTCCCTTCATCAAAGTCACTTATATAAATCGTAAAACGTTGAGAGCCAGCACTGATCCCTGTAGCACAGCACTCGGTACATCCTGCCAACTGTTAGCTAGCTAATCTATCCGGGCCGATCTGTTACCCCCTATACCATGAGCTTATATTTTCCACAATAACCTTTGATGTGGCATCTTATCAAATGCCTTCTGGAAATCTAAGTACAGCACGTCCACCGGTTCCCCCTTTATCCACAGGGCATGTGACTCCTTCAAAGAACTCCAAGAAATTGGTTAAACATGTTGACTCTGTCTGTTTGCCTTGATTTTTTTTTAAGTGCCCTGCCATAGCATCTTTTATAATAACTTGTAACATTTTCCCTATAACAGATGTTAAGCTAACTGGTCTGTAGTTTCCTTTCTATCTCCCTCCCTTTTTTGATTAAAGGAGTTACATTTTCTATTTTCCAATCTAATGGAACCTTCCCCGAATCCAGGGAATTTTGGAAATTTAAAACCAACGCATCAACTACCTTATTAGCCCCTTCCTTTAAGACCCTAGGATGATGTCCATCAGGACCAGAGGATTTGTTAGCCAGCAGTTCCAACAATTTACTAAGTACCACCTCCTTGGTGATTGTAATTTTCTTGAGTTCCTCCCTCCCTCCCATTTCTTGATTTACAGCTATTTCTGGGATGTTGCTTGTATCCTCTATAGTGAAGACTGATGCAAAATAACTGTTCAATTCATCTTCTATCTCCTTATTTTCCATTATTTATCCCCCAGACTCACTTTCTATAGGACCAACACTTTGTTAATTCTTCTCTTATTTAAATATCTATAGAAACTCTTACTATCCGCCTTTGTATTCCTAGCTAGCTTTCTCTCGTACTCTAAGTTTTCCCTCCTTATTAATCTTTTTGACATTCTTTATTGGTTCTTTATATTCTGTCCAATCTTCTGATCCACCACCTGTCTTTGCACAATTATATGCTTTTTCTTTAAGTTTGATACTGTCTTTAACTTTTCCTAGTTAACCACAGATGATGGAAATTTTTCTTGCTCGTTGGAATGTATCTATTCTATGTATTCTGAAATATCCCTTTAAATGCCTGCCACTGCATCTCTATTGACCAATCCCTTAACCTCATTTGCTAGTTCACTTTAGCTAGCTCTGCTTTCATGCCCTTGTAATTGCCCTTATTTAAGTTTAAAATACTAGTCTTGGATCCACTCTTCTCTCCCTCAAACCGAATGTAAATTCAATCATATCATGATTGCTGCTACCTAGGGTTGCCTTCACAATGTGTTTGTCAATTAATTCTATCTTGTTGCATGATACCAGGTCTAGTATAATCTGTTTTCTGGTTGGCTCCAGAACATGCTGTTCTAAGAAACTATCCTGAAAACCTTCTATGAACTCCTCACCTATGCTATCTTTGCCCATCTGACTTTTTAGAAAGCTCAGCCACAATCAGAAGAAGTTTAAGAACTACATAAAATCTCCACCTTTACTCTTGTTTTTTTTTTAAAAAAGATGCTTTCTCTGAGGATGAGCTTATGATTCACCATGTCCAAAACCAGGCGATAATGCATTAAGGTTTGATATCTCTAAGAGATCCTTCTCTGATCCCTCTTTCCTATGCAGCATTCTTGTCTGACTATTTATATCCTGTTCTTTCCAATCCCATCCTACACTTCCTCCTCCTCCTCGCACCTTTTACTGTTTGAAATGAAGATCCATTGTATCATTTCCAATTCTAAAATTTCACTGTGGAACTCTTACAATTTTCAGGCAACTAAAACCCAAACTTGATTTAATCTATTTTCTCTCCTGCCCTTTTCAACCTTGGTAGTGGCTTGGATGATGGGCCTTGGCCTATTATTTAAGTTTCCAAATAATAAAAGAAACAGTAGCTACTTATTTTGATGAAAGGCTTTACAATTCAAGGATTAACTTAACTCCCTGATGTGCAGTATATGAAGGAATGTGGATGTTTTGTGTGTCTCGTACCTGAGGGAGACGTTCATTATAATATTTAAATCGGGTGCGCATAGTGCAGTTTGCAGCCCAACTTAAATTTAACACTGGCTGGTTGGCCGGCTTTCCCAGGGCTCGAGAAACCAGCAGCCAAATGGGGAGGGCAACAGCAGAGCCAATCAGGTAAATGCTTTTTATAGCACTGCTTAAGAGCCAATGGGGAGCAGGAGTGCTTCCCAAGCAAGCCTCCTGGTGTCATTGACCAATTTCCAAACCCCTCCAACACCCACAATCCCAAGTCTAGCACCTCACAATCTTTGCCAACACCTCCCCTTTATGCCCTGTGCTCCTTGCCAACCTGCACCCTTATGCCCCACAATCTTTACAGGACTTGACAAAATATATCAATTCTGCTGGTTCGCAGTTTCCACCCCACCAAAATGCCCTGCTGCTCCCTCCCCACCAATTCCAGTGCCAGTATTCCTCTCTGCAGTGATCAGCGTAACTCATAGCAATGACACCTGCAACTATCTTTGAATAGTTCTGCCGCAGGTTTCCTCCAATCAGCTGCTTTGGAAGTGACACTGCCGTTGTTCAAAGACTACAAGGTCAAATTACATTCAGGAGGTGTTTCAGCCCTTGGTAGCTACAATTCACCATGTTTCAAGAAGCATGGTTGTTAAGTCAGCAAATGCTCTATATAACTGCGGGGTGATTTGCAAAAGTTGAGGATGTATTTAATTGCATACACACCAAAATAAAATCGCCACCTAGAAATCCATTCTCCCTAGATTTAGTTCATTTCTAATGCACAAAGTCACAAATGCAGCAAATTTCCTTGCACTTATGCACAATTTTGCTTAACTGGGGTGTAATTGCTTTGTTTTTTTAAGGTAGGTGACAAAGGTTGTTTGATCGGTGAAGATTCTTCAATGCATAAGAGGCTGAGTCACATTCTGGTTTGATACTCCGGCTTGTGAAACCTAAACAAACACCACACAGCAAGGAAACTGCCCTTAAAAATTTGCTGCAATATCAACCTGGATGCGCCCGAGTATAGATGGAGATGAAGGTACCTGTTCAGCTCTTGCAGAACCGCTGAAGTTTCTCTTCCTCAATGTACATTGCATACAAAGGCTCCTCATTCATTCAAAAGTGTAAGCACCCTCTCTACTAACTAGTCAGGGTGAACAATGGCCCAGATCTTCTGGGCTCCAGATAGTTAGAGAACGGGTGTACCTAACAAGATGTGCTAGGAGCCTCCTCGGAAGTCCCAATGCAATGACTCCATGGGAATTGCCCAGCAAGTTTGAACTTCTGATGGGCAATGCCTCTCCTCTCCAGGACCCTACAAAAAATTTCCAACTGAGTTAGAGTTGAAGACTTTGGACGGTTCCAACTTACCTGATATTTACCCAAGAAATGTTAAACAGAAAAATCCTAGTCTAACTCCTGGATAGCTATACAACTGACACACGCGATTCCCCTCCTGAATGCCTGACTGCTCCCCAACTCGACCTGACCCCCACCTCACTATCCGACTCCACCCCTGACCCCCCCACCCCCAACTTGACCTGATCTGACCTGACTACCTGACTCCCCTCCCCGATCCCCTGACTACCTCCTGACCCCACTACTGACTCTCCAACCACCAACCTGGACCCCCACCCTCCTGACCTGACCCAACCTCACTACCCTACCCAGCTGCCACCCTACTTACCCACTTTGGCAATCCGATGTGTAATATACCTTTAAGAAGAATGTTATAATGGAAGATCACATGATTTTAGTATCCAATAGAAGAGTAGCGTGGGCTACCTCAGTAGTCAGTGTAGAGACAGGGTTTGAGTTGAAAGCACACAAGTGTAGCTGCTGAATTCCTTTGTAAATAAACAGAGTGCGTTCCACCTAAGAAGTGTCCACTGACCTACTCTGTCTATTATACCAACTCAGCCATCCCAAAACAAGCATACAACCTGGATCCATAAGTCCCAACAGACTGGCGACCAGGATCCAACACCCACCCTACCCCCTAACGCCCACCCTACCCCCTTATCCACTTACCTCACCCACCCTACCCCCTCATCCACTTACCTTACCCACCCTACTCCTTTACCCACCCTACTCCCTACCCACAACTCAAGCATTCCCACTTACCTCACCCACCTGGCACCCTTATCCATTTACATTACCCACTCTACCCACTTACCTCACCCGCCCTACCCTTTACCACACCCATCCTACCCCGTTAGCTCACCCACACTACCCCCTTACCCACTTACCAAACCCACCCTACCCCCTTTCTACACCCACCCTACCCTTTACTCACTTACCTCACCCACCCTACCCCATACCTCACCCACCCTACCCCCTTACCCAACCAACCTTACCCCTTACCACACCCACCCTACCCCCTTACCACACCCACCCTTTACCCACTTACCTCACCCACCCTACCCCATACCACACCCACCCTACCCCTTTACCACACCCACCCTACCCCCTTACCACACCCACCCTACCCTTTACCCACTTACCTCACCCACCCTACCCCATACCACAACCACCCTACCCCCTTACCCAACCACCTTACCCCTTACCACACCCACACTACCCCCTTACCACACCCACCCTACCCCCTTACCCACTTACCTTCTCTCCGTAGCTTTTCAAAGAATCTTTGGGGCAATTAAACCCTTTACAGCTAGTGCTGTAAAGATGGGGCCTGGATTCCCTTCGCTGATGTCACTGAGGTTTCCTGCGTTGAGTCAGTTTGGAAGGATCCTTCATCAGGAGATTGCCCAGAAAAATCAGAGGAAGGTAAGTGATCGGGGAGATCAGCATCTGAAGACTTGGGCCATTGTTTCTCGTATGTAACACGGTCAGTCAGTGCAGAAGGGTCGCTAACTTTAATTTATGAAATATTTATGAATGTAAGGGAAACTAAGGAGGCGAAACAAATAGTTTTGTATAGAAGGGTGATGGTCTGGTACTGTTCAGAGAATTGTGCACCTTTGTGACTGGAAAACAATAGAAAAGGCCAACTTGCCCTCTTTGCGTTATTCATTGTTATACTGTTGGTAACATAAAGTCAGTATATGATATATATGTCACATATGATATAGGTTTCATATATATATGTTTGTTGTAGAATAACTACACAATCATACAAATATGAGATCAACCACCACAAAACATTGCAGGGAATCCTTCCCAGGGTTTGCTGAGAATATTATTGAGGCCTTGGAAATAACTGACCTCCTTCCCGAATTTACAAAATCAATTGACTGGGACTGTTGTGCTCCAAAGCTGACTTTGTGACTTCAACCAGAAACTCACCAGTTGGTTGCCTGTCAGATTTTTTTTGACACTGACAGAACAGCCCCAATGGGAAAAGGATAAGGCAACAGTGAGAACAGTTCCAAAATCTTGGAAACAAAATGATAAATAGGAGGTGATTTTTTTTGTAGGGGCTGCTGGCATATATCTTAAAATCCTAGGCAAATTCTTTGGATTTTATCAGTAACGAACTAGTTGTACATTGTACAACTGCATTCCCATTTTTCATCCAGACAGAGAGGATGGAACAAGGCTGAAATGATTTTTCACAGTGCCCTCCATACAGCGCTGAATGCTCTGATGTCAGGAACACTGCAGCTTAACTTTAATACAAGCCTTCCTTCAATGTTCCAGACAAGCAGGACTAAACACTTGAACTTTGGAAGGGGCTGCCCTTTTCTTCTGTGCCTGGCAACCTTGCTCTTCCATGAAATTCTCTACATGGCACTGCTTTCAATTTGTGGCAGATATCTCCCACATCTCCCACAAGAAGTTAAAAAAAAAAAAATCTGACAGCTTGAATTTTGCAACCAGTGTACCTCCTGCCAGTTGAACTGAGTACCTCATTACTGGAGGTGTGGACAAGATGCTGTGCTACTCACTTACCCACCCTCTGAGCTTACGGAGAGCAGAGAGATGCCGGAACATGAATCGTTAGGGAGAAGCATGCATTTGTTTTTTCTGCATTAGGCAGCAGACGAAGAGAGAAGCAGCCTGGGGCGTGCATGATGTTTCTGCTTGAAGTTTAAAAGATGGGGGAGTTTGAGGTGATGGAAGAACTTCAAGTCCTGACAACAGTCTGGGGAGCAAAATACAAAATAAAGCGCTTGAGGTTTGGAGCCAGCTGGTGATAATTCTATTACATACGATGGATATGAAATGGTGTAGGATTTTCAGAGGCATCGTGTTCTCCGTGTGTGCCAGGGGCAGTGTTTGCTGGAGTGCTCCTGAATAGGATGCAGAGCCGTCTAGGCTACCTGGACAGAAGACGGTGGGAAAGTCAGCGTGGCACCGGAATAGGATGTGGATGTACCCAGACAAAGATAATTTGGAGGACTGGGAGTAGTGGAACATTGGGGGTTTGGTTGGTGGGGGTGGGCTGCGTGGTATGGAAACCCATGTTTTTAAACTGTTTTGTAGGTGTAACGTTAATGGATCCAAGCCTGCTGGTGAAGTATGAAACTAGATACAGATCCCTCTCTTGAAAGGAAGTTTATTTACAGAATTCATCCTACCTACCAATTTCCCAGTGTCCCAGCAATCCCTTTTTATACTATTTTGAGTAAACTAAAACCAAATAAACAAATTAACTAATTAACAGTCCATTAAAGGGGCACTCTGACTAAAACAAAACTAGAAAATAAACTTATCACAGTAAAATAATATTACCAGGGCAGATGATGCAAGCCTTTTTTTAAGATGTGCTCAAGATGCTTAATCAATCAATACCCTCCATCTGTTTATCCTTAACATTAACAATACAATTAACATACCATTAACATGTAACTGCAGAATAGCTGGGAAAATTATTCAAGTACTCAAGAAAATATATGGGTGGACAAAGGCTTAGTTAAGAACTGAAGAGAAAACATCAGAGTAGTTGAAGGGTCTGTCATGTACAATATTATATGTAAACCAATGAGAAGTGGAGACATTAAAGGCAAGAAGCTGGAAGATGCTATGGTAATTGTCTCCACGTTGTCTTGTTATCAAGCAACACTGAACAACTATACCATGAAGCTGTGCAGCTAAGTGGCTTTTCCATAACTTTCACTGCAGTTGTACTGAGAGGAACCATGTCGAGTAAATACCCTTCCTCTGCTACATTGTAATGCTATGATAACTGGCAAATGGAATGATTCTGAAATGTTAATTCTGTTTCTCTCCACAGATGTTGCCTGACCTGCTGAGTATTTCCAACATTTTCTGTTTTTAATTTCAGATTTCTAACATCCGTAGTATTCTGCTTTTTGTTTTATATAAGAACAAAATCTAGGCCTTCAGCTCAGTGCAGTATTGAAGGAATGTTGCAGTGCTGGAGGTGTCGTTTTGGTTGAGTCATTAAACTGAGGCCCGAAATGCCCTCCTGGATGTAAATAAAAGATCCATGACACTACATGAAGACAACTAGGGCAGTTTTGCCTGGTGACCTGGTCACCACTTAACCCTCAATCAATATCATTAAAACAGGTTATCTGGTCATCATCACATCACTGTCTTTGGTAGCAAATGGGCTACTGCATTTTTTAAATTACACCAGTGACGACGGTTCAAAAAATACTTGATTGACTGCAAAATGCTTTGCGATGTCCAGAAGTCATTAAAGGTGCTATATACATGGAAATAAGGGACATCATTTGTACTGTACTGGGGAATAGAGAATAGAATGATTAAAGGACATGCCCTACATACACATCCTGTACACAAACCATCTTATCCTAAATTACCTGGTATGTGTAGGCTCAGTGCAAGTGTACATCCTTGATCTGCCAATACGTGATGGTGAACGACTATGAATATAAGCATATAAAATTGATAGGAGGAAAAGAACCTAAATAAACAGAACACCTACTATTAATGAAATGGTCCTTAAAAAGTACAAGAGGCATCATTAGTAAACTGTCGCCTGGGTATTGGCAAGATTCATCCTCTGTAAGACAAAGGGGAGAAGAATCTGAAATTCCACATAAGAGGTAGGTATTTGGACATGGATAACTAGGTTAATATCCTTGATTTGTATTTTTGATGTGTTTTAATTTTATGTGCTTAGCATTTATTTGGTTTCAAGAAACGTTAGACCACAGATGAGTAAGGATTATCCACAAGTTCTGAAGTAGTCTAGCCACATGTTTAGCCTTTTCAAGTGTGAGAGATCTGTGCGTCGCCAACAAAAGTTAGGTCTGGAGCTCTGCAATTTTTGTGAAATATGAGTTTTATTACTGATTTAAACAAAAATCAGGAGCCTTGTCAACAACTTCTTTGTTTTGATCTGAGGGAATGTGGCGGTTGGGAGTGAAAAATAAATCCTTAAGGACAGATGAAGAAAGAAACAGTAAGTAAATGACGGATGCAGCAAATGAGCATCGCATGGGATAAAAATGGAGAGTGAGAGAGAGAGAGATAGAGGGAGAGAGCAAAAGAAAGATAAAAGACCTTGGCATAGAACTGCAGTGCTATGGATTGTTCCTACTGTGAGAGCATTAGTTCCTTAAATGCCTTCCTAATCCAGCTTCAAATTAAATACTGGCATAGTGTTAGGTACAGATAAGAAATTAAAAGTGAAGGAAATCTGAGAAGAGGAACAAGTGATTACTAACATTTGGTTCAGTCCTGTGAATTTACACTGCTTCAGCATACAGCACATTTCCAGAATGAAGGCAGGCAGAGAGAGCTCTATTTTTAATTACAGTCTAGTTAAAACTGATAATGCAGCTGTCACATACCACAGTTGTACTGGCTGCCCATACAAATTCCACCTTAAAACCCTTAGTCCGCTAACAAAATAGTTGCTGAAAGAAGAGACATGTCAAAGCTTATCATCTTGCACTCATCAGGACGCTTCACAAGAAAACCAATATAAGGGGAAAACAACAATTTATATTGCATGAGAAGAGAGTGCTGACTGATTGGCAAGCAGACGCTGACTGGTAGAGAATACACCAGTGATGGTGACTGACAACCAAGAATTGTTGCACTGAGGAATGAGTCAGTGAATGGCTGTCACTTATTTTGTTTAGCTGAAACAGGGGCAATGTGTGTATATGTTCTTTCCGTCTGCAAAGAACAGGGCCGTGCCTTCAATGGAATGACACCTAACCTCCTACCCGATATTTCCGATATGCGGATGATACGTTCACGATATTTAAATTTGCAGCGGCATGTAGTAATTTTCTTACATGTCTTAATGGGCTCCATTCTGTGCTCAAATTCACCTTTGAAATGGAGCAGTCAAATGAATTCCCCTTCCTTGGCGTACTAGTTGAGAAATCTGCCAGGGGGTTCTCTACCATGGTCTACCCAAAGCCTACCTGCACTGGCAATATACGTGTTGGGACTTTTGTGCAGTTCCACATATTATAAAATTGGTCTTATCAGCAACCTTGTAAATAGGTCATTTGCTGACCATGCAAGCTTGAGGGCACATCAAAGGCATCCTGCGGGGCAATGGATCATTTTGCACTGGAAATCACACAAACTCAAGAACGGGCCCAAAATTGTTACTTCTGGCCCTGCAAAGAGTATCCCGGAAGGGAAAGGTATCTCAAAAATCTGAGCAACAGGTGAAGCTACTATGCAGCAGCAACATGAGTGTATTTGAACTAACAGGATGTTGTCATCAAGCCAAAAAGACATTCTGCCGATCATACACATGAGTAATGTGGTTTTTGAATTTCAGTGCCAGTGTGTTGCTAGATATGTAGGCTACATGTCCCAAAGACTGGCAGATCGTATCAAAAATGTCAAATTTGAATACTTTCAGGTTTTATTCCTATCGTTTCCTTCTGTTTCTTCTTTCACTGCCATAATCCAATCCCTTTTATTCCCTCTCTTTATTTCTCTTGATGTGCTTGATTTGACATTAAATTCACTTACCTTTTCAGTTCCTCCTCTGTTTATTTCTCAATTCTTTGATCACATTGTTTAATGGTCCCATTGTTTACCAAGGCCCCAAATGCCATGTTGCTCTCAGTATTTGTTTATACTTGCAGCAGTTTACAAGGCAAAACATTTTCAAGCTGGAGGGTGCAGGACCATGTCTAACTAACTGGGCACATCATGAGATGCTCATCTCCAGCAAATTCTAATCCTGTATCTCCAAACATGATATCACAACCACTGAAAATCATCTCTACTTGTTCAAAAATACTGAATATATTGACTTTGAACCTTGCACAGACTGATGAGGTAAAAGTCTCCTTTCTCACCAATAGAAATACTGTAGCTCAGTAAAATAAATATGGGTTGTTTCAACTCAGATGCTAGAAGTATGGACCTGAAGAGTAGAACTATCTACTGCCCTTGAATCCTGTAAGGGTTACTGCTATTTTGACTACGAAAATACAAATACGTGTAGGAACTGAAATCCAACTTTACGAGGGTCAGTGCCTTTTACTGGGAAACTTCCCAAGATACGTTAGATTAATCTGTGAATTGAAACTTTTTGCAACATGCACATCTAATAGTCTCAACTGGCAATAAGTTTCACACTCACAAGACAAAGCTAGCTCCATAATCATAGTTTAACTTTGTGGCGGCAGTGTGTACAATCTACAAGATGCACTGCAGCAACTCACCAAGGCTCCTTCAACAGCAACTTCCAAACCTGGAACTTCTGCTACCTAGAAGAACAAGAGCAACAGACACATGGGAACACCACCGCCTGCAATTTCCCCTCCAAGCCACACACCATCCTGACTTGGAACTATATTGCCGTTCCTTCACTGTCACTGGGTCAAAATCCTGGCACTCACTCCCTAACAGCAATGCGGGTGTACCTACACCAAAAGTACTGCATTGGTTCAAGAAGGCAGCTCACCATCACCTTTGCAAGGGTACTTAGGAATGGACAATAAATGCTGGCATTGCCTGTAATGCTCCCATCCCATGCATGAACAAAAAACAGCTTGCCAAGGGAAGTACAGATGGCTGGTAGCTCGCTGCAGGACAGGATATGGCCATTAAAATTTTGGATGAGCTGAAGCTAATGGCCAATGTGCACATTAATAACAGGCACACTGTTATTTTGCATCACATTTTCGCGCAATATTTCAAAATTTCCCATTGTTACAGTTACATCTCATTATGATATCTAGGAATACTTCGACACTGGAATATTTTCAATTTATACTGCAGATGTGAAAGGTAAAAAAAAAAGCTGAGAATATTTTTTGCAGCTTAAGTATTTGCATTATGAATTATTTGTAGGTGCTGTGAATGAAAAGCAATTCTTCTGATTCTAGGGCTCTTTAAAAATTTAGAAAATGCTACTTGAAAGCAACTGAAGCACATCAAAGTTGATTCCAGACTTTGCCAAACCAAAAATAAAGTCTGCACTCAAGCATATCTACAGGGAACGCCAGCACTCAAAAATAATATGAATGTTTACATTTTTAAAATGTATCTGAAAATAGTCAACCCTAAGCCTAAAAATAATATTAAAAAGGGCAGAAAGAAAGAATGGGCTCACATTTATATATAGCATTTTGTCACATTTCTCAGAATTGTCTCAAATTGCCCCAGGCTCAATTAATTCCTATGAAGTACGGGGTCTGTCAGTGAAAATGGCAGCCATTTTGGGCACAATTCCACGCCCCCCCCCCACCCCCCCATAAAAAAAAGAGATGAGTGACTAGGCAAGCTACTTTTGCTGAAGTTGGTAAGAGAGGACAGGGCAGCAAATGGTATCTTAAATATCCACTTGAACCACAGAACAGGCAGAAGGGACCTCGATATACTTCTCTTGTGTAGAGTGGCACCACTCACACCTGGACTACGTACATGTGAAAGCTGAACTGATGCTTTGACTAATTTCAGCAAGGGGCAGCATTGCAAAGAGAATTTTAACTGATCAACGTACTGTTTGTTTCAAGCACTTTCTGTTTTCAAAACCTTGCAGCATATAGTAATGTTATCAATTACTGATGATAATAGATTACTGCTTAATATAGATGACAATCTTCTGTCTACTGCTTAAAATGAATAGTACAACACTGGGGAACTGTAAATGCTGCAGTTGGCATGTATTGTAGCATTTTCCATCTCCCTGTGTAGAACCCAGTTTACAAACGACCTCTTCAGGGCTGCACCCAGGAAACACTCCATCTTTTGAAAAGCTGTGGAACTTTACCCTCAGAGTTAGAGAAATGTACTTTCCCTTAGACCTACCATGTCAACTCACCCAGTCACCGCTCTGGGCAGACATCAGGACCCATGCAGGGATAAAAACATTCACTCCCTCCACCACCGATGCACAGTAGCAGCAGTGTGTACCATCTACAAGATGCACTGCAGGAATTCACCAAGGCTCCTTCAACAGCACCTTCCAAACCCATGGGGCTGAATGTTGCCGTCGGCGAGCAGGGGGCGGGGCACGCTCGCCAACGCGTAAAATGACGCAGGGCGATGTTGGGGGAACCCCCAGTGTCATCGCACCCCATTTAAATTTTCAGGAAGGCGGGGGTCACAGCCGAATCAGCTGTGCACCTGCCAACCTGTCAATGGCCAATTGAGACCATTGACAGGATCATTAAAACAATTAAAGGACCTGCCCGTCCAACCTTAAGGTTGGCGGGTCGACCAGGAGCCCCGGCAGGGAATAGAGAAAACATGAAACCTCATCCACTGGCCAGATGAGATTTCATTTAGGGTTTTAAACAGTTTAATAAAGTTTCAGTGTAATTTTATGAACATGTCCCATCTCAGGTGACATTGTCACACGAAGGGGACATGTTAAGGATTTTGTTTGCTATTTTTAATATTTTTAAAAGTGGAAGCAATCTCCCTGAGGCTGCACTTAGCCTCAGGGAGATGTGCGCATGTGCGAAAGGGCGCACTCTTGCTTTTGGGGAATCCCCCCTGCAGAGCGTTTCCCGCCGGACGTCACACGATTATGGCCTACCCACATAAAATGGCGGCGGGGCCCGCTTCTCCGGTGGGGATCGGCTCCCCACCCACTGGAGATTGGGTTGGGCCTGCCCACCCAGCAGGCAGAAAATTCTGCCCATGATCACTGCCATCTAAAAGGTCAAGGGCAGCTGATACCTGGCAACACCACCACCTGGAAGTTCCCCTCCAAGCCACTCACCGTCCTGATTTGAAAATATATCGCCGTTCCTTCACTGTCGCTGGGTCCAAATCCTGGAACTCCCTCCCTAACAGCACTGTGGGTGTACCTACACCACATGGACTGCAGTGGTTCAAGAAGGCAGCTCACCACCACCACCTCAAGGGCAATTAGCGATGGGCAAAAAACGCTGGCCCAGCCAGCAAAGCTGACATCCCGTAAATGAATAAAAAAATAAAGTTCTATCAAATAAAGTTCTTAGTGTCTATTGTAGGCTTCACTATATTTAAAATAAAATCATAGAAACCTTATAACAAACATTTGATTCAAGTGCATAATCCCTTAAAACAACAAGCATTGGAATTCATTGTTCCACTTAAAAAAAGTCTATAACTTTTCAAGTTGTGAAATGGCAGGCACCCTACTGTGATAATGGATGATTGTGGAATCAGTCAAGTAGCAGTAATCCAGTAATGGAAACACTCAGGTTTATGTCAACAGACAGAGTGAAATAAAAAACCATGATTTTTTTTTTAAGCTCCAGGGAATTTTTTTCAAAGATTTAAAGCAAAGGACTTTTCAATGCCTTGACAGCTTGGCAGTTTCCTTGACAGGTCCTCGTGACACTTTTGACAGGACCACTTGATAGTTGCTTTTGACAGTTCATTTTGACAGGTCTGTTGACAGTTAATGAGTTTATGCACTTTTTATGGACATAAATGTCTAATTTTAACAATTCCAAGGGTACCTAACCTCCCCCATAGGGCACCTGAGCTCCCCAAAGGCGTCCAGGGACCAAATCCAAGGGAGTACCTTCCCTCTCCAAAGGCAGTACCCCAACCATCCAAAGAAACGCACAAAGTGCAGACTTGCTCTTACCAGGGCTACTCTGCACACGTCGGGTTTCACACTCCGGAGCTACCGAAACCCAATTTGAGTGGAGGCAGCTCATAATTTAAATAGCTAGTTGCCTCTGTGAGCTGTGCACGTACGAAACTCCCACATTTCTGCCCTCCCCCGTGAAAATCCAGGCCAAAGTGAATATTGATCAGCCCTGGGTTTACAGACACACAGGGTGGACACCTTACTGAAGTAACATCAGTAATAAAACCAGGGAATACGGGTGAAATTATAGGATTACTGAGGTTAACACGGTCAGGTTCACGGACAAGTCAGTTTCTTGGCCACCAAAATGTAATTAAAGTAATAACTGAGTTACAAAAGGAGAAAAAGATGGCTAAAGTTAGTGGTAGTTACGTTGATTGTTTCAATTTAAACTGTAATGGATGGCCAATCCCTTCTCCCGCTTTACAATGGGGTGCTGACATTCAGAGAAGATTGAAAACAGAAGGAGGTTCATTGAAAGGCACTTAACCATGACTGTGAGGGCTGTGGCACAACCTAAACTGTAAAAATGAGAATAGAAAGCTGTTTGTGAGCTAGTGCAATGGGATCTCCACCATAAGTGGCCATATTATTCTGAAGGCTCTTGGACAGCTCCAGAGTTTGAAGAGGCAGACAGATATTGCTAAGATTTTTTTTTGAAATGATGCAAGTTCAGGAACACTGACGTCTATTACGTGGTAAATATGAAATGGGATTTAACCGATCCACACGAGAAGATTCTATCGCTCAAACTATTTTTTTGTTGAGATTTGCACAACGGAACATGGACACTCAGTCTGACACTTCACAATTCTTGTTCTCAAATCCAGTGGTCCCAATGGAGTGGAGAGTCAAAGCTTCTGTGCTTAAACACCATTGGGGCACTGAAAAACAGAACTGTGTGTCGAGTCCCCGAATCTACAGATGTATGCAAAGCACCTTTGCCAAACAGCATTCTGCGGTGACTTCAGGGCAGCATTGGCAGTGTAATTGATTTTAATGATCAAACACCATCAAATCTACTCTACCCAATGATAGGTCGTGGGTGGGTACAACAGGACTGCCCTTCTGAGCCAGAGAGAAAGAACTACTCAACCTGCAGAAATACTGGTACACAATGGAAAAAACCTTCCATTTCTCAGCAATGACATCCCTTACTTACAATACATAAAAATTAGAACAAAAAAACAATCAGCTTTAGTTACATTACATAACACACTCCTAAGTAATGGTCATCCTGTGCAACTATCATCAAGCTACTGTTCATTAAATCTCAAATAAGCAAAACAACTAGGAAGCAGGGACACTATTCACAATGGTGAATTATAAATTTATGCTTTATGTTTGATGCTACACAGACTCCATCACTTTCTCTTCCATCATGGGGTCAAATATCTTCATTCCATTCAGGATGTACTGCACAGGAGCAGAATTTTATTACATTTTCAATCAATTATTTGACCCCAATCACATTAAGTATACTGTGCGACAACTGGTTCCAATTCACTACCATCCTAACATTCTACAGAGCATAGACTGGTGGCTCTATGTCACCTCCTGTTTCCAATTCTGACAAGTGAAGGTTCCTTTATTAAATTTGTAATGTTCAAAAGTTCAAATTGCTGAATATATACTGTACCTTGAAAGTAATTGGCAAATTGGCATTGATCCTGTCTTATCATGACAACCGGCCCTTGGGGTAAACTGCTAAAAGAGCAGGACTGACAGATTTCCATCAGTGAAATAGAGAGACTGATCAAATATTATTTTAGTCTTCACAGCCAAATTTTCTCCTCAAAAAATGTTTCTATCATTTTTCATTTTTCGGGTGAAATTTTTTAGATATTTTGTGATTAACCCTTTCTCTATGATACATCAAAGCAAGGGTTAAAAATCCAGAACTGCCATGGCTAACAAAAGTGGCAGAGTAGGTTTGACAAGTGGTCAGGTGTACTCATCTATTTCTTTCAGGTTCGCATGGCCAAAATAGTGAAAATACCAGTTTCCCCTCTCCTGTCATCTCCACTGAATAAGTGCGAAGACTAGATCAAAAAATTCAATAGTAAATGTTACGAAGAGACATGTTGTTCTTTCTAACTGGTTGGACATCTGAGCTTAGCTATTTTTCTAGGAGTTTTGCTGTTTATCCATTTAAGGAACTGCTGCAAGTTGAAAATGTTGAACACATGGAACGATCTTGAATGGCTCTGGTACCAAATAAAATGAGAGCTTTATTTTTAGCGAATGCCATGTTTAAGGAAATACTCTATGGATCTTTATGTTCTAAATTTAGCCACATGGAGGGTTGTATTTTGGAATTCACGTTCCTAATATGTACAGTTGGCAGGTTAAACTCGTTATGGGTAGCATGAACTGGAAAATTACCCCCAGCTGCCAGATTAGTGCTCACCTAGTGAGTTTATGATGTCAGTTGAGCGAGGCACTGATAAAAGCCCAGGCAGGTCTCCATAGGGAAGGAGGGAAAAATCAGCCACTATCTCACCTGCTGCTCTCATTAGTCAACTCAGAAGTATCACTGTGAGGGGTCAGGGAATCGATAAGCTACACATAATTTAGCAAGGTACAGGGCGTGTGATTTAATAAAAAAAATAGTTCCAACCTGGACACAGATATTAAATTTATGGTACTGACTGATAGAGCCCTAGAGGAGCAAGGGCAGCAAGGCAAATCTGGGTGAAAATAAACTGAATATATGAATACAGAACTGAAAACATTCAATAGCAATGAATAAGGAAATAATAACTGGCTTGCCTGTTTTTCTCATGCATCACTTAAACATAGCATTTACTTCCCGCTCACAATAAATAGGCTATTGATCATGTTAAAATAGCATGCAGAAATAATTAATAATTTAGTTTAGGGGTCAATTCATCATATCCAGATCCAAATGCATTGTTTTAATAATAGACTGAACGCCTGATTAGAGCCAACGTAAGCTTAGTTTGTTATTGGGAACTACAATGAAAATTTCTTTTGCAGGATCTGCCACTGTTTATCTTTATGCATGCAAAACCTTTTATTTCCAGCCCTCTGAACCTCAACTACAGCAACGTCATCTGGAAATCTTGCAAGTATCCTGGATTAAAATACTTAATTCATTTTTGAAACCATAATAACCGCAGCAGCAAAATATAGATTCAGTTGGTTCCTGGGCTTGAAGGCTGTACTGAAGAGCTTAAACACAATTAAAATTTCAGACACCACACAGCCTGTCGTCACTGATTTGGCTGAGCAGAAATCTATTTAGCACATACATATTTAATTGCGTTTCTCTGTCAAATTGCATTTTTGAAACAAGAAATTACTGAACAGTAAAGCTGTAGACTATAGAGAAAATAACTTCCTTGTACTGCTGAAGAATAAATCGAATAATAGAATTAACAAATCCCAATTCTACTCATTTGAAATGCGTTATACTCTTCACAAGCATTAATAATGTAACACCTATTGGACTTTGACTGGGATGCCGGAAGCAAATTCAAATATCTATATTTTCATTTCTATTTTTACTGTTGTTTCCCCTTTTCCTCCCTCACAGCCACTTGGGTTTCAGGCAGCTTCCCTTAACCTCCAGTCAGGAATGTGTGTAATCTTCCTAAAGCTTATTATGAGTTTGTTTGGTTTACAAACTCAACGGTGGAATCTTGTGCCCTCCCCCATGGTGAGTTTGGTGGTGGCGGGGGAGGTGGGGGGGTGGGGGGGGTGGTGGTGGGTATTCAATCAGGCATGAGGGTAGTGAGTGGGGACCCTGGCACCTTCCTGCCCCACCACCGATTGAAGACCTTAAGTGGGAAACTAATGTCCACCTAGGGGCCCTCATCCCGCTGCCATTGGTATTAACCCAGCAGTGGGTGGGGTCTCGCCATGTAGGGAACATAAGCAAACTCTTAGGTGTTGCTTGTGGGCACCTGGAGGGGAGAGTTGGGGGTGTCCCTTACTCAAAGACATTCAGTGCCTGATCAAGGGAATGGCATCGAGAAAGGGGTGGTGGGTGGGTGCTGACAGCCACCCACTTGCTCTTGCTACTGACCCCCCCCCGACCCCATTTCAAACTCTCCCTTTTGAACCCCTTTTGCTGTTACTCACCTGTGATTTGGGATCCAGTGATGATACTAGGCCACAGAATGGTGTAATACCGGCAGCAGCCATCACCTCCCCGGTGGAGCTGCTGGCCTCTGATTGGCGGGACCTCCACACTGAGGTCCTTGATCTCAAGGTAAGGCCTGCTCCAGGCATGTTGCGCGCCCGAGTGGCACAAGATGCAGCATGCCTTCCTGGAAAAAGGCAACACAGAAACTCTCCAGCTGGAGGCCAAGACCCCCGTCGCTTCCATGAAATTCTGCCCAACGTTTGATCTGGAAGGTGTTCCCTGAAAAAGTGGTGGAATCAAATCCAATAGGAACTTTCAGAAGCAAGAATTGGGTCTCTGCTTAAAACAAAAACCTACAGGGGAAACAGCAGGGAAATGGGATTAACAAGCAGCTCTTTCAGAGAGCCTACACAATCTGTCACTCTCAACAAGGCAATATAAGATCTAATTTCCGCCTACTCTACACCAAATCTAAATTGGAAATCATGGCATACGTAACCGAGCAGGTCCGTGCGTACTGAATACGTAACAGGGATCCCGAGCCTCTTCTGCTTTCTGCCCTGCCACACATGGGCTAGGTTGAGTCTGGCTAAACTTGAAAAAGCCTATGCACAAATGCGAATAGATTCTCACGCTGTTGGTCCCAGAGCTCTGCTCTCTGACAGACTTATTCCTTACAATTGTTTAGAGCAGATGTTTATCCACCAAAGATGATGCATTCTACAACATTTTCACTTCACTCGATTTGATTTTTCTCTGAGTCCTATCGTCTGCTATTCTCAGGAGAGTTCAGTACTGTAGTACATTGCCCGAGGCAAATAGCACTAAACTGGTGAACAAAGTGACACCATTTTAATTTCGTTAATTCGTTTTGGCTGTTTCAACACTTTAAATTTTGCAAGTGTTTTAAACATGCAACAGCGAGCAGCCTGGATGCTTAAAATCCATAAGCTTTTATGATCATTTTGTCTATCCAGGCTCCTGAATGTTGGTGAAACTACTCTATAAACCTTGAGGGAAAATTAACCCCAAAAGTAAAAAAAAAAACATCTTCTGATGAAAGGGCTGGAACACTGGGAGAAATTTTATGGCCCAAAGATGGGTGGGTTTGACTCAGGTGGGACTTTAAAGTGTCAAAAATCTGAACTAACCATAACCCACCCATTTCAGGTTTTAACAGAGCGGACTGTGGTGAATGACCAACTCGTTTCCCAAGTGGCAGGTTGGCAATTTCAGTATTATAATAAAGCTACGTGCCTTAACTCTGGACTGCCAGATTTTCTGGGTCTCCGGACACCCGGAAACTACAGGGGGCCCAGGGTAGTTGGGTCTTAGCGATAAGTGCCTTTTCACTTACCTGCTGGGTCCAGCTACACGTTCTTGAACACCCTCAGAGGACTGGACACCCCCTGGCCCTTCCGATCACCATCCAAAGGCTCCGACGTCCCCACCAGCCCTGAGGCCTCTGAGAATTTCTTGCTCCTTATTGGGTTCTCTCACTTCCAAAAGGTTTCCCCCATTAACTCTGTTTCGCCCTCCGCAGATGCTGTCTGACTTGCTGATTCTTCTCAGCATTCTGCTTTTATTTCAGATTTCCAACATCTGCAGTATTTTGCTTTTGTTCATCTTTCCTAATGCGATTACAGAGAACCTAGACAGTGTCCATTTAGCTCAGTGGTAGCACTGTCATATGGTTGGTTCACAGCATTATGTGTTCAAATCCTATTTCAGGATTTGGGGTGAATTTAATATCTTCTGGGTGGCCAAGACTCTCACTGCATGACTTGTCCAATGACAGGTTAGGGACATCAGAATTTTGTGATGTCACTCCGAGATGTGTCAGGCAAACAGAATGTTCAGCTTGAAGCCACTTGAAGCTGAACATCACTGCTGGCTAAATAATAATTACAGAATAGGTCAATAATCACCATGGAAACAAAAAAAGGCAATATTTAATTAGAAGGATCAAATAAGTGGGTTCTTTCTAGCATTCGTCTTGATCTCTCCTGTTAGAACATGGTTTAAATCAAACATTCACTTAGCTTTTAAGAACAGCCCTTATATCATCTTAGACAAAACTGAGATCCTCCTACAGGTTCCTTTCATCTTTCAACAGCTAGAAATCTTGGCAAACAATGGGGCAGGCAGGAAACATTACAATTAATTCAAAATTGAGATTTCTGTTATTTGCAAGTACTCGTTTCAAAACAAAGCAACCCGACGTGAATTCACACACATTAATTGGAATGCAGAAATCCGGTAAGTCTGTCAGTTGGAGTGCTGATGAAAGGAATCTGTTCACTATTAACATTTCAGCTTAATCTGAATGGCTTGGTTTTTATAACGTTTGCAGTTCAAATACATCAGAATTGACAAAGTAGAAAAACGGTGATATCCTGTAGAAAGGTAACATCTTTCAGAACAAACTGATAAGCATGTGTGTGGGGAAATGGTTTCTGAGCTAACACTGCCTCCAGTTGGATCAATCAAAACAAAGGATCAGATTGAAAGCTTTGGTGATTGGGTAAAAAGAAACCCTGCTGGAACTGACCTCTTTGGGATACCTTACGAACATACGAACAAGGAGCAGGAGTAGGCCATTCAGCCCCTCAAGCCTGCTCTGCCATTTAACAAGATCATGGCGGATCTGATAGTAACCTGAAATCTGCATCCCACCTACAGCCAATAACCTATCACTCCCCTTGCTTACCAAGAATCTATCTACCTCTGCCTTAAAAATATTCAAGGACTCTGCTTCCACCACTTTTTGAGGAAGAGAGTTCCAAAGACTCACGATCCTCTGAGTGAAAAAAATTCTCCTCATCTTTGTTTTAAATGGATGCCGCCTTTTTTTTAAATAGTGATCCCTAAGTTCTAAAATCTCCCACAAGAGGAAGCAGCCTTTCCACAACCACCCTGTCTAGACCCCTCAGCTTTGAGCTTTGACCCAACTTAGGCAAGTTTCTCTTACAAAAGAATGATCAGCAACATTAAGGAAAAAGGCGACACACAACAGGTACTGGCAAGGTAGAAAAGAATGGTCTTTTTCAAATCTCCAAACGACTGGATTTCTCCCTAACTCCTACTTAAAAAAAAATCAGCACGAACAGGAAAAAGCTGGATGCACTGATGCGCAAGGAAGGGTTGAATCTTTAAATAGTTTTCACATAAGGGGTTTAATTTTACACATGTGATGTAAAGCCAATGCTCCTCCGGGTACCATGACCTAAGAGGGCATTGTCAACCACAGAACCTCCATTGGATTGCTCCACGATTATGGCTGGCAAAGCATGGCAGTGAGGTGGCGTTGCCTTCTGCAGTACGGCTGATCAGGAAGCTCTCCCACACTTGACCGCCTGTCATCAGGCGTATTGGAAAGATTCGGTGGCTAATAATCAACCTGTTTGGCCACATTATACATGCAGTTTCCATGGCCATCAAGTCCTGAAGTGGGTCTTGAACCTAGAGCTTCTGACCCAAAGATGGGGGCACTATCACTGCGCCACAAGACCACCCTGAAAAGGCATTACCCAATGGAAAAGATCAAGGGAATTCTGGAGTAACTGTGTTTTATGGACATGTTAATAACCGACATCTGAGTTTCTTCGATCTTTGATGCCTGCCTTTCAGTTTTCTGGTGTTTTGACGTTTTTTGAGTGATTTTTAAATGTGATCCTCACTGAGACTGGCACTGTAATTTCTTTTCCTCGCATCTTATGGCATCAGTATAAGTCACATAAACAAACCTGAAAATCTTCCACGATTACATGTTCTTAAACAGGTTGTGCCAATTGTGCACGAACTGATCATTGGAGAGCTGGAAACTTTCATTTTCATATCTCAAGAAGGAATACATGGGGCAGAATGATGTCTGGCAGGAAGCGCTGTGCGCTCCCTGTGTGGGCAGGGGGGATTCCCCAAAATTCCCCAAAAATGAGAGTGCGCTCTTTCACGCATGCGCATGACAGAACGCACATCCCCCTGAGGCTAAGTGCAGCCTCATGAAACCTCATCCCGCCGGTGGATTAGGTTTCATGTTTTTTCTATTGCCCGCTGGGATTCCTGGCCTGTCCGTCAACCTTAAGGTCGGACGGGCAGGTCCTTTAATTGTTTAATTGACCCTGTCAATGGCCTCAATTGGCCATTGATAGGTTGGTGGGCCCACAGCTGATTTTGCTGCGCCCCCACCTTCCTGAAAATTTAAACGGGGCGCGGTGATGTTGGGGGTTCCGCCTGACATCATCCCCGCGTCATTTTACGCCTTAGCGAGAAGGCCCTGCCCCCTGCTTGCCGATGGCAAAATTCTGCCCATGGTTCGCGGTCGGTGCTTTCCGTGGACTCTGGTTGTTCATGCTAATTCCTGCCTGAGTTCCACATTTTTTTTTTTATTCGTGTTGTGAGTTGGCAGAAAAATCTGGCCATAAATAGACAATAGCAAAATGGCCACACGAATGGGCATAATTTTGCATCTAACTTCCCGATTACACCCCGTTGTGCTGAAGTTAACGATGTGCGTGGTGCGCAGGTTACTTTCTTTAAGCAGTCTTGACTGATGCTGCCTTCCCAAGGAGAAGCTGTCTTTTCAGTTATGTACTCACTTTTGATGATTGATTAAGTTTTTATAATCATTACCTTTTTGCCTGCTCTTCTCTGCCAGTTTCCAATATTAATCAAGTTACAGCGAACATAATCTTGTACGATACCACCTCTGCGTTCTGTAAAGTATTTGCTGCCAATTTAATCACTCAGAATTTAATGGATATTCTGAATGACAAAAAAAAACATGAAAATGGGATGTGATGAAAATGTGCCTGAACAGCTACAAAATTATGATTGCAATCAAATCCTGGTAATAGAAACCCTGGCAGTATTTCAATCTCATGAAAATGGTACACAGTGTACATCTATTAGAGAATGCAGAGTTTATATGTGCATGCAAGTATGGTGGTTGCTGCTAATAGGGAAATAGCAATTTTCCATAGTTTCACCAGGGCACATGGTCAAACATGGTATCAACGAGCATGTTGCCTACTGACTGATCTGGCTTGGCCAAGTTAAGGTTATACTCTCACTTTTCTTCCACAGTCAAATCTATTTATTATTCTAAGGTCACAAGAGCACAAGAAATAGGAGCAGGAGTAAATCGTATGATGCAATGAGCCTACTCCGCCATTCCATACAATCATGGCAGATTTTGGGCTTCAACTTCACTTAGCCCTCTACCCACCACATCCCTTGATTTCCTGACAGACTAACAGTCTGTCTATTCCAGTCTTAAATGTATTCAACAACGCAGCATCCACAACCCTCTGGGCTACAGAATTTCTAAGGTTCACAATCCTTTGGGTGAAGTAATTTCTCCTCATCTCTGTCTTAAATGATCAGCTTCTTATTCTGAGTCTGTGCCCCCATGTTTCAGACTCCCCAACCAGTGGAACCAATCTCTCAGCATCTAACCTATCAAGCCCTTTCAGAACCTTCTATGTTTCAATGAGATCGCCTCGTTCTTATAAAGTCCAGAGAGTATAAACCCAATTTACCCAGCGTCTCATCATAGGACAACCCCTTCAGCCTAGGGACCAATTTGGTAAATCTTCGCTCTATCGGCTCCAATGCAAGTACATGTAGAGGCCAAAACTGCACATGGTACTCTAGATGGGGTCTCACCAAAACCCTGTACAATTCTAGCAAGATTTTTTTTATTTCTGTACTCCAATCCTCTTACAACGAAGGCCAACATACCTTTTGCCTTTCTAAATGCTTGCTGTACCCGCAAGCTAACTTTCTGTATTCTTTGGACGAGCAGACTCAGGTCTTTCTGAATATCACATCTTTTCAAAAAATATTCTGCTTTTTTATTCTTACAATCAAAGCGAATAACTTCACACTTTCTCACTTTATACTCCATCTGCCAGCTTGTTCTCCACTCACCTAACTTGTCTATATCTCTTTGTAGCCTCTCTCTGTCTTCCCCACAGCTTACCTTTCTGCCTAGCTTTGCACCATCATCAAACTTGGAAACATTACTCTCTATCTCTTCACCTAAGTCATTAAATAGCTGAGGTCCCAGCACTGATCCTTGCAGCACTCCACTGGTCACAGCTTGCCAACCTGAAAATGCCATCCTCTCCTGCCAGACTATCACGGTTTACCAGGAGGATTCCTCACAAGGCAGGGACCCATCCCAATGCCAGTAAAATGCTGGTGGGGGTGGAAAGTTGCCATGAATTGGCCAATTATTTGGGCTCATTGGCCGCCTGCATCCAGTTGGCAGCTGGCTGCACCACTGACCTTTCTGCTGTCCAGAATATCCCATGATGTTGGGAAGAAGTCAGGTTCTCCTCCCAACGCCTTCCACCACCATTTTATGAGGCTCCCACCTCCCAGCCCATCTCCAAGGGCTGGTAAAAATCGGCCCAATATCTTATATTAAAAAAAACCCGCTTAATAATTAAGCAGCAATCTTACTTCTTTAAATGTGTTTATGAAACATTCTAAAATAAAATCTTGCAGCATTTAAAGTCACACTGAAAAGAGTTATGAATGCTAAATCCACAAGTTATAATGACATTAACCAATGAAAAAAAAACCCATGCATTACAAACATAAAACAGAAACTGGCGTTAAATATTTATTGGACTCATAATTAAATGCCATTCTTGCAGATAGAAAATTAAGTGAGAAAACAGAAGTACAGACAGGGATGTTTTCAAGCCAAAAATATACGGAATTATTTTATTAAAAAAAAGTTTTACCTCTGCTTTCAACAGCACACAGAAGGCAGACAAGTGGCAAAGCATTTACAAGAGTCTTAATCGAGAGCAATCAAGCAACTATTTAGATTTCATTGACCCCATTTGGCCTACATGAATAGCTTATAAACAGTTTCCAACTTCCAAGTACAAGTTAATAGATTTTGCATATAGTGAGGTGAATTGCAATAACACAAACCAAAGTGGCATATTTATGAAGAGAGGGTTTTTTTTAAAAAAACTGTCACATGACTAGATTTTGACGATGCAAGCTTTGTTCAAACACATCGAGCTGTTACATAAAAGCCAACAGCTTGTTAGATTTTATCTAAACACTTGGTGACTGAGGTTGTTTAATTGTTTATGTTTACTGACTCAAGGATGAATTTTCCTGTTATTTTGCCTGGTGTTTGTGATAAACCAATGGATGGAATATCAAGGTCTGTTGTGGGTGGTGCTCCTCCCTGCCCGATATTCCTCTTAAGCCCTATGACCAGACAACAAGAATTGTCCAAACAGGAACATTTGCACAGGAGTCTCTATAAATAGAAATCTCATGTACTGGGTCGTGTAGCACTGAGCTGTAGAGAACAGAAAGTTTGCCAGATTCAATCTCTCCTGTGTGCTGGGATAGCTGAGCTCAACCTAGGGCAGCAGCAACAATACTGTAGCGAGCTGTTATAATCAATGGGGAGAGAATCAGCCAAGATTCCTGCTCCTGATATCTTGTCTTGCTGGAAATGTATATTTGATGCTGAATTCGACTAGCATCATAGTTGTCTGTGAGACTGCAGACCCAAGATTAGCCAATTAGGCAAGGGTGCTAGAGGTTAGATACTGGCTGTGGAGCTTGTCCAGCTCAGCACAGGTTGGTACCTTCAGAAGGCAAGGAACGAAAATGGGAATGAACAAAAATAGCTGCTTTAACTGTACACTATGTCAAAGAAAATATCGCTGGCTCATGTCCATTGCCATGACAACAAGGAATAGTTGAAGTGAATAACGTAGATTTTTTTTAATGGGAAGCTAGATAATCGCATGAGGGAGAAGGGAATAGAGGGGTGTACTGATAGGGTTAAATGAAGGGGGGTAGGAACATAAACATTAGCATGGACCTGTTGGGCTGAATGGCTTGTTTCTGTAAATGGCTTGTAAATAGTTCTTAATATTTTAAGTTCCTTCAATTGTCAAATGGAATGCCAGAGGAAACTTGTAAAACCACTAAAGCCTCTTCTATCTTTAGTGTGTGTATCTGCATGAGTCTGTACGTGTGTGCACGCACCCATACATGTAGGCACGAGTGGTGGGAGAGAGTGGATTGTTTTCCTTAGTTTCTAATTCAACAGTTTTAGAGGAGGCTAAGCAAGTTAATTTGCTTTTTTTTTCAAACCAAAACTCAAGGATAATTTCAAAAGGATAAAAACGGAAACATCTGTTTTGAGAATACTACAGTAAAATATTTATTATCTGGCATGCTGGGGAAATGGGTGGTGCTGGTTAATCAAAAACGCTGGTTAACATGGATGAAAGCAAAATGCTAAGGATGCTGGAAATCTGAAACAAAACAGAAAATGCTGAGAAAACTCAACAGGGCTAACAGCATCTGTGGAGAGAGAAACAGAGTTAATGTTTCGAGTCCGTATGATTCTTCTTCAGAGCTAAGGAGAAGTAAAGATATACTTGAAACATTAACTCTGTTATTCTCTCCACAGATCCAGTTAACATCGAGTTCCATTTACCAGTGGAATACAGTGCAGTACTTGCAGCATGAACTAATATGCAAGTAGTCGTTTGGTAGTACAGAATTTGAGTATTGCTGAAAAAAAAGAGAAATCCCCTGGAACTTTTCGTCTTGCACTCATCATGGCAATTCGCAAGAATACCAATTGCTAAGGGAACAACAGTTTATACTGCATGAGAAGAGAGTGCTGATTGGTTGGCAAGTGGACCTTGATTGGGAGAGGTGTTGCAGTGGAGAAAGCACAAGGGAACAGTCAACTGCCAAGCCTTTGTCTAAATTCAAACCAGGTTGACTCTGATTGGTCAAGGCACTGCCCTGGGGTTTGAACCAGGGACTGGGTGTCCCCCAAGTTTTTGTTTAGTTAAAAAGGTGCAGTATGTGGACATGCTCCCTCTGTCTGCAAAGGACAGGGCCTTGTGTGTGAATATATGCAGCTCCTAGCATGTGTAAGTGAGCCCCACTGTGAGCTTGACTGACAATCTTAAATTGGTTATCAGGTTAACAGAAGGAGCATATCTACACTTTGCACCTTTTTCAATTAAAAGCTTAGAGGACAGCCATTCCCTGGTTCATTCCCTAGTGCAATGCCATGACCAGAGTCAAACTTCCTAGTTTGAATTTAAACAAAAGCTTGGCAGTTAACTGTTCCCTTGTGCATTCTCCATGGTAACGCCTCTGCCAATCAGAGTCCACTTGCCAACCAATCAGCACTCTCTTCTCATGCAGTATAAATTGTTGTTCCTTTTACAAGTGGTATTCTTATGAATTGTCCTGATGAGTGCACGATGATAAGCTTCAACAGCATGTGTCTTTTTTCAGCAATGATATGCAAGTGCTCAGGAAGCAAAGAACAGTATCCTTTTTACTTCTAAAAGTATGTTAAAACATAAATTAAAGTATAAACAATACAGGACACAGGGATGGGTTCTGGATAACTTCCTAATTGCTTCCTGTTGGTAAAGTGATGATTTGTATTAGGGAAACATCAGAAATTCCAGTTGGTAGAGTGCCCAGTAATGCAGTTTAGTGTGATGGAAATATGTGAAGAACATTCCAAATGAGTATGGCTTTGAATAAGTCTGTAGCAAGACAGGTTATTTGTGATAAGATTTACTTTCCAGCACAGATACATTGTGAGGTGCTTGGGCCAATTAGGTCACATAGTAATGCCATTCTGAATTTTCTATTACACATTCTTAATGCTGCATATCACAGAGCTTCATGTATTATAAAGTGTGAAACCAGTTTTCAAGTAAGTGCGCAAGCACACATGTAATTGGGGAATAGCTACGCTCACCTCTACTATCTCTCTAGCAAATACTGACAGATGAGAAAGGGACTCAGCTCCAGTACTGATGGATTTGAAAAGAAATGGGGTGAGAAACTGTGTATGTGTGTGGGGAGACAGCCAATAACTGTGCTACTTTTAACATCTTATCCTTTGGGATAACACATTAGATTAATTGACTGACTTTTCCTTTAAAGGAGACAAAAATCGTTAGAAGCTTTGAAAACAAATTACTATGAGTTTCCCATGGTAACTGATAATACAGGCAGAACTAATCTCTTTAATTATTCTGTAACCACCCTGCAAGGAACATCATTGGAGAATTGTCAATTCGAATATAATCAAGGATACAGTACCTCACCTTCAAATAAAGGCAATCTCTAAAGTCCTCATGGGCACTGTATTAAACTTGTCCAAAGTTTAGAGAATTAGCTGTTTAATTGTTTGAAATTACACTGTGACTAGCCACAAATGAATCAGCATGTTGGTATGCAATTATTTCGTCCAACGTTCCAACAAAAGCCTTCAAACTGTAAGGTGTTATGCAACTTGCAATACCATAGTGCCATCCAGAGACCCAGGGTAATGTTCTGGAGACCTGGGTTCAAATCCGGCAGAGGGTGGAATTTGAATTCAATAAAGATCTGGAATTAGAAGTCTATTGATGACCATGAAACCATGGTTGATTGTTGTAAATACCCATCGATTGTTGTAAAAACCCATCTGGTTCACTAATTCCCTTTAGGGAAGGAAATCTGCCGTCCTTACCTGGTCTGGCCTACATGTGACTCCAGATCCACAGCAATGTGGTTGACTCTTAAATGCCCTCTGAATTACGGGGCAACTAGGGATGGGCAATAAATGCTGGCTTGGCCAGCGACGCCCACATCCCATGAACGAATAAAAAAACAGTGAATTCCCTCCCTAGCGGAAACAGGTCCAGGTGCACAAAGAAGCCCAAACTGAAGAGCTAAAAGATGTACGAGGGGACATAAAACTCCAGGATGTTGTAGAGACAGGGCTGGGCAAGGCCAAGGAATAATTGGGAGGGGAGCACATGTTCATCATATGTTAGGGAACTGTGAGCCATCGTAGGTCACTGAGGAGGGGTATGCATGACTGGTTATTTACTGGTTATTAAAATAGTGAATAGTAATTTTTTCTATAAACCTAATAATGCATGTGTTATTAATGTTGCATGTTGCAATTTCAATCCCCATTTTTATCAATACAAAATTATCAGTTTTTCAGATAGCTTGAAACTGAACTTTTAAAGCATTTCTCTCCTGCATGTCGTCTATGCACTGCTGTCAACTGATAATTTTCACTGCATGCTTTTGTTTGTAGGTGCTTTTTGTCTAAGTTGCAGATTTATGTATGTTAGCTGCACTGTTTCACATGGTTAAATTTGGGATATCAAGTCCTAGGATCTCCACTGCTATTATCTATCAAACTTAAGCAAGGCACGTTAGAAGTAATAAGACTTTTACACTTTAGAGAATCCTTCATTGCAACTGAAGGCGTACTAGAAACTTAAGAGAATATATTTGTCTATGCTGGTCATGAATTGATCATGATAAAGGAACTGGTACTTCGAATACTTTGGTGCTTAGCACCTCCACAGCTGAAGGCACAAGAGTGGAACGATTAAAATCAAAACTGCGCAAGAGGCCAGAATTGGATGAGGGCAGATATTCTGGAGGGTTATAGGGCTGGAGGAGGTTACCGAGATGGCGGGTGGGGGGTGGGGGGGGCGGTGGTGTGTGTGTGTGTGTCTGTGTGTATGTGTGTGTGTGTGTGTGTGTGTGCGAGACCAGGGAGGAATTTGAAAACAAGAATTGGAATGTCAAAATTGAGGTGTTGCTCAATCGGGAGCCAGGGAGCACAGAGGTGATGGGTGAACCGGAATCGATGCGAGTTTATGATATGGGTAGCAAAGGACACACTGAAAGTTTCCAGAAGGTGGTAGATGGGAGGCTGGCCAAAGGTGCATTGATGTTTCTGGTGGTAGGGGAATTGTTAATTTTTCCTTTGCTCTTGTTGACTTTCCAACAATTTGCAGGGCGAGAGTGAAAGGGCTGGGGAGTAGGACTAGCTGAGTTGTCCTAGCAGAGAGATGGCACAGGCATGGGGGGAGGGGGTGTTGGGGGGGGGGGGGGGGGGGGGGGTGGTGTCGAATGGCCTCCTTCTGAGCTCTAACCATTCTAAGATGATTCATGGCTGAAATGCATCCAGCTGCTGTATAGAATGAAGCCTGCGCACAGCAAATGCCTTTCACTACTCATGGAAAAAAAACTGTTCGGCTGTGAGGGGTGAATGCAAAGTTTAAGCTTTGCCCCACATTACACCTGTGGGGGCAAAGGTGGCTTAAAGAAAAATCAGGGTAGAGACATTGATAGGATCTGACACTCTTCAGGTAGAATGTTACCTGAGGTCCGTGGGCTGGACAATCAGCCTGTGAGCAAAATACAATTTGAAAAGCAGATAGATTTTTGTCCTCAACAGAAAATTAAAAAGGCAGATAATTAAACAGTAACAAAGTTGGATGAAAGATTAAAATTAATTCCTGTTGAGTTCATTTATTTCTACCTCCATATACTGTAAACTGAAGAACTGCACGCATCCTGTACCAGCGAGGCTGATAAATTGAGAGCAGGACAAGCTACTATGCAGTTTCTCCCACAGACAGGAGGAAGAAGCCAACCTTTCAAACTAAGCAGTCACGGAAGGAAGCGGCTGAGGAAGTGAGTAGCAGCAGTGGGGACCCTCAAACCTGGATGCAGTGCCCTGAGAGGTTTGATAACCTCACGAGGAGTGGAAAAGTGAGTGGCATAACACATTGAAGGCCAACCCCCTCACTCCCTGAGTTGCCCAGCCTTCTCTTGCACAGTGCTCCTCAGAACAACACACCTTGCAGCTCCACTCATTCCTCTCTTTCCAGACACCTTACATCACCATCTGAACAGCCAACACTGACATTCATCCTCATTCCATTGCCCCCTCGCACCCATGCCTGAGTCACCCTTGACAAATATTGTCAATCCCTCCTCTCCACAAATCCAATTCTCTCACACATAACTTCTGACTTTCTCTTCCCTTGCAAGAGAGGCAGAGAAGCAGAGGATTAGGGGCTGGCCCTGTGGGAGAGCCACCTCGTTGGTCACTGGTAATGTGTGTCCATCTCGTCAACAGTGAAGGAAATCTTGCTCCAGGAGACGACATGTGCCAACAATGACCTGCAATGAAAGCCTGAACCTCATGAGGCACTGGTACACAGACATGTTGAGAGAGCTGATCCTCTGTCTGTAGATCCGGTGTTTGGGAAGGGTGCGGGGTGGTCTTACCTCCTTCCAGTTGGATCTCTATGTCCATTTTATCTGACCTGTAGAGCTGCTTGTGGCTGGGGAAAAGGCAGCTACAGCTGCTGGTGCTCTTCTTGTTCCTCATCAAGTGTCCAAGGTAGAACTGCTTAAGCTGCTCCCATGCTGCAGTGAAGGCTGACAGCAGGAAACATCCATTCAAGGTGAGTAAAGGCAGGTGAACCGACTTCCAAAAATGTGGAAATCACCTGTGAGGCAGTGAAAGAGCACTCAGAGCAAGTGCTGCGAGAGTAAGCCTTTCACAGAGGCAGGAAAGGGACTGTGCAGTTTCACTGTTAAACGCTTCCCAACCTGCCAGTTTCATTGATCAATGGCTCCCTCACTGTGCTCTAGCTTTGACGTGTTCCACACAGCTAGGGAAACCTGGGTGCTCCTAGTTAAATCCAGGACTCAGGGTTAAAGACTGAACTAATTGAATTATTCAAACCTTTTAAAAGCCTGACCCGACAGCACCATGGGAATTTCCCACTTGCCTCCAAATGTGCCCGGTAAAACCTGGAAGTGGGCAGAGCGATGTCAGATTTCCAACCTGAGCCCACCTCACCTTGTCAGGTAAAATTCTGCTTGCGCCCCAAGCGATTCAGCGATCCAGAAAGACCTTAACTCTGCCCTCATTATCAATTGATGTTTAAACGATTCCAGAGTTTTCTGCTTAACTGCTCATCCTGAAATTTTACCATACATGATGATCACTGTGTGAGGATGATCTTTTTCTGATATCTGTCCTAAAAGTGGTCTTCTAATTTTAAACCCATGTCTCCTACTTGTAGTCACACAGGTTACTTTAAAATAATTTTCTGGGTTAGCTTTTACTATAGCCACAATGCTCTTATTCCTCCTGTATATTATTACATAAGATTATCTCCCTTGGTGGTCACCATACTGAAAAGCCAAGGCCCAAGGCCCATGTATTACTTTTTATCTAGACTGAGAGGTCCAGTTCTCTTCAATCTTTCTTCAGATCTCTATAGCACAAGAGCAAAAGACAGAAAAATAAAATCCTATGCCTTTAGCATTGGAGAGCACTGTCATTGTTTCAAAGAAAATTTAGTAACAATCTCCCCTAATGAAAATGTCCTGCAGCTCACAAGTAATCTCTCCATTTTGGAAAATTGGATTGGTTAAGAACACTGAAATTTCAGCTGTTCACAGCAGGCGATCACATGAAAAGAGAAAACAATCAGTTTTCATCACCAGTCCTTGAGCATCTCTTGTTTCTTGGCAACCAGAACTGGCCACAGATGCGGTCTGGCTTATCAGTTTGAGCGTGACCTTTTCTAACTCATATTTTACTGTTTTAACAATGTGGTTCAACATGCTGTTGGCTTGCTGTTCTACATTGGTTTAGTTAGATTTAGTTCTGAGTCTACTAAAGGCTCCAAGTTTATTAACTTGATTTCATCCTGAGCTGTTTCCACATCATTCTCCCTGCGTGCAGCACTTTCTGCTTATTGGCATCAGGTTTCGTCTGCTACTGCCCTACCTGCTTATATATCTTGTTCAATTTATTCTGTAATTCTGAGCTGCTCTCCCATTTCCATTGCTGCTCATAGTCTGGTATCATCTTCAAGTTTCTGAATCCAGGTACATATGTCATTTAGAGTGTGCTGTGGTCAAAGGAATGACACCTGCTACAACTCACTCACTAAATCCTCCTGCCACAATCTAACACAGCACATCTAATAGTTGTGTCCCACTCTTCAACCAACTGCTCATCCAAAGACTTACTCTGAAAACTCACAGTTTTGAGTATAACTATATCTTCCCTATTTCTTTAAACAGCCTTTCTTATTTCTACTACTGTTCCATACCCATCCATGACTAACCCTGAGAATCTCTCATCTTCACTGACTTGAGGCACTGATTTCGATTCAAATACATGATAGAATATCATGAGAGAGGCAGTAATACTTCCATTGTATGTAATAACTTATAAAATTACTTTATAAAAGCACACTGATTGTTTTCCCTTTGATCTCCTGCTGTGAACAGATGGAAATACAATGTTCTTAACCAATCTACTTTTCCAAAATGGAGAAATCACTTGTGAACCGTAGGATATTACCATTGAAGGGAGGTTGTTAGTAAATTTTCTCTGAAACAATGATAATGCTCCCCCCCCAGTGCTAAAGTATGGAATATATTTTTACCTTTAGCACTTGTGTTACGGAGCTTCACATGCCATGAACACACATCATGGCACTTAGTCCTTCATTTTAATGGAGAGAAAATGTGGGCTCATATGTTGGGGGGGGGGTGCTGGAGATGAAAATTCACCTTGTTGCTTCCATTCGAGAGAGACAGAGACAGAGAGAGACAGACAGAGAGAGAGAGAGACAGAGAAAGAGACATAGAGAGAGAGAAATGGGCAGAGAGACAGAGAGAGAGAAACAGAGGGTGGAATCATCCAGTTCCGTTGGCGGTGGGTGTCATGGTGGGCGTGAGCGGACAACATTGCTAGAAGGTCAATCATCAGTTTTACCCTGTCGTGAAAGCAGTTTGGGATTGTCCACTCCACCTGTCAATGGTGAGCTGTGTTTCCCACGCCGCATGTCGGGAACTTACTTTCAATACTTTAGCCTCTCGTTATAAGCCCCGCTCGCTGGAATCAGCCCTGCGCTCTGGATCATCCAGGCACGTTGGCGGGATTACACACCGATGTTTTTCACAACTGTACATAAGCATCATGTACCTGGCGACCTGCATTCGCTCGGGATTTTAAGGTTTGTTTGCCTACCTTGCTTCAGGCAGCACTCGTGGTCATCAGCGCCAGGTTTCACAGGCAGCACCACATCACTTTAGCAGGGCTCATGGGCAGGTCTCTACCTACCAGACCAGCTGTAAGGCGGGGATGGCTTTTCAATGGCTGCAGGGCTGGGGCTTGCTTGGGGAGGGGGGAATAGTGGCCTCAGGCAGGGGTAGCGGCTGCAGAGCGAGGGCTGCTCTGGGGAAGGAGGGGGGTGGGGGAGTATCCCAGGGTTTGTGTGGGGGAACATGTTGATCTGTGCAAGTGACCTCAAGATGGTGAGGATTTGAGGACGCAGTCTCCAGTGGAGATGAGGCCGGATGAAAACATGAGGGTGTGTGTGTGAGAGAGTGAGTGGTGATGTCCCTTAAGCTGGCAGTGAGTGAGATGCCAGTCAATGTGTGATGGCCTTGTGAGTGTGTGAGTTTAGAGTGATGAGATGGTTGCCTTACCCTGGCGGCATGGATGAGATCATTCACCCTCTTTCTGCACTGGATGGCCGAACTCTTGTGTGCACTGTTGGCGCTGACCACCACTGCCCTCACCTCCCAAGCCGGAGTAGTGAGACTGATGGGCCTCCTGCGGCCAGAGTGTGGGGGTGGAGGACATTGCAGCGGGCCTCCACGGTGTCCAGAAGGCATCCCAGGGACTCGTAACTGAACCAGGGGACTGCACTCTTCTTGGCTTTTGGGGCCATGTCTTCACTGGAGCAGTCCTGGGCTGTAAGGATTGTGAACTATGTGTGCGCGCAGCTGCAGTTTAAAAATGGCGCCCTGTGTTAGGAAGCGGTGAGGTAACAGCTTGGCAGGCATATAGGAACCGGCCCACCGATGAAACAGCATGTTTCCTGTGGCTGCATAATTAACGAGGCTGGAAGGGGATGATATGGCGTGAAAACCCATCATTGCAGCTGGTGGGTAAAATGTCCATTTTCACACCCGCTACTGCACAATGCAAATCTGGGACGATTCCGCATAGAGCGGGAAAGGAGAGAGAGAGAGACAAAGTGGGATAGGGGGTGGGGGTGAGGGGGGTGTGGGGGGGTGGGGAGAAGAGAGAGAGAGAGAGAGAGAGAGGGAGAAACAGATAGAATGGGAAAGCAGCAAAAAGCTGAGTTGAGTTTCAGGAGTGCCGTGGGTGAGACACAGAAACTGTGCTATTCAGGTCTTGTTTAGTGTCATCTAGTTTGAATTTATACAGTATTTCTGTCATGTTTAGTGATTTATTTTATTTTACAAGTTATTCCAGCTAGGTATGCATGGTGCTGTACACATACTGTACAGTATTTCAACTTGTATATTGGTTTTTCCAGCCAAGAAAGTCCAAAGGAACCCAACTCCAACTTTAACATTGATTCCTCTGGGGACACATAATTCACATGAAGTTGTTTCACTTAAAGTCATGATTTTCAGGAATGCAACCACAACTTTAAGGTGCAGTAAAGTCTTCACTTAAACTTTCACTGCCTCCACGGCCAGCGTACCATGGCTACAATATACCATATACAAGATGCACTGCAGCAACTTGTCACGGTTCCTTTCACAGCATCTTCCAAATGCACTGTTGTGATATGTTGTACATGTACTCTTAATGAGGCGTATCCTAGGCTGCTGTCAATCACTACCACCAAGACAAGGTGTGAGGCTGTAGTCCCATGACTCTGCACATATGCAGCAAGCCGCACTACAAGGCAGGTGTGCATACACAGCATTTCAGTTGACACTGTATGGATATAGTCTTATCTTCAGATAAAGAACCCACATTATTCTTTTACCAATCCTTGTTGTATGATTGGTACATTTACATTGACTAGAAGAATGTAACACCCACAACTTCTACTAACTGGAAGTCAAAAGCAGCAGGCGCATGGGAAACCAGCCACCTGCATGTCCCTCTCCAAGAGGCACCATAAAGACTTGGAACTATATCACTGTTCCTTCATCGTTGTTGGGCCAAAATCCTGGAACTCTGTCCTTAATAGCCCTGTGGGTGTATCACATGGACTATAACCTTTCAAGATGGCAATTCACCATGACCTTCTCAAGAGAAATTAGGGTTGGGTAATAACTGCTGTCCTTGCCAACACCCACGGCCCATAAACCAATTAATAAAAGCATTGAAACACCATGCTGAAGATCTACAGTGCAGAACATAATCAACATTTGGAAGATGGAGTAAACCTTAACTTTACATAAAAATATGATTGTGCCCGTGTCTCTAGGGTGAGGATCAGGTTCAGTTGTAATGGTCCCACATTCTGTGGTTAACTGGCCTGTCAGTGCTGACTGCTTGTATTCAAGCATGAGTGATGGTTATTTGAGTGAGAAAACAGAGGGCGACCGTACCCAGCTTAAATCATTGCATTCAGGAGAGGAAGAGAAAAGGCCAAGGAAAGGGGAAACTTATTTTTGTTATTTTCAACCCGGCAAGCTCACATATGACTATAAGATCCTATCCCCTGGTGAAGTGTCTCACATGGCACCTCATCAAGTTGCAAAGAAAGGGTTACCAGGCAGAATAACTGATACCATCATAATAACTCGCTGAATATACCCCTCACAGTGTCTACATTTAGTCAAAAATACATAGTAAAAGATCAGGCATTGGCTATTATGTAAATTTTCCTAGGCCAAAAGAGAATTTCAGATTGTGCCAGTTCTGATGTTCCAGACCATAGCTTCGTCCCCCTCAAAAAAGCCATGCCCAAAAAAATTGTCCCCTATTCTAACAGCCAATTTTGATTAATTTCTGCAAGTCATCAACAGATTTAAGTCAGGCGCAACTAGAGCCCTGGAGCAGCCTTCCATTTAATGTCTTCAGGCATGGAGAGGATTTCCTCTGTGCATAGTGCTTATTCCATGGGGAAAGTCAACAAAATTTTGAATCATCACTGCCTGAGGAAACAGGTGGTGTTTGTTTTGAAATTTCAACAGAGTAAATAACTTCATATCACTTGATCATAATCAAATGATAAATGGGGATTTAAAATGGTGAAGCAACTCTGAAAGGCCGAGTCTGTGAAAGACTGATTATCAAATACTATTTCAATGAAGTTTATTTAAATCCCAGAGATGGATTGTAAATGAGTCTATTTTATGAAAGAGGGTGATCATTTGCAGCACGCATTCATCACTGGTAACAGTGGCGCCTACTCCCATAACTACTCTATTACTCTGCAATAATGATCAAATTGCCTTTCACATTTATACCAGATTTAAGTCACTTGCAATTCACAGCACATCTATTTCAGCTGTTTATGTGCAGTGGAATGATTGTCAATCTCATTAGATTAAACGTTATTTGTCAGGACACATCACTGACTGAGAGTTCAAATGGTTCAACAACTTTTGTACGCCATGTGCGATATCAAGCTTCCAATCCATAGTTCCAGGCTATTAGGTTTTAGTCCTTTACAAAATAAATCTTTAATAAAGGGCTTAGTTGTAAATGCTCTGAAATAATTTTACTATCAAATATAACTTTTTTATATCAGCCTCTGAACTGTTGGACTTGTTATTTTGTACTTCATAAGTAATAATTTACATCGTACTTGGGGTCATAAAGGCCATTAGAATGTTTTTGTATTGGACGTAAAACTGCTTTTGTTGCTATCGCAGAATCAAGGGTAAGGGTAAGGTTGAAAAATAATGAAGGAGAAACAAATCTTCAATGATCTAGCAGCATGCTGCAATTGGACAGTAAGCTAGATATCTGTCCCAAGGATTAGCACGACTGGCTGGGATCTTCCAGACCCACCGTGGAGGGACTGGCTGCAGGGGATCTGGTGGCCCAGCCAAAAGTCCATTGACTTTTGGTGGGACCAGGTGATACCGCAGTGCCAGAAAATCCCGCCCATTGTTTCTGGTGACCAAACATATTAACTTACACTTTAATATGTGATTTTGGGATAACGTATGTCTTTTTCTTTAAGAGGCAATTGTGTTATTCTGTACATTTTTCTGTGCAAAATCCATATGCCAGTGCCTTGCCATTAACCCTCCTCCTGTGTTGAGTTCCCAATCTCAACATGTAATATCCTGAGTCGAACATCTTCAAATTTCCACTAGCAGAGAGAGGAAGAGGCACCCTGCAACAGTAGCTGTTCAACACTTTGTCAACTCTGTAATGTCAGCTGTAGCTATCACACTCTAGTCTCTGAGTCACAAGGTTGTGGGTTCAAGTCTCACTCCAGGGTTTGTGCACAAAAATCTACAATGTCACTCCAATGCAGCACTGAGGGACTGTCACAGTGTCGGAGATGCTGTCTATTAGATGATATCTTAAACTGAGGCCCCATCTTCCTGATCAGGTGGATATAAAAAGATGCTGTGGCACTATTTAGAAGAATCTGTTATGGCACAGTGAATGGTAAATGTTGAGCTATTCAAATCCCAGGGAGAAACTTGAAGCAACTGCCACAACTATTTTATAACTTGTATTTATTTCGAGTTGCATGCCTCGAATCCAGTAGTAATAAGACCACTGAGTCTTATTGGTTTTTATAAAACTAAATTAAACATTTATTAATAGAAGAAATGATTTTAAGCACATACATAGGTCTACAAATTACTACTATGATAACTCCCAGCTCCCCTGATTAATCTAATTCCCAGTTAAACCTCCATTAAGGCAACAGTAAAACACATAGATTTTAAAAGACCCAGGCAAAGTACCACAATACTCTGGACAGTCGAATTCAAAGTGTGTTTTTCTCAGCTTTAGTTCCTTTTAGATAGCAGCTTGAGGCTCAGATGCCTTTCATACTTGTGTGAGATCTTAAAATACCTTCCATTACGCACAGCCTTCTCTCCTTTATACATATTTTCTCCTTTGAATGCAAATTCACATTGTTTCACTATTTCTTTGACTTTATCTCTCTAATAATAAAAATCTATCATAGTGCTAATTTTAGCAGTAAGCTTTGGGAAAAATAAGCCCTATTTCTTAACTACTTCTGGCTAGGTGTAACATTTCACCCCCCCTTTTGAATTCAAACTGTGCTGGTTTATTTAAAAAAACAAATGTTCCCTTTACACCTCACATTCTAAAACTTCACCCATGTTTACCTATTTAGCATTTCAAACTTAGCTTCTCTTCTTACATCAAAGCCTTCAGACCAGCTGTCTTTAATTCAATTAAGACACACACACACACACACACACACACACACACACACCTATTATCACTCCACTTTACAATAAATTCCAACAACATTATGAAAATTATTATATCTTCCTGACAAAAGGCAGGGGAGTTATAGTTCTGGTGCGTTGGCCAATATTTATCCCTCAATCAACATCACCAAAACAGATTATCTGCTCTTGATTACATTGTACACAGCAAACTCCCACAGACAATTTGGCCACCACATCTACAACACTGATGACACTTCAAAAATATATGGTAATGTATTGATGTTTAAGCGATTTGAGACATCAGTGGTCATGAAAAACACAATAAAATGCAAGTCTTTCCTTTTTTTCTTTGCCTAGCAGTGGGTCACCTATGGGGAAAAGTTATTGGTATGACTGTACTACGCTGTTATGTGATATAATTGACTTGGAGTGAGAAATAATTCAACTATTTGCATTGCAAAAAGCAAACTCATTTATCCTTCATTGTCTGGAGTTGCAGTACTTGTGAATTACTTAGTCCAAATAGTTATTTTATGAATGGCGAAGAAAAGGAAGCACAATTGCAGAAGATGGTGAGCACTGCTGAATTGTGGTATTAATTAAGTTCATGCTAATATTTGCCAATGGCTGCCTGTTTAAATGGTTGCAGCTTTGATTTTGGGAAGGGAGACAGCTGAATTTTTTTTTATTTTCATAACATAATAGAATGTTGTCTCAAGCATGACTTAACTTTAACTGAAGATATCAAATGAGAAAACTATATATTTTTTAAATTACATTTAAAATGAGTTAAAAATGGGCCATACTGCCTTCCTAATCCTTAAGGTTTTCTTTCATCATCGATCAAATAACTACAGCACCAAAATGGAATTTTTAATAGATATCAAAGTTCAAGTTAACCTTTCAAATGAAATGAAATAAAATTGTTAGTCCACATACCTCATGGTTTCCTTGGCAATTGACAACTTTGCTGAAAGTGTTGTGCAATAAATATCTTACAGCTCTCCTTTTCTCATATATCCATTCATGGGATACGGGCGCTGCCAGCTCGGCTAGCATTTATCGCCCTTCCCTAATTGTCCTTAAGGAGGTGGTAGTGAGCCGCCTTTGGAAATGCTTCCACTGACAATGGCTTTGAAACACAGGCCAGACATCAGAGCTTGGAACGAGTGGGGAACTGGAATGCAAGGACAAAATCAGGTCCGAACCTCTGACAAATGCTCAGACTCCAGCTCCCTCACTTGGAACCATTTTTCTATCTTTTCCCCTTGTCAGGTTCTTACCACTATAGTTTGTACGTATTTCTTCAAGTGACTTTGCTGGAAAAGTTGTTTTGTATTTTTACCTTTCAGTTCTCAAAATGTCGTGCACTGCACCCCACCTCAATGGGCAAACAAGTTATATGGGACAGGATCTCCCCGAGGGCTTCTGAACACTGCCCAACAGGTTCAAATGGGGGTCAGACGCCCAAGCTGCATGAAAACAGTCACTCGCCTGTGTGCCTGTGGCAAATTAAAGAAGGTGGGCGGACACTTGAAGCTAGAGGGCAAGCAGGAGACCTTCCAGCTTGGAAGTAGCAGCAGAACATCATGACGGGTGAGTGAGGGAGAAGGCGCCTCAAAATGAAGGAGCCCTCCCTTCCAATGGTCTAAAATTTACAATAAAAAATAGGTTAATCAGCTGGGCCCTCACAGAGGGAGGGAAGCCCCCTCCACAGAACGGAATATAGCTGCTGGAGAACCCAGGCAGGCCGCAGGGTCTCTAAGCCTGCTGAGGGTGCTAGCCCCGTTGTTGGGTTTTGATCAGCCTTTCATTAGTTGGCTATCTGCTGCATGTGGTGGGTAACCCCTGCAGCACCTCCCCCACCCTCCTGCCTCCAGAAAAGCTGGCTCACTGGCTGGTGAAGCTGTTCTTCGCACCCCCCCCCCCCACCTCTGTTTCCGGCTCTAGCCGGGCCTAAAAACCCTGCCCTGGACTTAGGTCTCAACTAACACTAATCTGTGATGTGGAAAGCATGGAGGAGTGATCCAACAGGGAAATGAAACTCCCTGTAATTTTCTCTCCTTCCCTGTAATAAAATGCCTGGGCTCCACTTAATCCCTCCTCTCCCCTCAATGGCAGTCACCCAGTGAGGGATCATAGATAATAACTTCACTTTATCACTCTGTGATGCAGCACTTTATGACTACATACAGCATAGAAACAGGCCATTAGGCCCAAACAGTCAATGTTGATGTTTATGAACCACTCAAGCTTCCTCCCATATTTTCTCATCTAAATCTGCTGTCATAACCATCTATTCTCTTCTCCCTCATAAGCTTATATGGTTTCCCCTTAAACGTACTGAAGTTATTCGCTTCAGCCACTCCCTGTGGTCGTGTGTTCCATTCTCACCACTTCTTCAGTAAAAAAATTTCTTCTGAATTCCCTATTAGATTTCTTGATGACTGTCTTATACTGATGGCCTCTAGTTAGGCTCTTCCACACTAGTCAAAACATTCTCTGTGTGTCCACTCAATCAAAACCTTTCATAATTTTAAAGATCGGCCCAAGTCTTCTCTTTTCAAGAGAAAAGCGGCTTAGCCTGTTGACTCTTTCCTGGTATGTTAATCCATGCATTTCTGGTATCATCCTTTTAAATTGTCTCTGCATCCTCTCCAATGCCTTCATATCCTTCTTATAATATGGTGGCCAGAACTGTGTATAGCATTCTAGGTGTGTTCTAACAGAAAGCTGGGATACACCTTTCCCATGACTTCCCTACCTTTCACAGAATCACACAGTGCAGAAGAGGCCCTTCGGCCCATCGAGTCTGCACCGACACGTGAGAAACACCTGACCTACCTACCTAATCCCATTTACCAGCACTTGGCCCATAGCCTTGAATGTTATGATGTGCCAAGTGCTCATCCAGGTACTTTTTAAAGGATGTGAGGCAACCCGTCTCCACCACCCTCCCAGGCAGTGCATTCCAGACCGTCACCACCCTCTGGGTAAAAAAGCTTTTCCTCACATTCCCCCCAAACCTCCTGCCCCTCCCCTTGAACTTATGTCCCCTCGTGACTGACCCTTCAACTAAGGGGAACATCTGCTCCCTATCCACCCTGTCCATGCCCCTCATAATCTTGTACACCACGATCAGGTTGCCCCTCAGTCTTCTGTACTCAAATGAAAACAACCCAAGTCTATCCAACCTCTCTTCATAACTTAAATGTTTCATCCCAGGCAAAATTCTGGTGAATCTCCTCTGCACCCCCTCCAGTGCAATCACATCCTTCCTATAATGTGGCGACCAGAACTGCACATGGTACTCCAGCTGTGGCCTCACTAAGGTTCTATACAACTCCAACATGACCACCCTGCTTTTGTAATCTATGCCTTGATTGATAAAGGCAAGTGTCCCATATGCCTTTTTCACCACCCCACTAACATGCCCCTCCGCCTTCAGAGATCTATGGATACACACACCAAGGTCCCTTTGTTCCTTAGAACTTCCTAGTGTCATTGAATACTTCCTTGTGAAATTACTCCTTCCTAAGTGTATCACCTCACACTTTTTAGGGTTAAATTCCATCTGCCACTTATCTGCCCATTGACCATCCCATCTATATCTTCCTGTAGCCCAAGACACTCAACCTCACTGTTAACCACCTGGCCAATCTTTGTCTTATCCGCTAACTTACTAATCCTACCCCTCCACAGTCATCTATGTCGGTTATATAAATGACAAATAATAGGGGACCCAACACAGATCCCTGTGGTACACCACTGGACACTGGCTTCCAGTCACCAAAGTCAACTCATGAGAAATAAACTCAAGAGCTTGGTTGGCTTTTAGGAGCACTTTCACACCAGCTTGCCATTCAACGATACTCAACTAGAACAATCTTTGAGAATTTTTTGGTGAAGAAGCACAAAACAGTAATCAATTCACTCTGAACTAATCTTTGCAGCTTCAGGGATAAACCTTTGTTTCATACTGAAGCCTCATCGCTGGGTTATAATGATAAGTTACAATTAAAGGGAATAGCAGCTCTGCTCGGTTGTACCTTTGAAGGTGTGATTGAGCCTTCACCCTTCAGCAGCTGTTTAGCACCACAGAGTCTCTGAAACATTTTCAACAGTGAATGAGCTGATCTGCAAAGTCAGAGTGGGCAGCTGTAGCATTAACAAACCTATTCAAAACCATTCCCTTGTTGTTAATTGGAACTGTACTTGTAAAGGAAGAGACAGCAGACATAAAGAATCATAAAGGAATACTTCTGAAAAACTAATGCTGGAGATTATCCTTGATGAACACCTATGGAGTATCATTTCTGATACATCTGTAACCGCATGAAACATCTGATTGCAGTTGTAATCAGCACTTTTTAAAGGATCAAATGGAGACTGTAACTAGCAGACTGCAGCTCTAATCAGGGCTAGACTTCTACTCATTTAAAATGATGGCCTTATCATGGAACATATCTTTACAGCAAGTGTAGTAGCTCCACTTTTCCACACATTGTGATTACTATGTACACCCATATTTCAGTGTGTCTCAGTGATTCAATGCCCTTCTGCAGTTCCATTGTATTGGACTTCAGCAATGCAATCTGTAAGAAGTTACCTCACTTCACATTTTAAAATACATCCACTGACCTATTTTACTGCCATCACTTTTTAAAGTGCTTTCTTCAGCCGTGTTTAATTAGCATGCTGAGTTGATGGGTGGTGCAGAATAACGTTGACACGCAGGCCCATTCCCCATACTGGCTGAGGGAGTGCCTGGGCGCTGCCTCCTCATCTTGCCTCATGGTGATATCATGGCATAAGTCATGATTAGCAACTTCCAGACAGTGAGGATGCTATAGGAAGAGAGAGAGGTGATGGGGGCTTCAAGTCCTTGACACTATTGCCCTGTAATAGGCAAGAACTGGCTGTGTTGAGGCCATCTCCAATGGTTCCCCCTGAGCTGAGTTTTTTTTAACTCTAGAAGAGCATAAACTTTGGAGAGATTTGATTGAGGTCTTGAAGGTAATACACAACAAAGCATACCGCACAAGTCTTTTAAAAGCAGTTAGTGGAACGAAAACCAGTTCTTACTGAGCAAAATAGCTTGAGAAGAGCTGGGAGAGCTATGGGTTTGAGCAAGGTATTTAAATGCATCTGCTAATGTTGGGACAACGTTTCTGAAATCATTGAGCTGCAGCAATTAGCCTCGAACTGATCCAGAAACATAGTACAGCACAGGAATAGGCTATTCATCCCATCAAGTCTGCACCGGGCCTCTTGCAAAGAGCACCATTTGGCCCACTGACCTGCTCTTTCCCCTTATATCCGTGTAATATTTTCTCCTTCAAATATTTATCCAATTCCCTTTTGGAGGGCAGTGTTGATTCTTACTGCCTACTCAATGGCAGGCACCCGGTAAGGGATCATAGATAATAACTTCACTTTATCACTCTGTGACACAGCACTTTACATCGGATCACATACAGTACAGGACAGGCCATTCAGTCCAACCTGTCCATGTTGGTGTTTATGTCCCTTTCAAGTTTCCTCCCACCTTTTCTCATCTAAATCATCTGTCATAACCTTATTCCCTTTTCGCTCACAAGCTTCTCTGGATTCCCTTAATTGCATTGATGCTGTATGCTTAAACCACTCCCTGTGGTAGTGAGTTCCATTCTCAACACTCTTTCAGTAAAGAAGTTTCATTGTTGGAAACAGCTGAACAGTTATGAAAGCAGGGGCTGGATTTTAAAAGGCCTCTTGTGATGGGCTTGAAGGTGGCAGGGCCTTAATATGGTGAGTGAAGCAATGAGGAAGAGTGCTCATCCTCTTTCCCAATCATGGGAAGATTGTGCAGTGAACCTCGACAGCCTCCCTGGTGACTTGGGAAGAGGGTCCTCCTATATGAATGCTCAACGGCACATGGAGGGGTCACCTATGGCAATGACTTCCCCCCATGGCACTCCTCCACCCTGACCTCACCAACTCTCTTCCCCTGACTCATCCAGCACCCCCAGACCCACTTACCTGGTTGGGAGGGTGGTCTGCACCCATGACATCCTCGACTTCCAGGTGCAGTCCCAGCCGCGGCCACTGCTCCTGGTGGGGCTGCTGAGCTGCTGGCCAATCAAGGCGGACACCCGTCCTTAAATGACATCAACTAACTAGCTGCCAGGTGGCCAACAAGTGAGATTGGGGGGTCCCCGCAAACAGCTGAGGGGGGATTAACCCCGACTCTCAGGCAAGTCATTGGTGCCTCTAGCGTGCTGATGAAATTCCGATCTGGGCTTCTGCTCTACTTTTATCACTGCAAAGGGGAGAAGCATTAGAAAAAGCTTGAAAACCTGGTGTGAATGGATCCCACTCCGAAATGCTCCCCTCACCAGCTTTAGATTGTACCAGTATCACACCCAACATGGATGAATTTTGGGAACCGTATAGACGAATAATGATTAGCACCTTAAGGGTAACATAAGAATCTACTTTTGCACCAATGTATTTAAAAGTTTGGCTCTAGTGTTACTTGTACCTTCATGAGAATTCTCAATGAGAATTAACAGTGAAGCAGATTTGGAACGAATAGGAAATAGTGTTGCATGAGATTAGTTAACCATCAGTACAACCATGTTTGCAATAACTAAATTCTAACTTTATATTAAAAAATTGTATTGCGAAGAAAACCCAAAAATTAATTTCCCCAATTGTTTTCTTTCCTAGAAATTTTGTTTGTTTTTTTTGCAGATGGGCAGGAATCTGAATCAAAATCCATTTCTACTCAATTCTTGCCCCTTAGTTGCTCCAGAGAGAAATGGGGAGCAGGAATTTGCTTCTCTTGCCTGTTTCCCACCCTCTTCACTTTCAGACAGGGCCCAGGATCCTGCAAACCTTGCCGATTATGCTTCCTATACAGTTAACGGTAAGTACAGCTGGATGAGTTTACTTGCCTCACAGGGCACCACACAAACCCCACAATGCCATACTCAATTTCCTTTCGAACCTGAGGCCCAATTGGTGAACGAGCATTAGAAAGACATTAAATTTACAGCCAATTTGGCATGTGATAATTTGCCTGCAAGAGAGTCTTGGGTCCCTCTAACTTCTTCAGTTGGATGATTTGATTGAGAATTCTGTCAATGCTAAGGCTGGGGAACTGATTCTTGTTAAAACACCAGTTCTTGCAACTAATTGGTTAGGACAATGCCAAGGTGTCATTGCGACATTTAGTAGGGTGGAAAGAAAGGTTTAAAAAGATGGGTCTAAGGATAGATACTTCATAATCCAAGAAAGACCTGGCCAGCCATTCCCCATAATCTCAACAACTGTCATGTGTGAATTCTCCAGTATTGGTATCGTAAGTGTGATCTTACGGATGTGTATAATTATTAATTATAATTATTTACATGTAATTATTAGCAATAATAATTATTGCATGCTTAATTCCTATAAAAGCCAATCAATGCCTTCGCACCCTATTACCTTAAGGAATTAATCACCAATTTCTACATAAGAACACCCATTCCTTAAGATAGCTAAAACAGTTATTCGAAGGTGAAGAACACAGGAGCATTGAGTGTCATTTGTCTATCAGTTAATCACTTCCATCAAAAGCAGATTTTCTTTGGAGTTTGTTTTCAATGAAATACATATTGTATACATTACAACCTTCTGAATCTCATGTTAACCCTTCAAACTGCATCTTAGCCCTCTGAAATAGAACTTGTGTCAAAATAAAAGCAAGAAAGCTTCTATTGACTCAATGTGAATTAGCATTCCTTTGTTCAATGCAATTCTTGAACTGTATTTAATAAAAAGTCAGCATTAAAATTGCAAATGGATATTTTTAAGGATGCTATATTACAAGTCGTTCTCCTCACCATGTGGTTTATAAAGGCCTGATTACTCCCTTATTGAAACTACTTTTACATCTAGTCTCTGTTGAACTTTCAGTTTGAGTAAACTTCAGCAGGGTCTGTTGGAGAAGGTGGTGGTATTGTCACTAGACTACTATTCCAGAGACCCAGAGTTATGTTCTGGGGATCGAGGTTTGTCGAGTGGTGGGCCACAGGGATCAGTGCCGGGGCCTCAGCTTTTTACAATTTATACAAATGACTTGGATGAAGGGACCGAAGGAATGGTTGCTAAATTTTCTGATGATACAAAGATAAGTATGAAGGTAAATTGTGAAGAGGACATAAGGAGGCCACAAAGGGACATAGATAGGTTAAGTGACTGGGCAACGATCTGGCAAATGGACTACAATGCAGGCAAATGTGAAAATATCCATTTTGGCAGGAAGAATTTAAAAAATAAGCTTATTATCTAAATGGTGAGAGATTGCAGAGCTCTGTGATTCAGAGGGATCTGGGTGTCCTGGTGCATGAATCACAAAAGGCCAGTATGCAGGTACAGCAGGTAATTAAGAAAGCTAATAGAAGGTTATCATTTACTGTGAGGGGAGTTGATTACAAAATAGGGAGGTTAAGCTTCAGCTGTTCTGGACACTGGTATGACTACATCTGGAGTATTGTGTACAGTAATGGTCTTCTTATTTAAGGAAGGATGTAAATGCATTAGAAGCAGTTCAGAGAAGGTTTACTGGACAAATACAAGGAATGGGTGGGTTGTCTTATTAGGAACAGTTGGACAGGTTATGCTTGTATCCACTGGCATTTGGAAGAGCAAGAGGTGACTTGAAACCTTTCAGATCCTGAGGAGTCTTGATAGGGTGAATGTGGAGAGGATATTTCCTTTTGTGGGAGAATCTGGAACTAGGGGTCACTGTTTAAAAATAAGGGGTCACTCATTTAAGACAGAGATGAGGGTTGAGTCTTTGGAACTCTCCTCCTCAAAAGTCTTTGAATATTTTTAAGGCAGAGCTAGATAGATTCTTGATTAACAAGAGGGTGAAAGGTTATCAGGGATAAGAAGGAATATGGGGTTGAGGATACAATCAGATCAGCCATGATGTTATTGAATGGCAGAGCAGGCTCGAGGGGCTGAGTGGCCTACTCCTGCTTCTAATTCATATGTTTCGTGTTTTCATGTGTATGTTCAAATCCCACAAGGGCAGCTGTGAAATTTGAATTAAATAAAAATCTTGAATTAAAAGTCTGATGACGACCACAAAATCATTGCTCGTTGTAAAAACCCAACTGGTTCACTAATGTCCTTTAGGGAAGGAAATCTGCTGTCCTCACCCTGGTCTGGCCTACACATCACTCCAGTCCCACAGCAATGTGGTTGACTTTTAAAATGCCCTCTGAACAAGAGCAATTCGAGATGGACAATAAATGCTGGCCTAGCCAGTAATGCCCACATCCAATGAATGAATAAAAAAAAATCACTGTGCCTTTTGTCACGAAAGTATAATAACTCTCATAATATTATTGTGATTTATTGTAAAAGTAGGTTAATAGTGGGGTTTGGATGGGGGAGGGGTGGTGTGCGGGTGTGTGTGTGTGTATTTGTGCATGTGTGTGTGTGTGATTTAATTGAATTGGAGATAGCTGGTCTGAAGGCTTTGGCTCATCAAACGAAGCTAGGTTTGAAATGCTAAACACGTAAACATGGCTGAAGTTTTAGAATGTGTGGCGAGGAGAATTTGCATTTGTAGATAAATCAGGGTAGTTTGAATTTCAAAGGGATGGTAGGATGTTAGATTTAGCCAGAGAAGCTAGGCCAAGCAGTGCGTTTATCTTTCCCAAAGGTTACTGATAGTATTAGCACCATGAAAGATTTTTATAATGAGAAAGGTAAAGTTCCAAAGACGTATGGGAACAATGGAATTTACATTAAAATTTACATTAAAAGAAACATGTATAAAGGAGAAGAGGCTATGGTCAAAGAGGAATGCATTGCGAGACCTATCAGAGGTATGAAAAGCCTCCAGTATTTATGTGATAAGCTGCTGTCTACAGAAACCAGAGCTGGGAAAAGCCACTTTGAATTCCACTGTCCAAGGTTTTGTGCTGACTTGCCTGGATCAGTTTAAAATCTATTTTTTTGTTTACAGTTGCCTTGGCGGGGGTGTAGCTGGAAGCCAGGCTAATCAGGGGTTTTAGGATTTATTACAGTAACAATTTGTAGACCTATGTATGTGCTTGAAATCTTAATTTTTGTTAATAAATGTTTAATTTAGTTTTGTAAAAAACCTCTAGAGTCTTGGCGGACTTATTACTACTGAATTCAGGGCATGCATCTCGAAATAAAATACAAATTGGAAACAGTTGTGACTGCGTGATCAAGTTTGCCTTGTGGATTTGATCCACCTAGCACACATCATCTGCTGTGTCATAACACTCTTGTTCTATCTATGTGTTTATGCCTGATTTCTATTCGCTTATATAATAAAAAGAAACTACTTGTAATGAAGTCTGCCGCAGCTTGCTGAACATCTAAATAGAAGATGACACTGACTGATTTGAACTGACTTTGCTTGTATGGATTGGTACAATCTGATTAGGGACCAGTCACCTTTTGTTTAAAGTTTGTTTAAAGACAAAGTTTGAAATCCCAGTTACTCACTCGAAGAATAAAGCCACAAGATTGCACAGTTTTAAACAAACAAAATGAACTTTACTACACAAAGTCAGATAAGTAAAACAGTCAACAATATCTGTTTTATACGCTAACATTCAGAATTAACGAGGTAAATATGAATTAAACAGGCAAACTGTCGGTGAACACACCACGCTGCACATTAAATGGCAGATGTGGCCAAGACAGGTCCCATGGATTTCTCAGCTCCCATTCAGACGTCAGCGACCAAAGTGGCCAGCCCATCATGGGTGGAACTGAGAAATCTGGAGAGCAACCAAAGGTCTGTTGACTTTGGGTGGTAAGTGGTGGGACCAGAAAATCCCACTGTGTGAGTAACAATATCTCATTAAAACTCTATCTCCCTCATGAGAAATTTCAACTCCTGACTTTTGAAGATCTAGCCTCTGAATTTCTTCAAAAACTGCTCCACCTCAAACTGCCTCAACAATTGCTCACTTCCTGATGGTTCAATCTCTTCTCCTGAGACTGCATTCCATGGGATTTACAAAATTGCACTCTTACCTCCAATTACCAGCACACTTGCAACTCTTTCGCAGACCACTAGCTTTGCCAAGCTGGCATTGTCTCAGGTTTCTCCGAACTCCAGTCTCCCAGCTGCACTGAGCTATAAATGACTCCCAGGGCTTCCTCTGAGACCAAACTCCCTCCGAGACCAAACTCCCTCCAGCATGGAACCGGTGATCTTCTTCCACCTTCTCAGTTCCCCAGGACTTCTCCTGAGCCCTAACTGCACCAAATAGCTTTCAGGTCCTCCTTGAGCCCTAACTGCCTGGAGGGTGCTACCAGCAGTACCCTTTCAGTACAGCCTCTTCCCCTGCTGTAGAACAACAGGTAAATTGAAATCAGAGAACTTTCTTAAACTCCACCCATCTCCATGATGACATAGTCTTTCAGGGTTCCTAAATGCTTTCAAACTAATTTAGCTCAAACTACCAAAATAAAACATCTCTCCACTTCTTTGCAAGCAGTGTAGACACCATGGGCAGAGTCATCCAGTTCCACTGGCAATGGGTATCATGGCAGGCAGCGGGGAGGGGGGGGGGGGGGGCAATATGGCTAGGAGGTCAAAAATTGGTTTCAACCCATTGTGAAACCAGTTTGCGATCATCCGCTCTACCCGTCAATGGCGGACCGCGTTTCCTTCATCACACGTCGGGAGCCTAATTTCAACACTCTAGCCTCTCAATATAAGGTCTGCTAGCCAGGATCCTCTCCCCACATCAAAGTTACTGCCCAGGTTGGTATGACTGCAGAACTCAGTCAAATGCAGCTTTGATGTCAAGCACAGTCACTCTCACTTCACCGGGGGAGTTCACAAGACTGTGATGAGGTCAGGAGCTGAGTAGCCCTGGCAGAATCCAAACTGGGCCTCAGTGAGCAGGTTATTGCTAAGCAAGTGCCACTTGATAGCACTGTTGATGACCCTTTATTGATGATTGAGAGTAGACTGATGGGGCAGTAATTGGCCAGGTTGCATTTGTCCTGCTTTCTGTGGACAGGACATACCTGGGTAATTTTCCACATAGCCAAGTAGATGCCAGTGTTGTAGCTGTACTGGAACAGCTTGGCTAGGGGCACAGAAATTTCTGGAGCATAAGTCTTCAGTACTATTGCTGGAATATTTTCAGCATAGCCTTTGCAGTATCCAGTGCCTTTAGCCATTTCTTGATATTGCATGGAGTGCATCGAGGCTGCATTTGACCAAGTGTAGCATCAAGGAGCCCTAGCAAAGCTGGAGTCAATGGGAATAGTTATCCTCACGTAATCATACCTTACACATAATGTCCCAGACACCACCATCACCAACACAGGGTATGTCCTGTCCCACTGGCAGGACAGACCCAGTAAAGGTGGCAGCACAGTGGTATACAGTCGGGAGGGAGTTGCCCTGGGAGTCCTCAACATCGACTCCGGATCCCATGAAGTCAGGCTGTTACTTGACTAGTCTGTGAGGCAGCTGTCCCAATTTTGGCACTAGCCCCCAAATGACCTTACAGGGTCGACAGGGCTGAGTTTGCTGTTGTCATTTCCATTGCCTGGGTCGATGCCGGGTGGTCCGTCTTGTTTCTTTCCTTTATTGAGACTTTGTAGTGAGTGGTTTGATAGAATGGAGTGGCTTGCTAGGCCATTTCAGAGGGCATTTAAGAGTTGACCACATTGCTGTGGGTCTGGAGTCACATGTAGGCCAGACCAGGTAAGGACAGCAGATTTCCTTCCCTAAAGGACATCAGTGAACCAGATGGGTTTTTACAACAATTGACAACTGTTTTATGGTCATCATTGGACTTTAAATTTCTTCCAAATTTCTTTTATTGAATTCAAGTTTCACCGCCTGCTGAACCGGGTCTCTAGATTACTAGTCCAGTGACAATACCGATACACCATCACTTCCCTGTGCATCATTCCCAGGGAGCGTCCATGGCTCCTACATCCTTAGCAGCTCTCAGATCCCTGACAGGGTCCACAGAGGCTGCAGTGTTGGCTCTTCAGGGACAAGGGCTACCCAAAGAGGATGTGGCTGATGACACCCATGTGGCAGCCTCAGACTGCAGCAGAGACACAGTACAATGAGGCTGGACTTTGATGGAGCAAACAATAAGCATTTTGAAAATGAGATTCCGGTTCCTCGAGAGGTCTGGTGGACAGCTCACATGGAAAGTGACGGAACTCTGTGACACCCGCCCACGACATTCTGGCAGCAATGACAAGCACCATCGAGGTGCAGGCATCACTAATGCCTCCAATAAGTGTAAAGCCGGACCGTCACTTTGGTCTGAAGACTACACATTGCACAGGGAAGAGGCCTTAGACTGAGACACCTGCCTTTATCTGGTGCAGGAACCAACGTTTCACATCTGAGTGACACGAACACTGATCATCATAACAAGGGGCCATAGGCACGGAGACATTCTTGGGAATTTATTTACAATTGTGAACGTTATGTGCAAGTAATTAACATCCGTGCCCAGGCTGTGCAACTACACCTCTTAACCTTCCAAACCTTGCTACTATGTCTTGGTGCTCCCCCTACATCCACAGCAGAGGTGGAGGCAGCCTGCTGACTGCTACACCCTGTTGTCTGTGATGATCTTGGGGGGGTGTCCTGTGGAGGGCCCAGGCCTGCTTTCGGGGTCCTGCAGTGGAGCAGTGGCATACTCCTCGGCCTGTGGAGCTGGAACTGTTGGGGTCACAGGAAGAGGGGATTCCGATGGGCTGGACACTCCCAGAGTCACCTGGCGTGGCCCCGGAGTACTGAACCTCCTCCCTATGGGTGCACAAAGGTCCCCGGCTGACCTTTGGAGGAGAAGGGGAAGCTGGAGTGAGACCAAGCTGCTCTGCACCCCTCTCACGTTGACACTGTCGGAGGCCAACTATGGCATCAACAACAGAGTTCAGCCTGCACAGCAGTACAGGACCAACGTCCTGGACCAAGGTCTCCATGGCAGCTGCCATTCTACCAGTGTTGACCTCAGTGCGTTGGCATGCCGGCTCTACCAACTCAGCCTGAAGGCAGATGCACTCCTTCATCGTGCCTTGCAATCTGAGGAATGCAGTGGACAGCCCTTTCTGATGTTCCCGAGCTTGCCTTTACAGCTCCAGAAACTGTGACATGACCGAGTCCAGAGGCTCGTCATCTGACTCGGGGCTCAGCAGGTTTTGACCTCCAGCAGTCTTCCGAGTGCCGGAAACCTGGGAGGTCCCAGCCTTTGCCTGCTGTGGAACAGACAGCGCAATGTGCTCACCAGATTATGACCCCGAATCTACACTAGAACTAGATCCCACCGAGGTGTGTGCCTCAGCACTGGTGGAGGGTGTGGGCGAGCGCTGTGAGGGGTCTTCAATTAGGGTGTCATCAGATTCTTCTTCCGAGGTGTCTTCCAGGCTTGAGTCAAGGAACTAGCCCATGGACCTCCTTGGCTGCTTCCCAAGGACAGCCATGACTTCCCAGCAGCTTCCGATCCCCTAGAGAGTGCTAGCTCTGTGCAGGGGCGCCCTTTAAACATGGCACCGGGATTACTGAAGGTCTGAGGAGACAGGGAGGTGGGCAAATTAGAGGCCACCCCACCAGCGATCCGGTGTGTTTCCTGTGAATGCACCGGGGATGGGACAATACGGCGTGAAAACCAGCCATTGCAGCCAGTGGGTAAAACGACTTATATCACGCCCGCTACCGCATTTACTGTAAATCTGGGATGATTCTGCCCCATGTCTCCAATTTTCCAATGAAGTAAACTCACCTGCTGTTTTATGGCTCTTACCTTTCTCGCTGTTAACCCCTTAAGTCATTATGGCCCCAACCTTTTAAGTGTTTATAGACTCCAAGCAGTTCTAGTTGCATTTATCCCATTTTCAAAATTTTAATCTTCCCAGAAATAAACATTAGCTCTAAAATATTAACCAGATATTTGTCACAGTGCTAAATGGATTATCTGATGCTTTTTTGTCACTTGAGCCTCTGCCAGGCTTTATAAGGTGACTGATGTGAAGAGGGTAGACCCAGGCGAAGAACTCCCAGTTGCCTGGCCCATGTGGAATAGGGTTTCCTTTTAAATATCTCAGGGACACGCCTGCATAGAACAAAAACAAATTCAGAAGATTTTCAATCTATTTTGAGAAGCCAATTTATAGCCACCTCACAGAGAATTAGGAATTCCACTAGCTGCAGGATGTCAATGGGGCATTTCATAGGAAATTATCATGGATCAGGTTGAAAGTACTGAATTTATGCCCGAAAGGGGTAATGAGGTCTGACTGCGCTGCATTTTTGGGTTCCTGCTGTTTGGCCAATAATAAAGCAATTGACCGATCCCCAGTCGACAACTGCACTGAGTATAAGGGCAGAATGTTTGAGCTGTTCCATTATACATTACTCAAAAATAGCCACAGTTTCATTCTGTTCAGACATTTTGTTAGTCATATCTTTATAAAATGATTCCCTCCCAAAAGTTGACAAATTAGCGCTGAATTCCACGATGCCAGGATATCGTGGGCCAATGCGTTACAATCACAGGAAAATCACCATGTTTTGCACCCTCACAGATTTGTTGAATTTTTAAAAAAAATTAAATTGTATTTTCTGTGCTGGTTGGCATTGTATGTTCGGTACATGTTGAAGTGTCTAATATTACCAGCTGTATTTGCAGGTAATTGACAGCAAGTTGCCCATTCACCTTATCAGATTCTAGGAAGAGAGCTTGCAACCTGTGACAAGGGGAGGGGGGGTGGTTGGGGAGAGTGGGGCAAACAAAAACACATCAAAAAATGAAGGCAACATAGAGCTTTGTGTTGTAGATGCCTTGTTCCGCTATAGCTTTTGGCTAGTCTTTAGAAATACAATTGAGACAATTTTAATTTAACCCTCTCCTCTGTAGGGAGACTGACAGGTTTAAATCGGCCGCCCATTTTACACCCTGCCTATTGTTATGATGTGGCAGATGATGTGTGCCAGCGGGATCAAATCCACTGGGTAAACTCGATCACACCATCACAACAGTTTTCCAATTTGTATTTTATTTCGAGATGCATGTCCTGAATTCAGAAGTAATAAGTCCACCAAGGTGCTAGAGATTTTTTTAGAAAACTAAATTAAACATTTATTAACAGAGGGAAAGATTTCAAACACATACTTTGGTCTACAAATTAATACTATAATAACTCCTAAAACCCCTAATTAATCTGGCTTCCAGTTACAACCTATCAAGGCAATGGTTAAAAAAAAAATTTCAACAGATCCAGGCAAGTCAACACAATGCCCCGGACAGTAGAATTCAAAGTGGTGTTTCCCAGCTTCGGTTTCTGTAGACAGCAGCTTAACGCATAAATACTGGAGGCTTCTCACAATTCTGTTAGATTTTACAATGCCTTCCTGACACACAGTCTCATTCGCCATTGTTTCTCCCTTTTAATGTAAATTCCATCGTTCCCCATATGTCTTTGGAACTTTACCTTATTCATAATATAAAACATTTCATGGTGCTAATATTATCAGTCACCTTTGGGAAAAATTAACACATTGCTTGGCCTAGCTTCTCTGGCTCGGTGTAAGCCTCCTACCATCTCTTTGAAATTCAAACTGCCCTGATTTATCTAAAAATGCAAATTTTCCTCACCTCACATTTTAAGACTTCAGCCATGTTTACATATTTAGCATTTGAAACTGAGCTTCTTTTGATGTATCAAAGCCTCCAGACCAGCTCTCTCCAATTCAATTAAATCCACATCTCACCCCACACACACACAAGCTATTCAAACCCCACGATTAACCTACTCTTACAATAAATCACAATAACATTATGAGAATTATTATACTTTCATGACACTATTGACACTTCATTTTCAAGGAATCCTATAAAAAGAGATGAAATATTATGTGTGGCTTTATTTCCATTCTGGTTGAATAGATAATGGAATAGATAAAGCAGCTATGTTCAATTCAATGTCAAGTTGCAAATGAGAATTTAATTAAATTTGGCCATGCAATTCTGTCGGGTCAAAATGGATCTGAATTTGAATTCAGTCGCTGTAGTCCCAGAGGACCATAGGCTACTCACTCATTAGAGAGAGACTAGTGGTGAGTTTAACCTGAGGCTCACCACACCTCAGGCGAGGGGCGAGGTTCAGAAGGCCTCAGCCGGTATGGGAATTGAACCCACGCCATTGGCATCACTCCGCATCACAAGACAGCTGTCCAGCCAACTGAGCTAACCGACACTCAATTCAATACTGCAGCTGGATCAGAATGGTGGGGACCTTCCTCGGTCTAGGTTCAAACGCTGCCTACGCATTCCCTTGATGGAAATATAGGACAATGAACTACTACAGATCCAGGGAGGCGATATCTTAGTGGTATTGTCGCTGGACTAGCAATCCAGAGACCCAGGGTAATGCTCTGGCGTCCCAGGTTTGAATCTCACCATTCCTGGCAGATGGTGGAATTTGAAATCAATAAAAATCTGGAATTAAAGGTCTAACAACCACCATGAATCAATTGTCGTAAAAACCCATCTGGTTCACTAATGCCCTTTAGGGAAGGAAATCTGCTGTCCTTTCCTGCTCTAGCTACACCTTATTCCAGATGCACAACAATGTGGTTGACTCTTAAACGCTCCTGAACAAAGGCAACTAAGGATCAATGGGCAATAACTGCTGGCCCAACCAGCGAAGCCCACATCCTGTGAATGAACTTTAAAAAAAGTATCCATCTCCCTTCCACCTCCCAAAATTATCACAATGAACTCTGAAAAATAACCAGCATAGACCATCAACATATGTGGGAACAAACCTGCAAAAGCTGTGTAAAACAGGCATGTTAGTTCAAAACTACTTTTGACCACAGTGACGGGAGAATTGCAAAATATGTCAACATACAAAAGGGTAGTGCCCACACCCGTGTTGTTTGCATGCAACAACGTGAAACACTTCCAACTCAGACTAAGTACAAGAAAATCCAGTTTAGGCCAGCGATCTGGCTTGGTGCTCTTTGGATTAAAGAAGAGAGAAAACACATTTCTGTATTGTGAAGTGCTGGAGCCACACACTGCGTCCAGCTAATTTGGATGATTTAACCTTTGTTACGAACCTCTCTCTTATTTTCTAAACATTCTTCCATTTGTCCTTCAGGTTAATCGTGTTTATTTAAACTTCTGTGCCGCATAGAGACGCATCTTGGATAATTTGTGTGTTTGGGGCAACTACTCTGCCCTTTAGCAGGCGCCTGGTATTATAATTAACCCTCAGCTAAGCACCACCATTCCACATTTATATATTGCGTTCAGTAGCAACTAATTAACATTCTGCCAGTTGCAGTGATTTCATGAAGGATTCAATCAGAGAGAATAGGCTTCCTTTTGTATTTGAGCATAATTGGAGCCAAAATAAAAACACATATTTTATTTTAAATTAGGGGTTTTAAAAGTGTGAAACACTGCAGGGTCTCGCTCTTTACAACAGGTCTTGGTGAACACAAAGAGGCAACGACAGAACTTATCACATAACAGCACGGTCTCTGTCTTTGTTTACTGTGTTAAGAGGGGAGTGAAGAAATTCCTCATCAATAATTTTGGTGCAACAATTAATATGAGCCTAAATAAGTTTTATATTCCCACTGACCTTTTGGCTAAAGCTATTAACAAGAAGATTTCCAACCTACAAATCTCTAATGCTTATGTCAGGACTGAATTTGGACGTACTGAAGACTTCGACAAGATGCATTCAAATTGAGCAGAAATCTATTTTCGTCAAAGCTCCTAGTTTTTACTGTTTCTTTGAACTTTTTTCTCTTGTTCATCCTCCCTGCATTATTGGTGATCAAGTTCTATTGTGGTCAATTTTAAGTTTAAGTGCACAAATGAGCAGTTAGTGGTCAATCTTCTTCACCTGCTCATTGTAACTGCTGAATGGCCTTGTTGAGGTTTGGGCCTTATTTGCCTGCAGCTGGGGTGTTGTGTGCATCAAACCAATGGTGAGAGGCAGATCACCAGTTTTGGAAGGAGGGAGGCAGGCCAGTTCTGCAGAAGAGCCTTGAGACAGGGAGGAGACCCTGAAGAGCTGTGGGATGCATAGGGTTTGGCAGTAGGTTGGGGTATTTTTGTAGAGCTTGAAAGAGCAATGTTCTGCTGGTGTCATAAAAAGTGAAAGTTAAAAATATCCTTGAGTTGTTCTTTTGAATGGCCTCTTCCCGTGGAGTTAGGCAGCTCAATACCAGTATACATGTGCGCTGCAAACACTCTGCCAATTTGTACCTCAAAATTTCCCTCAGAGTCTTACGTGCACCATAGGATCTGATTTGCTTGTTGAAACAAGTAGGTGCACGTGCTGCTCTTGACAACACAATATCAAAGATGCAGAGGACCACTGAACCATCGTGAACAGCACAGCAAGTGACCCGACGCCATTCACAGGTCACGATTGCCTCAATTTACAACTGGCCCCATTCTCTTCCAAACTGCAGAACTCCTTCTCACAAGGATTTTAGGAGGTACTGATTTTGATATCATATTGTTATGACTTCAAGAGTGACCATTAACTTCGAAAAAGAAATTTCAACTCCCAGTTTATGCCACAGGGTTTCACATTTTAAACAAAGACTTTTACTGTAAAAGAACTAAACAAAGCAAGTATATTTTGACACTATATAACACCATATTTTGTAAATGCTTATTCTTTAAGCCCAAGAATCTCAACGAGTCATTCCCCATTCTATTTTTATTTCCACTCAAGAGTTTCCCTATACCTTTCAGGATCCTGTGGGTTCCTTCACTTCTCTTAGGACCAAATCAAGGTATGGCACAGCTCTTCAGAATTCACTTTGACACCTCTCGGTATTCCTGCTATTTTCTAAGGTATGAGATTCCTTGGGGTCCTTGCACTAGCATTCGGCCAGGTAACCATCTAACTCTCCTTAAGCACCTCATGATTGTGGACACCCAACCAAGTGTGGGCTGCACTGCCTTCTTGCTTAGTGGTCTACAGTTCCTAGCATCTTTCTCTCTCTGCCTATTTCCAAGCTGTATCAGCTCCACATGTAAAACTGCCTGTTTGCTATGAAAAATCACAGAGATAAACTCAAAACAAAAGACTGCTTCCCTGTAATTTATTCCCATGGCAACAAGGCACGTCTGGGATTTCCCAGGTAGTGATTTCAACTAATTAACTTCAATTCCCAAACTTGTCCTTTAATCTGAAAAGTATATGGATACTTTAAGAACTTCCCTTGTTTACCAGTTGCTTTCCAATGTTTCTTTGATCTGGGAAATTACATGAATAATTTATAGTTCTGATGGGACAACTGCAATCCAACCAGAATTACTGGCTCCACTCCAATGCAATGCCAGGACCACCTATTGTTCATTGTTTATACTCTCTAACTCTAACCGCTTTGAATAAATATAGACTTTTGAATTGTGATTATCTTAGGGGTGGTTAAAAGCTTGAATTCCCAAACTAAAAGTTATATACCTATAACATACGAATCATGAAATTAGACATTTTTGCAACAATAGTAAATATTTCTGAAGAAGTGCTGCAACTAAAGATTCTACTACCCATTTCACTTTTATATTTTATTGGGCTTGTAACATCGAAAAATAACCCAGGATGCTTCACAGTAGTGTAATCAGACAAAAGTTGATGGCAAGACAAAAAAATGAAGGTATTAGGAGAGCTAATTCGAAGTTTGGTCAAAAAGCTCTCAAATAGGGCTTCCCAAACTGTGGGTAACACCCAGTGTGGTTGAGAGATGAGATTCTGGGGTCCTGAGCTCTGAGGCAGCAATAGCCGCTGCGCAGCTTTGACTGAATGTTACCAACTGCGAGGCTCCTTCAAACCCTCGCATCTTATGTAAACCTTGGGCCTAGCCTAACTGACCGAACTTTGAGGCCTAATTTCTGCTTCAACGAAGGCAGTGAGAAGTTCGGCTTTTAACAATCCCAGAAGATCAAACACTTTTCCCTGCCTGCCCCCTGTTCTCACTGTTCCCACTGAAGAGGCACAGCAAGCTTCACGCCTTGAAACGGGATCACAATGGGAAAAGGTTTGGGAAGCACTGGTCTTAAAGGAGGAGAGAATGGTAGAGGGTGAAGAGGCCTAGGGAGGAAGCTTAGAGCCTAGGATGGCGTGCTCAGCAGGACAGGACAGGTATAGTTGAGTCTGGAAGTGACAAAGGCCCAGGTGAAGGTTTCAGCGACGGTTAGCCTCAGACAAGAGCGGAGACCAGTGATGTTCTGGAAGCAGAATTCGGCAATCTTTATGATGGAGAGGTTGTGGGGTCCAAAGCTCAGCTTAGGGCCAAATAAAAACCAAGTAGTAAACAAAGGTTTCAGGCATTCAAGAATATAAGATCATAAGAATTAGGAGCAAGAGTAGGCCATTCAGCCCCACAAGCCTGCTTCAATATTCAATAAGATTATGACAGATCCGATTGTGGCCTTAAATCCACTTCATTGCCTGATTCCACGCGCACCCACCAACGCAGCACCTCCCGCCCCACCCCCCCACAACACCATAACTCTCGACTCTCTTGTCTAAATCTGTCTAACTCAGCCTCGAATTTATTCAATAACCCGGCCTCCAATGTTCGCTGGGGAAGAGAATTCTAACACTAACAGCCCCTAGGGAAGAAATTCCTCTTCCTCGCCAACTTAAATGGGAGACCCCCCTTATTTGAAATTGTGGCCTCTAATGCTAGATTTCCCCATGAGCAGGAACATCCTTCTCAGCATCCACCACGTCAAGTCCCTTCAGAATCTTATATGTTTCAATAAGATAATACCTCATTCTTCTAAACTCCAATGAGCTTAGGCACACCTGCTCAACCTTTCCTTATAAGACAGCCCCTTAATCCCAGGAATCAGTCTAATGAACCTTCTTTGAAGTGCTTTCAATGCAAGTATTGTCCCTACTTTAGTAAGGAGACCAAAACTGTACACAGTCCCCTGACGGAGTTAACTCACCATCATCTCCTCAAGGCAACTAAGGATAGGCTACACAAATGGCCTTATCAGTGTTACCCATGCCCTGTGAACAAATGAAAACAGATCATCTCTAACCTCTAATGTTCTTATTAGTGTTATACACTAGGGAGGTCTTAGTCCTTCATCCAGGTTTTTCAATAAGGACTATGCCAATTAAAACGACTTGCAGGTATTGAATAATATTGGTTATAAACCTTCGTAATGAATAACATTTATGGCTCAATAAAATTCTTTTGATCACCATAAAGAATCTTCATTGAATTCCGTGTTCCTGTTTAACTGATGATTGATATGCAATCTTTAACACTCAGACAATGTTAACGATAATGCATCACACTGATTTACTGGCCCAAAACTCTAGCAACTGGTGGTTTGAGAGCCAAACTACATTTCACAGGCTGCAGTGTAAATGTAGTCTTCTGCACTTCACCTTCCAAAAGCAGAGGAAAGGAGAACACATATGAAGCCTTGCCAAAAAGGGAGGAAAAAAACCTGACAATTTAATTTAAAATTTTGATTAATTGATTGCCCGTCTTGAAGGAAACAAGGCAAAACGTTGTTAATAGCTCTTAAATTTAACTAACTCCCCTTCATGCATGTCTTGGGACCTACAGCACAGGTGCAAGATCAACAACCTTTATGGCTATTGCAATTCAGCAAGTTGGTTGTTGGGGGAACCATCATAAATCAACTCTAAATATAAAGTGAACTCGAGAGCAATTCAACGAACAACAAATCACACTATATCTTCTAAAACCAATCGAACAGATCAAAACTGTCAGCACTAAATCTATCCTAAGAAGGCTGCTCCATAGTAACCCATCACATATGCAATAAAATCAGATACCAAAGGCATGCAACAGAAACTAATATCTCATCAGTCAGGTTTGTCAATGTGCAAAGGGATAACTTTAAATGGTGAACTCAGCTTGACTGTTTATTAAAATCTAGTCAAAAAACTGAGTGAAAGCAAAATGATTCCACACAGCAACGAACACACAAAATGCAATATATCATGCAATGTACTCAGTGCCCTGAGAAACCCTCAACATAGACGAGTAACTTACACTTGGGAATAAGCAATGAGATCCAAGTCCACTCCCCTCTGAGGTGTAATAGTGACATTTTACCCCATGTTTAGGGTGGTGGGGCAGACTTTCAAATTGCTACCCTGCTTACTCTACCTCTGGCATCATTGAAAACAACGCACATTAAACAAAGTGAAAATTTATTTCCTCTCTCAATAACAACGCTTGGACAAATAAGGATTATTTCTCTGTGGGTGAGGAGGATGAAAATTTATAACCTGGTTGACACTCCATTACATGCATTATTAATTCTTCATAACTTGTGGAAGATGATCCAGCCCATTACCCAGCTTTAACCCGAGCTTTACACCCTGTTTTGTGTATCCACCATCCATAACCAAACGTCCAAAGTACAAAACTTGAGGCCTGGAGAAGTAGTTCATGCCAAACCGGGAAATCACCCAGAAACCTCTGCCAGGATTAGTCAACGAGCTCATCACAGCAAGAGACTCTCTGAAAAGTTCACTCAGAATCCCACTGCTCCTAAGCATTGTAGCAAAATATGCATGCTACATTACATTGATTAAGATTTATTGCATTAAAAAAAAATGATGTTGGTTTCGGAAGAATTAACCAGTTTTGGGATCAGATGTTGACTGCACAAAGGCAGGAGGAATCTGTCTGGATGGCCCAAATATGCCAACACTGGCACTAGGGAGCCAAAATGACTCGCTCCTGCTGGAAACCATTGATTTGAAAAATGTATAGGCTGGCCTCCTAAGGCCTACACAGGCAGAGATAATGGAACAGCAAAGATAGCCAAGGCAAATGAGTAATTCACATTTTTCTTGGATCAGAAAGTGAATACCCATCGTATAGTAGACCTAATCCCTAAAGAGGGTTTTAGCTTAGCAAAGATTTGATCCCTCATCATTCAAGCACTGCAAATGTTGGTGGCTAGGGCAGGCCTGGTCTAATTGAACAATTTGCATTTATATAATGCCTTTAGTCTGATTAAATTGCGAGACACCTCACAGGAGCATTATCAAACAAAATTTGATGCTGAGCCACAAAAGGAGACACTAGCACAGGTGACCCAAAGCCTAGACAGAGTTGGGTTTTATAAAGCACCTTAAAGGAGGAGAGAGATCTAGGGAGGCAGAGAGGTTTAAGGAGGGAATACTGGGGCTTGGGGCCTAGCTAGCTGAAGGTACAGCTGCCAATGGTGGAGCATTGAAAATCAGGGATTCACAAAAGGCCAGAGTTGGAGCACAGAGATCTCAGAGGATTGTTGGGATGGAGGAGATTTTAAAGATAGAAAGGCACAAGGGCTTTGAAGGAATTTGAAAACAAGGAGCAGAATTTTAAAATTGAAGCCAGACACACGCTGGTGAATGCACGCGTGATGGTTGACCAGATTTCATATGAGTTGGGTTATGGGCAACAGAGGTTTGGGTGAGCTCAAGTTAATGGAGGGTGCAAGTTGGGAGGCTGGCCAGGAAATCATTGGAATAGTCAAGTTTAGAGGTAATAAAGACATGCAAGAGGAGCTCAGCAGCCGATGAGCTGAGCTCAGCATAATTGGTTTCATATTGCTGATTCACCTGATGCTACACAAGAGCGTTACACAATGAACTAACAATTTTCAAATGTTTTGCTTCTTTTAACAGAAAACAACTACCATGAATTAACTGGTCATTCTTTTCTGAAAGGAAAGAATTCACTTTCAGAGTCATTCAGGATTGTTAACTTTTTGTAACTTGGGATTGTCTGAACCAAAATACTGACCTGAGCTGCTTTTACAGTACAAGTGTTTCCTTTTAACTCGGCAGATTTGGATTGATTTTTCTTCTGAGACAGTCAGTAGTGTGGGATTCTTGCAATTACCGAATGTAATACATTGGTCTTAGAGACCTCAATGCAATATCTACATCTGCATCCATACCGGTCAGCTAAGGATCAATTTATTGTAATCACTGGAAACTTAGGAATTCTGCGAATCAGAGGCACTGTATCTCTGTATCGGTATCTGACCGATGCTCTCAGTGAAAGATGCTCCTCGCCAAAAATAGAGCCTTGTGAAATTTACACTATTATCATATATATAAATATGAGTGTGTGTGTGTGTGTGTGTGTGTGTGTGTGTGTGTGTGCATATGTGATGATAAAAATTGGAGGAACTTATTTAACAGAACAGTATTACCAAACGTTCAATTACTTAGAACAAGTTAGAAGATTCACTAAAAATGTGGATCACAGGACATTTACATTTTTTGTTTAAAGGGTTAAGCTTTTCTCATTGACTCTCCTTACAATGTTTCATTTTATTGACAGCCTAACCTATCAATAATCAAGCCTACAACACACCTTGGTGACTGCTTAAGGGTTCTCCAGAAGTTCCTGTTCATTTAAAGATTCAATTTGAATGTGACAACGTTGTTTTTATTGGATTCAGTATCAAAGCAAAAATTTCAGTTTTTATTGCCACTGACAATCTATCTGATTTAATACATCAGAGCAAGGATGAGATCAGTGACAGAAAACGCTCTGTTAGCTTAAATCCAATTTTTTGTTGTTGTTATTGCTGGATTGAAAAACAGCTGAAGGCATAAACTCTTGGGGCCCAATATTCCTGTGTGTTGGCCGTGATAAGCAATACAGTCTGTGACTTGCTTAAGTGTGAGATAATGGAACATTTTCTGGACTGATACCAGGGCTCAAGAAGGGATATCCAGCTGCTTGTAAAGAAAATGAGCTTCCATTGCAACAGGGCCTAAATTTGCTTCTTTCTGATGCACAGCGGCAACGCATAGAAGCAACTTTTATATCCATGCTATTAACCCCAACTTGAAAGGCACTGACAACGTTGAAAACCAATGAGATCCAATGTTCATGACATGGAACAACCATCAAGAGGCAGTTCTGAAATCTCACAAAACATGCACGGGCCTCTCCACACAGAGAACAGTGGCTGCTGTCAAAACTTGCCTTCCAATATTGGAAAGCCTGAAAGGAAGATGCCTACAGGGCTTTGGTAGCAGATAGCTTCTCAGGTTACTGACAGTTGCTTGCCAGCACTTGCCACGGGCCAAGTGGTAGAAGAAGCCTTGGAGAGCATAAAAACAAAAAAAAACTGCGGATGCTGGGAATCCAAAACAAAAACAAAAACAGAATTACCTGGAAAAACTCAGCAGGTCTGGCAGCATCGGCGGAGAAGAAAAGAGTTGACGTTTCGAGTCCTCATGACCCTTCGACAGAACTCTTGGAGAGCATGTTGGCCCCGAGAGAAGAACAGGGTATTCCTGGCACATAGGCAGAACCACATGGGACTGCAACATGCTGAGGGTGGGGGGTGGGGGGGACCAGACTAAAGAGATATTCAACAGCATTCTCAGATACCGACCACACAAAACCCTGCCTATAGGGCATCATTTATGAATAGAACAGGGGTTTAAAAATATAAGGTGGAATCCTCCCAGAATTGCACTAAATGCGGCTGTGGGCATGAACAAAGATGTTTAACCTGCCGGCCTTAATGGCGGGTTATCGCATCACATCATCTGCTTCCCACCTCATTAACGATGCTGCAACAGGGAACACGCCGTCTCTCTGGCGGGCAGCCTCTGAATCGCCCGTCACGCTGTTACCTCACCGTTTCCTCACTCCGGGCACCGTACCTAAACTGCAACTGCGCGCACACAGTTCACAATTCCGCTGGCCCAGGAAATGCTCTGGTGAAGACATGGCCCTGAAAGCCAAGAAGAGTTAAACGGCCCGTCACTGGAATGCCTTTTGGAGGCCGGCCGGGATGTCCTCCACCCCCACTCTGGCCGCAGGAGGTCCAGCAATCTCACCACTCTGGCTTGGGTGGTCAGTGCCAACGCAGCACAGAAGAGGTTGGCCACCAGTGCAGAAAGAGGATGAATGATCTCATCTGTGCTGCCAGGGTAAGACAACCATCTCATCACTCTAAACTCACACACTCACAAGGCCTACACACATTCTTGACTTTGGAATACTCTTCCTCAAAAGGTGGTTGAGGCAGGGTCCTTGAATATCTTTAAGGTAGAGATAGATAGATTCTTGATAAGCAAGGGGGTGAAAGGTTATTGGGGATAGGCAGCAATATGAGGTTAAAATCAGATCAGCCATGATCTCTTTTTTCATTTTTTATAAAATTTACTTGAGGACGTAGACAAATAATTACAGATGGTGATCCATGGATAACTTAGCATTTCAAGGAACCTTCAGTATTGTTCCCACGTTACTTTTTGCTGGCACCAACGTTTGCTTTAGCTGTGCCCCGATTGAATGGCAGAGCAGGCTTGAGGGGCTGAGTGGCCTGCTACTGGACCTAACTCATATGTTCTTATTCACTGGCATCTCACTCACTGCCAGCTCAAGGGACCCAATCACACTCTCTCTCACACACCCTCACATCTCCATCTGGCTTCGTCTCCTCTGGAGACTGCCTCCTCAGCCCTCACCATCTTGAGGCCACTTGTACAGATCAACACGTACCCCCACACACACCATGGCAATACCCCCACTCTCCCTCGTACAGCCCTCGCCCTGCAGCCTCTACCCTTGCCTTTGGCCACTTCTACCCCTTCCTCGAGCAAGCCTTACCCCTGAAAAGCCACCGTTGCCTAATGGCTGGTCTGGTAGATCGAGACTTGCCCATGAGTGTCAAGAGGATATAATAATGTCTATAATGTTATTGGAAATTATTTTAAAATAGAGTTTAGTGGTGTCTGTGTCTATGTCGGTGTGTGTGTCTTAACTGGAAAAAAACTGGTCTAGAGGCTTTGATGTATAGAAGATAAGTATGTTTGAAATGGTAATTAGGTAAACGTAGGTGTCAAGGGGGCAATTTGCATTTTTAAATAAACCATTCAAAAGAATGAGTGAAATATTATACCAAGCCAGAAGAAACTAAGCTTACCAATAAAATTAGTATTATGAAAAGGTCTTATTATTAAAAGAGGTGAAGTTCAAAAGACATGGTGATACAATGAAAATTTGCATTCAAAGAGGAAAATATGTATAATGGAAGGGAAGGCTGTTGGTATAGAGGAAAAGGCACTCTAAGATCTAAAGCCTCCAGCCTGTAAGCCTAAAGCCGCTGTCTGCAGGGACCCAGAGCTGAAAGAAACTCATTTCGAATTTGACTGTCCAGGGTGTGCTTTACCAGGGGTGTGTTTAAACCTATGGGCTTTACTGTTGCCTTAATGGAGATGTAACTAGGAGTCAAATTAATGAGGGGATTTTGTAGTTATTATAGTAGCAATTTTGTAGACATATGTATGTGCTTTCAATCTTTCTTGTATTAATAAATGTTTAATATAGTTTTATAAAACCTCTTATTACTACTGAATTCACAGCCTGCAGCTCGAAGCATACAAATTGAAAAATAGGTTATGACAGTTGTTTCAAGTTTCCCTCTGGGGTTTGAACAAGTCAGAATTTACCATCGGCTGTGTCGTAATAGTGAGTCCCCCGAAAAGTGATGTGGTGCTGCCTGTGAAGCCTGCCGCTGATGACTGTGAGTGCTGCCCGCAGCAAGGTGGGCAAACAAACCTCAAAGTCCCGAGCGAAATGCAGCTCGCCGGGTGCATTTCGCTTATGTGCACACGTCGATGTACAATCACGCCAACATGCCTAGCCAATCCAGCGTGGGGAGATGATTCTGGCGAGCAGGGCTTATAATGAGATGCTGAAGTATTGAAAGAAGGTTCCTGATGTGCAGTGGCGGGAAACGCGACCTGTCACTGATGGGGTGGAGCGGACGATTGCAACCTGGATTCACGATGACATGAAACCAATTTTTGGTCTTCTCGCCATATTGTCCACTCAAGCCCGCAATGATACCCAACATCAATCGGAGCAAAAAATTCTGACCATAGCACATCAGTACATGCAAATATAATTAGACAAGACTGTGGCACAGCCAGTTAAATATATTGCACATTCTTGCATTAGTAAAAGCAAATGCTCGTCACAAATATTACAATCAGTACCATTTAACACTAAATTAAGCAAAAAAAAGTCATTAGGTTGTACTTACAACTCATGTTGAGATGGCTGAACTCAACAAGAGCAGTGGAAGAGACATTACACTCTGGTAAGGAGAGGACAAGTTAAATCAGGGTTACTTATCTTGTCTACTCTCCGTTGAATAGTAAATTAACATTTGGATGTGGATTGTGGATAGAGTAAGGCTCAGCTATGATGCCCTCCCCTGTTGAATAGCCTCCTGGCCTTCACTGTCTCAATGTACACAGGCAGTTAAAGTGAGGTACTGGAGCTCTGCTAGCACTCCAGCATCAATCAATGCCTTCAGGAGAAGAGGCAAAGGAACTGGAATCCTCTTCAAACCCTCTAAAACAAATCAATCAGGCTTAAATTCTTTTTGCAAAGTTCACTCAATTCAGGACTGGGCTCCTGCTGTAAAAAAGGCATTTGATGCAAGGAAGCACAGTGCAATTGCTCTCTTGAGTGTTTTTAACTTCTGCAGTAAAAATGAACAGTTGGTTCTGTGGCCATTACTCAGTCACTGACCTATAGATTCAGGCCGATGAAAATAAAAAGTAATATTAATGGATCCATGGATCATCACTAAAAGATCTAGACTGTGTGAAGTGCCTGACCACAATTCAAAATTAAATCCAGCAGCTGAAGTCAGGCTTCTAACAAATTTGGAGAAATACATTTACTGAAGAGAATTTTGAAAGTTCACTGCTGCTGCACTCCAGTTTTGAAAATGGGTGATCGGAGAGGTCTTGGAAAAGGTTCAGAGGAGGGGGACTGGACCAGTTCCCAAGTGTAAGACCCTCCCTCAGTTATTACATTAAGCTTAGTGAGCTGGCAGTTTTTAACTATAGGGGAAAAAAAAGACTTTGAGGAGATTTGATGGAAATCTATAAAATAGTGAAAGGATGAGACTCAGACTTAGGGAATAGGGTACTTGAGCCAGGCAGATTGGAGAGGGAAAGGGGGTATATGTACAAGCCATGTCAGCACAGGTCTAGGTTAGATGAGAGAACAGACTTCTTTTCACAGAGGCATTGACCTCTGGAATAATCTGCTGACGTGCACCCTAACTGCAGTGTCAGGGGATGTTTTAGCATTTGTTTAACGTTGCAGTGGAAACGAACCGACAACTCTTGGGAGGTGTTACACCAAGCGCTCCCAAAACCAGAGGCGGCAATCCGGCGGCTCAGAGGGATTGAGCACAAGGGCAGCTGTTGTGTAGCCAAAGCGTAACGCCCGGCTCAAAGCCCCCATTGAGATGGAGCCGTCGGGGTCATCGTCAACAGGGGGAGTGGATCCGTCCTAGTCAGGCTGGATTCAATCAGCCTGTAGTTAACCTAGTCTGACTAACCAGGGCGAAAGGGGAAAGGTTTAGGGGGAACATTAGGGGGAACTTCTTCACTCAGAGAGTGGTGAGAGTGTGGAACGAGCTGCCGTTTGACATGGTAAATGCGGGCTCACTCTTAAGTTTTAAGAATAAATTGGATAGATACATGGATGGAAGAGGTCTGGAGGGTTACGGACTGGGTGCAGGTTAATGGGACTAGCGGAATAATATTTCGGCACAGACTAGAAGGGCTGAATGGCCTGTTTTTCTGTGCTGTAGTGTTCTATGGTTCTAACCAGGGGGTAACTGTTCTGTTTTAAATCACTCTGTATTGTTTTCAAGTTTAAGTTTTTGTCAATAAAGCTGTGGATTTGTGGTGAAATTACATCAGTTGTGATTCTTAATCTCTTGGAAGTGACAGTAAGTACAAAAGGGAGCCAGGAGGGTTCCTGACATGAGGTAACATATCTATAGATGCAAGACAGGTGGCTCACTGGAGGTTGCTGGTTCGACTTAGAGGGCAGGAGAGATATTTCCCAAAGTTTATTCCTAGGAGATTATGCAGTTGCATGAATTTGTTGGGGGTGGGAGGAAGGAGGTGAGGGGGCAGATCGAGGTGGGGGATGTGCAAAAATATGACATCATGCCAGGATAGGGGAGGCTTACTGGACCAGTTGATTTGTACATGTTGTTTGAAGTGTGATCATGTGCTCACCTGACAGCTCAGTGGATGTACACACCATGTATTAGAATAATGGGCCCTGCAGACTAGTGGCAGAACGGTCCCAGGTTTGCACTAAGTGCGCAAGTGGATGGTAAAAAGGACATTTTATCTGCCAGTCACAATGGCGGCTTTTCACGCTGCATCGTACCAATGCACCTCTTTAATTATGCGATCCTGGGATTATGGGATCCTGGCGAGCAGGTTCACATTCGTCTGTCATGCCATCACCTCACCACTTCATCGCCCTGGGCATCATATTTAAAGTGCAGCCGCACGCACACCTCTCAGTGCTTCCAGCCCAGGGCTGCTGTAAAGAAGACATAGCCCCAAAATGCAAGACTGCACCCCCATCGCCCCGTTTAATGATGCCTCCCTTCAGCGCCTTTTGAACGTAGTGGAGGCCCACTGTGATGTCCTGTGACCCTGCTCTGGGTGAAGACCAGCAAGCAAGGTCAGCAATCCAGCATGGTGCAGTGGTGGTCAGCACCAATGCCCTGTGAAAGAGAACAGCCACCCAGTGCCGCAACAGGATGAATGTTCTCATCCATTCTGCCAGTGTAAGTCACTCTTCTCATCACTCTCAACTCACACATTGACAAATCCATCACACGCCCACAGGGATCTCGCATCTCAAGGGACAACACCAGTAACTCTCACACTCACCCTAACATCTCCATCAGGCTCATACCCTCTGGAGCTCCCACCCTCATCCCATCCATGGCTCTGCTCACCATACAGACACTCCTTGCAGTGCCTTGTGTTCTGCTCACACTCTCTCCATCTGTTTTCATGTAGGAGACATGACTCGCAACAGCAGGGAGAGGTCCCAGACTGGAGGGTGGAGTGGCCCACATTAGGCCCCTCTCTCACTTTGAGGAGTGAGCCATGAGGAAGCAGCGACGGTGAGCTCGACGGAGAGCACCCTTGTGAGGATCCTCCACCACATCATCCCTCCCTCAACGCAACTGTAAATGCTCTTTCTCCTGCTTTTGACTCTGCTGCCACACGCTAATTATCTCTACTCTGGATCACTGGGAGCTCTGCCGAGCGACCGACACCCTCAGCCAGCCAGTCCCTCAGCTTCATCCAGGTCCTCACCTCCAGCCAAGAGGACACCTCCTCCATTGAAGAGCTGGAAATAAGCAGCCTGGAAGACCCGTCACAGCGCTTACCCACACCCTGCACCAGCGCAGAGACACACACCTCGGTGGGAAGTAGATCTAGAGCAGGCTCGGGTTCACAAACTGGTGGTCACCTCATAGACACGTGTCTGCAGCAGGAGGGGGCAGGTTCAGCCGCGATCCCTGGCACTCGCAGGACTGTTGGGGAAGAGGCATCTGTGAAGACCAAGAGAGATGACGAGTCTCTGGATTTGGCTATCCAAATTATCCTGGAGCGTCCGCAGAAGGCAGAGGAACATCATGCAGAGCTGCTTGAAGCCCTCAACTGAGTGTCACTCAAGTCAGAGGAGTGTGTCCGCCTGCTCTCTAATGAAGTGGTGCCCACATGTGCGCGTTTGGAGGTCTCCATGGGAGGATGGTGGAAGCCTGAGACTCTGGGCCAGTAGGACGTGGAGATATGTGCGGATAAGCACTCCATCGCGGAAGCCATGGGCGAGTTCCTGCAGTGGCAACACGAGAGGGAAACAGAGCATCTTGATGACCCCCCCAAGGTGTTACTTCCCCTCAAGGAGTCAGGCCGGGGCCATAAGGGAGGAGGAGCGGCAGCTGGACACCCCTAGGTCATCCACTCAGGAATCTCAGAGGCTGTCCGAGCTCCCTCTAAGTCCGCTTTGCCTGTGACCCCCCTCAACCTTGTCCTCTGTCACCGGAGGGAGGAGCTGGCCCACAGAAGCACAGCCAAAGCAAGCCAGGGCCTCTAAGGCCTCAGCTCTCCTGAGGAACCACACCAAAGCCATCAGAGGCAACACGGCCAACTATTGCACAGGCCGTTTCCACCCCTGCTGCTGATGTCAGGGCAGCACCGAGGAGTCTAAGGTGTTTAAAAGTTAAGAAATTCTGATCACGGTTGGTTGCACGAGTGAACGCTTTGTGTCACTTTCAGCTGCATGTGGCTGGCCCACAAGTGATCTTGGTGGGAGAGGTGTGTGTCGTGTCTGTGTATGTGTGTGTGTGGGGGGTGTGTGTGTGTGCGGTGTGTGTGTGTGGGGTGCGCGTGTGGGTTGCGTGTGCAGAGGGTGCGTGTGTGGGGTGCGCGTGCGGGGGGGCACACATGTGGGGGACGTGTGTGTGAGATCAACTCCCATGCAGCACCTACTCTCACCCACCATGACTCCTGTTTCACTTTCGATTTAGCCAGCGTGATAGTGCTACAGTTTTTCTTGTGCACCCCTGTCCTTTCCCCTCCCCCAGTCACCCATTCCCCTTTCTTCCATCACTGTCGACCGTCCAGCATCACCTTCTACCTCCCCTCCGCGATCTACCAGCCAAGACCATTTTCTTTTGGGGATGTCCGGGTCAACGTGCACATTCCTTTCCTTCCCAAAAATCCCACCCTAATCCAAATTAACCTCCCTGACCGTGTCTGCCTCCAAGTCCCCACCAACCATCCTCACCGCCCCTTCTATTGCTACCGTCGAACACTCACCCTCCCACCCTACCACCTCACTCTGCCCTCAGGCATCCTCATCTTCCCTTTGTACCACGTCCACCCCCAGGAGGCAGTCATGGACTCAATAGAGCCCTCCCTTGTATGTTCACCTGGACATATCCCTTTCCAGATTCCTTCCCCCACTTGGACCAGACTTGCCCTGCCACCCCCTTAGTCTTTCCCCCTTCCTGACTCCTTCCTCCACCCTTACTTCTTGTTCCAGCCTTACCTCTTCCCCTCTCTGGATCCTTCCTCTGCTCGGACTCCTTCCCCTCTCTGGATCCTTCCTCTGCTCGGACTCCTTCCCCTCTCGGGACTCCTTCCTCTGCTCGGACTCCTTCCCCTCTCTGGATCCTTCCTCTGCTCGGACTCCTTCCCTTACAACCTTCCTCCCCCCCTTACACCTAACTCGCCAGTTGCTGTCTTCTCCTCAATACCCCCTCCTTCCCTGTACTCCCTCCCCATCCTGACACCTCTTCCTCTCCTAGTCAATTCTAGGCCTTCCTCTCCCATCCCCCAGTACATCTTCCTCTCCTAAACACAGCCAGACCTCCCTCTCCACTCCCTTGAGGATCGTCCGTCATGAACGGACCCTCCACGGTGACTTTCCAACTTCCCTGAGCTGTTTCGCGGTGCAGCCTAGTCCATGAGAACACAGCATGCGATGGGCATTCACCCAGCGGCCGTTGCTGTTGGGTTCCAGAATCTTCCGCTCCTCTGGTGTCTGCGATGTGAGCAAGGCCCTGGCGGGTAAGGCCCTGACTTCTGCACATCACGCTTGTCAAGACGCGTACCACACCGGCGTGTTTTCCCGCCGACATGGGCGGACGATCCAGCGGGATGGATTTATAATGACATGCGGGTGTATTACAATGAAGTTCCGGATGTTTGGCAGTGGGGAACATGGCTCGGCATCGATGGGCAAAGGGGACCACTGCAGACTGGTTTCACAACGCCGTGAAACCGATTTTTGGCCTTTCTGCCATTTTGTTTGCTCGCACCATTGAGCAGGCCCGATGCCAGCGGGCATGGAAAATTCGGCCCTAGGAATCTCCATGGTCCAATTCCAAACTGTGCTGAGGTAGCCATTTGTGGGATCACTGCAAATGTCAGCACCATCTACAGACAAAGCAAGAGAATAAAAAGAGGCTCTTGACTCTTGTTGATGCTAAGTTTGACAAACACTGAGTAAGGAGTTAAACATTATTTCTTTGAGAACAAAATAAGGGGTTTTAGGATAGATGTATGATGGCTATATACTCCACTGAACACGACTCATCCTGTAATGTGTTAGGACTGGAGGAGGGGGGGGGGTGAAGGCGGGGAGGGGGTAATAGGGAACAAAAGGCAGCGTGTCAAGACAGAATAGTAAAGTTGAATAGGTGTTATTGAACTTTGAGCAATAATGTTTGTAGATGTACTTGGGTCAAAGTTTCCCTCAGCAAATTAAATGGATGGAACAGGATCAATGATGAGGCAAACTCAATGTGTAGGAAGCATATCCACCCATCCTGACATCTCTATTTAGCCCTAGTCTGCTCTCCTCTAGACAATGAAGTCGATTTTAAGGCTTCCTGCCTGGCAGAATAGGGGCTTCACTAACCTGAAAATGGTGGGGGCCAAGTTACTGGCCTATTGCTGGAGCTGTTGTGGTCGCTGCCAACTTCGCATAGCTGATAGAACACTTACCCAAGTCCCGTAGCAGGACCATTTAAAATGCAAATCAGGATTCTTTGACATACGTAGGGTCCCATTTGCCATCTTAGGCCTTTATGGAACTGACAGGTAAGTCTCAGTTCACTTTAGTGCTTCTCCAGGACCCACAAAGCCACCCTGGCTGCTCTCACTTTCGTCCCCGTAAGCCAAGAACGGACACCATCTCCCTCTCCTTGAAGGCCAGCCGAATGTCTTCTTATTCATTCATGCGATGTGGGCATCACTGGCTAGGCCAGCATTTATTGTCCATCCCCTAATAGCCCTTGTTAGAGGGCATCTAATAGCCAACCGCATTGACTGATACTGTGCTGGACTAGAGATGGCAGGCTGACTCCCAGGGACTTCTTTCCTGCCTATGACCAACTGGGCAAATGTCAATAAGTCCGGTCCCTCAAAATAGATTAGATCTCCCGCTAAGCCTATCAGGTGGCAGGGAGCTGACTGGTTCACTCCATTGGCTGGCTATTCAAGTCAAGTCGAATGATTAAAATCTATTCCCAACTACTTTCCAACCCAGCAATACCGGTCCACAAATTCCTGAATCGTATTTACTCTGACATTTGCTATGGTTCCTACATGAATGTTGCTGATTCGGGAACTTACCCTCAAATTTCCTGGGAGTCACCATCAGTTGGAGTTTAAAAACAAATTTAAGCAGCAGAAACAATCAGGGCCTCAGGAAAGCAACAAACATCTGCCATCTTCCTTCTTGAAGTCCCCCTTTATCTCATTGATATTGTAAAAAATTCTGAAGCCATCAGACTATTATTTACACACATTAAGCACAGCATGGTTAAGAAAATACAATTGTGGATTGTTTTCTCCTTTATATGTAACACATTCTGATCCCATTAAAAAGCATTCAAAGATACCAAAAATACAGCAGGGGTCTCAAGAGAAATAAAGAAATTTTTAAAAAATCAGAAATAACAACTCCGGATCCTGACGTGTCTAAAGTTTTGGGCAGAGCAGGCGTGTGTACAAGAAACTCGCTTTCTCTGGTCTTTGGCATGGGGCAGAGCTATGTTAGTGGTGGAATTTTCCATTGTGGGACTTAGGCCCAAGGCGGGAGCAGGGACGGGGAGTATTTGCTGTTGCAAAGCCTGCTGGGAATTCGCGGCATATCACGCAACCCCAGCCTCATTAATTATGCAGTCAGGGGTTTCCCGATGTATCGTGTGGCCCCGCTGTCATATCCGGGCGCCATATTTAAAAGGCGCTCGGACATGAACTGACCCAACCTTCAGGGAGGAGATGGTCCAAAGGTGCCAGGGAGCTCTGTGCCCCCAAATTCAGCAATGCCTCCCTGGGCATCCTGCTTGACGGAGTGGAGGCCAGGAGGGACGTCCTCTATCCAGAGTATGGGGTGGGGGCAGGAGGTCAAGCAGGAAGACAAACCCAGCATGTGAGAAAGTCTCCAGGGCAATCAGTGCCTGAGGTGTGTACCAGAGGACTACCCTTCAGTGTAGGAAGCAGATGAATGACCTCATCCATTTCGCCATGGTTAGTGAACCCTCAACTGCTCACACTCGCCTCATTGAATGGTAGAGGGAACATGGGCCTCAGTGGCAATGTGGTAAGGTGATGCCTCCAAGGCCCCACTGCAGTCCATCTAGTCTGCAGGTGGAGAGGCCACTGTGGGTCCCTGACCCTTCTACACAGAGAGCACATGCTGTATGAGGCAGGGGGGTGTGGTAGGTTCAGGCATCGAGGGCACCAGCAAGCACTGCTAACAATATGCCTATGTCAGGGTTATCCTGATACCTGCATGGGCTCACTGTCCTGGAGGGTGCTACCCCACAACTCTTGTAGATGACCTGCAGGGTATCAATCACATGGCACACAATCCAGTGGGTTATTTCTAAGACTGGAAGCATGGGAAAGATACTGGAAACCCAGATGCTCTCAACCACATCTTATACCATAAGGCCATAAAATGTAGGAGCAGAAGTAGGCCATTCGGCCCATCAAGTCTGCTCCACCATTCAGCAGTGAGATCATGACTGATCTGATAATCCTCAACTCCATTTTCCTGCCTTTTCTCCATAACCCTTGATTCCCTCACTGATTAAAAATCTGTCTATCTCAGTCTTGAATATACTTAATGACCCAGCCTCTACTGCCCTCTGCGGTAAAGAATTCCACAGATTGACTACCCTCTGAGAGAAGAGATTCCTCCTCATCTCTGTCTTAAATGGGCGCCCCCCCCCCCCCCACCACTTACTCTGAGATTATACCCTCTATTCCTAGAATCTCCCACAAGGGGAAACAACCTCTCAGCATCCACCTTGTCAAGCCCCCTAAGTGTCTTATATGTTCTTATATCGTATATCTTCTTTCTTTATGCAGGATAAGTTAACCCATAAGAGGAGAGAGAGAGAGAACATAAGAACTAGGAGCAGGAGTAGGCAATTCAGCCCCTCGAGCTTGCCCCGTCATTCATTACGATCATGGCTGATCTCATTTTGGCCTTTTGGAGAAGAAGGGAGGGAGCCAGCGACACGTCAAAGACTTCACCAACGTCGAGGAGTGGGCAGTCCAGCTGGCAGGGGGTGGAACAGGAAAGAGCCTGCGGAGATGGAGAGGTCAGTGGTTGCCTCCATCCTGTAAGGCTCCACCTATGTCACATTGAAACCTAAGGGTCATGCGTTCCTCCATGTTGGAGGCAGCCCATGCAGTCGCTCACTCCCTCCTCTCTCACTTACAGGTGCCAGGAGGAAGAGAGGGCAAGGCCTGAAGCAGACAAAGCCCTGTCCAGCACTCAGACAAGCCTGGAGAGGTCCACAGAGGGAGGAAGCACACTTGTAGAGGAATCCCAACAGACACATGCATCATCCACCAGCCCAGAAACTCACACCTTGATGGGTCTCACATTCTGGTGATCATTGCACAGACACTTGTCCGCAGCAGGAGGAAGCAGGGTTGGCCAAACACACACATGGAGGAGCGCTAGGGAAGAGGCATCTTGCGATGTCCGAGTTGGATGAGGTGCCTCTGGAATTGTTTGCCTACAAGATGCTGGTGAGGCAGCTAGAGGTGAGGGAATATTAGGCAGAGGTGTCAGAGGCCCTCAACAGAATGGCATGCTCTCTGATTAAGTGGTGCCAACCTGTGCACACATGGGAGGTCTCCACGGGGATGTTGGCAGACTTCCTGGAGAACCTGGTCCAGTGGATTCTGCTGGAGATAGGCGCAGACCTGCAATCCATCGCTGTAGCCGTGGGTGAGCTTTCACAATGGCTACGCAAGAGCGGGGCAGAGCACCTCGATCTCCCTCCAGGTGCCCCTGCCCCTCAAGGAGTCAAGCAGGGGTCCTCAAGCACCCAATGGGATGAGGAGCAGCAGCTGCACAACCTGGGGTCTCCAGTCAGGACTCTCAGAGGATGTCCGGCATTCAGAACTAGAGATAGTTTTAAGTAAGTTATATGTGTATTTGTGTGGGATCGGAATGAGCTATAGCTTTAAATTTAACTTTAAGTTTAACTAATTTTTTTAGTTCTGTGTTAAAAAGGCAAATCCTGAGTTAGGTTTCATTTTGGAGGGTCTGTGAAATGAAGACAAGAAGTCTCTAAGCTCCGTTTGTATTCCTACATTTTAAATGAGGTTTTACTGCTCTTGAAGCGGTTTAGGGAAGTTAAAACGAAGTAGAAAAAACAGGGCTGTTGCCTAGCAACAGGAGGCAAGAAAGGAGTTTGGGTTCAGTTGGTCTGTGTATATCACAGGGTGAGGAAGCTGGACAGGAGAGGGAATTGCAGAGAGCAGACTTCCCAGATGAACAGAAGAAAATTCCCAAAATCAGGGAGTGGGGACAGGAAAAGGTCCTAAGATGACTGCTAAGTCAAGGAACAGGGACATGGAATCTGGAACAGATCCTGTTCAATGAAGTTAAAGTAAGGAGCAGAGGAAAAGGCTCTGAATTAAAGAGAGAAAGCAGTGGAGAGCAGAATCAAGGCAAACTGTGCTTGTGAGAAGCCAGAAGATCCGAGGAGACAGCCAACGGTTGGTGACTCCTTACTATGGGCATGTGAAGCAGTGGTGTTCTGTTGGAACGACTGAGTATCTGAGAGAGAGTGTGTGGAAGGCGCAACTGAACAAACATGGCAATCCATTTTTGATGAAGACGTTCAAGTGAAAGTGTAGCTTGGGAGAAAATTCCAAGGCGAGTACTTTGAGTGTTGAGATTGAAAACTTTCGGGAGAAAGCTGGAGTTCAGTGGTATCTGTCACTTGGTTTCAGGGTGTGGTGTGTCTGACCACAGGTTGGTTTACATGGACTGTATACTTACTGTGAACATTAGAGTATAAGATATCTTTTGTAACTTGTATTATTCTTATGAATCTATATATATCTGTAAAGGTATGGTTGTGGGTGAAGGAGTATAGTAATATAGTTAATCTTTTCTTGTTTAATAAATGTTTTATTCTCTGGTTAAAAGCTGACTCCTGTGACTCTGTTCAGTAGCTGCCCTCCATGTTTCTAAACAAAAAAAAAGTTAGGATCTACCAAGCCGGGTTCTAACTTGTCCTGTAGTAACCACAGCTGGGATCATAACACCAGCCATTCTGAAACTCCTTGCCTGTGAGCCAGCCTTGTGCTCTGTACAGCTGCTCCACAGCATGGCAGCCAAAGTAAGGCAGGGCCCTCCAGGCCTCAGGTCTCAAGAGGACAGCCACCAAGGTCATCAAAGGCAACAGGGCTAATTGGTGAGCAGGCTGCTTCCACCCTCGCTGTGTATGCTGACGGAGGACTTAGAAGAAGTGATAAGGAAATAAAATTGAAGAAGCTTTGATTTCACGTGCGGCTGTAAGGGTACACTATCATTGTTAAATTTATCACACTTTTGTGAATGTAGTTCACTTTGTCTGATGTGGTTTATTTGAGAAAACCCTTAAGTCTGTATGCGCCCCACCCCCTCCACCATCTTCCGAAGGACACCCATTGTTCCCGGGAATCATGCATCTGCAGAGAGACAAAGGTCTTTGCCTGGGCCCTTGCGAGACATGTGCAAGAAGCCTCCTGTGCACGCTGTGCCTTTGTCCTTCACACTCTCATCTGTCCCAGGCCCTAGCACTGTAAGTACTACATGTTGGGGTTCCCCTTCAGTTGTCCCCCCCCACCCCCCCACCCCCCGCCCCCATAACCACTGTACCTCAGGAATCACTTTTGCCCTCCCCACAGTTAACCTTTAACCCTCCCCAATCACACTCTGTCCCCTGCAGGTCAATGTTGAAGTCCCCTATCTTCCCAAAGAGCCCACCTCCGTCACAGTACATCTGCCACCACTATACTTCCGACATCCAAGATCCGTTTCCCATTCCATCCCCCCCCAACAACCCTCAGTGACCCTTCACCCGACATCGCAGGACCTCACCCTCCCACCCTACCGATACCCACTGCCCCTTTGAGTCCTCACTATTCCTTCCCATCACCGATTCCCTGAGTTTACCCCCAGGGCACACCTATTAACACCACGGATACCTCCCTCTTAAACCCTCTCCTTTCTTCCCCCCAATGCCCGTTCACACCTGCACAGCTCCCTCACCCCCACACTTGCACTCCAGCACGGCCCTCCTCACCCTCCCACCACCTCACCCATTCCATGACCCCTCGCACCATCTTTCTCTCTCTTTCCCTCGCTGTTCCAAACCTCCCCTGCCCTCCGCTAGGCCTCCACACCTGTCCAAACCTCTTCATCCCTCTCCTCCCGTCTAACGCCCCAAACCCCCAGCGCAGACCATGGTCGCTCAACAGTACCTCCTGCAGCCATCAACCTTGTAAATCCACCCTCCTGGAAGCAGCTGCATCTCAAAAGATCCACATGCTTGATGCTCCACCCACCAAGTTCTGCATGTGGTGTTCCAGAGTCCAGTCGCTGGAGGCCTCCATCTTCGATCCTGAACTCCGGTGGCTGCCCCAGGCTTTCTTCAGGTGAATGCTAACATGTACACGCCACATTGGTCCAGACATGTTCTGGACCAGCATGATTTTTCTGATGGACGATTGGGCATGAGGGCACGATGCCAGTCAGGCCTTCATCTACATTCCGTTAGGGGGGAATGTAAATTGGTATCATGCTGACCTCTGGTGAGAATCGTGATCTGCTTTGGTGGGTGGGGGGGGGGTCTAAGGTCCCGTCATCATTTTACGCTGGTAGGAAACAAATTTTTCAGCTCCCGCTGCATTGTTCATCCCTGCCCCCCCCACCCGCCATTAAACCCACCACGGCTGGGGTGGGGGGAGAACTGGAAAGTTCCACCCACTTTTTCTGGCCTTTTGCATGAGAAGGGGTGGTGTCTTAACAGATACAACTCGGTAGTGGCATAAATCATCGAGGAAATTTACACAGTGATCTTTCAGAGTAAAACCGGCATAAATTGGTTGCGCGCAAATTTTCTCAGGGTGAAAAAAAAAGGTGCAACTCTTATGTCATCCCTACAGGGAAACTCCCAGAAATTTTCATGTCAACATGTTCTCTGTTTCTCACCAAAAGTTTCTACAACCCACCAACTCAATAACCAACCAGATAAATATCCTGCTCCTTAGTCATTTAACTTTTTGAAGGTATGTGGAATAATCATTTAAGCAGATTCCAGTATGAAGGACTGGGGATATGCCAACATATTGGAACATTTCACACTATCTGGCGACCTTTGAGAACAAATATCTTTTGTTCAAACAGCTAACTTTATTTGCTTTCCTCTCATGTTGAGCAGATCTTGGGGGTCACAGTCTCTAATCACATTAAACTGAGAATTATCTCTTGTTCCTCTGGGAAATTATATTGCCATTTCAAGAAATGCACAGTAAATCCTGTTTACAGTAAAAAGAAACTATGGAATATTCCCTCCGAAGTTCCATTTGGACCTGGAAATAATGACAATTGCGGCTTAATCTGCAAAAGGTTTGATTTTGTAGGAAATTCCACTGCGCTGTGCTATTGATGGCTATTTTTGACAGAACTGAAATATTAACTGGAGGATTAATAAAGTATGAGCTCAAAATTCTCTTGCCACCTCAATGAATCATAGACGTGATTATAAATCTAATTTTCAAAACACAACACAGAGTCCCATTATAAAGAAAGAGCATTAGAATCCCTACTTAGTTGAAACATCAATTTATTTAAATAAAGTTGATTATAGCTTTGCGCTACCTATTGGCCCATCAATCTTCTCAGCATGATGCATCTTTGGATGCCAGATTCACAAATTTCCTGCGATGACTCAGTTATTGCTCCTTTCTCTTTATCGTTTAGCTCTACACTATCATCATGCAGCGAAGACAATGAGCAAGAATTGGCAGTTGCAGCTTTCTTCCATCAGTACCACCCGAGGAGTTAAGTGAATAGGAAGTAGACAGCAACAGGGTAGGACAGACCGTCAACGCTATCTCTACTGTAGAAAGAAAAGTCTGTGTAAGATCTTGCAAAAGATTTTCTGTGTATTGAAAAGTGGTTGAAGTGCTGACTGCTGCAAGGATTTTGTGCAATTTTAGGGGAGTGAAGCTCCTTCCATGGCTGTATCACTTGAAAATCGAAAGAAAACGCCTTCTGTGCTGGAAGTCGGAAATAAAACACACAGCAGGGTTTGACAGCCTTTGAAAAAGTTGGCCTTTGCAGTATGGGCACTTCAACAAGAATGTTCCGGGATAGGATCTAAATGTTAACTTTCCTTCTTTACTTAGATGCTGAGGAACATGTCAGGTGCTGCCAGCATTTTCTCTTCTGTATAAATTGGAAGAATTTCTCTTCTCCTCCTTTCTCGCACCCCCCCAAACCCCCCTCTGCCACATCAATAGCCAATGGCCTGGCTAATTTCTCTTCAATTATGTTTTTAATGCTGTCAACCCACTTTTTGACTGACAGTATGAATCACTGTGTAGTCACCACTCTGTCCCACCCCCTACCTTTTCTCGCATTCTGGCTTGGAGATTCCCTTGGCAGTTCCGGGAATCAAAAATCTTTTGGTTCTCACCTCCTGTACCAATATCCAGTTCCTGTTTGGAGGGGAGATTTCTGTGATGTGTTTTATATGAACCAAGATTTGCTTCACTAGACTTTTACCTGTCATTTCTTAATCCCCAGGTCCCGTCTTTTGCCCCACTGTTGACTAGCCCCATGCTCCTTCTTATTCCTCATCTCTATCATTCCATTTTTCTTTAAGGCCTCCATTAAAGCTCACCTCTTTGACCGTTTTATTATTCACCCTTCCTAATATCTTCTTCTTTGGTTCAGTATTCATTTCAGCAAGCCGTTGTTGTTGTGTAAACTGAGGATTGAATCTTTTAAATTCTATATATATATATATGTATATATATATACACTTGTAATTATGGTTTAATTTAGTGTGTAATGTACCTTTAAGAATAATACTTCTTAAGGAAGATCACATGATCTGTAGTAATCAACAGTGTGGGGCTACCTCCGCAGTCAGTGTAGAGATAGAGTTGGAGCTGAAAGCACATGTGTAGTTGCTGCTGAGTATATTGTAAATAAACTTAAAGCTTCCACCTAAGAAGTGTCTGCAGATCAGCTCTATCACTAATAGTACAACTCGGCCACCCTACAACAAACCGGCGATGAGGATAAAACAGGATTGAACAGAAGAAATCAAGTTAAAAAGAAATCGGCACTGTACATCACCCAGTGATTCTAGGTAGCAAGCTTCATTAGAATCGAAGAAATTATCCTCTCTCAAAATGCCACAACTTGGGAGAATTGATTCTTTTGAACCTGCCACAGATGGTTGGTCTCAATACATAAAATGCCTAGCCTTTTTTCAAGCAGTCAAGATTATGGGGGAAGCGAAGAGGCAAATGATCCTTTTGAGTACTTGTGCGAACAAAACCTACAGTCTGATTCAAAGTTGGACAGCATCCAGTGCCCCAGATTTGAATTTCGATGAATTGGTGGACCTCGTGAAGAGTCACTTTCAACCCAAGCCCTCAGTCACGATGCAGAAGTTCAGGTTTAATTCATGAAACAGAGTTCTGGGTGGGACAACTGCATGCTACGTGGCAAATTTTAAGCAGCTAACAGAATATCGTGAGTTTGGTACAACTCTCAACGACATGCTCAGAGATCGTTTAGTGTGTGGTGCGAAAGAGGACACTATTCAGAAAAGATTATTGTCCGAAGTGGATCTGGATATCAAGAAGGCGCTAGAGGTAGTGCTGACCATGGAAAACACAATAAGAGATTGAAAAGCAGTACAGGGTGTGCAAGATGGTGCCATCCTCCACATTGGTCAGGAAACTTCTACCGAAAGAGATGTGAAAATTCGAGACACTGTCAAGCGTGAGAAAGCCCCCGCTAGCCAAAGAACAAAGAAAAGTAACATAGCAGCGAAATTAAAGAATAATTTTAATAGAGGTGGAAACCATCCGACTTTTAGCGATTGGCAGTTTAAAAAAATCGAACGCTACTATTGTCGCAGAAATGGACAAAAGATGAGGCTTTGCCTTGAAAGGTTCAAGCAGGCTTGTAAACAAAAGAAGAAGCCCAATGAAATCTACAACATAGAGAGGCTGAAACAACAAATTCAGACATTTACTCGTTGTTTAACCTGAAAGTTGGAAAGACAGAACCAATATTTGTCACGGTGAAAGCAAATGGCAAACCTGTTAAAACGGAAGTGGACATGGGAGATTCCACTGCAGTAATTGAGGAACATACCTTCAGATCTTTGAATAATGGTGAACATCAATTAAGTTTAGAAGAAACAGCCACCAAGCTAAAAACATATATGGGTGAAGACATTCAAGTAAAAGGCATAAGCGGAGGAACTGTCCATTATGGAAGCCAATTGGCAAAGCTACCAGTGTTAGTATTGAGAGGCAGAGCACCAAGCCTTCTAGAGTGAAATTGGCTTAGGGAAATTAACCTTGATGGGCCACCGCGATTCCAAAAGGAAGCTGGAAGTGTCCCTGTTCTGAAAAAGGAGTGTGCAAGGACTCAACAACCTAAAGAAATGCAGCTTGTCTTAAGCCAAAACCTGGAAGAACAGCAGAAGAAATTCAAAGAGACCCTGCTTGATGACAGAGTTCGAGACGAGGTGAGCAACCTTCGCAGGGAAACAGAAAACCTGTTGACACACGACAAGAAACCCCAGGTCAAAGTTTGTACCTCTGGAAAAGTATGAAGAGAAGCAGAAAGAATTCAGCTCCTCTCTGAACAAACTGAAGAATGAGTTGGCAGAGAAGACACTGCAATGTTCAATTTCCTAGGAGCCAGCAAACAAATACAAAAAAGAGACGGAAGAGCTGAAGAATCAGCTAAATGAAGCAAAAGAGGCTTTGGAAGTAAAAGCCACAGAATTTTCCAAGAAGCAGATGGATAATGAAATTTTGGAAGCCTCAGCCACTGAACTCAGATAAGTTGAGCTTGCATCTGAGAGAAGTCTGGCCGATAGTGAAGTCAAAAAGAAGACCGAGATTAAGGTCTGCATTTAAAAGAAAAGTGCACGTTCCAAGTGAGGGAGGTAATCTATTTGGGTCACCAGGTAGATTCACAGGGCCCCCACCTGGCTGAGGAGATAGTGAGAGCCATAAAAGAGGGACCTGCGCCAAAGAACACCTCAGAGCTCAAAACATTCCTAGGAATGATCAATTAATATGGGTGGTTCTTACCCAATTTGTCTACAGTGCTGCTCCTGCCCACCACTGCCATCCCCACCTCCCTCCCCTGCCCCCCCCATCCCCCCCCACTCCATCCCCCCATCCCCCCCCGGATTCTCTGCTCAAATAGAACCAACGGTCTTGGGAGGTGCCCAAAAAGGATCTTTCATAAAGGGGAAACAATTGTTGCACTCGTTCAATCTATTAGTGCATTATGACCAGCCGAAAGAATTGGTGTTGACATGTGACACATCTCCCTACAGAGTGGGAGCAGTGCTCTCTCATTGGATGGATGACAGCACAGAATGGTCAATAGGTTACATATCAAGAACGCTCACCACAGCTGAAAAGGGATACTCGCAGATAGAAAAAGGCCTGTCCAACATGTTTGGTGTCAAGAATTTTCACCAGGACATACACGGCCGCCATTTTACAATCATTTCAGACCACAAACCACTGCTAGGCCTGTTTAGCAAGGACAAGGTTATACCACCCATAGCCTCAGCAAGAATACAACAATGGATTTCAATCCTGGCAGCATACGAATACACTTTCGTACATAGGACTGGAAATCAAATCGCAAAGGCTGATGCCCTTACTTGTTTGCTTTTACAAGAAAATGATGAGCACGTCCCAGTTCCACAGGAACTTGTTTTACTGTTAAATTTCTTAGATTCCTTGCCGGTACGTACTCAACAGATCAGAGACTGGACAAGTCGGGACCCAGTCCTATCTCAGGTACGAAACCAGGTGCTACATGGTTGGTCACAGGAGCCTATATCTGACAAAATGAAACCGTACTTCAACAGGAGACGTGAAATAACCAGTCAGGATGGCATCTTATTGTGGGAAGCATGAGTGATAGTTCCTCCATAGGGAATGGAGCCACTTTTAATTGAACTACACAATGCCCATCCAGGAATTTCCCGAATGAAGACCATAGCACGCAGCTATCTATGGTGGCCTGGGATGGATAGTGAAATAGAGAGTTTAGTAAAGCACAGTGTGCAGTGTTAGCAACTACATAAGTTATCAGTGACAGCTCCGTTACACCCATGGGAGTGGCCAGGTAGGCCCTGGGTGTGGTTACACATTGACTACATTGGACCTTTCCTGGGAACAATGTTTCTCCTCATTGTCGATGCCCATTCAAAATGGTTGGATGTATATAAGGTGAAGTCACCAACGTTAGGTACTACAATTGAGGAACTACGTCAGGGTTTTGCCATTCACGGACTAGTAGAAGTAGTTGTTTCTGATAACAGCATGACATTTATGAGTGCTGAGTTTCAAAGGTTTATCAGCCTCAATGGTATCACTCATGTGAAAACTGCACCGTACCCACCCTTCATCAAACGGACTGGCTGAAAGGGCAGTTGAAACGTTCAAGGCAGGTATGAAAAAGCTAATCGGTGATGCCTTGGCAACCAAGCTAACACGCTTTCTTTTCCATTATAGGACGACCCCTCAGACAACACCAGGTGTCACACCATCAGAGTTATTGTTGAAACACCATCTCAGGGAGAGATTGAGCTTAATAATGCTGAATTTAGAGGAGAAGGTGGAAAGGAGTCAGGGTAGCCAGAAAACGAGACGTGACTGGCATAGTCGTGAGAGGAAATTTAAGGTGGGAGAGACGGTATATGTGATAAACTTCGGGGAAGGACCAAAGTGGTTACCAAGTGAAATAAGTGCAGTGGTTGGGCCTCTATCTTACCATGTGGAGGTGGAAGGCTGGATTATCTGTAAATATGTGGATCATTTAAGGAAGAGAGACACAAATCATCTGTAATTTCAGGGCCCATCTCTGCAAAATCTGCTTGGAAAAGTCAGGACAATGCAACTGTTCCTCAGAGTGCATTCGGCATGGAGCTTCTAGAACACCACCAATTGGCAGAAACATGTAGCTGCAGGTATGACTGGAACCAATAGCTTTAATGATAGAAATTTCCTATTGGGGCACCACCTGGAGACTCTATGCCCCAAAAAAGGGGTGCAGCACAGAAATAAAAATTTAATAACTAATAGCTAGGAGTCAGTTATATCCCAAACCCTCTTGTACCACCATCACTGTACATTGGCGGAACCACATCATCACAATCCTGTAAAATGGGAATAACAGGTCTCAATGTAGATGCCTGAAGTACTGATTATTGACCTCAATGAGACCTTTCTCGATTGAAAATAGCTGAAGGGAAAGCATGACCAGCTGCCATCATTTTAGGCATTTTGTTTTGTGTGTAGGTTTTGGATTAATTGTTTTCAAAATCTGGGCAATTAAACAATGTCCCACCAGAGCTTGTGGCCACTGTGGGAAATCTCAACATGGCACTGCTACCGTCAAAGGTGCTACAGAAAATAAAAACGCAAAATTAGGGCTCCGATGACATTAATAAACTATTGGAGTTCAAATCTCTTGCTTAAAGAGGTCATCTGAAACCCTCAATTGTGTTACAGCTTGTAATTCCCTTCCAGGCTGCATTAATCTAAACCTAAGCTGAAGAAAGAGATAAGCACAGGAATCTGAAATGTGCCGAAAGGAAAGGCAAGACATTTGAGTAGCTGCAAAAAGAGTAGGGCTGATCTCTGAATCATTGCTAACAGTGCACTAGTAGCAAGAGATTTCTTAATATGCAGTTGATTGAAATCCCAGCCCTTGGCTTATACTAGCTTAACAATGAAATATAGAGAAAAAAAATAGCAAATTGTTTGAAGTCCCAACAAACTGATTTGTCTATGAAGAGAGACTTTGGAATTTTTTTTGTTCCCTTAAAAGGGCTAGTAGAACATTGGAATACTCTACCACAAGTAGTTATTCAGGAAGGAATTGAGCTACCATTTCAAAGGAAATTAGCTTAGAATTTCAGAAGGATCAATATAAGACGGCAAACAGAAAAGACGCATCCAGTTCAACAGCAAGCATCCAGACAGGCACAACAGACAAAATGGCCTCGTTCAGTGCTATCGCTTCTATGATATTAAAGACACGTTGGTCAGGATTTTACTTATGGCGGGTGGGTTGGGTGGGAGCGGGGGCGGTGAGCCGATCGCCACCCGCGATTGGCTGTGCGCCGCCACTTTATGCAGGTGGGCCAATTAAGGCCCGCCCAGCGTAACATGCGGCTGGTAGCGCTCAGTGTTACCCGTGAGGGCGGGGGGGAGGAGGGGGAGTCTGTGCTGTTTCGTGCAAGCGCGTGAGGGAGCACGGAGCTGCCTCAGGGAGATTGAGTAGACAATAAAAAAAACTTCAATAAATGATGTAAAAGTTTATTCAAACATGTCCCCTCATGTGGCAGTGTCGCATGGGTTGGGATATGTTTGTAAAGGTGGGGAAATTTATTTAACTGTTTTATGAAAGCTTCAGGAAACCTCATCCCGCACGTGGATGAGGTTTCTGAAAAACGTGAAGGCCGCTTGGGCTTTTCGGCTGTCCGCCAACCTTAAGGTTGGACGGGCAGTGTTCTTAACTCATTCAGTTAGTTTCTTAATAGCCTTAATAGGCTGCTGACATTTCGGCAAGCGCGCCGACTGTGACATCGAGATGATGCGTGATGACAACGGGACACATGCCCAACCTCATTACGTATCATTTTACACATCGGCGAGTCAGAGCTGCCCCCACACACCGACCAGAAGAGTCAGCCCATAGGCTTTTGTTTCCTGGATGTTCTGACCAGAGTTCATTGCAGGAAGATGATACAATGGCCTTTCCCTTGGTGGCGAAAGAATATAGTGGGGAGAATTGTCCTGGTCACACTGTTTTAAGCAATATGGCCAACATGCTCAAAAATAATTTGTTTATGATTTTACTGCACAAAGCAAGCAGAGCAATTTTGCCTCCACAGTGGTAAAAGAACACAGTTTTACCTGTCCAGGGCAATAAATGAATGGCATTCACTTCATGTAGTTGCAGACACATGGTTGCTGCCTCAGACTGTACATTATTACTAGATCACGGGGATCAGCTAATCACTGGATCCCAGACACAGGAGGCACAGAAGGAGACTGGGGAACAAGATGAATCATTAGCTGTGAGGAAAAGGAACTACTGGGGTATGATCATTCCTTTTGGAAAAGAATGGGGGCGTGTCTGTTTCCCTCAGAAACATGATCCCATTAAAATAACTATAGGAATGCATGACTTCAAAATGAGATTCCTGACAACACCAATCTGGTCAAAAGTACTTAAGAGAAAAACATGTATTCTGCCAACTTTCAATTAAAAAAAAGTAATTTTCAAGGATTCAAGCTTACAGAATTCAGAAACATATATATATATAATCTGAGGAACATTTTTTGGATTCACTGCTTCTGGACTAAAATTTCTGTAATCTAACTATAATTTGGGACAATACCATTGGCCACCACCAACCACTCCCATTTCAAGTATTTTGAATGTTCCGTGAGATGCGCTTTTACAAAACATGCCAAACATCCTCCTTGGGATTGGCTAACAAGTGTATGGATCCTGCTTACAGCAGGTTAGTTATGTGAAGATGTGGTAGCGTCTCTTGTGCAGGACCTGACCAGGGAGAAAAGAAGGAATCACATATAGCTTGAAACTCCAAATGCATCTCCTTGACAGAATGTTAGACCCTTTATTTTATCGACGTTCAGGGATTTGCTGAGTGAGAGAATGAATCTTCTTATATACCAGATGGCATATAATTAAAATGCATTATGACTCTGGAAGAATTAATACAGTGTAGCTGTTGACCCTTGGTTGTGTTGATTCGGTCCTTGTACAAGATTATTATTCAACAGCACAACATTAAGTCTGTATTTTTTATTCATAGCTCATTAAAAAAATTACAACCTATTAAAATACAAAGTGGTTCAGCAGGCCCTTGTTTTAAGATAACTCACTGTTTGAAGCTCTGCTACTGGCATTAATATAGCATCTTTAACATAGTAAATCTCCCAAGGCATTTCACTGAGAAGAAACAGATGTCAAACAGTGTTAGGAGAGTGAGGAAAGAATGATGGCAAGTATAGGGAAAAGAAAGTTTTTTTTTCAATCAGGCTTTTGAATGCAGGAGACAAGCAGCAAGTTGGAGGGGATTAGGGAGAGAATTCTAGAGAACAGGGCCAAGGCAGCGGAAGGCTCTGGCACTGCGACACAGGGAAGGGACAGAGTACAGAAGGCGCAAGTCAGAGAGCACAGGCTGTGGTGTAGGGTTGAAGGAGTTTGGAAGGGTAGATGGTTGAAGCCATGTTGGAGCTAATAAGTGAGGGCCTTGAAGTCAGAGAATGTTTGTAAAAACAGGGATGCTGAGTAGGCAGGGCTGTGAGCGGTATGATGTGGACACTGCAGTGTTGCACAAACTGGAGCTTGTGTAAGGTGGAACTTGGGAGGCTGGTGAGGTGAGCTTTGGAGAAGGTGAAGCTAGAGATAATGAAATGGCGAAGCAGGCTCCTAGGGCCAAGTGGCCTACTTCTGCCTTTATTTTTAATTTTCTCATTGATGGAAGGTGAGACTGAGATGGGCAATGTTGTAAAGGTGGAAGTAAATAAGCTCAGGGATTGATTAGATGTGCAGTTTGTAGGTCAGCTTGGCTCAGCTCAGAGTTAAATGGGACACTCCAGTGGTGCATCATTCGGTTCCGCCAGTCAGCGGCTTGGCAGGGTGTGGAGTTTTTGAAAAACCACATGTTGGCATCAGTCTTGCCATTGTTCAAAATGGGAAGATTCAGGCTAATCTATGACTTGATGTTGGCAAGACAAATATATTTACGGAGCAGAGTGTTAACTTGTGAAAACTAACCTCATACTTACTGTCAAGGAGGAGACAGTTTCTTTATCTTTGAGAAGTCTGTAAGATCCTTAAATTTAGAAGGAGACATACTGGTGATGTCACTGGACTAGTAACAGAGATCCAGGCTAATGCCCTGGGGACATGGGTCCAAATCCCACCACAGCAGCTGGTGGAATTTGAAATCAGTTAATAAAAATCTGGAAAATAAAGCTAGTCTCAGTAATGATGACCATGAAACTATCATCGACTGTTGTAAAAACCCAACTGGTTCATTAAGGTCCTTTAGGGGAGGAAATCTGCTGTCCTTATCTGGTCTGGCTTACATGTGACTCCAGACCCACAGTAATGTGGTTGACTCTTAGCTGCCCTCTGAAATGACCTGGCAAGGTCATTTCAGAGGGCAGCTAAGGAGGCAACAAATGCTGACCTTGCCAGGGACGCCCACATATTATGAAAGAATAAAGTGAGATTCTTAAACTTGCTTTTGAAAGAGGGACTGAGCTAAGTGGAAAAGGTGTCAGGATGATCCTGTAGTGGCGGTTTGGATGGGAAGGGATTGCAGGATCAGGGATGCTTCAGATAGATTTTTACAGGGATCTCGTAGAGAATATTCAGCTGGCTTTGTTCCTATAGAAACATAACCTATATCTTGTGATGCCGATGAAAACCCAACAAAGAAAAACACAGGAAGCCTCCAGAAAACTAGCAAATTGAGCGAGAAAATAGACCCTAAAAAATAAATCAGATAAAAAGGGCTCCAATACTTTAACAGGAGCTTCTCTCTATGCTTTAGCATTTAAAGTAAAGCTAAACAAGCATTTTAGGAAGAAGGGAATACATGACTATGCTAGTGGAGTTAGATTGGGAGAGCTAGGAGGAACAAGTGGAGTGTAAACATTGAGATGGACTATGTGGGCTGAATGGCCTGTTTCTGTGTTGTATATCCTACGTAATGCAACCCGATATGTGACAAGAAGGGTTGATGAAGGTAGTGCAGTGGATGTTGTGTACATGGATTCTAGCAAGGCATTTGACAAGATCCCACATGACAGATTGGTCAGGAAAGTAAAAGCCCATGGGATTCAGGGTAATGTGGCAAACTGGATAAAAGGTTGGCTTTGTAACAGGAAACAAAGGGTAATGGTTGATGGATGCCCTTGCAAATGGAAAGTTGTCTCAAGTGGTGTTCCACAGGGCTCGGTGTTGGGACCCTTGCTGTTTGTGTTATATATTAACGATTTGGACGTGAACAGGGGGGGCACGATTGGGAAATTTGCAGATGACACAAAGATTGGCCGAGTAGTGGATAGTGTAGAGGATAGCCATAATCTCCAAAATGATATAGATGGGTTGGTGGAGTGGGCGGTAAAGTGGCAGATGGATTTTAACATAGAGAAGTGTGAGGTCATATATTTAGGGAGGTCAAACAGTTACAGGGATTACAAAATAAATGGGAATATACTAAGAGGGGTAGATGAAGTGAGAGATCTTGGCATACAAGCACACAGGTCCCTGAAGGCAGCAGTACAAGTAGACAAGGTTGTAAAGAAGGCGTATGGAATGCTCTCCTTCATTGGCAGAGGTATAGAATATAAAAATAAGGATATAATGTTGGAATTGTATAAAACACTGGTGAGGCCACGACTGGAGTATTGTGTGCAGTTCTGGTCACCACATTACAGGAAGTACGTAATAGCTTTGGAGAGAGTGCAGAGGAGGTTTACAAGAATGCTGCCAGGGTTAGAAAAGTGTAGCTACGAGGAGAGATTAGATAGGTTGGGGTTATTCTCCTTAGAACAAAGAAGGCTGAGAAGTGACTTGATTGAGGTGTACAAAATTATGAGGGGAATAGATAGAGTGGACAGGATAAAATTGTTTCCCTTGATGGAGAATTCTAGAATCAGGGGACATGGATTCAAGATAAGTGGCAGAAGGTGTAGGGGGGACATGAGGAAGAACTTTTTTATGCAGAGGGTAGTGGGTGTCTGGAATTCACTGCCCAAGTTGGTGGTAGAGGCAGAAACTTTAAACTCTTTTAAAAAGTACCTGGATCTGCACCTTAAGTGCTGTAAGCTGTAGGGTTATGGGCCGGGTGCAGGAAGGTGGGATTAGAAAGGGCACCTGGGTGTCCTCGGGCTGGCATGGACAAGATAGGCCGAATGGCCTTCTTCTGTGCTGCAACTTTTCTATGGTTCTCTATGTAAAGGTAGATGAGTAGACCATATAACACAATCCCATTCTAAAAGGATGCAAGTTATGGATTACATTTCAATAGTTGAATAAAGGCCCTACACGTTTTGTGCCAAACCACTTCAAGTCAATTTAAGTGGGCAGGCAAAAGATTGGGTGTTGTTTTAACTGGACCAGGGGGGTTATGGAGGGATAGCAGAGCAGTTCAAGAAGCGGTTCAAAAAAGGCAGCTCACCACCACCTTCTCAAGGGCAACGAGGGATGGGCAATAAATGCTGGCCCAGCCAACGAAGCTCACATCCCATGAATGATTAATGAAAAAGTGGGATTAGTACTGGATTGTTCCAGCAAAGAACTGGCATAGACATGGGCTGGAAATTTCCTTAGGGCACCTCCCTCCTCATCACAGTAACTTTGCCAGAAATGTGGTGCATATAAACAGGGTTTCTGCTACACTTCCAGTCGAGTTGTGACAAAAGAGCAGGTACATTGTTGAGGAAAACCTCTGCCATTGTAGGCTAATTGGCCCCTTCTGCATTGTGAACTTCAATGGATCCCGCAATAGAAATCCCCCATCCAATTTCTCTTGCCACCATGTTCAACTCCAACATCAACTGGTTCTGCTGATGGCAAACTCTGGTGGCCTGGATATGGGCTCGGTGGGGTGGGGTGGGTGTTGGTGGTGGGGGGCTTATCCCTTATGATCAGGCACGTTGAGCCCAACAGATACCTCCCCCGACAGTGATCACCATACCCCCAGGGCCCTCCTGCCCTGGTCTCCCAATCCCTGCCCCCCCCAACCCCGCTCACTGTGGCCTGTCTGACTGACCCCAGCAGAACCACCACCCGCACCCCCCCCACCCCAAATAACTTAGCTTGCAGTCCTGCCTCCCACTGGCACTGCTGAGACTGGAGAACATCCAGCCCTATCGGCCTTCAAGATGTGCTCCTCCAATTCTGGCATCTCGCGCATTCCCAGTTTTAATTGTTTCACCATTGGTAGCTATGCCTTTAGCTACCTGGGCCCAAAGCTCTGGATTTACCTCCCTGAACTTCTTTGCCTCTCTGCTTCTCCCTCTTCCTTGGAGGCACACATTAAAAGATATCTCTTTGACCAGGTTTAGGGTCAACTGTCTCTTTATCTCCTGATGTGGTTTGGTGTCAACTTTCATTTGATAATGCTCCTGTGAAGCACCTTGGGGCCTTTTTACTATGTTAAAGGTTCTATATAAATGCCAGGTTGTTGTTGCCTCCACATCTTAAGTATAAAGTAGAGACCAGTTTGGATTATATACCGCCAAATGTAATAGATTTTATTGGAAGTTGATATTTGTGACAATTTTACATGTGCATGTTAATATGTCAGCATTGAAACCACTGGAGGCATTCAGCATCAGAGTTCCAAACCAATTTAATTTACGACAGCTTAGTTCCCACGATATGAGAACAAATGTGAACAGGCCAATTTCTGACTGTACTGATTACAGCTCCGGAGTTTGAAATGGGTGCTTTGAAACATCTTTTGATTTGCATCATATTCAAAGTGAAAAGGTTATAGCATTAGCTCAAAAAGGGCATGCTTTGTGGTTGAGAGATTTCTCTACGCTTTCTGGGTCAGGATTTGGGTTCCAGCCTTGGGCAAGAGGCACTTTGTGAAAAGCATGCTCTGATTACAAACTGCAGTGACTGCAGTCACAGTGAGCGTGCATTGCCTGAGATATTGGTATTATTAGGGAGGAGTGAAAAAATCAATGTCATCTGAAGTGATTTGAATTTGGTGACCTGCACCTTCTTCAAAAGTGGTTCCAAGCTCTGTGAATGCGTTACCATTTCACTTCCCTCATGAAACCAGCAAACTGCCCAAAAGCTGGTGTCTCTGATTGTTGTTGAGGATGTCACAAGATATGGATCTCTATCACATTTCTGTAGTAGAAGGTGTCTGGCTCTTTTTCACCTAGGGGGTGGCATGTGCCCAGTTGGTTCTGGATCAGAGACAGTGCCCAACTGCTACTGATGTAGGGGCAAAGAATAATTCTCCCAAAACGCCGGAGCTCTTTATTAGCTCTAAAGGGCAAATGAGGTGTCTTTAAACAACTCCTCGATATGCCAGCGATGGCCTCGTATGAGTTGTACTCTACCGGTGGGGAATGGTATCAGGTTGGCATATTGAAATGCCACATGTGCCAACGTTCCCCGCAAGTGAATGGCGACATGGTCTCAGTTGCAAACTTCACTAAGGCCCAATACCTTTCCACTTGCAAAAAAATAAACTGTAACCCAATTATCAGCATGATTGATTGAAAAAAATATACTCGCTGAAGGATGACTTAAAAACTGTCTCTAATTCAAGGTCAGTGAAATGATTTACAATATATTTCCTGTTGCAAGTGTCAATTAAACTGTTACAGACAGAACGAGCCAAAAGTAAATGTAGCATCTGAAACTGTATATTATGTCTCTCTTTCCAGGATTGGCAATAGAAAGCTTTTGCCAATGTCTGGCAAGCTGTTCTCTTCTGATTGTTGGTTTCAACTCCTGAAAGAACAAAGCCTACCAAGTATTATCTCCTATGTACACAAATTATACCTTTTATTTTGCCCAGCAAAATCTGGGAACCTGACTTCTACCCTTGTATGACAAAGGATCTAGCTCCACAAATTATAAAGAAAAGGTTACAAAAAAGTGCCCAAATGAAAGTCCATGTTTATTGGAGGAGTGGGATGATGGAGATTGTTTGGGGATCCCCTGCAGTTACTTCAATCAAGACAACCAACCAAGGCTTCTGAGCATGTATCATACATCCTTGATCGAGCCGCACTGAAATACAGATTGTTGCATGTACACTGACATTTTAAACCATTACAATATATACTTCCTGGCATAGAGAACAATGATTTGCCTCACCACATATTTATTCACATATTCAAAATTATTTTTGAATATACAAGCCAACCATAAACTCTTCAATGTAAACAGTGTGACGAGTCTTTCTCCAATTTCAATACAATTGATATTAGAGTATCCTGACCCATCAATATATTGAAGTAGGAGAAAGCATTGCAAGCATCTAGTTTCAAAACAAATCAAAAATCCTATCATAAATATTAAGGCTTTCCTCCCGACTTAACTCTATAACACTCCTGCTCAACGCAAATGCACAGTTTCCTCCCGACTTAACTCTATAACACTCCTGCTCAACGCAAATGCACAGTTTCCTCCCGACTTAACTCTATAACACTCCTGCTCAACGCAAATGCACAGTTTCCTCCCGACTTAACTCTATAACACTCCTGCTCAACGCAAATGCACAGTTTCCTCCCGACTTAACTCTATAACACTCCTGCTCAACGCAAATGCACAGTTGGCTCGGGCACCTATGCCAGAAACTGTCAATAATGCATCGCCAAGAACTGATCTTGAGCAAAAGTGTGAACTTGTACTCGGGCATAAAAAGCATTGAGATGACAAGCAAATGTCACTCAACACCAGCAGAAAATCAGACATTCGCAGCAGAGTAAAAGTCAAGGATCCAAACGTTAATCAACAGAACATAGAACAATATAATCAAAATGGGTGCCTTGGACCCTTGTAGGAGGGACAAAAATATTTTTTGTTTATCCTATTTAACCCAACACCAGTTATCAGCATTCTCGATGAGTAGATCGTGGGTTAGTTAAAACTCAGAATACATATCAGGTACCAGGACTGGTGTTACAACTGTAACTTTGATTTTAAAAAAAAGGATTTTTATCAATGATCTGCTATTGTAGTGAATTTTATATTCTAGGTGATAGATTGTGGACTGAGCATTTCATAAGACTGAAAGGCTGAACTCAGGCAAAGAAATATACCTGGAGTCCTACCAAGACTGATCTAGAACAGCCACATCACTTAGTGCAACACAGAAACATGATAGAATCCTTATTATCATATTACGGTGTGTAGGACATTTCTGAATTGCCAGAGATCCCACAAGCTTATAAAAATAAGTTTTTAAAAAATGAAAAGCTAAAGTTACAGTGTAGGCTTAATAAGAATGCTTCTATTCCTTATGCACAGAATTTAAAGTAATAACCACTTGGACAATGTAATGGATACACACAGCATTTGTGGAACTGTATCTCAGTAAGGGCCTTACACTTTGACAGGAAGAGGGCAGTGGATGAAGTTGCTGAAAATTGGCCATATATTTGTGTGTAAATAGCTTGTATTTGGCCACTCATTGGTAATACAGTGCACTTTATAGAGAACTGAGAAGAGAATGGAACAGAGCAGAAATGATACCACAGAAATCACATTTATTCAGCAGGCTATCTTTATAAGACTGTCACTGGGGGGTGGGGAGGGGGGGTGGATATTATTTGGAGGAGGCATTAGAGGGTTTTTCTCAATGACTGGGCCATAAAGTGTGCACATTGTATTAGAGATGGCTGTAAATTAGAATAATTTACACAGTGATTGCTACACTTTCATGTTTCCCTCATTAAATCTAATCCCCTTCTCCATGAGAATGGAGGGTGTGGTGGAGGGGAGGGGTGGGGTGCAGTCAGGGAATGAGAGGAGAGGGTACAGGTACTTTTTTAATCATGTTGCCACTTCTGATGGTGCAATCCATTTGCATATCAGGCTCGCACAGAAATCCTCACTTCTGCTTGTCGCACATTGCATTCAATTCAGCTGCAGTCCAGAAACTAACGCACACGTAACAGTCGCTGCACTGCAAAAAGCAATTCATTATGTGGAGCATTTTGAGATGCTTTCACAGTATGATAAGGCATTATCCAATTAAAGTTTGGCAAGTTTTTTGAAAAAAAATCACTTACCCTGACGGACAATGCCCTCTGTGCCCTCTTCTAAGACAGCTACTTAATCTTCATACCCTCAGATGTTACAGTCAATCTCTTTTTTTATTAAAAAATACATGATCCTTCACAACTAACTGCAGTAATGGCTGGCTTATTACTGCTCAAGCCAAATGTTTGGATGACAGGACTCCAATGTATAAATCGATGGCCCTTTCATTATAAAAAAAAACTACCTTCCCTTACTTGTATGGGCAGTTGATTGTATTTTGTGTGTGCTTGAAGGCAACAATTGGGAATGAAGAGTCCACAAAAGATAAGCTCCGTCGGAAATTGCTAGTAATAAAAATAAATTTCGCGATAAATACGAAGTTTCTAGTAATAAAAGCTCCCAATCCAATCTACCGTCACTTTGCTGATTTAAATAACACTGCTTGGAATTTGCAACAAGTATCGCTCTTCTTCCAATCTCTACTGAAACCAGGAACAGTGTCTTCCAAAAATGGGAGACGTTTACGAATATCTCGCTTGCGTTATATTCCTTTTCTTCAAAGTTAGGCTCCTTTATCTTGCCTCGCTGTCTTATTGCTCCCACTGCTATCTTTTGCACCGTTTTTTTACCTGTAAGTTACAGATTGTATCCACGGTGACAAAATAACCTGGAGTGAAGCAAATGACTGGAGTGAAATTAGCAAAGCAGAGAACAGCAAAGAAAAGGTTACATTTTCTCAGGCACAAATTGTGAGGGTTTTCCCTTATTTCTTGGGCAGAAAATGCGAGCTCTTATGGCATTAGTATTTCTTGGGGCTTAACCCAATTATTTTAAAATTGTTTATAGAGCGACATGGAGGGGCACTGAGAGGGGAGGAGCCAAGGGGACACTGAGAGGGGAGGGGCCAGGAGGGGCACTGAGAGGGGAGGGGCCAGGAGGGGCACTGAGGGGGGAGGAGCCAGGAGGGGCACTGAGAGGGGAGGAGCCAGGAGGGGCACTGAGAGGGGAGGAGCCAGGAGGGGCACTGAGATGGGAGGAGCCAAGGGGACACTGAGAGGGGAGGGGCCAGGAGGGGCACTGAGGGGGGAGGAGCCAGGAGGGGCACTGAGATGGGAGGAGCCAAGGGGACACTGAGAGGGGAGGGGCCAGGAGGGGCACTGAGAGGGGAGGGGCCAGGAGGGGCACTGAGGGGGGGGGGGGGCTGCAGGAGCCAGGAGGGACACTGAGAGAGGAGGCGTCATAAGAGGCACTGAGAGGGGAGGAGCCAGGAGGGGCACAGAGGGGGGGAGGGGCCAGGAGGGGCACTGAGAGGGGAGGAGCCAGGAGGGGCACTGAGAGTGGAGGAGCCAGGAGGGGCACTGAGAGGGGAGGAGCCAGGAGGGGCACTGAGGGGGGGAGGGGCCAGGAGGGGCACTGAGAGGGGAGGAGCCAGGAGGGGCACTGAGAGGGGAGGAGCCAGGAGGGGCACTGAGAGGGGAGGAGCCAGGAGGGGCACTGAGAGGGGAGGAGCCAGGAGGGGCACTGAGATGGGAGGAGCCAAGGGGACACTGAGAGGGGAGGGGCCAGGAGGGGCACTGAGGGGGGAGGAGCCAGGAGGGGCACTGAGATGGGAGGAGCCAAGGGGACACTGAGAGGGGAGGGGCCAGGAGGGGCACTGAGAGGGGAGGGGCCAGGAGGGGCACTGAGGGGGGGGGGGCTGCAGGAGCCAGGAGGGACACTGAGAGAGGAGGCGTCATAAGAGGCACTGAGAGGGGAGGAGCCAGGAGGGGCACTGAGGGGGGGAGGGGCCAGGAGGGGCACTGAGAGGGGAGGAGCCAGGAGGGGCACTGAGAGTGGAGGAGCCAGGAGGGGCACTGAGAGGGGAGGAGCCAGGAGGGGCACTGAGGGGGGGAGGGGCCAGGAGGGGCACTGAGAGGGGAGGAGCCAGGAGGGGCACTGAGAGTGGAGGAGCCAGGAGGGGCACTGAGAGGGGAGGAGCCAAGGGGACACTGAGAGGGGAGGGGCCAGGAGGGGCACTGAGGTGGGGGGGGCTGCAGGAGCCAGGAGGGACACTGAGAGAGGAGGCGTCATAAGAGGCACTGAGAGTGGAGGAGCCAGGAGGGGCACTGAGAGGGGAGGAGCCAGGAGGGGCACTGAGGGGGGGAGGGGCCAGGAGGGGCACTGAGAGGGGAGGAGCCAGGAGGGGCACTGAGAGGGGAGGAGCCAGGAGGGGCACTGAGAGGGGAGGAGCCAGGAGGGGCACTGAGGGGGGGAGGGGCCAGGAGGGGCACTGAGAGGGGAGGAGCCAGGAGGGGCACTGAGAGGGGAGGAGCCAGGAGGGGCACTGAGGGGGGGAGGGGCCAGGAGGGGCACTGAGGGGGGGAGGGGCCAGGAGGGGCACTGAAGGGGGGAGGGGCTAGGAGAGGCACTGAGGGGGGGGGGGAGGGAGGGGCCAGGAGAGGCACTGTGGGGGGTGGAGCCAGGAGGGGCACTGAGGGGGGAGGGGCCAGGAGGGACACTGAGAGGGGGGTGGAGCCAGGAGGGACAATGGGAGGGCCAGGAGCCAGGAGGGGCACTGAGAGGGGGTGGAGCCAGGAGGGACAATGGGAGGGCCAGGAGCCAGGAACCAGGAACCAGGAACCAGCACCCAGGAGGGGTCTAAAGGGAGAGTTGCATTTGGTGTCAGTTTCCACCCACAAATAAGGACAACCATAAACCGAATCAAGGACACGATGCTCTGTGTGAAACAATACACACTTATCAAAGGTGGTAGTAACGATATAAGCCTGTTGTATCAGAAAGATGCTCTTGGAGCTTGTTGAAGTACAAAATTCACATTAATAGATCTTATGCAACGATTCTACTTCTAAAGCATTAAAATTATTTTTGATGGGAGTGAGGGAAGAGATTCCCCGAAATGTGCATTACTAATAATGTCAACAAAGATATTGGGTTTCAGCAAAAGTACCATACGAAAGCAGGCTTTTTACATATCTAAAACATTGAAACTAGTGAACATAGGAACATACAAATATACAAAATAGAAGTAGGCCATTTAGCTCTTCCAGCCTGCTCCACCATTCAATAAGATCATGGCTGATATGTTTGTGTTTTAAATTCTACACTCCAATCTACCCTCGATATCTTTTGATTCTCTTGCCTAACAGAATCCATCTCTGCCTTAAAAACATTTAATGACCCAGCCTCCACCGCCTTCTGAAGCAGAGTTCCAATGTCGCACAACCCTCTGAGAAAATAGCATTTCTCCTCATCTCTGTCCTAAAAGGGTGACCCCTAATTTTAAAACAGTTCCTCCTGGTTCTGGACGCACTCACAAGAGGAAACATCCTTTCCCATGTGTACCTTGTGAGATCAGGATCTCATATACTTCAATCAAGGCACCCCTCACTCTTCTAAACTCCAGAGGAAACAAGCCCTGTCTGTCCAACCTTTCCTCATAAGACAACCCACTCATTCCAGGTATCAATCTAGTAAACCTCCTCTGAAACGCCTCCAACGCATTTACATCCATCCTTAAATAAGACAACCAAAACTGCACACAGTATTTGAGTTGTGATCTCACCAATGCCTTGTATAACTGAAACATAACATCCTTACTTTTATGTTCAATTCCTCATGTAATAAAGGACAACATTCCATTAACCTTATTAATTACTTGCTGTACCTGTATACTAACTTTTTGTGACTCATGCACTAGAACACCTAGATCGCTCTGCACCTCAGAATTCTGCAGCTGCTCTCTGTTTCAGTAATTCTCTGCTTTTTGTTCTTCCTGCCAAAGTGAACAACTTCGCACATTACCAAATTATATTCCATCTGCCAGATTTTTGTCGACTCACTCAACCTATCTATATCCTTCTGTATCGTCCTTATGTCATCAAGCCTTGGCTATCTTCAATTACAAATGATGAATAGAAGGAATCTTTCCTCATTTGTTGTTGTAACTATCACAGTGGACTCTCACCACTCTCCATCTTCTGCATTACTCATATATCCTGTAATCACTTTAGGCTCCTGCAATTAACATGAAAGCTTTGCTTTACCATCGATTCGCTTACGACAAAGAAATGGAAACAAAAATACCAAGCAATAAAAAACAGTACTAAATATTTATTGTAGGTCTTAAACAACTTTTCAATTAAATAAGATGCAAGCATATTCACTGTTAAAATAAACCAGTCTTTGCAAACACATTTTACATTCAGCTTCCTTTAAGAGCTCAGTTTGAGCTAATGGGAGGGCATCGATATTAAGTATATAAAATACCACCACCTTCAACACCTCTTTGTCCTTTTGTCTGTGACATCTTTTGGTTATCTCCACCTATCACTGGCCCTCTATCCAGCTCTACTTGTCTACCCCCCACCCCCTTAAACCAGCTTATATTTCACCCCTTTTCTATTTTTCCTTAGTTCTGTTGAAGAGTCATGCAGACTCGAAACGTTAACTGTGTTCCTCTCCGCAGATGCTGCCAGACCTGCTGAGTTTTTCCAGGTATTTTTGTTTTTGATATTGAGTATACGTTGCACATGGGAGCCTCTGACACAGCTCCTGACAAATATCAGTGGGAGTCCACTTCATTGGATGTAAAATTTCATTCAAGATCTAGCAAGCGAGTTCTCTTACCTAAGTCAAGCCCCTTGTTTTCAGGTTTGATAAAATACTCAGCCACAAAATACTGGCATTGCTCTTGCCTCATCCTTATAGTCCTGGTGTGTAAGAGCTTACCTTGATAATGGAATTGGAATGAGCCTGGATTTCCAAGTTGAATGCTTTGGAAGTGGATAGAAACTTGATTGCTTGCACTGCGTATCACTTGCCCCTTCATTAAAATTGACTCGTTGGCAAGGACAGTTGGTTCATCTCCATCGAGCCCTTCAATTGTTAGCATCTCTCCTTCAGACAGGCTGATATTTTTGACCTACAGAGAGATTGTTTGGAAAACATAGTTACAAAATGACCTATTATCAATGTATTTTAGTGTGAGCAGAGTGGGCATGGGAGCAGCAACAGAATTTCTACATTTTAATGTTTATAAATCCTGCCTTGGAATATTCTCTCCCTCTCTCTTCATGTGGTATCCTTGTTGTCCAAGGGCTTTATCAAGACATGTATGCATAGATGTTAAACTTTGCAGCTCTTCAAGTTAAATCTTACTGAAATGCAAATTTAATGATCCAGTTCGCCTGGCACCGAGTTGCATCATAAGTGAACACTGGCTGCAAATCAGGGCTATAACAGTGCAAATTCTAGTTTTGATTCATGTGAGAGCTGCACTGCTCCAACAAACTGTTCTAGCCCACTTCACTCAAGTGTCAGAATTGAAATTGAGTAGGTCACCAGCTCACGATGAGCCAGGAACATTTTGTGGCGTTGGGAGAAAGGATAGGAAGAAAGCAGAGGACACATTTTGTATTTGTTGAACAATAAGACACACTTTGTTTCTAGAAAAAAAATCACCTAAAATTACTGTGTCTTGTGATCCGAAGGTTACACCCAACTATTTCCTTTCAAAATCCCGGTGCATCTTATGGTCCAGCAAATACGATGACTTCTGAAAGCACACCTCTCTATAAACACAAGTTACAGAACACAATTTCGCCGTCTATTTTTACCTCATGATACCACGTTCCAATCTCTAGTTCTTGGGAAAAGGTCACCTAAAACTCTGCCTAACTGATATTTTTCAGTTGTTTTGAGGATTTATTGCTCATCCCACCTCAACCATGAGTCTAACCAGATTCCTACAAACAAACGAATTGGAGCAGCAGTAGATCATTCGACCCCTTGAGCCTACTCTGCCATTCAATAAGATCATGGCTGATCTGATCATGGCCCCAACTCCATATTCTCACCAAGCCCCAAGAATCTTTGACTCCCTTGTTGTATGTTGTATGATGCTGTGTGCACCTGCATGTCATTGTAACGTAAAGGTGCTCAGCAGAGCAAGGGTTAGCGTGGGACTGCAGAATAGCACCACCCATGATGTATAGAGTCGTGTGGCATTAGGCTCAGAGAGAACAGTCCAGAGAGAACAGTCTAAAGAGAACTCTCTGGAAGCAGCCTACCTGCATGGAGCAGCACCATGCATGACCATAATCTGGGATCTGTAAATAGTTAAAGATTAACAATAAATGGTTCATGTTTACACATACAAGTCTCAAGATCTCATAATTGAGACATCACCGCGCACCATAAAACAAGATGGTGATCAGTGGAGCTAATCCAACATGGTGAGCAGCGGCGGTGATATGAAAGGTGGCATTTTAAATGATGAACTCAGAACAGGATCCCAGAATATGAAGGACTAAAAAGCAGCTGAAGCCAAATGAGAGACACATGTGCCTAAGAAGAAGAATTGAAGAAAATGTTGAAGAAGCTTAACTACAGACTTCGAAATTGAGGAATCTACCAGAGTGAGTGGAGGCCCATTGCAAAGCCCCCGAATGACGAAGCATAAAGAAAAAACCTGGTCAGATCACAAAGACAGGCAAACTCCCTGACCCCCCAACCCCGACTAGCCCTGAACTCTAACGCCCACCCACTAACTACCCACAAAACCACCAGATTGACCCTGACCCTCGACTATCCCCCAACAACTAGATTAACCTCCACCACCCGACTACCCCCAAAACCACCAAATTAACCCCCACCAACTCACCACCCCCAAAACCACCAGATCAACCCTCACCACTGACTATCCCTCAACCACCAAATTAACCCCCACCCACCCACTACCCCCAAAACCACCAGATTAACCTCCACCCACTGACTACCCCCCTGACCACTCCCTACCCCCCTGACTACTCCTCCTGACCCTCAACTACTCCTCTGACTTCCCCCCACCCCCGACCACCCCCTACTCTAGACTAACCCTCCTGAGCCAACGGCCCCCACACCCGACTAACACATCAACCCTGCCCGACCACCCAACTACCCTCCTGATCCTCCCCCAAACCTTCAAACCACTGACCACACTCCCCCCAACAACCACCTCCCCACCACCCCCACCCCATCCCTGACTCAACCCCCAACTCCTAACCCATCCTACCCACTTACTATCTCTCCAAGCTTCTCAAAGCGGCTGGGATATTTAAATTTACCACTTTAGGCAGCTAGTGCAGGAAAAAGAGGGACGTGGATTCACTTTCCTAAACAATGCTGCATTGCACTTACGGCCTCCAGGAGCAGCTATGCTGCCCATTTGTCAGCAGGCCTGGGTCGGAAGTCTAGCTGCGAGATGTGAAGCTCCAGACTAAGGTAAATGAAAAGTAGCGGAGAGGCAGTCCGATGGCAATTGCCACTCCACGCAAGATTCGGCCCCATATTTAACTCATGACTGCCGCATGCTGCCCATAAACTGTTCCATGTCACACGGTCTTATTTAACCGGCAGTGTTGCTGCTGAAGATTATCCAAACTCTTACATGGCTCGTTCTAAACCTCAACGAATGCCTTTCGACGGAGAGGCAATTTATCAGACCCGTTCTTAATAATTCTGTTAAGACAGCAGAACATTTAGCTGCTGTAGTTAGGTACAAGTTAGCTGAAAACCAGGCTCCGATGGAAGATGCCGGAAATACTCAGCAGGTTCAGCAACACTTGCAGAGAGTGAGAGAAATAGAGTTAACATTTCAGGCCGATGATCTTTTGTCAGAACCAGGGGTACTTAGAGACGCAGTTGTTTTTAGGCAAAGCAGAGAAAGGAGGGGGTGTGGGGAGAAAAGAACAAAAGGTCTCTCAGGCAGGAGAGATCAAATGACAAATGAGAAAAGGGATGATGGTGCAAGGCAAAAGGAGATGGTAATGGGACAAGTCAGTCAACAAAAAAAATGGGCCTAGAGGAGGTGTAAGTGGTGAAAAGCAGAAGCAACTGCCGTGGTCCGAAACCAAAAAGGAAACATAAATAAAACCACGATCAGAAAAACAGCGGTGCGAGCTATGACCTCAAATTATTGAACTCAACGTTGAGAAAACTGTAAAGCGTCTAGTCAAAAGATGAGGGACTGTTCCTCAAGCTTATGTTGAGCTTCATAGGAGCACTGCAGGAGGCTGAGGACAGAAAAGTCAGAGTAAAAATGGGACGGGGAATTAAAATGCCAGGCAATTGGAAAACCGGGGTCATGTCATAATACAGTCAGGCAGTGTCAACATGGTTTTGTGAAAGGGAAATTGTGTTTGACAAATTTATTAGAATTCTTTGAGGAAATAACAAACAAGGTGGATAGAGGGGAACATGTGGATGTGGTGTACTTGGATTTGCAAAAGGCTTTCGACAAGGTGCCACATCAAAGGTTACCAAACAAAATAAGAGCTCATAGTATAGGGGGTAACATATTAGTATGGACAGAGGATCAGCTAGTGAACAGGAAGCAAAGAATAGGGTTACTTATGTCATTTTTGGGTTAGCAAGCTGCTACTATTAGAGTGCCACAGAGATCAGTGCTGGGGCCTGAGCTATCTACAATCTATATCAGTGACTTGGATGAAGGGACTGAATGTATGGTAGCTCAATTTGCTGATGACACAAAGATAGGTAGAAAAATAAGTTGTGAAGAGGACATAAAGATTCAATAGAAGGATTTAGGTTTTAATTCAATAAAAATCTGGCATTTCAAGATTGATGATGACGAACACAAAACCATTGCTGATTGTTGTAAAAACCCACCTGGTCCACTAATGTCCTTTAGGGAAGGAAATCTGCTGTCTTTACCTGGTTTGGCCTACATGTGACTCCAGGCCCACAGCAATATGACCAAGGGCAGTTAGGGATGGACAATAAACGCTGGCATAGCCAGCAATGCCCACATCCGTGAACAAATTAAAAAAAAGATTGTTTAAGTAAGTGGGCATGTGGGAAAATGTGAGGTGTCCACTTTGGCAGGAAGAATTAAAGCGGTATGCTTTTTAAATGGAGAGAGATTGCAGAATTGTGCGGTACTGAGGGATTTGGGTGTCCTGGTTCTTGAATCACAAAAAGTTGGCATGCAGGTACAACAAGTGATTAGGAAGGCAAATGAAATATTGGCATTTATTGCAAGGGGAATTGATTATAAAAGGAGGGAAGTTTTGCTGCAGCTGTTTAGGGCCTTAGTTAGACTGCATCTGTGTACAGAGTTTGTTTATTCTTACTTAAGAAAGGATACAATTGCATTAGAAGCAGTTCAGAGAAGGTTGACCAATTCCTGGGATTGAAGGGGCTATTCCTATGAGGAAAGGTTGAACAGGTTGGGCTTATGCCCATTCGAGTTTAAAAGAATGAGGGGTCATCTTATTGAAACGTATAAGATCCTGAGGGGACTTGACAGGGTGGATGCTGTGAGGATGTTTCTCCATGTGGGGGCATCTAGAACTAGGGGACACCGTTTAAAAGTTAGGTGTCTCTTATTTAAGACTGAGATAAGGAGAATTTTTTTCTTTCAGAGGGTTGTTATTCTGTAGAACTATCTTCCTTAGAAAACTGGGCTATTGAACATATTCAAGGCTGAAATAAATAGATTTTTGGTCAACAAGGTAGTCACGGGTTATGTGGAGTTGAGGCCACAATCTTATAGAATGGTGGAGCAGGCTCGAGGGGCCGAATGGCCTAGACCTGCTCCTAATTCTTATCTTCCCGTGTGTTTGAGGACTGAACAGATGCGTTCCACAAAAACATCAGCCAATCTGAATTTAGTGTCTCAAATGTAGAGCAGACTCCATCCTGATCGGCGAATACAGTATACTGAACTGAAAGCGGTACAAGTAAATTTCTGTTTCACGTTAGCAGGAGGGTATGGGGCCTTTGAGGGTGGAAGGGAGGAGGTAAAAGGGTAGGTGTTGCATCTCATGCACTTATATGGGAAGGTGCAGTGGGAAGGGGAGAGGGGATTGGAGGACATTAAGGAATGGACATGGGTGTCATGGAGGGAATGCTTAATTTGAAAAACTGAAAGGGAAGGGGAGGGGACAATGTCTGGTGGTGGCATCACACTGAAAATGGCAATAATAGTGGAGGATGATCCATTGAATACGGAGATTGGTGGAATGGAAGGTGGGGAAAGGCAAAACCCCATTATGATTCTAGAACAGGGTGAAGGAATGAGAGCAGACCTGTGGGAAATGGAACTTACATATTACGCCCAGTTCAGAACAAGGGTCATCAACCTGAAATGTTAGCTCTATTTCTCTCTCCAAAGATGCTGCCAGCATATTCTGTTTTTATTTCAGATTCCAACATCTGGAATCTAAAATTTTGCTCTTGCACAAGCATCGCCAAGTTGGGTCTTCAGCCTCACTCATTCAATGATCTGCCCAGACATGACATGCAGGAAGTTCAGGTGCTTGTACTCCGCCCACCTGCATTGCTCCACTCCAATCTCTCCATCAAAGGGTGCTGGCTCAGAGTATTACATATCAAAGTAGAAAAATGGACAAGATATAGAGATTGTTTTGATTATTTGCATCTCATTTAGCAGCAGCTCTGTATTGTAACATTCAATATTTAATCCAAAGGTAATGCAGCTTTTTAACTTTTTAAAACTTATTAGGGAATGTATATTGTTGGCAAAACTGCCAAAGGCCTTGCATTGACTATAATGACCAGGATACATTTTCACTACCCTTCACCCTTCTCCCTGCCACTTCTTTAGTCGAGAGAGAATCGACCCATTAATCATTTGCGACTGAAGAAATGCAATCTGGTACATCACTTTGACCTTTAAAGGACAATATTTCTACTTTTGCAGCTGAACCATTATCTGCTTTTATGTGGGTAAATGCTACATCAAGTAAATCCTGGAGGCAAAGCTTTTATTAACCTAGTCCCCAGGAACTGGCCTACAGCAGTCCAGAAATGACCAAAATCAGCAGGCAATCTCTTAACCTATTTAGATGAGTTTCTTTGTCCATCTTAGTGGAGGTGTTAACCCATTCAAAATAAACAAGCCAGAGTTACTTCGCGAATATCACCGTCAATTTAAAAAAAATTGGTCACGGGGCAGTAGGCATCGCTGCCTAAGCCAGCATTTATTACCCTTGTTCAGGGGGGCATTTAAGAGTCAACCATATTGCTGTGGGTCTGGGTCTGGAGTCACATGTAGGCCAGACCAGGTAAGGACAGCGGATTTCCTTCCATAAAGGACATTAGTGAACCAGATGGGTTTTTAACAACAATCAACACTGGTTTCATGGTCACCATCAGACTTTTAATTCCAGATTTTTATTAAATTCACATTTCGCCATCTGCCTTGGTGGGATTTGAACCCGGGTCTCCAGAGCATTAAGATAAAAGCAAAATACTGCGGATGCTGGAAATCTAGAACAAAAACAAAAATACCTGGAAAAACTCAGCAGGTCTGACAGCATCTGCGGAGAGGGACACAGTTGACGTTTCGAGTCCGTATGACCCTTCATCAGAGAGATGTCTGACGAAGGGTAATAGGGACTCGAAACATCAACTGTATCCCTCTCCGCAGATGCTGTCAGACCTGCTGAGTTTTTCCAGGTATTTTTGTTTTTTTTCTCCAGAGCATTACCCTGGGTTGTTGAATACCAGTCCACTGACCATACTACTGTGGTACCACCTCCCTTTGACATATGGTTAGCTGAATGAGGATTTTTCAGGGGTGCTCCAGCCAATGTAGCTGCACATCTGCTGGAAGCTCTGTTGCCTCGAACATTTGCTATCTGACTGGCCAGAATTATTGATCTTGTAAACTGAAGTTCTTGCCAAGTTTAGGCATGGAGTACAAATCTGAAATTAGAGCCTCCAGGGTATAAATTAGTTTTGGTGGGAGTGAAATCAGGCAATAATGTACTGTCACTTTAAACTCTAATTAAAATAGGGAGGGGTGCTGTCATCACCGCTCATTTCCAACCAACCCCCAAGACAATTCAGAGCTCTCAGTGTTTCCACAGCCCCAATACACCAATTTTATTCAATCCTGCATCAAAATCCAGGTAAGAGGATTATATTTTTTGTTAAACTATGGTGTGGGGCAAGTCCATACAACAAGATAAGAGAGGATAATTGTGCCTGTGACAATGGGGGCAGTAAATAGTATTTAAATGGTTTCAAACTTGACCCATGACCAAGTGGCATTCTGTATGCACCATTGTAAAAGCTTAAACTTGTTTGAATTGCATCAGTGCTCATTTACAATTGCATGTATTACGAGCTTTGACATGTCTGCATTTTAATAACATAGTCCTTCAGCTTCATTTTGTACCAGGATGAGAGGCAATTGAATATAACACTCCTTTTCTTATGCTAATTGAAAATCACAGCCCTCTAAACTTCCCACCACAATCCAATTTCCAATTATCAGCAACAATACAATCTGGTCAGCTGGTAACACAAGTGGCCTGCATTCTAGCAGATTTAGCCACTGCAGGATTTTGAACAGCACTTGTAAGAGCGATAGTGTCACTTTCTCTTGCCTGCTTTGCCAACTCCCCCACTCTGGCAATCCAGACACAGTTCTGTCGAAGGGTCATGAGGACTCGAAACGTCAACTCTTTTCTTCTCCGCCGATGCTGCCAGACCTGCTGAGTTTTTCCAGGTAATTCTGTTTTTGTTTGTGTCTCCAGTAATTTTACGTTTCCTAGTCTGCAGTTATATGATCATTTTTGGATCAATATGAAGCTCTGAAAAATTTAGATTAATAATTTAACCCAGTAAGAGGCGTGAAACCCCTAGTGGTGGGGATTTCAAGTCAGTTTTTCAGTTTGCAGACAACAGGACAACTCAGGCCCTCCCAGCTTCTGAGGACACATGGAAATAAGAGTCCAATACCGCACTTGACAACAGAACATATTGATGGAGTTGTCCATTTTGGTACACATAACCCCTTACAGCAAAGGTTTTTTGAGGTTTTCACTTTCAATGGTGGTTTTGTTATGATGTGATTGAGTTTGCATGAATGTGTGTCTTTCATCCTTGAAATGAATCAAATCAAGTTGTCTAACTGTGGAAGAATTCAGAAGTGTAACTCTGGGTTGTACAACTGTGCACTTGACCACAAACTGAACTCTGATTGCCTTATGCAGTACAACTGAAAGGTTTTATTTTTGAAAAATTCTGTCATGGATCTGCTCAGTACAATAATTGTCATTCAGCAACCTATTGAGTTACTGGAGTACTGATGAGTTGTGCATACTTAGCAAACCTCTTAGTCAGAACTGGCACGTCATTTTGTGAACTGATGAGTCAGATTTGGGACACAACTAAATGCTGCTGGGTTAGGGGTTATTCAACTCCAGACACATAACACTGGGCATAGTAAATGAATAGAAACAAAGAATCTGTTAACCCTTACTTAAGAAAGGATATAGTTGCATTAGATGCAAATCAGAGGAGGTTCACTTGACTGATTCCTGGGATGAAGCTGTTATCCGATGAGAAAACATGAGCAGGTTGGGTCGATGCTCACTGGAATTTAGAAGAATGAGAGGTGATCTTAATGAAGCATATAAAGATCCTTAAGGGGACTTGACAAGGTGAATGCTGAGAGGATGTCTCCTCTTGTGGGGGTGTCTAGAACTAGAGAACACAATTTAAAAATGAGCGGTCTCCCATTTCTCTCAGAGAGTTTTTAGCCTGTGGAGTTGTGTCACAGGATGTGGGCATTGCTGGAGGGCCAGCATTTTTATTGCCCATCTCTCATCTTTCCCAGAGAGCAGTGGAGGCAGGATCATTGTTCAAGGCGCAATTGGAAAGATTTTTGATCGACAAGGGAGCCAAGGGTTAAGGGGGGGGGGGGGTGGTGGGTTGCAGGGGGCAGACAGGAAAGTGGAGTTGAGACCACAACCAGAACAGCCATATCTTATCAAATGACAGACCAGGCTCGTGGGGCCGAATAGCCTAACCCTGCTCCTAATTAATCCTAAATTCATTAAATCTAGCAATTTTGAACTCGTGTCGGGAAAAGCGACCATGAAAATCACTGGATTGTCAAACAAGCCCAATTGGTTCATTATTGTCCTTCAGACCTCAGCCTTTCATCCTGTCCAATTTTCCTGACATAGAGGCAGATTTGAATCGAAATGAACCAAACCTGCGATACTTATAATTGTGAATGGCAACCAAACTGATCAACTTTATTAAACCCCCAATTCAGTTCCCATTTACAAAACTAAACAAGGCCTCAGGTGAGCTTCATGCAGTTGCTGTTTTGCTCACCAGATGCACAATGTCCTTCAGTTTTTAGCTGAGAGGTGATTACTGCTACTGTGGCGCTCTCCCTAGACTGTGGTTTTTCAGGTATCAGATTTAAAAGAGAATCAAATCCCAGTTCTGAACTGGTTCTTTCCGTTAAATTATTTACGGTAAGTCCCACCATTCAGGACTTCCTCTTCCGCAAATTCACTTAAAAGCATAAAATTCTTTGTACACCAAATCACCCATTGTGGCCCAAATGTTCACTTATACATGGTTTTAAAGATAAATAATAGAAGCCAGCTTTAGAAAATTCCAAGAAAAAGAAAAAAAAAGCCTAAACGAGGATTAAAAAAAAGTAAGATGTTGTAACAACTGGTCCCTGGATGAGGTCCCCCAGTGTGTTAAATTCCTGAACTGGACCCCAATTTTGTTAGGTTCCCGGGTGAGGAGGAATGAGCTGCCCCCCTTCTTTATTCAACCCCCTCGGTTGGTCGCAACAAGCATAATCTAAAAGTTCTTTTCCCATCAATTCCTTTACCCAGACCAAATGTATTTACTTTTGAGAAGAGGGCCAATGTAACCAGGCTTTCTTGAGTCAAAGAAAGAGTAAGTTTATTAATTACTAAAATCCGAGGAAAATAATAAAGATGTGACACACACACACTCACACATACACACTCTGATAAGAAATGAGAAGGTACGAGTCCAAATAAAAGTTTTAAAAATATACAAACCAGTCTTTGGCCTGTCCATGAGGCACAGATGGTAGTACATTGCAGATGTTAACTTGGCTGACTTTGATAGAGTTGACTTTGGTGGATTTGCGGTCTGTTGGAAACGCTTGTTGGCTTGTCCCAGGGGAAGGAACCCTGATCCTCTCTGCAGGGTAGCTGAAGAGGCTGTTCCATTCCCTTTTTCCCCTTGTGGTTTCTGCTAAAACCTTGCCTCCAGCAAGAGAGAGAGAGAGAGAAACGCCTGCTTCTGTAGGGATAACTGGTTCTTCTTCTTGTTGCCGTCACTCACAAACACTGGTTTGCAGCCAGCTTTTGAAACCTATCTTTCTTATGTATTCCAGGAAGGGAAATAGTGATGTCTTGTACCCAGAGTCTGATTTTCTTTCAGGTCAGACCCATTTTACACATTCTGAGATATAAGTCAACAGGAGATGGATTTTTGGATGACTGCTGAGATGTGGGAATCAGTCTCCACTGTCTTCACAAACACAGCAGATTAAAAACCCAGTCTTTTGGATTTTCCATATGTTCCTTTCAAGTGCCTCTGTTTGAAGTTGGCCTCGACACCTCTTCAGGTGCAACCTCCCATGTTCTCTCAGTATCAGTCTGTCAAGTACAATCATATAGGAATTTTCCAGAAGTGGTCACTTTACATTCTCAGCCATCTTTTGATCAGCCTTTACATGTATTTCTTTTAAAAAAAACACACAGGTCTTCCTTTAAAGAAAGTTCCACATGCCTGTAGATAGTTGGTAGTGTAGTCTGATGGTGTCCATGACTTACTTCCTGCAGCAGAAAGTGCTCACTGCACGTGTGTCGTCTGCCTTGTTTACATGTGTGCTCCTTGTTGCTGCGATTTAATTCCTGATCACAGTGCGGTACCTGGGCAATTTTTAAGCCTGTACAGTACAGTAACTGTATTTAAAAATGAGTGAGTCAGAACCAAGCAGTAAATGGCCTAGAAAAGCAACAATATTAGCTAGATTGAAAAACGGCGGAAGAGGACTGAATATTGAATTCAACAACTTTAGGTCATGAGCTCCCTCCCCCATCTCCACCCCCTTTCTGTTTCCCCCTTCTTTTTCTTTTTTTTCCAATAAATTATATAGATTTTCCTTTTCCCACCTATTTCCATTATAAAAAGAGAAAAAAAATTATTTATTTTATATATTTTTTACATCTTTTATGCTCTCCCCACCCCCACTAGAGCTATACCTTGAGTGCCCTACCATCCATTCTTAATTAACACATTCGTTTAGATAATATCACCAACTTTAACTTTAACACCTATGTGTTCTTTTGTATTATTGACATCTTTTGATGATCTGCTTCTATCACTGCTTGTTTGTCCCTACAACCACACCCCCACTCCACCTCTCTCTCTCTCTCTCTCTCTCCGCCCCCCACACACACACCTTAAATGAGCTTATATTTCAACTCTTTCTTGGACTCGAACTCAAGTTCTGTCGAAGGGTCACGAGGACTCGAAACGTCAACTCTTTTCTTCTCCGCCGATGCTGCCAGACCTGCTGAGTTTTTCCAGGTAATTCTGTTTTTGTTTTTGTTGTGGAAGAGCTACCATACTGGCCAGGGAATACAGTGTCAATGAATCTACAATTAGATATTGGAGGCAGTCTGAAGACAAAGTAAGGGGTCAATGTTAGTGTCTCTGGTAGTCGTACTGCCAGGTCAACTTTTGTAAGTAGGAAAGATCCACACTTGGAAGAAATGGAGAAGTTACTAAACATGAGGATAGACCACCAGCAACAAAGGAGGACCCTGGTTAATGGTCCAATCATCAGAAATAAGGTGCTTGAATTGTATCAGCACATAAAAAATAGTGAAGAGGGTTGTGCTGGTGTCACTGGTGATAACAGTGGTGGTGAAGGCGGTGCAGAAGGGGCCACCTCCTTTGACTTGCAGAGGAATTTCAGCCAACACAGGGTGGTCTGTTCACTTTAAAAAGCGTTTTGGTCTGCAAAATGTGAAGCTGGTGGGAGAGGCTGCATCAGCTGACCATGCAGCTGAAGGAGAGTTTCCTGGGGAATGCATCGAGGAGAGAGGGTACCAGGTGGAACAGTCAAAAATAACACTTTATCCACATCAACATCTACACCAGCCATTTCACCCACTCCCGCCACCTCCACTCTCAAGTACAGTGTGGCAAATTTTACATTGTTGTTTTATCGCTTTATTAAACAATTTCTCCAGTGAATTTCTCTTAAATTTATTATAAACATTGCTTTTATTGCCTTTGATCCTTTATGCATGTCAAATTTTAAGATGGTTGGAACTTATCCAATGGACTCCCATTATAAAGTACATTCATCGTTCACGATTTTGTCGTTTAGAGAGATTCCACAGGAACATAGCCCTCCTGAACAGCGGGACTTTACTGTATCCCATTCAAGCTTACTCATTGCTAAATATTCCTTAGTTATTTCTCATCCCTCTGGTTATAGTGTTTTACACTCAATGATCTAGGCTACTTGTTCTCCTAGAACAGACTTTTCCTGTTGAGAACTAATGGTAAGTGTTTGAACTAAAGACTCATACCACCTACAAAAATACACCAAATGTAACTGAAAACCTTATTTTTCCCTCAAATGCTCAAGCTCAAACGTCATTAGTATCAAGAGATTTATAGTTTTATACCATTTGGGTTCAGAGTGCACAAAGTTCATCCTTTTATATAAACAGTCCCATTTCCCCTTACAGGAAAGTCACATGAGATATTTTTTCCTGGTAAATTAAAAGGCAAGTTAATTACTTACCTCCCTGCTCTGCAATGTTCTATCTGACATTAATAATGAATCTTTAGGAACTATGCCTTGTTGGCCTGTTATGAATTCTGGAATTTATTTGACAGATGAAACTTCCCTGTAGGTACTGCAGATGGCCCACATGTGGAATCTGCATCACTTCACTTTTAATGCAATTATTCCCTAACAGCACAATGTTCCATTTCAAAAAATAAAAATAAAATGCATCAAAATCAAAAAGAATTTCATATTTCCACATAAAATACCTGACATGTGGCCTTTTTCACTTTTAGCCCATAATTTTGGGTGTACCCACCCCCAAAATGTCCAATTATTAATATAAAGCATTAGTTTACACAAAAATTTGGCATCTATAGGAACATTCCTTATCCACAGGTAGAAGGGGAAAACAATTTCTTTATAAGTAAGCTGCATATGTTCTGGCAAGAGGGCTAAGGAACAGCAACTGCATAGGTGCAATGGTAATCCAGGTATTTATATAGCACCTTTAATGTAGAAAATTTATTAAAGGGAGGAAAGAGTGTAACAAAGTAAACATTTAAAAACAATTGCTGTGAAACTATGATTTATGTCAAAAAATGATTTTCAAATTAACTGGCTGCAAACCCCCTAATTGATTTTTTTTTAAAAAAAGACTGAAACCAAATTTCATTGACTTGGGATCACAGTCAAAGATGGCTGCATATTTGCATTACTGTACCTTCTGCACTCCAGGACTATTGGACTGGAGACAAGCTGTCTGCAAAGTCACGCCAGGAACAACAGCCTTGAAATAGCATGAATTGGAGTCCTCTCTTATCCCATTAGCAAACATCCAGACAATCACCTGGATAATCAACTGGATGGAGATATGCACAGCATGGTCCCACAAACAACGAGAAGATAATGACCAGATTAACTGTTTTATCAGTGATGTTTGCTGAGGGATAAATATTGGCCAGGACATCTGGGAGAACTCCTCTGCTAATTGTGCCACTGGATCTTTTCTATCTACCCGAGATATCAGAGGAGGTCGTGTTTTATCTCATCTGAAAGGCTGTACAATGGCCACCATAACCCCCCACCCCACCCTCACTGGGGCCTGACTGTTTAGCCCCAATGAGGCCCACCAACTTACCTGCACTCCAGGGCCCCCTCCATGGATGCTGCACCAGGGCATGCTGCATTACCAGTACTGGCCACCACTCCCAGTGGCGCTGCTGGGACTGAGGAGCTGCTGGCCTTCTGATTGGCTGACAGGTCTTGGAGGCAGGACACCCTCGCCACCCTTAAAGGCACAGGATCCCCAACAGCATGGACTTAACTGCCTGATTAACATTGAATTCTGTCAGGGCTTCCAAAAATGGCTGTGCCGAGATTGCCCATGGCTTTCCAGCTGGTGGATGAGTCACTGCCATTTAATTCAATTCAATGTTAAGATCGATGATCCTTCATCAGAACTGGGGGACAGACAGCAAAGGGAGGTTGGAGATGAAACCAGTAACCTTCTTGTCTCCCCAGGTATAATTACTTTGATCCTTACAAAATGCCCTTTTTTTTAACTTATTTGATCTCGCACAATGTTTTCCCCTAAACAATATGAGGCTTTTCCACTAAGTTGCTGCACACATAGGAGGAAACCAATGGTCAGCAGGAGGTGAGTGCTTGTCAGGAATGAGCCTCAATCCTGCTATCTTTTTGAACAGACTGCATTTCTCAATGAGCTGTCAGATAAATCTAGAAGCCGTTTTCCTCTTTTCTTCAATGGCCTCTTTAGTCAGCCTGGGCTGTGAGAATATTTTCACAAGTGCAGCTCTGGAGTGGCACAGCCCTCCTCAGCGTCACAAAATAACACTGACTCGGCTGCGCTTGAGTGGCATCCTGAGATTGACTGATGCAATTTAAATGCATCTAGAAATCAGCACTCCAAAACAGCCATTGGATAAACACGATCTCATGTCTCATGTCATGTTTGAGAAAGCATTGCAAAGCCAAATCAATTTTTTTTCTCCCATTCCTTCTCGGCGAATGTTTCACTACATTTCCAGGGAAATGTCCCAGGAAGTGTATAAATTCAGCACCTCGCAGCCCCCCTCTATTCCTGCCGAAATGTCGACACTGTTGTTGGAATACATCACAAGAATTGCCATTGTCTGTGTGATAGTTCACAAATCAAGGAACTGTGCTCTATGCTTAATGAATAAATATTTTGTGGTCCAGTAGGTTCTCTCCCTCATCACCATAGTCTCCTGTCATGCAATGACAGACATTGGGTTAGGCCTTCTACATGTGAACAAAAAAAATGGCTGAACTGCTTTGTTATGCTGCCTAACGATTAACTATTAATATAGAAAATAGCAAAACATTCTCAATGAAATTGTGGCACTGGTAGTAAGATAAATGCCTAAAATTACTAAGATAAGTATCTAACTAAATTCGTTTATTCCTGTTAAATGTTAGTTATTTGAACATAATCGCCATTGGAAGAAAGTTAGTGGGTTCTGTAGTGAATTCCTTTCCAAGATAAACCTGACCCACCGTTTCCCAGTTCAGGAACAGATTACATTGCAGCATGGTTCCATTTCTGTGGGTTGCTTTCCCTTGAAGCATTTTTTCTTGGTAAATATATCGAAACATAGCTGAGCTTTGCAAAAATTCCCAAAATGTGCGGTCGTTGACATGATGTTGTCATTGTGAAACACAACAACAACAACAACTTGTATTTATGTAATGCCTCCATGTCGTGGAACATCCCAAGGCACTTGACAGGAGTGATCAACAAGCGAGACGGGTCACAAATCACATAAGGAGACATTAGGACAAGCGACCGAAAGCTTTGTCAAAGGGGTAGGTTTTAAGCAGCATCAGATAGGAGGAGAGAGAGGAAAAGAGGTGGAGAGCTTAAGGGGTGTGGGTTTCAGTGGCAGATGAATTGAGTCAGGGGCAGAGACTCATGGGAAAAAAATCCCTTTGCTCTCAATGTGGCAAAGTTATAAACATGTATAATTTATCTACAACATATTCATAATTTCAATACAAATAGTGATAACAGGCAACATTTCCTTCAGGCTCAAACTCTGAGAATGCTGAGTTTTTAAAACTCCCTGGGAACTAACCACAAACCTTAAGTAAAACAACCAAATAGCTTGCAATCATTGTGGAAGGCAGCTTTCAACAAATTCTCCTTAAGGCATCGATCATGACTCAGTTGGTAGCACCCCTGCCTCTGTGTAGAGACTTGAGCACAGAATCTAGGCTGAAGCTTCAGCGCAGTACTGCGGGAGTGCTGCACTGTCAAAGGTGCGCCGTTCGAATATGATGTTAAAGCAAAACACCGTCTTCTTTCGAGGGTGGATATAAAGAATCCCATAAGAACAAGGGAGTTCTTCCTGATGTCCTAGCTAATATTTATTGCACAACCTGTGCACAAATTTGCTACCATTCTGACATTACAAGGGTGAACTACACTTCAGCAGGTGCATCATTGGCTGTAAGGCACTTTAGAAAGCCTTTCCTTTCATTGATAAAAATCTCTTTTGACACAATTCTTATATCTGTAAGTGGTTGTCAGAGTGCAGTAAGCAAGGAGTTAGTTCTTCCTGATGTCTGAGCCAATATTTATTCCTCAACCAACACCGTGGAAGTAAAGCAGGTTATCTGGTACAAATTGGCTGCCACGGTTCTATATTTACAACAATGACTACAGTGCAAAATTGGCCATAATGCATCTGGGGTGTCTTGAGGTTCTGAACAGTGGGAGCTCCTTTCAAACAGCACTCACACATGTTGAATACCAGAAAAAAAGGAAATTAAAATATACACAAAGCTTTTCACACAGTCACGATGACGGGACCTTGTGGCTGACTGAGATCTACCTATAACTTCACCAGCTAACCAAAACATATTGAACTGGTTAAAGAGGAGCTGTTTCTTAAAAAAATACAAGAAACGACACTGGCCAAAGATGGCTACCACTAGTCATCTAATATCTGGTATTGTAAGTTGACTACTTTTCTGGAAAGTTCCAATATGTTTGCACTGCAATCATGTTACATGGAATTTCACACCTGGGGGGTGGGTTGGGGGTGGTGGTGTTGAGGTCCACCTCAAAAAAGAGACAGTCGAAAGGAACGCACTAAAAGATGCAAAGTGATGGATTTTAATCAACTGTTATTCCGTCAAGACAATGGGGACCAGTCAGCTGGCCAGGATACACCCAAACATACACACAAAACCCTCGTTGGCAGATGAAATAACCCCATCTCTTGTTGGTTTCTGCCATCGTAAAATGTGTCAAAGGTTTCAGAGATGAAAGATCAAAAATGTGGTTACTCATTCTACAGGATTGACTGCAAGACATGTGAATCGAATTCCGTTCTTGGAATATACAGACAGGGTGTTTTTAAGAACTGGTTTTGCCATGTCAGAAACAGAGAGCAGTCATGAAAGTCATCTGAGAAAACTGCTGAGGAGAGCATTAAGGAATCTCTACCTCTCCCTCTCTCGAGAAGAAAGGTCTTATCTCTTAACAGTCTAAATATCATTCAAAGAGATAGTGACTGTCCATGGGAAGGAACCTTGGGAGAAGCCCTTCAATTTATGGGAGATGGATCACAGGATTAAGAGGAAGGAAATTGACTCCAGCAAAGTGCAGTTTCCTGGACTTCAATTCAACTCCATGATTTTAAAGGGAGCCAGCTAACTCCAAACGGCTGCAACCTTCAACAATCTACACCTCAAGGACAAGCAAAGGACTTAACTGTATATTCTTTTGACTTTTATTTGAACTCTAATGTTTCTTTCTTCCGACATCTGTGTGTACATATTGTCACCTTTTATTATTTTTCCTTGGGTTTAGTATCTAATAAACAAGCTCTTTCTTTAACTCAAGAAAATCTGGCTTGCTTGGCTCCTTATTAAAAAGTAAATGCATTTGGGATTGGAAAAGGCATCTATGGGGAAAAGAAATTGAAGAGCCTTCGCTGTGGCCAGCTGAGGAGATTGAATGAAGGGAGGCCAGTTCGTTCCTCCTCACCTACTCGTAACAACACCTCGAAATAATAATACAGTACTTCCAATCAAAAAAGAAATGAAAATAGCGAATGAAGGATTAGCTTTTATAATGAGAGGGCTAGAATATAAAAGGGGAGGGAGTTTTACTATCGCTATAAGGCCCTGTGGCATGTGGAGTATTGAGTACAGTTCTGGGCACTGAACCCTAGAAAGGAAATATTGGCTTTGGAAGGGAATGCAGCACAGATTCACCAAAATATTAGCAGGGCTCCAATGGATAGGCTATGAGGAGACATCACATTAATGTGGCGGCTTATATTCCCCTGGAATAAAGAAGGTTATGGGTGATTTGTTTGAGTTTATAGGAATTTGTAAGAAGTTAGTGTAGACAGAAACTTTTCTGCTGGTGGGAGACTCGAAGAGCAGGGACCAAACTTAAAGTCAGAGCTCGGCCATTCCACAGATGAGTGACAACATATTTCTTCCTACAGAGGGTGGTATATGTGTCCAACTCTCTCCAACAAAGGAATGGACGCTAGCTCAATAAAAAAAATTTAAATCTGAGATTGATAAGATTTTTGCTAGCCACCATAGGATAAACCGAAGATGGGGCTAGAATACAGATCAGCCATGACTTCATTGAATGGCAGAACAGGTTCAATGGGCTGAATAGTCTACTCCTGTTCCTTTGGTTTTGTATCCATATAGAATCTGTCTTTTTTTAAAATGGGACAATTATGTTTTCTTGAAATGAAGAACCCTCCACAATAAAGCTCTCATGTAGTCTAACGGGTGAGGATCCTTTAAAAATGTCTACTTGTAACATATAAGTACAGTGTCTCAAGTCCGGCTGTCCAGAAATTGGAGCTGTCCTAAAACTGGATGTTTTAGAAGGTGCCATGCGTCAATTTTAATTGAGTAAAACAAAACCTCGGTGCTGCATTGACACCGTGCGGCGCTGGACTCGTTTTCCGGTTCACCATTTGCATGACAGTCTTTTCACATGCTCCGAGCAACCCTTGGCCCCCACCCAGCCCGGCCTTGTCCAAACTGCCCATGGCCTGAACTGAAGTCCAGCAAGATCTGGTTATGAGACACTGCACTCGTGCTACTGCAATACTCTCCTCAGTGGAAATGTTCAATTTAAAAATAAATCCTCGACGATAAATTTTATTTGAGAGTGAACAGGGCTGTGGGACTAGTTTTGGATTGCCCTAACAAAATGGGCTTCTTCTGCGCTGTAAATAGTTGAGATTCTATTGTGTGAGTACGATTAATCTCTTCATCATCTGCTGAGATGACAATGGGGACCATTACGATGTTGCCTCCAACTCTCAGCACAGAAGAAAAGGACACAAATTTAAAATGGAATAGAATCATAGAAATTTAGCACATCAAAGGTTTTGGCCCATCATCTTTTCTGGAAATGTTGAAAAGATGCTCAGAAAGAACAATTGATTTTGTGATAATTAACTTATACAAAAAGGCAGTGTGTACACATTTGGTCAGAAACTGGATGACTGGTTATAAGGATAGCTAGAAACACAGATGATCAAACACTGAACAGATAACCATGATCTTTGCACCACTGGAGCAGACTGCAGTAAGATAGGGATAAACAGTTGGAGCACAGAAGGCCAGAGATGAACAATTAGAATGAAAACATGAACGAATATTCTACATTTTAGTTTTTAAGGAGCGTTCATGCAAAATTTTCTCTCAGGAGATTTAATAGTAGGGGGAGGGGGAGACGGGAATACAAGCCATGATAGGTGTATTTTACGATGACTTCAAAGGGAATGTGCTTGATGGGCCAAATGGCCGTTTTTAATACCATGCTTTCTTATTTTCATTGTCAGAACTAGAAATTAGTCAGCGTTCATCTTTAAGCTGATGTAGTTGTTTCTTTAAACTGACCCAAGCCAACTTATGGTACGATGTTATCGTCATATTTAACCATTTGCCCATCTTTGTTCTGGAACGGCAAAATCTAAAGACAAGCAAGGCAATATACTGGACAACCCCGATTCAAGGCCAGGTTCCATTCGCTATAATGCCAGAGGGATTTGATTGGGTAGTTAGCCCTCAACAAGATCGTGATCAGATCAGCTCTACAGCAATAGCTGGCATTTAAGACGGAACTTTGTTCATGCCAGAAACAGAACAGCTGCAGCAGCTGCTGCTGCTTTTAAAAAAAAATATCAATCTGAAATGTCAGTGGAGAGTAAAAGTAAGAGGGATCTTCACACACAATGTCTGTCGTCTGTGGGCACAGGCAGTGCTGCCACCTGGAAGTCTGTCTCTTGCACAGTCAAGTTCGAGTGCAGGATTGACCATTATTCCCTGAACCAGGCTCGCTGGGGCATGCATTAGGCTGGGGGTCCAAGTTGCTGACTTGTTAAAAGGCACGACTGTGCTTTTGGCGATCACTTGGTTTAAACTCCTGACTCATTAATTTCAGTTTGCTGAATCTAGATATGTCAGCTAATAAGCAAAAAACCCTGTATGACTGTAACTATTGGCACTTCTCTAAATTAGTTTGATCTTGGTAATGCAAAATAATCCACATACCCTGATTTTCAAGTGTGTAAATGTACAAAATATTCAGTCAGACGATGAAGAGAAATGCACGGCACTTACCTCAGACTTCGTTCTCAAATATCTGTTACTTTGATTTTATAATGATTCTAATTGTGTCAGTTATAAATCCTCTGCTGAAGCGCAAGAACAGCACATTAAACAAGATATAAATATAGACCGTAAGACATAGGAGCAGAAATTAGGCCATTCGGCCCATCGATTCTGCTCCGCTCTTCAATCCTGGCTGATAAGTTTCTCAACCCCATTCTCCCGCCTTCTCCCTGTAACCTTTGACCCCCTTACCAATCAAGAACCTATCTATCTCGGTCTTAAATACACTCAATGACCCGGCCTCCACAGCCTTCTGTGGCAATGAATTCCATAGATTCACCACTCTCTGGCTAAAGAAGTTTCTCATCATCATTCTTATGCATTATGACAATTAAATAACAAAGAATATTTACTTGGCCTCCTCCTAAGGGCCCCAGCATCATGGATGCCAGTCTTCAGCCAATTCAATTCACTCTACACTCTATCAAGAAACGGCTGAAGGCACTGGATAATTGAAAGGTTGTGGGCCTCGGCCATTCTGGCAATAGTACTGAAGATGTGTGCTCCAGAACTAGCCACGCCCATACCCAAGCTGTCCCAGTATAGCTACAACACTGGCATCTACCTGGCAATGTGGAAAATTGCCCAGGTATGTCCTGGCCAAAAAAAAAAGCAGAACAAATCCAACCCAGTCATTTACCGCCCCCCCCCCACCCCGTCAGGCTACTCCCAATCACCAGCAAAGTGATAGAAAGTGTGGTTGACCATGCTATCGAGCAGCACTTAGCAATTACCTGTTCACTGACGCTCAGTTTGGGTTCCACCAGGGCCTCACAGCTCCTGAGCTCATTTCAGCCTTGGTTCAAACATGGACTGAAGAGCTAAACTCTAGAGGTAAGGTGATAGTGACTGCCCTCGACATCAAGGCTGCATTTGACTGAGTGTGGCATCAAAGAGCCCTAGCAAAACTGGAGTCAATGGAGATCAGGGGGAAAACTCTCCACGAGTTGGAGTCATACCTAGCACAAAGGAAAATCGTTGTGGTTGTTGGAGGTCAATCATCTCAGTTCCAGGACATCACTGCAGGAGTTCCTCAGGGTAGTGTCCTCGGCTCAATTATCTTCAGCTGTTTCGTCAATTACCTCCCCTCCATTACAAGCTCAGAAGTGGGGATGTTTGCTGATGATTGCACAATGTTCAGCACCATTTGCGAATCCTCAGATACTGAAGCAGTTCCTGTCATATGCAGCAAGACCTGGACAATATCGAGGCTTGGGCTGACAAGTGGCAAGTAACATTCACGCTACACAAGTGCCAGGCAATGACCATCTCCAACAACAGAGAATCTAACCATCTCCCCTTGACATTCAATGGCATTATCATCACTGAATCCCTCACTATCAACAACCTGGAGGGGTTACGATTGACCAGAAACTGAACTTGACTAGCCATATAAATACTGTGGCTACAAGAGCAGGTCAGAGGGCAGGAATTTTGTGTAGAGTAACTCACCTCCTGACCCCATAAAAGCCTGTCCACCATCTATGAGGCACAAGTCAGGAGTGTTATGGAATACTCTCCACTTGATTGGATGAGTGCAGCTCCAAGAACACTCAAGAAGCTTGACACCATCAAGCAGTCTGCTTAATTGGCACTCCATCCACCACCTTAAACATTCACTCCCTCCACCACTGGTGCACAGTAGCAGCAGAGTGTACCATCTACAAGATGCATTCCAGGAACTCACCAAGGCTCCTTCAACAGCACCGTCCAAACCCGTGACCTCTACCAACTAGAAGGACAAGGGCAGCAGATCCATGGGAGCACGACCACCTGCAAGTCAAACACCATCTGAACTTGGAAATATATCGCCGTTCCTTCACTGCCACTGGGTCAAAATCCTAGAACTCTCTCAGCAGCATAAGTGTTTTTACAACACATGGAGCAGTGGTTCAAGGTGGCAACCACCACCACCTTCTCAGGGACAATTAGGGATGGGCAATAAATGCTGGCCTAGCCAGCGATGTTCACATCCTGTGAATAAAGAAAAAAAGTCACTCTAATCTAATTAAGTTTACTATGGAAAAGCGTCTATAAGTCTTGAATGTAGTAACGTATACCTAGTGTTAGCTTTGCAGGCCATATTACAGAGTAAATGTATATTTTGCGCAGATGCTGACTGTAGTTGAGGTCTCTAATAACAAGCTATCACCTAAAGACTGCAGAGAGTATCTTGACACTGAAACTGAGAGTAAATCATAGGCTTCTTCTGCAAATTGTCAGCAACTGTTTCCTAATTCAGGAATGTAAAATGCAGTCACCACTTATTTTAGGTTAGCCGAGTAAATCGCTTCTTAAATAGAAATGGGAGGTATTTTCCCATGGACTAGGGATTTGAAGCAAAGAGTGAGAGCAAAAGAATGAAGGGAGAGAGAGAACAGGAGAGGAGGAGAGAAAGGGATTGGAAGAGCAGAGAGGGAGTGGGGAGGAACGTGGGGGGTAATGAAAAGCAGGAAGAGATGGAGAGTGAAGAGAGTGGGAGAGTGGGGAAAGAGAGGGAGAGCGAGTGGGGGGAAGAGGGAGAATGGGGGTGAGAGGGAGAACGGGGTGAGGGGGAGAAAAGGGGTGAGGAGGGGGAGAGCAGGGGTGAGGAGGGGGAGAGCGGGGTTCGGGGGGGGGAGAACTGGGGTGAGGAGGGGGAGAATGTGGGAGTGCGGGCTCATTTCTCTCCTCCCAAGGACTGGATGTGCACTGGTGTCAACTGCACCATCCTTCATGATACCTTCAGCACTGTATTCCATCAATACCCTGTAACAGTTTAACTTTGCATTGTGGAAAATATTTCATTATACATTTCTTAGACTGGATACTCAAATTGAAACTGCCCAATCTACTAATTTTTTTCCACACTGGCTGCTGGGTTATGTCATTCAAGGGCCTGCAAATCACAAAGTGTCCAAGATTATTCTCATGGAAGGTTCCATTTTAACGTTCAGACCCAGAGAAACTTGGGGTTGTTTTACTACATTCTAGGGCTGGGTTTTCGCTACTGAGGCTAGTAGCTTGGCGTAGGGAAATTTCCCCCCTTAGCAGGCTCGCCTCAGTATAGGGTGGCCCTTTACATGCTATTTTCACTCTGGGGGGGCTGGGGCAGGATACAGTTGGGCCTGCATCCCCAAAAGCAGATCAGTGGCGGCCACAGGGGTGGTCGAGTGCTGAGGCAGGCTGGTTGACAGGCCCTCCTGGGTTCTTTGAGACCTCGTCCCAATTGTTTGGTAACATCTTAGGCCCTCCAGCCCTCACCCCTCACACCTCTTCACTCCCATCCATTCCCCATGCCACCTTCATATCCCCATGCCAACTCATGCTTCCCAACCCCCTCCCATGGCCTCTAATATCCTCCACGCCAACTCATGGCCCTTCCATGCCCATCCACCCAATATAGACTATGTACAGAACCAATCAATTGTATAACAACAATGGCATGGGCAAAACTGCTTAGGTTAAAAAACACATTCATAATTTTTTGGAAAAAAGAACGGTTACTCCTACAAGTCAAGCCGGCCAATAAAGTGTCAATAACAGAAGCTTTAAGGCCTGAATACCTCTTAACCTTATGCAAAAAACATTGAAACACAGATAACACAGAAAAAATGATGTTTTATAACCTCACAGAGATGTCAATCAAGCAAAGTCAATGCTTCTCTACATTTGTGCAAACAAACTCACTTACATAATCCTTTTATAAGAAACTGGGCAACTTAGTCAGGGCTGAATATGGTCCACATTCCTTCATATTGGGTGGACAATAGCACAAATATGAAAGAAAAATGGGCTTCCCTTCTTGAAGAGAGATCGAGGGGACTGGGCCTGTATTGTCTAGAGTTTAGAAGAATGAGAGATGATCTCATTGAGACTTACAAAAGGGGCTCAACGGCGCATATGGAGAAAGGGTGTTTCCCTTGGTTGGGGGGGGGGGGTCTAGAACTAGGGGCACAGTCTCAGAATAAGGGGCAAGCCATTTAAGACCGAGATAAGGAGGAATTTCTTCACTCTCAGGTTAGTGAATCTTTGGAATTCTCTTTGGAAGCTCAGTCATTGAGTATGTTCAAGACAGAGATCGATAGATTTCTAGATACAAATAACATCGAGGGATATGGGGATAGAGCGGAGAAATGGCATTGAGGTAGGTGATCAGCAATGATCTAGTTGAATGGCAGGGCAGACTTAAGGGGCCAAATGGCCTACTCCTGCTCCTATGACCCCTATGTTCTATATACTTGTGCCTTTTACATCCTCAACACATACCATACGCTTGGCGATCATTTACATGCTTTTAAAAAGTGGTGTTGCTCTTGTTTTGTAACCAAAGTTGCTGAGATGGGTTTGGGCCATCCAATATTGAACACCACACAAAGAATCAGTTAAAATCTTTTCATTTCAGCCACTTGAAAAAGAGGTTGCCAACACTACCCGAAGCTGCGACGTGTACCTTCCCTCCGCAGGAATCCTGTCTTCTACTGCCTGGGGAAGATATCTGAAAAAAATTAGATGAACCTCCAGTTCATTTCATTACCAGGAGTCAATAATTATTTTTTGCCTTCATTCTTTCATGGGATATGGGTGTTGCTGGCAAAGCTAGAGCTTGTTGCTCATCCTTAATTGCCCTTGAACTGAATGGCAGAGGGCAGTTAAGAGTCAACCACATTGTTGTGGATCTGGAGTCAGATGTAGGCCAGGCCAGGTAAGGAGGGCAGATTTCCTTCCCTAAAGGACATTAGTGACCCAGATGATAGTTTCAATTCCAGATCTTATTAACTCAATTTAAAATTCCTCCAGCTGCCATGATGGGATATGAACCTGTGCTCCCAGAGCATTAACCTGGGCCTTTGGATTACTAGCCCAGTGACATCACCACTATGCCACCATCTTCCCACATTACCTTTAGGACGTGAACACACGAGTGATTTCTGACTTCAATTTGCCCAACAAGATGTATGTTGCAAATCTTTTGAGGAGAGGAATAAACACCTGAGGGGTTGTGTATGTTTCAGTCACAGTGAAACTTCTGTGCAAAATATTGCAAGGACACAGTTTATTTATTTGTGTCCCCTCTTCGCAAATTTACAATGAAAAGTCTTGCCCTCGACAGGTTGCTGCAGATACTTGGGACAGATAAAGATACAGGTTTGCTACTGGCCATCTCATGAAAACAGTGCTTCTCTAAAGACATCTGGCCTGGTTTTGCTTTCTCCATCCCTTGCTCCCTAACCCCATTCCAAATGATAGACAACTCCAACATACTCTTAGTGCACTGCGCTTGTGAAGGGCTGGGATCATCTTGCAACGCATCTCCAGTAGAGGCCTTGCCACTGGCCGCGGCGATGGGGGTAGGAACAGAGGCTTGCAGCTGTGCTTCCAGCCTTTGGTTTTTGGCCTCAGAACCTTCAGCGTGCTGCAGGAGAGGAATATCAAGAAGATCCCAGGGCTTGAAGATCATTCTGGGGAGGAAAGAATATAAACTTACCTGGTGTTATAGAGTTGATTTTCCAGGCAACTTTTCTTGGTGGAAACATTGAACTTTATTTACAAGACAGCAGCAGCAACTACACGTGTGCATCAAACTCTGTAACTAAAGAAGAACTTTCTCCTAGAGGCTCCCCGCGCTGCTAACTCATTGGTTTACACAGATCATGTGATCTTCCAACACAGGTTTATTCTTAAAGCTACAATCAAAACTAATTACTACATTCCCCCTCCCTTTAACTTTTCTGTACATTTTGAATTTACAAGGATATTTATCTCATGACATTTTAATATTTACACAGGTCATGAAATTACAATTCAGTCTTTAGGTTGGATTCCTGATCCATGTGGAATGTCGTAGCTCCATGACATCCGATTCTTTTGCAGGAACCACATTCTCTGGAACCACATTAACATCAAGTACCTCATTCGGCACATGCAGCTCAGTGTCTTCCATTCCGACAGAGACATTGGGCATGACTACCCTTGACTGAGCAACTTCAACAGGAACCACCGGTTCAGTAGTGGTTACAGCTGGAACATCATTTTGTTGGGGTATCTCCTTCTTCTTAAATGATCCACGTGTTTACAGGTGATCCGGCCTTCCACTTCCATGTGGTACAGCAATAGTCCGGCCACAGGGCTTACTTTACCAGGTAACCACTTCAGTCCTCCACTGAAATTCCTTACATATACTGCTTCTCCAACAGTAAACTGTTGCTCACAACTATGCAAATCATGAGTTGCTTTTTGGTTCCCTTGACTTTTCTCCACCTTCCCCTTCAAATTGGGAATATCAAGTTAGTCTTGTGTAAAGACAGTGCCTCACCAGTAATTCTGCAGCCTCTTCCAATGTGTCTTCTTTCTACAGGTTTAGTCTCAACCTTGTTTTTGACTTTACTGCCGGCCAGACTTCTCTCAGGTGAAATATCAACTTGTTTTAGTTCAGTAGCTGAGCTACCCATGATTTCATTATCTACTTGCATCTTGGAAAGTTCTACGACTTTTCCTGTCAAAGCCTCTTTAGCTTCATTCAGCTGATTCTTAAGCTCTTCTGTCTCCTTCTTGTACCTGTTGGCTTCATCCTAGAACCTTGAACGTTGTTGTATCTTCTTTGCCAACTGGTTCTTCAGTTTGTTCAGGGTGATGTTAAATTCTTCCTCTTTCTCTTCGTAATTTTCTGGAGGCACAACCTTTGACCTGAGAGATCCTTGTAGTATGTAAAGGTCTTTCAACAGGTTTTCCTCTTCTTTGTGACATCTTGAATTCCGTAATTCAGCAGAGTCTCCTCAATCTTCTTTTGCTGTTCTTCCATGTCATTGTTTAAGACAGTCTTCGTTTCTTCTGAAATGTGTGAAATGAAATGAGTTCTGTTGAAGAGTCATACGGACTCGAAACGTTAACTGTGTTCCTCTCCGCAGATGCTGCCAGACCTGCTGAGTTTTTCCAGCTATTTTTATTTTTGTTTTTTCATTTCTTCAGGTTGCTGAATGGCTGCACACTCCTTTTTCACCCAGTTGTGGTCCTTGGACTCTCCAGGTTCTTTTTTCACCCAGTTGTGGTCCTTGGACTCTCCAGGTTCTTTCTGAAGTACCTTGCCTTGTTCCTTTTTCAACTCAACAACTCTTGCTGCTTCCTTTTGAAATCTCAGTGGTCAATCAAGATTGATCTCCCTCAACTAATTTTGACCTAGAAGGCTTGGTCCTCTACCTTCCAATACCATCACAGGTAGTTGTGCTGTTTGGTGTCTATAATAAACATTAACACCAATGATATCTTTTACCTGGATTTCTTCACCTGTATACGTTTTCAACTTGACATAAATTTGTTTGAATTTAATTGCTGAGCACCTTTATTTAAATACCTGAAAGTGTGTTCTCCTACACGATGGTAGAAGCACCAGTGTCTACTTCCGTTTTTAAGGATTTACCATTTACTTGCAATGTGACAGTAATTGGCTCTGTCTTCCCAAATTTCATATTGAAAAAGGAATAAATATCAGAATTGGTTGTTTCTGGCTTTTCCACACTATATACTTCATTGGATTTAGTTTGTTGCCTGGAAGTTTGTTTTAATCTCGCTTTGCAATGTTTCAATATGTGCCGCTTTTGTGACAAAAATAACACTCCAACTTTTTAAATTGCTAATCGTTAGGAGTATGATTGTTTCCACTTTGATAAAAATTATTTTTCAAATTTGCTGTTAAGCTGTTTCCTCTAAATTTTCAGTTAGCGGGGCTGGTTCCCGCTTTGCGATGAGTCCTGACTTTTCAGGTCACTTTCAGCTGACTGCTCTGCCCAACTAGGAAAATGATGACATTTTGCGCACCTTGAATCACTTGTGAATCCCTTGCAATGCTTTCCATCGCAAGCGCTATTTCTAACACTTTCTTAAAATCAAGATCCACGTCAGCCAGCAACCTTCACTGAATAGCATCCTCCTGGATGCCATATATCAAATTATCCCTGAGCATGTCATTCAGGGTTTCACCAAGATCACAATATTCCGTTAGTTGTTTTAATTTCGCCATGTAGGTAGCAGTGGTCTTTCCCGGGACTCTATTCCGTGAATTGAACCTGAACTTCTGCATTGTGACTGAGGGCTTGGGTTGAAAATGTCTTAATGAGTTCTACTAATTCACTGAAGGTCTTTGAATCTGGGGCACTGGGGGCTGTCAAGCTTTGAATTAAACTGTAGGTTTTGCTCCCACAAATACTCAGGAGAATTGCTCTCCTCTTTTCTTTCCCCATGCTTCATTGGCTTGAAAGTAGGATGCAATCTGTATATTGAGACAGTGGCTGGTTTAAAGGAATCATATTCTGCCAAACTGTGGCATCTTGGATAAGTATATTTTCCTTTCTTTTTAATTATCTTAGACACTTACAATCGCTGGGCGATGGATAGCACCGTATCCCATTTATCCTCATTGCCAGACAGGATTATTCTTAAAGCTACTGTCCTACATTTATTAAAACTATAATTACTACACATGGGTAGCATTGTGTTGTTCCCAAAACTTCCTCAGATCCCTTCACTCTGAGGAATTTCTGTTACAAATTCCAGTGTTAGCTTTTTAAGCTTTTTAAAAGCTAAATCAAAATGGAACCAGACAGCTAGGGATTAGGGTTATCAGCTCTGGTTGCAGGTATCCTTGGAGAATTTATCCCATAACCTCATAACTGCTCTGACATTGAATATTTTTCTAATTAACAAATGAAAATAATCAAAGAAATTGGAAATCAAATTCAATTGTTCTAATGCTGTGGTAATTATGGTTTTATTTAGTGTGTAATATACTGTTAAGAATAATGCTTGTTAATGAAGATCACATGAACTTTAGTGCCCGATAGGAGAGTAGTGCAGGCTACCTCTGTACTTAGTAGTTATTAGTGTAGAGGTAGAGTTTGAAGTGAAAGCACACGTGTAGTTCTGCTGATTACCTTTGTAAATAAACTAAAAGTTTCCACCTAAGAAGTGTTTGATCAACCCTATCAATAGTACCAATCTGGCCACCACTCACAACAAACTGGCGATGAGGATAAAACAAGTTTAACAGAAGAAATCAAGTGAAAGAAGTTGGCACTGTATCTCGCCCAGTAATTGTAATTAGAAGCTCCATTCAAATTGAAAAAGTCAGAATGCTGCAATTCGGAAGAATTGATCCTTTCAATCCAGGCATGGACGATTGTTCTCATTACATTGAGCAACTCGCATTCTTTTTCCAAGTGATCAAGATTACAGGGGAAGAGAAGAGGCAAGTGATTCTCTTCAGTACATGTGGGAGTAAAACCTATGGCTTGATTTTAAGTTTTACGGCACACAATGCCCCTGATTCAAAAAATTTTGATGAACTGGTGGACCTCATGAAGCGTCATTATCAACAAAAGCCCACAGTAACAATGCAAAGGTTCAAGTTTAACTCCAGAAACAGAACCCCAGGGGAGACAGTTGCATGCTATATGGCAAGTTTGAAGCAATTAACAGAACATTGTGAGTTTGGTACATCTCTAGATGGCATGCTCAGGGATCATTTAGTGTGCAGTGCGGATGAGGACATGATTCAGAAGAGATTATTGTCTGAAGCGAATTTGGATTTCAAGAAGGTGCTAGAGATAACAAGTGGCCATGGAAAGCACAGTAAGAGATTCAAAATCAATACAGGGAGTGCAAAATGGCGGCAACCTCCACATTGGGTGGGAAACCCCAGCGAAAAAGGGCGTGAAAATGCAATACTCTACCGAGAAGCGGAAAACAGTCCCCACTAGCCGGAAAATGAGAAAAAATGACTTAGCAGCGATAACAAAGAATAATTTCAATAGAAGTGGAAATAAGCAGTCTTTTAACAATTAGCAGTTTAAAAAAAATTGAACGTTATTATTATCACAGAAATGGACATATAATGAGACAGTGCAAGGAAAAATTCAAGCAGGCTTTTAAAGAAAAGAAAAATTCAGTGAGATCTACAATGTAGAAGAGGCTGAAACAACAAATTCAGACATTTACTCATTGTTTAATCTATAAGTTGGAAAGACAAAACCAATATTTGTAACAGTGAAAGTAAATGGCAGACCTGTTAGAATGGAAGTGGACACAGGAGCTTCCACGACAGTAATTGGGGAACATACCTTCAGATATCTGAATAATGGGGAACATCAATTAAATTTAGAAGAGTGAAGCGCCCAATTAAAAACATACATGGGAGAAGACATTCAAATCAGAGGCATAAGCAGAGTAACTGTCCATTCGGCAAAGCTACCCTCGATGGTGGTGGCCGGCGAGGGGCCAAGCCTCTTGGGGCAAAACTGGCTAAAGGAGATTAATTTGGAATGGGCTGAGATTTTCCAGCTGAGAGCAAGTTGGCAACCAGGGCTACTTCGAAAGTGCGCCACAGTCTTCGAGGATGAACTTGGGAAAATCCAGTGGGCAAAAATTCATGTGGATCTGGAGGCAATCCTCCCGATTCATGAAGACGAGACTAGTATTTTATACACTGCGAGAAGAAGTCTACACCGATCCGAACAGACTAGAGAAACTGGGCGTTATACAACCTGTGTAGTTCTCAGAATGGGCAGCACCCATAGTCCCCATCCTTAAACCCGACCAAAAACGTCCAAATTTGTGGAGACTACATATTGATGGTTAATAAAGTAGCTAAGCTAGACAAGCACCCCATAACAAAAATCGAAGACCTGTATGCCAAGTGGTAGGTGGAACTGCCTACATGAAGCTTGATATGAGCCATGTTTATCAACAACTAGAGTTAGGTAGTGCTTCCCGGGGATTTGTCACAATTAATACCCACAAAGGGTTGTACCAATATACTCGGTTGCCCTTTGGCATCTCCTCAGCTTGTGCCATCTTTCAGAGAATAATGGAAAGCTTGCTGCAGGGGCTGCCCCAGGTTGTAGTCTATTTAGACAATGCTTTGGTGACAGGATTCACTGAAAAGGAGCATTTGGCAAACTTAGAAGAAGCCTTGGAATGTTTCTTACAAGCTGAAGTGCATAAAAAAAAAAGAGAAGTGCACAGTCCAAGCGAGGGAGGTCATCTATTTGGGTCACCGGGTAGATTCACAGGGCCTCCACCCGGTTCAGGAGAAAGTGAGAGCCGTAAGAGAGGCACCTGCGCCAAAGAACGTCTCAGAGCTCAAATCATTCCCAGGAATGATTAACTATTATGGGTGGTTCTTACCCAATTTGTCTACAGTGTTGGCTGCCCTGCATCCTCTACTCAAAATGAACCAGCAATGGTCTTGGGAGGCGCCCCAGAAAGAAGCTTTCATAAAGGGGAAACAATTGTAGCACTCACCCAACCTGTTAGTACATTATGACCAGACGAAAGAACTGGTGTGGACGTGTGACACATCCCCCTACAGAATGGGAGCAGTGCTCTCCCTTCGGCTGGACGATGGCATGGAACGGCCGATAGGTTATATATCAAGAATGGCCACCACAGCGGAAAAGGGATACTCACAGATAGAAAAAGGCAGCCTGTCAATTATCTTTGGCGTCAAGAAATTGCACCAGTAAGTACACAGCCCAAATTTTACAATCATTTTAGGCCACAGACCATTGCTGGGATCGATCAGTGAAAACAAAGCTAAACCACCCATGGCCCAGGCAAGAATACAATGATGGGCTTTAATCCTGGCTGCATACGAGTGCACTTTCATACATAGGCCTGGAAATCAATTCACAAACGCAAACCCTTAGTCGTTTGCCATTACAAGAAAATGATGAGGACGTCCCAGTTCCACAAGAACTTGTTTTACAGTTAAATTTCTTTGATTCCTCGCTGGTATGTGCTTGACAGATCAGAGACTGGACAAGTCGGGACCCAGTCCTATCTCAGGTACGAGAACAAGTGCTTCATGGTTGGTCTAGGAGCCTACATCTGACAAAATGAAACTGTACCTCAACAGGAGATGTGAAATAACCAGCTAGGATGGCATCAGATTGTGGGGAGCACGAGTGATTATACCTCCAAAAGGAAGAGAGCCACTTTTAATTGAACTACACAGCGCACATCCAGTTATTTCCTGAATGAAGGCCATAGCATGCAGCTATCTATGGCAGCCTGGGATGGATGGTGAAATAGAGAGTTTAGTGAAGAATTGTGTGCAATGTCAGCATCTGCAAAAGTTGCCATCGACAGCTCCGTTACACCCTTGGGAGTGGCCAGGAAGACCATGGGTCCAGAGACACATTGTTCCCATCAAAGGTCCCACAAAGCTCATTGTCGATGCTCACTCAAAATGGATGGACATACATGAGGTGAAGTCACCAACATCTGCTACAATTATGAAGCTACGTCAAATTTTTGCCATTCACGGACTACCAGAAGTTGTCGTTTCTGATAATGGCACGGGCATTCACGAGTGCTGAGCCTCAACGGCATCACTCATGTAAAAACCTCACCGTACCACCCAAATGGACTGGCTGAAGGGGCGGTTCAAACATTCAAGGCAGGCATGAAGAAGTTAGCTGGAGATTCCCTAGCAACCAAGCTAGCACGCTTTCTTTTCCATTACAAGGCCCACCCCTCACACAACTGGTGTCACACCTGCAGAGTTATTGACGAAACGCCGTCTCAGGATGAGATTGAGTTTAATAATGTTGAATTTAGAGGGGGAGGTGGAAAGGAGTCAGGGAAGCTAGAAAATTAGACACGACTGGCATAGTTGTGAGAGGAAATTTACCTTGGGAGAGGCGGTATATGTGAAGAACTTTGGAGAGGGACCAAAGTGGATAGCGGGTGAAATAGGTGTATTGACTGGACCTGTGTCTTACCACGTAGAGGTGGAAGGCCAAGTCATACAGAGACATGTGGATCATCTAAGGAAGAGAGAAACAAGTCACCGAGAATTGATTCCACCAGTGTTCATGGCCGGGTCAGGGTTTCCTGTTGAGGATACTCAATCCAGGACTGACATGTCTGATGTTCCCGTAAGAGTTGAGGATACAGAACTGCGAGTGCCCTCCGAAGCACCTGATGTTCAGGCAACACCGGAAAAGGAGATTCCTGACAAAGAATCTGAATTTGTCGAGCTGAAACACTCCACACATACCAGGAAACTACCAGAAAGACTGAACTTGTAAATTACTTAGCAGTGTAAATATTTTGTTGTCTTGAGAAAATTACACTTGTAAATATAAAATGTATATCTGAGTAAAGGACTGGGAATTATGGTTTTATTTAGTGTGCAATATATTTATATATTTATCTAGTGTGTAATATACCTTAAAGAATAATGCTTGCTAAGGAAGATCACATGATCTTTAATACCCAATAGGACAGTAGCACGGGCTGCCTCTGTAGTTAGTAGTGTAGATATAGAGTTTGAAGTGAAAGCACATGTGTAGTTGCTGCTGAGTACCTTTGTAAATAAACTAAAAGTTTCCACCTAAGAAGTGTCTGCTGATCAATTCCATCAATAATACCAACCTCGTTAGCACTCAGAACAAATGCCCTTATGATTTTTCTCCCAAGTTGCTCAGTGCAGTATCCAAGAGATTGATCTTCAATTCCCGGAGATTCCATGGCAATTCTGCAGCGTTGACAACTCTACCAGGGGTCTCCAACTCCTGCCTCACCTCAATATGAACAATGTGCCTGCCCTAGGGTAGCTACACCAAGTTAAGTTAACGAAAGAAATTGCAGGGGTGGGTGGGGCGTGTGTTGGGTGGTGAAGACCTATTTATTTTAATTCTTTCATGGAGTGGATGTTGCTGGCTAGGCCAGCATTAATATTGCTCATCCCTAATTGCCCAGAAGAAGGTGATGGTGAGCTGCCTTCTTGAACCACTGCAGCCCCTTTGGCGTAGGTACACCCACATTCCCAAACTCTTTTCCTCTTTGCATTTCCTGGGAACATTTACTCCCAACACAGTGTGATAAGGGAAACTGGCACAATCACATAAAGATTAGCCTGTCCAGCACATCAAACACCCAAAGCAGCAGCAACAACAAACTGAGGCAATCTGAGGAAAGTTTAAAATTCTTCAAAGCCGAGTTGTCTCTTTGAAATTCATAAAATGTCCTCCTTTATCAAAAATATTCTATTATCTTTAATTATCTATCTTCTGAAGACTGTATGCATAGAAAGTCAAATGTTTTACAATTCGAAAATATCAATTCCACTTTAGCTCCACTGGGCACATTACATTGTGATACATCTTTCAAAGCTTTCTTTCTTGATATATAGTGTGCATGCTATCATTAATCTCCACTTCCAATTATGAAGGTGATTGAATTAACTAACTTTTAAATTGAAACGACTGGAAGACCCTTCAGAATTTACAGGGACAAAGGAAAAGAAAGCTTTTTTCCCTTCAATTTCCACATTTTTTTGTCCTCCTTTAACTTACCTTCGAATTGTGTTTATTTGTTAACAGGGAATTCAGTCAGTACTTCAGAGAGCTGCACTGATATGGGATATTTTGAATCTTCAGGAAATTTGAAAGCACTTCAGAAGCAATGGTAGCAGGGTGATTATCTTATTGAAATGATCCAGTGACATGAGAGTTCAAATGTCACCACAGCAGCTGGGAATCTGAATTCAGTTAAATAAATCTAGAATAAAAAGCTAGTATACGTTGTGCCCCCTGCCAACCTCTTCTAGTCCAGCTACACCACTGGCATCTACCCAACAACTGAAAAATTGCCTTGGTATGCCCTGCCCCACCATCTGACCTAACCCATCAGTCTAACCTCGATCATCAGCAAAGTGACAAGAGATAGTGAGAGAGGGTTACGAAGCAGCACTTCATTACCAAAAACATGCCGTTTGATGCTCAGTTTGGATTCCAGGCGTGGCAAAGTTTAAGTTTTAATTCCTTTACATTGTTACTAAACGTCATGGCTAGGTTTCATTCATGGCTGAGTTGGTAGCACTCTGACTCCTGCAAGGCAAGAGTCTGCGCATTGAGCCACCGCTGACACCTAGTTTAGTGGAACAGTTGAAAATAATGAGACGCACTCTCTACTGTAGAACCGTGTCACATCTCCTGAAACTTTTCACACACACTTCTGAAATCCAGAGATGTCATGTGGGAAAACATGACAGGCAGTTTGCCCATAGCAAGATTCTGCAAATATCAATGACCAACTCATTGCAGTCGGTCACATTGTTTTGTTAACATCTGGAGAACCCAAATACAAAACAGCAAAAAATCCTGCGTGAATTGTGTGCTTCTTGTAAGCATCAGACTTACTTCCTGTTGCACTGTAGTAGTCACATGGGTGAGCAACACTATAGCAGATGTAATAATGTTCAAAAAAATGCAACCAAGTGATCAAAACATACGCTAAAAGTTCTCAACATGAAAGAAAGCACACACAAGTGCAAAAGTGCAAAGGGCGATGTTTTGAAAGAATCAGCTCCAATATTTTGATTTAACTGTTGTTATCCATTACACTATTGAAAAACACCACAAAAAATGGTTAATCCACAAATCAGCATGTGTGTCCCAATTTTATACAGCAGCAGCTAAATCACCTCTCCTACAATGCTTTCTGACAGCAGACGGAAAATTAATCTCCTCCAGGGTAGCCTTAACAGGTATTTCCACCCATTCAACCAAACGACCCTCATACTGATACTGAAAAAATCCAGCTGTCAAGGAGAAACCCCCCCCAGTCTCAACATACAGCTTTTGATCAACAAACCTGTTATAGATGTCAAATCACCTCAACCATAGCTTTTGGAGTGCAGTAATAGGGGAGAGCACATTCACAATCACTGCAGTACTTCCCATCATTGCTGGTTGTGCAATTAACTCCCTGTTTCGCTCAATGGTCCTATTTTCCTCTGGTTTAAATAAAGACCTCTGACAAAAGGTCTTGAGTTTAGATCAGTCAAGTTGAAACCTCTGATACCGCCAGACAATAAGGGATGAAATGGATTTCTCCATGAAGGTATAGACCCACCATCTCAGAGCCGCTGCATTATTAGTTAAATAGAATTAAGAACATCTGTTACCTGGCAAAACTTGTAGCCATTTGTGCCAATAATATATCTCAAATAGAAACAAGAAGAGTTAGCAGTTAATCGGTTTGGTTTGGTGTTATTGGTTGGGAAGAACTCCCTACTCTTCTCCCAATGGTGCTTTAGGACCTTTAACCTCCATCATTACAGACAGTAATAATCAATCCTTGGGTAAGGAACTATAGAACAGTGGGAGCTATGGAAGAGTTGGAGTCATCAGCTTCAAAAGAGGAAGAAATTGAAGAGGATTGTTAAAACTTATATTTATATATCCTGCAGTTTAATCACTGGGCTAGGGTTCTCAAAGTCCATAGTGCTGTTTAATGGCATTTTTTAAAACAGAAACTGCTAATGATTAGAGAGGAAAAAGTTCTTTAATTTAATAGGCGAAATGATATATTACAAGTGACCCTAGGACATAGGAACAGAAGTAGATTATTTAGTCCCTTGAGATTGTTGAATCATTCAATTAGTTCAGGGCTGATCTGCAACCTAATGACATATACCTGCCTCCATCCCACATCCCTTAATACCTTTGATTAACAAAAATCTATTTATCTCAGATTTTAAATTAACAATTGATCAAACATCAGTTGCCATTAGCAGAAGAGAGTTTCAAACTTCTCACACCCTTTAGTGAGTACAAGTGTTTCCTCATTTCACACCTGAAAGGCCCTAAGTTTTGGATCATGCTCCCCAGTCCTTGACTCCACCACCAGCAGTAATGGTTTCTCTCTCTATACACTATCTGTTCCCCTTAATATCTTGAAAACCAATCAAATCACCCTTTAACTTTCTAAATTTCGAGGAATACAACCCTAGTTTGTGTTATCTCTTTTTGTAAATTAATCATTGGAGTCCAGATATCATTCTGGTAAATCCACTCAGCATTCCCACCAATGGAAATATATCCCAATGGTGTAGTGCTCAGAACTACTATCGGTCAGTGTTCCTAACCAGTTTAACCAGGGCCTAGTATAGCTGAAGCATGACTTCTACCCTCCTGTATTCATTAAAGTTGTTCAACTGAATGCAAATAATTGCTTAAAAAAAACCAAGCTGAAAGGTCAAATCCCTTGGAGGATTTGTTACTCTTTGCTGATAGCTATCGACTCTTTATTATGGCCAGTTCTGAATATATTATTGATTACCAGTGAGACATTCTGAGCTTATGTGACACTACTGGTAGTTCTGCAATCACCTAATGATAGCTTGCAAGCAGTTTAATGGGGATTTGCGACAAGAACCTTCACTCAAAAAGGCTCCGAATTGAAAAACAAAATTTGTGTTTCACCCTTCGGGTGAGTGCTGACTACTTCTCAATTGACCCACGGGTAAGCTGGCACCACAGGCTGGGCCACATACCACTGAAGCATATACCATTCCAGGAATAGCAAGAGTGCATCCCAGGCCCTGCCATCTTGTTATCATGCTGTGCGTGTTAAACGGCAGGTCTATCAAATATTCACTTGGTGGCATTGCTGTGGTGGCATTTACCTACTGCTTCCCAAAACATCACTCTCATGGTCAGCTTATGGGGGGTCAGGTCACAACGTAAACTAAGGTATTGGATAGTGGTAAGGCACATAGCCTCAAAGGATTCAAAGCTAAAAAGGGGTAAACTTCCAGCTTCAATGCCTGGGCAGTTATCCGGGGAATAGACCGGTTCCCCTCCTGTAGAATATCCCTAATTTTCCTCCCATTAATATTAACTGGATGAAGATTGAGTGAGGACTGTAACTGCAGGTGATCTGCTCTGCCAGAATACTGCTCAGGCAGTGAGGGCAAAAAACTATCCCGATGTCCTTTATATTTTCATTAGTTGCCCCTGTGGGTATGTAATTTGTATTTAGGAAGGAAGATAGAAACACACAAACAGGAGTAGACCATTCAGCCTCTGCAGTCTGATCTGTGACTCATTTAGATCACGGTTGATCTGTACCTCAACTCGATCTACCCAATTTGGTTCCAAAACACCTAATACCCGTGCCTAACAAAAATCTATCAATCTCAGCTTTGATATTTTCAATTGGTTTAGCCTCAAATGCTTTTTAGGGGAGTGTTACAGTCAAGTGAGTAGTGGTAGAATGATTCCCCTCTCCTTCTACTTCTTGGCTGACTGCAACAGATGTTTTTAAAAGACTGTGCTTGTCAATTTAGTGAGTATTTAACTATTTACGTGCTGTGACTGTAAAAGACACACAGAGACAGGTTTTCTTGTAAGTTTGAAAATAAAAGGAAATGGTGTTTATTGCCCTTAACATCTGATAGATAAAAAATAATTTTAAAATATCCAACTTGCACTCACATACATGCATCCATGTGATTCTATCACACACACAAACACACAGAAGTAGGTTACAAGGAGTGAGGGCAGGTTAAATTGTTTAAGAGCGTCCAAAAGAAAATCAATCATATATGGAACAAAAACAGGAAATGCTGGAATAATTCAGCAGGTCTGACAGCATCTGTGGGGAAAGAAACAGAGTTGACATTTTGAGTCCGTATGGCCCTTCTTCAGAGCGACGAAGTAGTGTTTCTACCAACTTCCTTGCCATCATGCCTGAACAACCCAGCTCTAATTTTAGAAGTTTTCTCTATCTATCCTATCAAATCCTTAAATCACTTTCAACATGTCAATAACAAAGAACAAAGAAAAGTACAGCACGGCCCTCCAAGCCTGTGCCGATTATATTGCCTGTTAAACTAAAACATTTTGCACTTCCAGGGTCCGTATCCCTCTATTCCCATCCTATTCATGTATTTGTCAAGCTGCCTCTTAAACACCACTATCGTACCTGCTTCCACCACCTCCTCTGGCAGCGAATTCCAGAATTCTGCGTAAAAAAACTTGCCCCGCACATCTCCTCCATAGTTTTCTCCTCTCACCTTAAATCTATGTCGCCTAGTAATTGACTCTTCCACCCTGGGAAAATGCTTCTAACTATCTACTCTGTCCATGCCACTCATAATTTTGTAAACTTCCATCAAGTCGCCCCTCAATCTCCGTAACTCTGGTGAGAACAATCTGAGTTTCTCCAACCTCTCCTCATAGCTAATAACCTCCAGACCAGGCAGCATCCTGGTAAACCTCCTCTGCACTCTCTCCAACACCTCCATATCCTTCTGGTAATGTGGCGACCAGAATTGCACGCAATATTCCAAGTGTGGCTTCACCAAAGTTCTATACAGCTGCAGCATGACTTCCCAGCTTTTATACTCAATACCCCTGCCAATGAAGGCAAGCATGCCATATGCCTTCCTGACCTTATCCACCTGCGTTGCCACTTTCAGTGACCTGTGGACCTGTACACCCAGATCCCTGTGCCCGTCGATGCACTTAAGGGTTCTGCCATTTACCGTATAATTCCTACCTATATTAGACCTTCCAAAATGCATTACCTCGCACTTGTCCGGATTAAACTCCATCTGCCATTTCTCCACCCAAGTCTCCAACCAATCTATATCCCGTTGTATCCTTTGACAATCCTCTTCACTATCTGCAACTCCTCTAACCTTAGTGTCGTCTGCAAACTTACTAATTAGCCCAGTTACATTTTCCTCTAAATCATTTACGTATACTACAAACAGCAAAGGTCCCAGCAATTATCCCTGCGGAACACCACTAGTCACAGCTCTTCATTCAGAAAAGCACCCTTCCTCTGCTACCCTCTGTCTTCTATGACCAAGCCAATTCTGTATCCATCTTATCAGCTCACCTCTGACCCCATGCGCCTTTACCTTCTGTACCAGTCTTCCATGAGGGACCTTGTCAAAGGCCTTACTGAAATTCATGCAGATATCATCAACTGCCCTTCCATCGTCGATCATCTTTGTCACTTCCTCAAAAAACTCGATCAAGTTAGTGAGACACAACCTCCCCTTCACAAAACCATGCTGCCTCTCACTAATATGCCCATTTGCTTCCAAATTGTAATAAATCCTGTCACGAAGGATCTTCTCCAGTAATTTCCCTACCACTGACGTAAGGCTCACCAGCCTGTAATTTCTTGGATTATTCCTGCTACCCTTCTTAAACAATGGAGCAACATTGGCCATTCTCCAGTCCTCTGGGACCTCATCCGTAGCCAGTGAAGATACAAAGATTTCTGTCAAGGCCCCAGCAATCTCCTCCCTTGCCTCCCTCAGTACTCTGGGGTAGATCCCATCTGGACCTGGGGACTTATCCACCTTAATATTCTTCAAGATGACTAATACCTCTTTTTTGATCTCAACATGATCCAGGCTATCTACACACACTTCCCTAGACAAATCGACCGCTAAGTCCTTCTTTTTGGTAAATACCGATGAGAAGTATTCATTTAGTATCTCTCCCATTTCTTCTGGCTCCACACACAGATTCCCACCTCTGTCCCTGAGTGGGCCTACCCTTTCCCTGGCTACCCTCTTGCTTTTTACATATGTATAAAAGGCCTTGGGGTTTTCCTTAATCCTGGTTGCCAATGACTTTTCATGACCCCTTTTATGTTCAGGACCCCTCCTGACTCCTTGCTTAAGTTTCTTCCTACTTTCTTTATATTCTCCACAGGCTTCATCTGTTCCCAGCCTTCTAGCCCTTACAAATGCTTCCCTTTTCTTTTTGATTAATCTCACAATAGCCTTCATTATCCAAGGTTCCTGAAACTTGCCATGCTTATCCTGCGTCCTAGCAGGAACATGCTGGTCCTGAATTCTGATCAACTGATGTTTGAAAGCCCCCCTCATGTCAGTTGTTGATTTGCCCTCAAACATCCGCCTCCAGTCTAGATTCCTCAGTTCTTGCCTAATATTGTTATAATTAGCCTTCCCCCAATTAAGCACCTTAACCCGAGGACTCCTGTTATCCTTATCCACAAGTACCTTGAAACTTACTGAATTATGGTCACTTTTCCCGAAATGCTCCCTGACTGAAACTTCAACCACCTGCCGGGTTCATTCCCTAATACCAGGTCCAGTATTGCCCCTTCCCTAGTTGGACTATCTACATATTGTCTCAGGAAGCCCTCCTGGATGCACCTTACAAATTCTGCACCATCCAAACCCCTAGCACTAAGTGATTCCCAGTCAATATAGGGAAAGTTAAAATCACCCACCACAGCAACCCTATTGCTGTTACATCTTTCCAAAATCTGCTTACATAACTGTTCCTCAATCTCCCACCAGCAATTGGGAGGCCTATAGTAAACCCCCAACATTGTGACTGCACCCTTCCTATTCCGGAGCTCTACCCATATTGCCTCGCTGCATGAGCCCACCGAGGTGTCCTCCTGTCGTACAGCTGTGATATTCCCCTTAACCAGCAGTGCAATTCCCCCCACCTCTTCTACCTGAAACATCTAAATCCTGGAACGTTTATCTGCCAATCCTGTCCATCCTTCTTTAGGTCACCCACTAATCTTTTCGGCTATGATTTTTAAGGATCAGTAATTTCATGCTTCATTTGTTTGATATTACTGGGTTAAGACACTCATGTTACTGACCTTTGCCACCAGGTAATGCACATTCCCTGGATTTAATGGTCTTGAGAAGAGAGGTCTCACTCACACCTTTGTCGCCTCCAGTCTTGACCATTCCAGAGTACTCCTGGCCATTCACCCACAGTCTACCCTCCATAAACTTACGGCCATCCAAAACTTTATTGCTTGTGTCCTTACTTGCACCAAACCCCATCCTCCCATCATCCCTGTTGCTCACTGACCTATATTGACACCCGGTCAAGCAATGGCTCAAGTTTAAAATTCTCATCCGTGTTTTCAATATGCCTCTCTGTAGCTCTGCAGTATTGTCCAACCCCACAACACAGTGAGATATCTTCACTCATCTAATTCTGGCCTCATGAGCATCCCCATTTTTAACTACTTCACCATTAGTGGCTGTGCCTTCAACTGCTTAAACTTCAAGCTCTGGAATAACCTTCCTAAACCTCCCCCCCAACCCCTCTACCTCACTTTCCTCCTTTAAAATGCTCTGTTACCAAGCTTTCACCCATCTGCCCTAATAATCACTTTGTGTCAAATGTTGCTTTATAATGGTCCTGTGAAGTGCCTTGGGAGGTTTGTTAAAGGCACTACACAAATGTAAGTTGTTGTTGTCTTAAATTTCCAAACGTTGTCCCAGAAATTCCGATGTTTCCTATGGAGAAGTAGGAACCATGTCTGCTCCTGCATTAGGGGCAGGCCCACTGCAGTCATTTACAGGACGTGAAAGCTGACTTCTCTCATGTCTTTCATTCTTGAGTTGTCGTCATGGGCTGACCAGACACAGGAGTGGTGGTCGGATTGCAATGGAAACTCGGTGTTGAATGGCAGATGGGCCTGGCAACAGCTGAAGAGGACCCCTCGATTTAAGTTTCGAATATGTTTCTTTCTCACCTGGTGAATCTTTGTGCTTTGGGGCTTTCTAGCTGCTGCTCTCTGGCATCTAGAAACATAGCTACAGGCCCACAAAGCTTGAGTCTTTTCCCATTTTGCTGGCAATAGGATGGGTCTGTGGCAGACATCTTCCCAGGCCATACTAACAGCCCTGGATAAGAATTCATGGTTCTCTTGGGCCTTGAGAATTGAAGCTTGCTACACATTTGGTGCTCGTATCCAGTCTTTTGTTGGGGGTTGGAGGGTTCATGAAAATTAGTCCTCTGAAATGGCAAGGGTACCTGAGGAGTGTCAACCTGAAGGATAAGTGCATGTATTTACAAACCCAACATGTCTCACTTTACTGATGGATAACACATCAGAAATCAAACTTTAGTACATGCTGTACAGGATGAAGGTTTAGAATACAATCAATGGTAGTTTTGTACACCTTTGATGTGGACGGAAGCAATTCATTCTTGTTCATACCTGACTTTACCTTTTATATTTTTACATCTACAACCCCCATCAGCCCCATATTCCCCCTGGAGGACCAATCCAACCTTCTCAAAGGTACCAGCGATTGGCAATGAATGCCAATTTTGCTAGCGGTGTCCATATCTCGAGAATGAATTAAAACACGGTAAATGAACATTGATGTTTTTTCATCGGCCATTTTGGATCTTATTCCGCGATTTCCTTCTTTTCTAATCTATGTTACCATGGAGACCATGAATATTCCCAGCAGATTGCTGGAAGTAATTTTTTCAATTGCGACAAGCTAAATAACTGAAAATATGAAGTACAAAGCATATAAAATGAACAGCTTATTTCACAAAGCAATCAAATCCTCACATTATCTTACCAAATGTGAGGAAGAAACACAATTATGAAACTGATTACTTAGCAAGGACTAGTTCCCTGGGCCAATAAGGGCAAATAAAGACATTTTTCTAATTCTAGGCATTAGCAGATAGGCGTAGGTCCCAGTCTGGACCTCCAATCTCTGCTTTAATGTTAATTAATAAAAATTACCAGTTAAAAGCTTTTCAAAGCCAGCTGTAGATAAAACAGTAAAGTAAAAGCGAAATACTGCGGATGCTGGAAATCTGAAATAAAAACAGAAAATGCTGGAAAAACTCGGCAGGTCTGGCAGCATCTGTTGCGAGAGCAACAGGGTAATGTTTCAGATCCGTATGATTCTTCTACAAAGCTCTGAAGAAGTCATATGGACTTGAAATGTTAACTCTGTTTCTCTCTGGATGAAACTGACGTGTATACAACCTGACAGAAGTGAGCATTTAACATGGGTTTCTAGAACACCAATGAGATAATGTTTATGTCAACTGTGGCTCAGTTGGTAGCACTCTCACTTGCGTCAGAAGGTTGAGAGCTCAAGTCCGTTCCAAGACCTTAGGGCAACATCAGTGCAGTCCTGAGGGAGTGCTGCACTGTCAGAGGTGCCATCTTTTGGATGAGACATTGAACCAAGGCCTCGTTTGCTCTCTCAGATGGACATAAAAGATTCCATGGCACCAATTTTTTCTCTCAAAGGGTCATTAGTATGTGAAATTCTCTTCCTCAGAAAGCAGTGGAGGCTGGGTCATTGAATTTATTCAAGTCAGAGTTAGACAGATATTTGACCGACAAGGGAATCAAGAGTTAAACGGGGGTGGGGGGATGTGTTGCAAATGGCAAGTGGAGTTGAGACCACTACCAGATCAGCTATTATCTTATTGAATGGCGGAGCAGGGTCCAAGGGCTGAATGGCCAACTCCTCCTCCTAAGTCCTGTTATTTCAAAGAGCAGGGGGACTACCCAAGGTACTTTAGTGAGATTTATCCCCCAATTGTGTTACAATCTCTGTAAAGCCCAATAATTTTAAAAAAAGAAATTTGAACTTCCGGTTAACAGCTGAAAGAAAGATACATCAAGATTTCAGGTTTTGAGACTTTTACTGTAACAAATGACTGGAAGCACTATTGACTAAACAATATTTTCTTAATAAGCTACAGAGAGGTACATTCCCCTTTTATGCTTATCATCCATTACATTCTCTATGGAATTACAGTCCTTACAGCAAACAGTCCACTATTGCTCCAAGCTTCTATGGGTTCCCATACTCTTGTTTCGCCTAGTGGTAACTTCAAATAACCATCTTCAGGTGCCTTCTTCAGTTTTCAGACAGCTTTGTAAATACACCACCAGCAGAACAACCTGTTCCAATGATTCTTCTTTCCCTTGGCCATGCCAGAACAAATCTACCAGATTCTGCAGAAGGCTGCAGAATGCATCTCTTCAACTAGAGACACTCACCCTCCCATATCTGGCTGCAGTAGCTTGCAAAGTCCAACAGCCTTTTCTATCTGTTGACCACACAGAACCTCTGCTGTCTGAATGCGACATTCACTGATTCATAAGGAAGCGTGTAACCTGATCTCAAATTGGCTTCCTCTGCCCTCTTCCACATGGTAGAGTGAAACACCTCAACCTGCATCTAGAGAGAAATGCTAATTAGTTATCCTTGATCCCAACTCCCTTTCACCTTAGAAGTAAATGGATTGTTTACAGCACAACTGTTTACAAGCCGATGCCTTCAACACCTTTCTGGGACTTTGGGAGACTCAAGACCTACTCATTGCAAACTCAGAGTCTGCTGTCATTGTCTCCAAGCGTAAATACCTCGCATCTTCTACCCAATAAAACGATCTGAGCCTTCCTTTGATCTCTAACAATCAAACTATGGCACCAGGCTTACTGTCAGGCAGACTGCAGAACAGGTCACATGACCATCTTGATTTACTTTGAATTTAAAGATACAGCCCCAAAACATAGTAATTTTATAAAACTCACGATTGTAACAACCAACATCACAAAAATATGTTACCTGGTCATAAGCACATTGCTGTTCATGGGAGTTGCTTCATGTGATTCCTACAACAATGAATGCACTCCAAAAGAAATTATTTGGCTATAAAGTGCTTGGAAACATCCAGTGGTCATGAAAGGTGCTGCATAAATGCAAGTCTTTGTTTTTCATTCAGTAAACAATCTTCAATATCTGTGTAGATTCTGAGCAAGTGGCAAACATTTATTTTTAATTATATTGTATTTAACAAACTCAGTTATGTCCACTTTCAGTGTCTTTTAGACTTGAGGGATAAGCAAATCTGCATAATAACCAGACAATAATGAAGTATGATACTGCAGCCTACATGCCAAGCTACAAAACTTCAAAAGTAAAGCTGATAGAATGTAAGAAAAACAACAATTTAACTAAAAAAAAACACAGAATGAAAGCCCATGACCAAGGTCACTGATTCAAGGTAATTGCATTCAATTCAATTTCATTACATCAGATTTCAGGCTTTTTCTTAGCGTTCTGATGAGACATTCCAGTGTATTTTTTGTGGAAGCTGAAACCAATGGCCTCTCATATGATGTACGAAGAGAGGTTGGTACAATGGGAGCAGAATGGGGCATGAACTTGTCATAACTTAAGCTGCATGTATACCCAATCACAGGTGGAAAACCCTGACACAGGCGTAAAGCAATTTTCCAACGCATTATACAGAATCTGCTTCAAAGGAGTAACCGAGTTCTGACTTCATTCTTGGGGTCAGCTTCTAAATAAAATTCTGAAAAACATTTTTGGGGCTCTTCCTAGCATTTTGAAGTATGCCAAGATTCCTGAATGATTATATAGGCACATATGTTAAAACAAGGGCAGCTGTTGAGTGAAAATTGTCTGACTTTTCTACCATCAGAAGATAGCACTGAATATATATCAGCAGGCCCACATGTGTTCAAGTGTTGTCGCTGAATGAGATAATAATGTAAATAATAATCATCTGTATGCTTACTTACATCATAAAATTACTGAAAGACATGAATACATAATAGAATGTTTTTAATACAGCAAGTAAAAGCATAATAGCGTACTGCTAAATCATTCAAGAACAAGAAGACATCACTATGAACAATAAAGTAAGGAGGTACAAAGCCCAACAAGCAGTCAATAAATTATAACATGACGGCACTAAATAGTATATTGAATGGTTTCACCTGTCACTCACCAAACCCCACTATCTCAGTTCACTAGGTATTATTTCTTCTCCAAATGCAGTTTACAGAGAAACTATCCTATGCTACTTGCCATTCATTCACAAAACCACTCTCTTCTTCACCTCATACTTCCACTGTTTTCACTTCCTTGTCAATTTGCTCTGACACTCCTCTCCCTCTCCATCCCAGTTAAGCCAATCCATTGGTCAAGTTGGCACTTTTCCCTCCCACCTCCCCCACCCCATCCCAAGGTGACGCTAGGGTTCTCCCTCCCTATTTCTCCTTCATGAATGCTGGCACAATCTTGCCTCACCGCCCAAAGCACAGTTTCAGTTTCCCCTTTCTTTAACGCATGCACAGCTTCCACGTCTACCCATTTTTTTCCCTTTTTGCCATCCATTTGCCACTTTTTTCTATCCATTTCCCCTTCCCTTCCCTTCATTGCTCCTCAACTCCCATTGACTTCCACTCTATCTGCCAAATACTCTGCCCATCTTTCACATCTATCTAGTCTCCCCGTCAAGTTTCACTCCATTCCATTTCTGCTCCTTCTTCCCACTCCCATCCACTCTACTCCTGAACTCTCACCGCCATCCATTTCTCTCTTTGCCTTCGGCTGCCATTTATTTAGTCACAAACCTGCAATATTTCCCTTCCTACTCACTTCTACTTGAGTCCAGGCTAATGCACCAAAGAAAGTTCCCCTCTTCTCTCCATGCTGCTCTACTCTAGTAGTGCAGGCACTATCAGTGTGCCCACTACCTCCTCCATGGTCAAGGCAAGTGCATAAGGGGGCAATCCCCATCCAGCTTGGGAAATTTGAATCAGCATCGATTTCTGGATATAAACATGGATTCATCAACTCCAGTCTGTAACACAGTGGCCAGTGTAAAGACTCAATGGTTGGGAACAATGCAGAGTCAAAGGTAACTTGTTTATCAAGACTTCTTCTCACTTTACGAAAAGAAATTTGCATCAATTGTTTGGGAGTAGGTACAAAAGCACAGCAGTGATGACAATAACCAAACGACAAACTAATTCTGATTTGTTGCATGTAGATTAACCAGACTATTGAGAAACTGTTTTAAACCACAATCCAACAAAAATATTAAAACTAATTTAGAGCTGGTGCACAGATTTTTTTTATATAGAATCACAGAATGGTTACAGCACAGAAGAAGGCCATTCAGCCTGTCATGCCTGTGCTCGCTCTCTGAAGCATCATTTCTTCTAGTGCTACTCCCCCACCTTCTCCCTGCGGCCCTGCACATACTTCCATTTCGGATAATAATTCAATTCCCCCTTGAATGCCTTGATTGAACCTGCCTCCAGCACACTCCAGATCCTAACCACTCACTGTGTGAAAAAAAAAATTCCTCATGTTACCATTGCTTCTTTGTAAATTACCTTAAATCTGTGCCATCTGGTTCTCAATCCTTCTACCAATGGGAACAGTTTCTCCCTATTTACTCTGTCCAGACCATTCATGATTTTGAATATCTCTATGAAATCTCCTCTCAACCTCCTCCTCTCTTCTACAAGGGAACCAGTACCAAATTCTCCGATCTATCTACATAACTGGAGTTCCTCATCCCTGGAACCATTCTTTTGAATCTTTTCTGAACTCTCTCTAATGCCTTCACATTCTTCCTTAAGTGTAGTTCCCAGAACTGGATGCAATACTCCAGTTGAGGCTGAACCAGTGTTTTATACAAGTTTAAGATAACTTCCTTGCTTTTGTTCTCTATGCTCCCGTTAAATAAGCCTAGGATCCTCTGTGCTCTATTAATATATGCCTCTGCTCCTCCACCCCTTTAGAATTGCACCCGTTATTTTATATTGTGTCTCTGCATAATTTCTACCAAAATGAATCGCTTCACACTTCTCTGCATTAAATTTGATCTGCCCACCCATTCCACCAACCTGTCTGTGTCCTTTTGAAATTCTACACTATCCTCCCCACACTTCATTTTTCTTCTGAGTTTTGTGTCGTCCGCAAATTTTGAAGCTGTGCCCAGTGCACCAAGGTCTAGGTCATTTTTATATATCGAGAAGAATGTGGGTCCCAACATCAATTCCTAGGGAACTCAGCTAGAAAGCTTCCTCCAGACTGAAAAATACCCATTAACCACCCTCTGGCTGAAATTTTATGGCCCCGTAAACACAGGGCATCACGGTGGGCGGGCGGGGACAGGTGACAATATGGAGAGAAGGCCAAAATTTGGATTCATGCCATCTTGAAACTAGTTTGTGATCGATGGTGGGCTGTGTTTCCCCGCTGCTGCATGCTGGGAACCCAGTTTCAATACTTTAGCATCACATGACCGGCCTTGCTCGCCGGAATCATCCAGCCACAATCAGCGTGACTTCAGAACGGCCTGCTTCATGACTGCCTTTCAAAGACGTGCACCTGGCAACCTCAGCTTCGAGGGGAACTCGGAGGTGAGAGCACAGCGCTCGCAGGCATCAGCCGTAGGACATCAAGGAAGAGGTGCCACGCATTTGGGGGGGGGGGGAGTCAAAGCAGCACACACTGAAGGAAGTACTCAAGCACATGCCAGGGGAGGTGGGGGGGCAAGGCAGCACGGGCTTAAGGACCACTCAAGCACATGCAGGGGGTAAGGGGAGCTGCCATGCACTTGGCAAAGCTCAACAAAAGTGAGCCTTCCTCCGCAGCTGAGACTGTTCAGCAGCAGCTCCATTGACAGGCTTGGAGTCAGGCCTCTGAAGCTTTTCTGCCCACTCAAGCAACGCAGAAGCATGAAAGTGCCACCAAATGCCCCAGAACTGTCCAACCTTTGGGTCGCAGATGGCAAATTAATGTTCGTTTTAGGGGGTCAGCAGAACAATTGGCCGGATGGGCAAGTTGTACAATCCCCTTGCGAAAGGTGACCATGGCGCAGTCACTGGTGGAGGTGCTCACAGCCCCTTGCAATGTCTTTATTAAGGCTTGGATCAGTATCCCTCATGGTTCAAGCTAACAGCACAGCCTTGCAGCGCGGGTTAGGAGAATGTCTGTGCCAGAGCTGAGAGCACAGCATGTAGTCCAATGGGCAAAGCTGCAGCCAATCGGTCGGGTGGAGTGGGGAGCCGCAGGTGGGTGGGATTTCAGACAACCATGAAGTACACTACACACTGGCCATCCAAGCTGTGGCCAGCGCACTCCTACAAGTGTGAAGGGCCCTTCAGACTTAACCGAGAGCAGTTGTTAATATGTTAACCCACGTGTCTCTCTCTTTGATCCTGCAGGAGGACAACATCAGGATCATGCAGCCTGGTGGCTTAGCGACATGCCTCATGGCTTACAGAGAGCAGAGAAGAAGAGAAAAAGAAGTGGTGGAGGCACCTGGCTCAGTAAAGGGAGGAGCAACCACCCTCAAGATGAAGGGGAGGCAGGGCCTGCTACTCATACAGCTGAAGATCCACAGCGAGCTGTTGCTCGTCGGCACCTCGCTAGACCCAGGGTCTATAATCAGTGCCTTACCATTTCTGCAGATGACTGAGAACCAGTGTCGCCAAAGGCTACACATGTCTAGGGAGTTGGTCAGTCACATTTGTCCCCTGCTGCAGGATTGGCACCACAGGGACATGGAGGGCATCTATTGCCAGTGGCAGTGAAAGTGACCGTGGTGCTCAATTTTTTCTCCAGTGACTCCTTACAGGACTCCACAGGTGACCCGTGTGGGATCTCACAAGCCTCCATGCACAAGTGTATCCAGGTGGTCACGGACATCATCTTTGTGGAGGCACCAAAACTTTGTGCATTTCGCTCAGGATCAGGAAAGCCAGGAAGCAGGAACGCTGGGATTTGCACAGGTTTCCGGTTCTACGCAGGAGCTGGATGCCCTCGACTGCACTCACGTGGCACTTAGATCTCCAAGGTAACAAGCAGCTAACTATGTCAACCACAAGGGCTTCCACTCACTGAATGTTCAGCTGGTGTCTGACCACCACAAATGCATCCCGCAGGTGAGTGCATGATTCCCAGGGAGTGTCCATGGCTCTCACATTCTTAGCAGGCCTCAGGTCCCTGACATCTTCCTGGGTCCAGAGAGGCCGTAGAGTTGGCTCCTCAGGGACAAGAGGCTATCCCCAGAGGGACGTGGCTGATGACACCTGTGCAGCGGCCTCAGACTGCAGCAGAGCGACGGTATAACTAGGCTCATGCTGCAACCTGGACTTTGGTGGAACAAATAATAGGCATTTTGAAAAGGAGATTCCGGTGCCTCGACAGGTCCGGTGAAGAACTGCAGTCCAGTCCCCAGGAGGTGTGGTGCATCATCATTGCTTGCTGCTCACTCCACAACCTGGCGCTGTAACTGCAAGGGGGGGAGGGGAGTGCGGGGAACCTGGCTGAGGAGGAGATGGAGGAGCTGCACTTCTCTTCCGATGAGAAGGATGCTGAAGGGAATGACGGGGATTAGGTCCTGGAAGGCGAATATGCCGACGATGAGGCCATCTCACTGGCTGGATGAGGCAGGTGCTCTCGGGAGGCCCTTATCGCCACAAGATTTGAGCAGGACGATGACGAGATGCAGTGAGGACAGTCCTGACACCCTCACGTTGCATCTGTGAACGTTTGACTCCTGTGTGGCTGATGGCAGCACACAAATACCCTCAGCACTCAGGCTCATATTGTGGAGACACAGCACAGGCCCTAATAGTAGCTAGATTCCAGGAGGATGATGACAACATACAGTGAGGACACTCCATAGATCTTCACACAGCCACTGTGAATGTCTGACTCCTGTCTGGCTGAGGGTAGCTCACTCACGGTCTGTGATCAGGGTTATATCGTGGAGGTGCAGCCGTGAAACTTTAAATGCACCTGATCCTTTGTCAGGTTTCAGCGCCTGAGCCCTTCAGGAGCACAGGAACACTGGTCACAGATGCTGAAGAGATGGGGACCAGCCCCACCTCAAAGGTGCTGAGAGCACACAGAGAGAATGATGGAACTCTGTGACACCTGCCCACCACATTCTGGCAGCAGCGATGAGCATTATCGAGGTGCAGGCATCACTAGTGTCTTGTCCAGCGGGTGTGAAGCCAGACCATCACTTTGGTCTGAAGGTTACACACTGCATAGGGAAGAGGCCCTGGACTGAGACACCTGCCTTTATCTTGTGCAGGAACCAAGATTTCACATCTGAGTGACACAAACACTGCTCATCAGAACAAGGAGCCATAGGCAAGGAGACATTCTTGGGAATTTATTTACAATAGTGAACAGTATGTACAAGTGAATGACACCTATGCCCAGGCTGTGCAACTACACCTTCTTAACTTTCCTTTAAACTTTGTCCTTGGTTTTACAGCTGACCTGACTTAGGGGCTGTGCTTGATTTATCCCTTATTTTGTTAATTTAGTTTAATTGTTTTAACTCTAAAAGAGTTACACCTTCTTAACCTTCCTGCCCCTGCCACTATGTCTTGGTGCTCCCTGGACATGCACAGTAGAGGTGGAGACAGCCTGCTGACTGAGACACCCTGTCTGTGATGACCTCAGCGGGCGTCCTCTGGAGGGCCGAGACCTGGGGGGCCCTGGCCTGCTTTCAGGGTCCTGCTATGTGGCAGTGGCACCCTCCTCGGCCTGTGGAGCTGCAACTGCTGTAGTCACAGGAAGAGGGGATTCGGATGTGCTGGATTCTCCTGGAGTCACCTGGTTGGATGGCGCTGGGGTGTGCATCTGCTGATCCTCCCTATGGGAGCCCGAGGGCCCCTAGCTGACTCCTCGTGGAGGGGAAGCTGGTGTGAGAGGGAGCTGACCCGTACCCTTGTTGTGTTGACAATGCTGGAGGCCAACTATGGTGTCACCGACGGAGTTCAGCCCGCGCAGCAGTGCAGAACCAATGTCCTGAACCAAGGTCTCCATGGAGGCCGCCATCCTACCAGTGTTGATCTTGGCGCGTTGGCATGCTGGCACTATCACCTCAGACTGAAGGCAGACAGACTCCTTCATTGTGCCTTGCAATCTGAGGAGTGCAGCAGACATCCCTTCCTGACGTTCCCGAGCTTGCCTTTACAGCTCCAGCAGCTGGGGTATGACCGAGTCCAGAGGCTCATCATCTGACTCGCACAGCAGATTTCTGGCCTCCAGCCATCCTCCAAGTGTCAGAAACCACGGCAAGTTCCTGCCGCCGCCTGCTGTGAATCAGACGGTGTGATGTGCTCTCCAGATTGTGACCCCGAGGCTGCTGTGGAGCTAGGTCCCATGGATGTGTGTCTCTGCACTGATGGAGAGTGCGGGTGAGTGATGTGACAGGTCTTCAATTAGGGACTCATCAGATTATTCCTCCGAGGTGTCTTTGGGGCTTGAGTCAACCAGGGTCGTGCACCCCCTCAGCTGCTTCCCAGATGTGCCTGCGAAAGCAAGGGGTGATAATCAGTGCAAGGCAGGTGACTGCGGATCAGGGGAACTGACTCACAGCCTGGTTGTCTGATGGATGCTGCACTGCTGGATCCTCACTTGGTTGAGCACCGCTGACCTTACCGTCAGCACAGGAATGTTCCAGATCATCGCCGGCCAGCTGGACGGCTCTATTTTCAAAGTCTGTGAGGACCTTGATGTCAGGCATTCCCCGACCAGTCAGTGACCTCTCCCTTTTTGTTGTGTGCCAGCTTGTCCTGCATGAATACAGATGGAGAGGGTGCCAGCAGGATGCCTGCCAGGCCAGATGAGAAGGATGCCTGGCATGTGTGGGTGGTGAGTGGTGCCATGGATGGGATGAGGACACAATCTGCAGGGCAGATGATGGTGTGTGCGTGAGTCAGTGACTTGAACTGGCAGTGAGTGAGATCCCTGTGGATGTTTGATGAGTTTGAGAGTGTGTGTGAGTTGAGAGTGACGAGGAGAGTGATTTCCTCTGGCAGAATGGAGGAGATCATTCATCCTCTCTCGGCACTTGGTGACTGTGCTCTTTTGCGGGGGTGTTGGTGCTGACCACCACTGCCACCTCCTCCCATGCTGGATTGATGACCTTGCTTGCTGGTCTTTGTCCAGAGCTGGGGTAGGGCCTCCACAGTGTCCAGTAAACACCCGAGAGAGACGCCACTAAATTTGAGGGCAGCACGTTTCCTCCCTTCGGCAGCCTTGACGTTGTAGCAGCTTCCTATCCCTGATAGCAGGGCTGGAGAACCTACTGGCCTGTTGCTCAATTTCATCCAGCCCGCAGCAGGATTTCTAAAAATATAGACCTGTGACAGTGGCGCCTTTAAAATAGCATTTATCATCATCGTTACGAATTTGCTCTGGATAAAAGCGTCAGCTAAATTACTATAATGACCTTCAACAAGAGAAAATTCAAATTCAGCCATCGCATTAAAACTCTGGGTAAGTTGAATGTTTGTGTATTCTCTCCAAAAAAAAACTAAATTAAGTTGATTCTTGTGTGCGTGGGGCCCACGACTGATCTTGTCTCTGTGTGATTGGCCCGTGATAAGAAAAGGGTTTCCCTGCCCCCTGCCTGACAGAGAGCGCCAGCTCTGTGCAGGGGGCACCCATTAAATATGGCACCCGGGTTACTGAAAGCCTGAGGTGACGGTGAGGCAGGTGAGTCTCAGTGATCCAGGGGTTTTTTTTTTTTCCGGGAATGCATCGTTAGTGAGGCAGGGCGGGCTGGGAACGGGACATTACGCGTGAAAACCCCACCATGGCGGCCGGCGAGTAAAACGACTTTTTAATGCCCGCTACCATACTTAGTGCGAATCTGGGATGATTCCGTCCTCTGTTTACCGTCCCTCAGCCAATGTCGTATCCATTTTGCTCCTGCCCCTTTTATTCCACGAGCTCTAACTTTACTCACAAGCCTGCTGTGTGGCACTTTATCAAATGCCTTTTGGAAGTCCATGTACACCACATCAATAGACTCAAGGAAGTTAGTTGAACATGGTTTGGCCTTAACAAATCTGCGCTGACTTTCCATAATTGACCCACATTTGCCCAAGTGACTATCAATTTTGTCCCGAATTAATTTAATAGTGTGACATTCATTTTGAAAAGCTCAATATAATTGGGACTAATTTATTACAATATCACGGGTGCCACTTATTACACAGGGTTTTCAGGAACTTTTCCATTGACATTGAAAATATTATTTTAGTTTGAAGGTTCCTGCTGCAAACCTGGATTTATTAGTTAGGTGACTATGTTCACTGGTTGAGGCAGGACAGTTTTACATCTTTGATGCTTCTCTCTCCTCGATGGACCAGTCCCTGATTTCCAAGCTCCCAGCCCCAGCCCCAATCACCGTCCAGCCTTAGATTTCAGCACTGTAATCAGGCTAAGGCTTCAAGAATTTCAGAGGGGGGCCATTTCTTTCACAATTTATTTCTTCAGTGATGCAATAGCTTCGCTGAATAATTCAGCCCTCCGGTTCAATCACATTCTGCCTTATCGACCATTGTGTCAGGTAAAACTCTTACATGGTCGCATATTTTCATTTGCCAAACAGAACATGTTGTTTAAGCAAAACCAAGTAGCTTCCGATCCATTACAGCAGTGCCTTTTACGACCATCCCTTCCCCACAATCAACTGCTGAGCAACATTGTCCATTACCCAGCACACTGACAGATATGAAAAATGATTTTAAAATGACAAAAAGGTTCATTTTACCATCCTGTCGTCTACCTTCATTTATTTCTCTCACTATTGCTCCAAAACACAGAACTAAAATGCAAATCAAACAACACTTGCCTGCTTGAAAATAATTACAGCTGATTCCAATATTGCTTATTTAGCCAACCCGGGATTTAATTAACTCCATATCACTTTTCAGGAACACACTACCTGCAGGTTCCTATTTTACATGCTTGTCACCCCAACTGTGCCTTGGCTGCCTATTCAGCAAAACTCATCTGACATTTTGTTGAATTTGCATTGCCATAATCCATCTTTCCATGCCTCAGTTAAATTGTGATATTAACTCACATGGCAGTCACCATCATATGGTACTCATTTCAAATGTCAACCAGAGATTCAATCTTCACAGTGAAAGCAGTAAAGTCAAGAAGACAGCGTGCATGATCAACCGAGATCTCTGCAAATAAACCGCAGCCTTCTAACGATGGGAAACACTAATAAACAGACCTTCATAAATTATCAGAAAAAAGATATCCAGCAATATAAGGGGTTGTCGTTTTCTAAAACAAATGGGAAATTCCAATTAGTCTTTTCCTGACATGGTTCAAGGATTCTGCACATGTTTGAAGATCCGACACAGCTCTGAAAAGGTTGCTGAATAAAATATTCCATTACATTATACGGACGTGAATTAGAGTTAAGTCTTTTAATGCACGTTGCAATTATTATGTTCAGCCTGTGTTTTGATATCAAGCAAATGCTTACAAGGATTTGTAGATTTGTAACAGTCAAACAAAGAGGATAAGCTGCTGGTAAACCACAATTTAACAGTAAACCTCCTTATGGTGGCATAATTGGTGGCATTTGTAGTTATTAACAGGATCCTTGTTTTTCGGATATTGAGCAGACTAATAAATGAGCTAAAAGCAGACTGAAATTATTCAATATAAAACAAGCACAGAAGATGCTAATGAATCCATATTAATGACAGTATTTTACCATTTAGGTGACAGCTTTAAAGTTGAATACTGCAAGTTTTTTTTGTGGGGTGATCTATTAACAAACAGTAGAAGAAATGCTGTTGAAGTGCAATCGTTCTGAAGTGTGAATGATTTATGACTCTTCATTCTGACTATTTCACAATCCTGGCTGCACAATGAAGTGCAGGCCAACATAATTATTAAGGATGAGTGGAAGATTTGGATGTGACAACCCCTTTAAGGAGCATTTACCATCATTGTATACCATCATTGTACTCCCATTTTTAAAAAAAACTACTTACTGTGAAGCGTTTCTTTCTGCGGTCCCCAATTACTCTACACATTGACAACAAATATCAGAGACAATAGGACTTATTTTAAAATGTCACCTCTAGCAGAAAATGGGCTAAGGTTGTGATTCCTCCACCATCAATGCCACCTGACCCTACCCACCAGTTAGCATATTGTGAATGCTCACACTGAAGGAACAGCTTTTTATGAAAATGGCTGAAAAAATAAAAACTGGGTTGAGAGCTGGAGGGCCTTAATGCTTCAGGTTTCAGGTAGGCCTATGGACAAGCAACCCGCCCCCATGAAACTAGTGGAAGGCCGCTTTAATATGTAAATTGAGGTCCTTGCTAGTTGTGGAAATACAACTGCAACCTTTGGGTATAAATGGGTGGAATGTATGCACAACATTCAACCTTTTCTCAGATGTGCCAGGCTTTGAGTGACCCGATTAGAGGAATTAGTTGAGGCTGCTCAAAAAATGGCTCAGGAAGTTTTCAGGCTTTTTTTTTCAGGATCCAGAAGGAGTGAGAACCCAGGGGAGCATTCCCGAAGAAACACCAGCCTACTGTTCGCACATTCAGGGCCCTCTTCATATCACCTTTCTTTGGCCCCCCCTGGCTCAGTTGAGCTGGATAATGTCCCGCTTCCCAAAACTGGTGAGCTGCAGAGTCGCACCAATGTGCTAAGGAAGCCTTATTCACAAATAACTCGGGTCTAATGCTGGTGCAAGCAGGGGGAGGGTCAGCCAATTTTGCAACTATTATGTCCATCAGTTGAAAATCACCCCTCACCCATTAATCTATCTGATGAGAGGCTGTGAGTACTTTTGTCAGCCATTTTAAAATAGGGGTCAATTTTCAATTTAGTGTCAGCTCCCCAGTGTCCATCATTTTCACCTGAAAATAACCATTAGCTGCTCTCAAATGTTATCTCTTGTCTCTCTTTCAACCAAGCGGTCTACTTCTTTTGAGTTCTTTTAGCCTGTCATTGTATTGCAAGGCAGTTCTGTCAAATTATGACTGTCAGTATTCTGGACCTGGCCTTCACTTAAAACATATTAATGGGATGAAGTTTCTGTCTCAATAAATATGAAGGCCAGAAGTACTCCTGCTAGACCCCATAATTAGTGATTGACAGGTCAAATAATGTTTGCAGAAATTCAGTGCGCAAAAATGCTCTGGGATTCCTCCCTGAAAATTGGCTGAAGGAAGCTTGTCAAACATTAGGCCTCAGGCCTTGACCTACATTCTGGTGCACCCCCTGGCTCCATGTTAACATAAAAGTTGAAAACAAAATTGACTTACCTTTTCTTGACCATATATGCAGCAGAGGCATTCAAATTTGGTGCCATGGGATGCCTTATTACTTGTCATGAAAACCTAGGAGCCATGCATTTGGTTAAATCAGTGTACATGTACATGTACAGTCACTTGGTATTTCGGAATTTGAATATTGCTGAAAAGAGAGACATGTTGCCAAAGTTTTTTGTCTCACACTCACCAGGACAAACATAAGAATGCCAAATTTCAAGCAAACACAATTTATAATGCAGGAGAAAAGAGTGTTGATGGTTGGCAAGTTGACTCTGACTGGCTGAGGATTTGCCATGGAGATAGCAACAGGGAACTACACGCTCTCCAAGCTCCTGGGTAATTCATAAAGGCTCAAGGCTTGAAGATATTCCTTTTATTTGCAGAGAATGGGCCCATGTTAATGTATGCCACTTTTAGCAAGCGTCAATGTATATAAGTAATTTCCTTTTATCCCATGCTGTGTTGACCAACAGATCTTGATGTGATAAAAAAACAGCCCTTTTCAAACCTACAAGACTCAAGCAGGGCGAATGGAGAGTAAGATACATGAACAGAAGTAGTTGAGTCACCTGAATTTTGAGGGTGGGATTGTTGGGGCCTGGCCTCCTAGGACTGCAGGTTGGACACCTCTGAGTTGTAGTACTAGTTTTTCATTTTCTTGCGAGATTTCAGCAGTGTTTTCTCCCAATGGCTCCTGGATACCAAAAGGTGAAGACAAATATCTCCCACCTGGTTTTTGCAGACCTTCTCCCACATGCTGTAGACCCTACCTGTTACTGGAGCATGCAAGTCTAGTTAAGATCTGGTGTCTGAGCCATTGTGCACTGCTGCTGCTTCCCAGGGGTCTTGTTTGCACTCCCTCCATGATTCTTGTTTCAGTTTTTATACTGGGGGATCTCATTGCTGTTAAAGATAAAGCTACCTTTGCTTTGATCTCGGATGAGGATGAGGATGGATGCAAAAGACATGGGTGAAGACATATATTGTTGCAAACAATGCTTGAGTTTTGTGGGCTGGAGGTTTGAAAAGGGCTGTTTTTTTAACACATCAAGATCTGTTGGTCTACACAGCATGGGATAAAAGTAAATTACTTATATACATTGACACTTGCTAAAAGTGACATACATTAACATGGGCCCATTCTCTGCAAATAAAAGGAATATCTTCAAGCCTTGAGCCTTTTCTGAATTACCCAGGTCAATGATACACAGGTTGGCAGGGGATGGTTGGGGGGTGGTTTGTCTGAATTCCACATATAAACAAACATTTTAGCCAAAAGAAAATAGATTTATAAATTGCATTAACATAGCATCGTTCATGACCTTAGGACTTTTCAAATTGCTTTAGAGTGACCAAAGTGTTTTTGGAGTAACTATTGTAATGTAGGAAATGCAGCGGCCAATTTGCACACAGCAAGCTCCCATTAACAATGTGGTAATGATCCAAAAACCTGTCTTAGGATGCTGGCTGTGGGATAAATATTGGCCAGATTGCCATGGAGAACTTTATCACTCTTCTTCGAAAGATGGAACCTCCAGCAGTGCAGCAATCCCTCAGTACCACACTGGAGTGTCAGCCTGGAATTTTGTACTTAAGTGCCTGGTGTGGTACTTGAACTCAGAACCTTCTGACGCAGAGGCAAGAGTGCTACCCACTGTGCCAAGATTGACATGTAAACTACTGGCATAAGTTGGTTGTTATAAGCAAAGTTTGTACTTAGCACTTAGGTATAATTTAACTCATTGAGAAAATGGAATGTTCTGGCTGAACATTGATAAGATAGGGATGAATAAAGTTAATGCCTCATAACAAAGGACTCAACTGTGGCCTAACAGGGATCAGCAGTAATCCAAACAACCTGAAAGGTCTCACCTAGGGCAATATCTTCATAAGGTATCAAATTTAGAACATCACCATGGCTACCCTGGCGTGACTGAAACTATAATTGATGTTGGGCTTGGTTTGTCAATCAAAAACCATGGATTCATACCAGTATCAGAAATCTCTTCAATGAGAAGTCTTTCTGTAAATCTCCATAAATTCACTTCAGAAGTTCTATTTTACTGATCTTTCATGGACATTGGTTGAATTCTGTGCCGTTGAATGCCTCAGTTCATTCAATTCCTGCGAATTAACAACCTAAGGACAGTTTACTATCAAATATAACCTGATATAATTCTGTTGATGGGCTCGTACCTTTTCTCTTTTCAGATTTTGAAGGTCTCCCGTGTAATTTCTTGGCTTTTCTATTTGTGACTGGACATACAACAAGAGCTCACATCTCAAATCTTGCATTAAAGTGGGTCAATGGACAGCAGCCACTAATAGGAAATCATTTTTTTGTTGTGTAGGTAATTACACTCCAAAGATTATATTATGTCGCCAACCTTATAAACCATAGTCTCTCTCAGCAAGCGCGTTTAACAGAATTAACGCATGAAAGAGAACAAATATCCTTTAGAAGTTATGCTAAACTGTTCTAAATCACTGGTTAGGTCTCAGCTGGAGTTTTGTGCACACTCCTGGGCACCATGCTTTAATTAGGATGTGATTATAATTGGGTGTCAGCTATGGTTCAGTTGGTAGCACAACTGCCTCTGAGGATGCTCGGTTCAAGTCCCACTCAAGGAACGGTGCACAAAAATCAAAGTTGATGGTCCCTTTGAGGAGTAAGGAAGTTCTGCAGTGTCAGAGATGCCGTTTTCGGGTGAGCTGTTAAAGCGAAGCCCTATCTGCCCTCTCAGGTGGACATAAAAGATCCCATTTTAAAGAAGAGCATGTGTCGCGGTCAATATTTGCCCTTCGATGGGCTGAGCTCAGTTGCCTCCTCATTAGATGGTCACATACACAGACATGCACAGCTTCTGATGCACAAGCTTCAGTTGATTACCCCACAATAATTATAGGTGTTGAGGCGTACCCAGTCAAGATCAGCCAAAACAACACAACCTGGCTATCAAATCAACACCTTTGATCTATAGGGATCAGCTAGCTACTCATTGGATAAATGCACTGGGGCAACAGAGAGGCCTCAGGGAGTGTTTTATTTGGCTTCACTAATTGTGTAAGACAGGCTACAGAGAAGCTCTGCATAATATATGCATGAGCAATTATCAGCCATTCAGGCTTTCAGCATGTTTATTTTCTCCATAGCCTTCTCAAAAAGATTGTTTCCTGCATCCTCCGCTAGTTCCCTGACAATCTCCAGAGATTGGTGCTATAAAGATGCACTCACGTACTATTTTTCAGCAAGTGACACATGCAAAATTTGTCTCGTACTCATGTTGGTCCTGAACCAGATGTATGCAAATACGTCCTTCGGTCTGTCCGCAAACATTACCCAGACCTCCCTGTCGCTAGCCATTTTAACACTCCACCCTGCTCTCATGCCCACATGTCCGTCCTTGGCCTGCTGCATTGTTCCAGTGAAGATCAACGCAAACCGGAGGAACAGCACCTCATCTTCTGACTAGGCACTTTACAGCCTTCTGGACTGAATATTGAGTTCAACAATTTTAGATCATGAGCTCTCTCCTCCGTCCCCACCCCCTTTCCGATGCCCCCCCCTTTTTTTTCCAATAATTTATATAGATTTTTCTTTTCCCACCTATTTCCATTATTTTTAAATGTATTTCCATCCATTGTTTTATCTCTACCTGTTAGCCTTTTTTGATTCCTTCACCCCACCCCACCCCCACTAGGGCTATCTGTACCTTGTTTGTCCTGCTTTCTACCCTTAATTAGCACATCCCTTAGATAATATCACCACCTTCAACACCTCTTTGTCCTTTTGTCTGTGACATCTTTTGGTTATCTCCACCTATCACTGGCCCTCTATCCAGCTCTACCTGTCCCCCCCCCCTCCTTAAACTAGCTTATATTTCACCTCTTTTCTATTTTTACTTAGTTCTGTTGAAGGGTCATATGGACTCGAAACGTTAAAGTTGTTCCTCTCCACAGATACTGCCAGACCTGCTGAGTTTTTCCAGATATTTTTGTCTTTGGTATGCAAATAGGAATCTCTCTGTGACCAGAGCACTCAGTCTGCCCTGAATTTGTATCTCACACTTTCTCCACTTACCCACTTTTCTCCTGAGGCTAAAACACAGAATCATAGAAACTTTACAGCACAGAGAAGCCCATTGTGACAGTGCCAACCTAAAAGAGTATAATCCTACTTTCCAGCACATTATTAGGGTACAAACATTTCTGCCTCTACCATCTTTCACAAAGTGAGTTCCGGACCCTCACTGTACTCTGAGTGAAAAAAATTCTTCTCTACACCCCTATAATTCAGCCAGCTGGTTTAAATCTATGCCCCCTGGTTATTGACCTCTCTGTTAACAGAATAGACCCTTCTTATCCAGTCTATTTAAGCCCTTCATAATTTTATACCCCTCAATTAAATCACGCCAAGACTCCCATAGTTCTTCTTAATTGTTCATGGGTTGTGCATTTATTGCATTTATTGCCCATCCCCAATTGCCCTTGAGAAGGTGGTGGTGAGCTGCCTTCTTGAACTGTTGCAGTCCATGTGTTAAGGGTACACCCACGGTGCTGTTAGGAAGGGAATCCCAGGATTTTGACCCAATGACAGTGAAGGAATAGTGATACAGTTCAAAATCAGGATGCTGTGTGGCTTGGAGGGTAACTTGCAGGTGGTGGTGATCCCAAAGAAATCAACCACCACCTCTCAATCTTCCCCCGTTGCGAAAATTCTCCATTACTGGCAATATTCTCATAAATCTTCTCTGTATCCTCTGTTTTGCAATCAAATCAGTTGGAATATGATGTCATGCAAGCTCCAGTTCCTTAGCAGAGCGTTGATACCAGAATGTGAACGTCCACAGGACAACAGGTGAAAATGGGGTTGAGGGGCATCATTGTTATTGTTATTATTAATGACATCCGTCCATCTCAGGAGAGGATGGACTGCACCCAGGGTGTATGTCACTTCTGTATTGAACATCGTCTGTTGTGGCTGTAGAGGCTGATTGGTGAGAGGCAGTCCCTTCTGTAGCTGGCACAGATGAATAGCTTTGGCCTGAGGTCGACTGATGTTTTTTCCTTCCAGCAGACTCTCTTTTCCACCATCTGGTCATTTGTTTTGTCCTTTTCCACGTCCTTCCTGGCTGCCCATCTCCAGGCGCTCTGGTCAGCAGCGAGGACTTCCCATGCATCCACTCTGCTCCCAGACAACTAGAAGTCTCGCTTGCAGACATCCTGGTATCGCAGACGTGGGTGACCCTGTTTCGTGCCGACTACAAGCACGCCACAGAGAATGTCTGTGGGGATGCGCCCGTCATCCATTCAGCTCACATGACCCAGCCAACGGATTCGCCGCTGACTCAAGAGGACAAACATGCTGGGGATCCCTGCACATTGGTGTCCTTCCATGTTCAGCATTCTTGTCAGGAGATACTTAACATTCGTCTGAGGCAGCAGGAGTGGAAGTTGTTCAGCTTCTTTTCTTGGCTTGCATAAGTTGTCCATGTCTTGCTGCCATAAAGTGGGGGGTGGGGGAGGGGTGAGAACACAAACCTGGTCCACACGCAGCTTTGTATTTTTGGTGAGTTTGCTGTTGGTTCACACTCAACTTTGACATGACAGCCGCAGTTTTGGCAATCCTGGTGCTGATTTTGGCATCAAGGGACAGGTTGCTGGTAATTGTTGATCTAAGGTATGTGAAGCAGTCAACAACCTCCAGCGTGATGTGATACCCAGTAAAGGGTTAACCTCACAAGACCATGTCAGAAAACAGCTAACGCAGAGAGATGGGCATAACCGGGAACTGCTGATCACATTGCTGAATGATAATCAGCTTACTGGAAACTGTTTAACCGCAAAATGTGGTGTTTGCTGTGATACTGCACTTTAACGATATCACAACAGAACTGATCACAGTTGAAGCCAGAGGTGTCCTCACCCATGAGGTGGGGCCCATTGTGACCTGTTGTGAAGAACAACACGAGAGATGAGATAATCAATCCACAGGGTGGGTCCGAGAGATGAGTTAATCAACAGTACAATGCCACAGATAAACCAAGTTCCAGTGGCTTGGTCAAGCACAAAGAAAGAAGGATAACAGGAAGACTGAAGGCCGAGCGAGGGAGGAGAACCCTGGATCAACATTCCAGAAGCAGACTTGAAGTTGGACCTTCAACACCTCTTTGTCCTTTTGTCTGTGACATCTTTTGGTTATCTCCACCTATCACTGGCCCTCTATCCAGCTCTACCTGTCCCACCCCCCCTTAAACCAGCTTATATTTCACCTCTCTTCTCTATTTCCTTAGTTCTGTTGAAGGGTCATTTGGACTCGAAACATTAACTGTGTTCCTCTCCGCAGATGCTGCCAGACCTGCTGAGTTTTTCCAGGTATTTTTGTTTTTGGTTTGAAGTTGGACTTCATGAGCAAGTACCCTGCCAGCATGCTTGATCAACCTGAGGACAAACGGGTAATATCACACACATAACAGAGTATTTGGTTAACGTAATTAGGATATTTAGTGATTAAGCTGTCTTTAGTAAATTAAAGCATAGTGATTGTTTTAAGTGGAAACCTGTGTGTCCTGGTTGTTACTCGATACCACTAGCAAGTGCGTAGAACGTGCTAGACCCGGCTCAACAGTGAGGCTGTCAATGTTGATGGAAGGTGGAGACTTTACGTCCTGGCCTCTGACTCTGGTCCTCCTGACACCGATTGTCAGTCCAAACTCCTTGCAGGCCCAGGAGGACCGATCTACAAGCTGTTGTAAATGAACTTCTGTGTGGGATCATCAGCAAACAGCAACTCACGGACCAGGACATTATGCACTTTGGTCTTGCTGTGCAATCTCACCAAGTTGAACAGCTTGCCATCAGCTCTGGAATGCAGGTGGACATCCTCATTTGAGTCACCAAAAGTGCACAATGGCATCATGGAGAAAAATATGCCAAAGGGAGTTGGTGCCAGGACACAGCCCTGTTTTACCCCACTGCCGATCTTGAAAGCTTCCGATGATGCCCCATTGCAACTGATTAAACTGCACAAGTTCTCAAGGAAAGAAGAAATGATGTCCAGGGTCCAGGTGGACTCCTCATTTCCTGCAGCAATTTAAAGAGTCCATCTCTGCTGACAAGGTGGAAGGCATGGGTGAGGTCAATGAAGGCAATGCAAACCGGTCTGTGCTGTTCACTGCTCTTCTCCTGTAACTGCCGAAGTGAGAACATCCTGACAACTGTTGATCTGCCAGTTCTGAAGCCTCATTTAGACTCAGGTTCGATGCATAATGCCAGGGTCTGCCAGCTGGTCAGAGCAACATGGGCAAAGACCTTCCCCACAATACTTAACAAGGAGATGCCTTGGTAATTGTTACAGTCTCTGAGGTCCCCTTTTTTAATACAAGCTGACTATTTTTGCAGCATGCATGTCTTGAGGCACAAATCTTTCCTTCCAGCAGAGACACAGACGTACATGGAGATGCTGCAGCGGTTCCATTTTTGATAGCATTCCACCTGAAATCATCATTTCCTGGGGCTTTACGATGAGCAAGACTGTCAATGGCCTTGTTGAGCTCTATTATGATGGGCTCACTGTCCAGCTCCCCTGTGACTGGAAAGTCCGGAATGGCACTGAGAGCTTCTTCAGAGACAACATTCCCCATTGCGTAGAGTTGGAGACAGTGCTCCTTCCACCTTTCCATCTGCTTGCTCGGTTCAGTGATGGTCATCCCTGTCTTTCTCTTCAAAGGGGGCTGATTTGGTTGCTGTTGGGCCTTTGGTTTCTTGATTCCTTCATACATCTCTCTGGCATCCCCCGATTCAGCAGCAAATTGTATGCTGTTGCAGAGTTTCAACTAGTATTGATTGGTGCAGTGCCAAGCAGTCTGCTGAGACTTGATTCTGGCACCTCTAAGGGCATCTAGATTTTGTTTGCTGGAGGCTAGCTTGTAGTTTATGAGGGCTCTCCACTTGGTTGCAGTAACTGGTTCCATTTCAGTTCAATAAGCCTCAAACCAGTCAACATTCCTGTAATCTTTTTTGATGTATTTGGTGAGTGTAGAGGGATAGAATGGGTTTGAGGGGCATCAGAGATACATTCAATCCTACCCTTGCTTGATGTTCACTTTTTCATGGGTCCCTTGAGATTAACTAGGTAAAAGATCAATTTTCTACAATCCCATCTTAACTTATCACAGACTAGTCAAAGTGGAATCTTTGGCCCAGATTTTTGTGGAGTCGGAAGGAAGTTAAAAACAGCAGGCAGGATCCGATTTTGGGATTCCACTCCTATTGACAGCACCGCCATGCACCAAGCCCACACCATGGATTACCCTGCCTCCATTATGGGGGTTGACATCTCCTAATCCCCTGCAATTTTCATGGTTGGGCCAGCTTCTCTATGAATTGTGGTTCACGGATCTCAGAGAAGTCATGAACCATGGTCTGGATTCAGGGACCTTTCAAAGGGTAAGTTCAAAAGGTCTTACCCATGCCAACTCAATGTTAACTCATGCACCCCGCCCACAATCAATAGCCCCTTATAACCCCATGCCAACTCAATGCTAGCTCATGCCTCCACCCACACTCAATGGACCCATATATTCTCCATGCCAATTCATGTTCCTTCCATGCCCATTCATCCAGTATAGATTATGAACAGAACCAGTGAAGCCGACAGAACCACTAAAGTATCAGTAACAGAAGCTTTAACCACTTCACACCTCTTAACCTTGTGCAAAAAATTAAGACATTGACAACAGAGATCACAGAAAAAAATTATTATAATCACATAAGGATGTCAATTCAGCAAAGTCAACAATTCTCTCCAGCTGTGAAAATAAGACGCTCACAGAATTAATCCTTTTATGGGTCTGGACTTGAGGGGGAAATTATATAATCACATCTAAAGTATTCGTGTATAAGTGCATTTATGACGATAATGCTTGCATTCACTATATCAGAGCCCAGCCACTGCTTTTGGCGGCGGTAGGCCTGACTCTATCCAGTATCTGCCAGCCTCCTTCCCACCCCACCCAGCGTGGAGATTGCGCCATTTGGGCCTTTTTTTGACCAAGGCAGATCCTGTGAGCCGGGAAATTTCCTGACTCCAGCTACCCTGTCTTGGTAGCAAAAATCCAGGCCTCTGTGTTTGGTACCACAGCACAAAATCCACTCAGCAATCCAATCACTGGAGGAGGATTTTTCCCTCTGATTTGAGCGCTGTCGTTGAAGAATAGCAGGGCTCCCAAATTGAAGGAGAGGTGAATAGAAACGAAATAGTAAAATTGGACCCTCCAAATCCAATACTTCTTTTATATACCGCACATGAAGTGAAATTTGTGCCCATGTTGTTTGAACGCGATTTTTTTTAAAATTAACAACAATTCCATAATGCAAAGTTTAGCATTTTTCTCAGGAATAAACCAACAGCTTGAATTAGGCTGATTAAGACAGTGATTTGGTTTGTTTAATTTGGAAAACAAAGGGCCATTATGCATAATCTGATGCACTGTATGCTCCTCTGTAAAGATGGCTCCATTGTGATTCCTCTCAAGCCGTTGGTGCAAAAGGATTGCTAATGATTATGAAAATGACAATTAGATTATTTTAATTTCTTTCAATGTATAATCAAATAAGTTGTTCATCTTTACAAGGGGAAATCATATGATGTCCCAGTCGAATCATATAGATTATAAACTACTGGTGTTGCACCAGTTGAACCTGGACACGAAATCCATTTTGCATCTAAACTGTGTCAGTATCGAGACCATCATTGGAATTCACGGCTCATTTATTTCTGACAAGTTTGTTCCCTTCCACTGCCAGTTTTGGATGTCCTACTTGCACCCTCATGTTGATCCGAATATTTCAGCTCAGCGTTCCTTTGGATCATTATGAACTGAGCACGACTGGCTGCCTCCAATAACATTTACAGCAGGTTAATGCATATGAAGCGGTGCATTCCCAGGAGAGCAAAAGTCTCATCCAATACTGGTGCTGTGGCTCAAAACGGTGCTTGCAAGGAGCTTGCACATTGCAGGTGGATTCAACATTGATTTAGTTTCAGGTGCCAGACATTAAGGTGACTTTAACTTCTACAAATGCATTCCCAACCATCACATGCTTGATACACAGTGAGCCTTGCACCAATAAAGCTTCCTATCATGAGGCTATTAGAGCTAAGAATAGGTACTATATGTTGATATATGCCAGGAGATAACAGTCCATGGGCATGTCATCAATACGTAAGCAGCCTATATCTTGGGAAACATGCCAACATCCCAACACTATACTGCATGAAATGGTTGAATAATTTGCTTGTATTTAAAAATTCAGTAATAGAAAAGTGTCAATGTTTACAACAACTGGAAAATGTTAAGGGATCAACCTATTCATTCTGTCACCACACATGCTGCCCTTAGTTTTTCAAAAGCCAATGGTCAGCTGACTCCAATCTGGAGCCGTGGTTCTGTTGTATTGATGTAAACTGATCAATTTATGAAAAATAAAAGTCCTTGTGATTTGATACAGAAATCTCCAGATATAAAAAGAAGCACTGTGTGATAGTGCAGGATGTTGAAGCAGCAATTAGTTGTGCAATGGAATGGCTGGCTCCTGGAGTTCACCACACCCAGGACTCTCCCACACAGTGAGCTTCCAGGTTCAGGTATGACCATGGAGGAGGCAGTCCAGATCTTTCTCAAGCACCTCCAAATGGTCCAGTTAAAGAGCAGCTGAGGCCTAGGAGCAACTAGGTCACCATACAATCATAGGAGTCTACAGAACACTGGCACTCCCTGTACCTTCCTCTGCTTCTAATGTTTAGCAGCTCCTCTTTTAAAAGATACAATGGTGTCTGTCTCACCCACTCTAGGTGGAAGGGTATTTCATGTTCTAATAACTTGCTGTGAAAGAAATTTCTCCTAAGCTCTCTCTTCACTCTGTGCTATGTATCCTTCTGCTCTGCAGTGAAATAGAATGCGTTCAAAGAAACTTTAAGATGGGAGACGTGGATGATGATAAAATGGAACGCCAGCCCACTCCTCCTTATCTCTCTCAGTCGCAGCCACACACGTTTCTATTCTTTGAATAGTGTTTAATATGAGAAAGATAGATCTTCCCCTTCTACATTATAATTTTCTTTGCTTATCTCTGCTAACCCATCCCTGTCATGCAACACAAACTGTCTGTGGTAGCAGTACCTTTCATGAAACCTTCATCCAGATCTCTACAAATGACAATATTTGGAAATGGTGAGTGATTTTTGGAATAGCTCACTTTGGGATAATCTCTCTCTCTCTCTCTCTCTCTCTGTGAAGATGTCACATTTTAGCTCCTTTCCCAGGGCCAAGAGTAGGATCTTATCAGTTGGGGCATTAATCTATATACCCTGCCATGTGCAGTATCTTCCTTGCCATCGATCACCACGTTGATGTGGTGGAGGGGCTAATGCCAGTCTTTTGAGTAATGCCGTCGGGAACTCCTAGCTCCTGGTAGGGCTACCCATGGTGCCAAGGTTGGGGGGAGGTGCCAAACAAAGCCCAGTCCAAAAAGTCCTCAGCGGCAGAACAGGCGAAGGAGGATTGTGCGTCTCACCGGCTTTGAAGGCAGAGGAGAACTGTCCTGGCAAGGTGGTCCCTGTAAGCGTGATTCAACACGTCACAGTAACCTGACCACCAACCCGTCAAGATCGTGTGGAGAATGACAGGACCCCAAGGTGCCCACATCAAACAAAGTCTCCAATCCCTTACAGACTTTAAATAGATTTTCAACAAAACCAAGTGCCTCCCCAGAGTGTTCTTTTCTCAGACAGACACATCTACATATTGTACGTTTGTCAGCTCATAGTAATAACTCTTTTGTTATCTAGAAAACACAGAAGCTGGCAGATACCACGGATTATATTTATCAGACGATTACCATTAAACACTTCCCACTTGTCTACAAAGAGTTTAAGGAAAAGTTATTACCAAAATCTCATCCTTAATTGCATTATATCAAAATGGATTGCTGGTGGAATAAGGAGTCCTTGGAGGATTTCTGCATGTTGAAGATGGAGTTTTGACTATTAATTAAACTGTGTAATTAAGGCAAACCTGAAGTAAATGATGTAGTGCCAGAAACATATGTTAGGATGAGGCGTTAGGCCCAAAGAGAAAAGACACTCCAGAGGCAGAGGCATCCAGCTTAAATGCTCGGGTCAGGTAAGAAAATGCCAACCATTTAAAATTAAGAATTCCTGCACTGAAGCAATGATGGATTTACTTAGCCTTTCCCATCTCCATCTGCTGATTAGTACAACAAGGGGTGACCTGGTATTAACCTTTGAGTAGAAGCGACAAGACGTTCCATCATATTTTACTATTAATTGTTCTATCAGCTTTCATAAATGACAAGGTGTTTACATAATGTTTTAAGCAATGAAGGCACTGCTATTTATCGGCAAGGGATTTAGTAGATCTATAAACAGATAAAGCACACCAAGTAAAGTGTTGCTCACTGTAACTTTGGTCGATATTGTTAGAAATAGGAAGCCCAGCAGGGTGGGCTGGTAATTCTAGTCGGGAGAGAATTGGGGCCATTCGATTCCTGATCACTGAAGCCAGGTTCCTCTCCCCTTCACTGACTGGTAAGAGATTTTCCTCGCTTGGGTAAGCTTTGCTAGCAGGAAGAGCTACACCACAGTGATGGGCACATCCGGCCATCGCTTTGCAGGGAAATGACCAAACTATAGGGAAGCCCACTGGCCAGATTATCCTGCCTCCCAAGTTTAAGGCAGAAGATGACAATGCACATGTGTGGGAGGGGGGTGGGGTGGGTGGTAGGGGAGGTGGGAGAAATTGAGTGCATCCAAAGCAGGAGGAAAAGTTTGGATTTTTAATATGCTATCTGTACTTTAAACAGTGTACCACCACACCGAAGCCCCAAATATGCAGTCCCCTGATATTATGACTGCTAAATTAGCAAAGACATGCTAATCCCGACTGATTTGACCAACCTACCATCCACCCATCTCAAATCTAGGGGGTCATTTTGGACAGTCACTGAACCCTTCAGCAGTCTCCCCTTCACCTTGATGACCAATGGCGTGATGTTTGAAAGAGCTGTGATGTACCAAATGGATTCCTTGCAGCAAACCCCACATACAACCCGAAGAATCAATCCTTCCCGGTAAACAGTGGACAACTTTGTAATACGCCTTTGAGGGATAGCAGCATGTAATTACTTTTAGGGAAGTGTGTCATGTGATCCAGCCACGCTGCTATCCCTTAAAGGCATATTGCAACAACCACCAGCCATCTTATAACCAGTCACGACATACGCTGTCACCTTCTCCAACGATAAGTTAATGCATCGCCATTCTGTAACTGTGGAGGTCCTAATCAGACCCTGGAGCACTTCACCGAATACAGTCCTCCAAGGAAACTCTCAGGCAGCCTACAAGACATTGACATGCTTACACTGGAGGCTTTGGCCTGGATATCTGACTTGGATGTTGATTTTTAATGCATTTTAAGATGTTTTTCAAAGTTTTGCTGCAAATTTTCAACAATTACTTCTGCACATTTTTGGACTTCCAGCAATCTTATGTAGCAACGACATGGTCAGTATTACTTTGTGGCTCGTAATTCCATTGCTTTGTTGCATAGTGAATAACAATTTTCCAGGCTAAAGCTTGATAGCTATAAAAGGAACTGTTGATTACGTAGGGAAAGCTACTGACAGTTCTATAGGGCCATCAGCATGGTGAAAGCTGTTTCATTAAAATTCACTAATATATTCCAAACTCTGACAGATAAAATACTCCTATGAGAATAAATGTCCAATTTTAGGTACATTGAATAAACATGCTTGAAACCTCATTTTATCTGCAGCCCCAGCAAGCGGTCACACATCTGACAACATATGGATACCAAATGCAGCCACCAGACTCACTTCCAACCAAAGCTGCTTTAAATTAATCTACAGGATTAAGGCTGTAAAAGGTAAAGTTTTGACAACCGACAGCATCTTTGTGCGATTTAAGATGAGGCCCTAGGGTTTTTTTGGATCAGGTATATGGTCAGGAATGTCAAAATTCACAGCAGTTTGATGGCCGCAACCCCAAATATTCTTCAGGCCAATAAATTTGTAATGGTGGAAGTCAGAGCTGTTATGTATGCTTTTTCCCCCTCACTTGAGAAACTTACCACTGCAAATATATGTTTTCATGGTGAAAAAGTACTGAAACATGCCTTTGCCATACCAGGTGAATTCTTCCGGGAAGGGAATCTGCCATCCTTACCTGGTCTGACCTACACATGACTCCAGGCCACAGCAATATGGTTGACTTTTAACTGCCCTCTGAAAATGGCCTAACAAGCCACTCATTTATATTAAAACCACTACAATGTCTAAAAGCGAATGAAACCGGACGGATCTCAGTCTCAAATGAGGCACCAGAAACGACAACGGCAACCCCAGCCCTAACAACCTTACAAAAGCCCTCCTTATCCCATCTGGAGGCTTGTGCCAAAATGGTCCAAGATTCTGCCAAAAGCTGTTCCACAGACCAGTCAAGCAACAGCCTGATATAGTCATACCCATTGAATCTTACATTATAGAAAATGTCCCCAAAACCACCATTACCATCCCTGGGTATGTCCTGTCCCACCCAGCAAGTAACTCACCTGCTGACTCACCAAAGCATGTCCACCATCTACAAGGCACAAGCCAGGAGTGTGATGGAATACTCTCCACTAACCTGGACGAGTGTGGCTCCAACAACACTCGAGGAGCTCAACACCATGCAGGACAAAGCAGCCCACTTGGTTGGCACCCCCAGCCACAAACATTCACTCCCTTCAACACCCACGCACAGTGTCAGCATTGTGTTACCATTCACAAGATGCAATGCAGCATCTTCCAAACCCGCAGCCTGTACCATCTAGAAGGACCAGGGCAGATGAATGGGAACACCACCACCTGTAGGTTTCCCTTCAAGCCTCACATCATCCAGACCTGGAACTATACCACCGTTCCTTCACTGTTGCTGGGTCAAAATCCTGTAACTCCCTTCCTAGCAGCACTTGTGGGTGTACCTACACCACATGGGCTGCAGCGGTTAAAGAAGGTGGCTCACTCCACCTACTCAAGGGCAATTAGGGATGGGCACTAAATGCTGGCCTAGCCAGTGATGTCCACATCACATGTAGAGGCCTTGGAAGCTGGAGTACAACTTTTATTTATACAGTAGCTGTCCAATAATTTAGTCTATTTTCTATTGGTCATTTGGTAGCACAGCATTTGAGTATTGCTGGAAAAAAGGCTCTTTGTCTTGCACTCATCAGGGCAATTGCAAGAATACCAATGTCAAGGGAAGCAACAACTTTATACTGTATGTGAAGACAGTACTGATTGGTTGTCAAGTGGATTCTGATTGGTCGAGGCGATGCCATGGAGAATACACCAGTTAATTGTGACTGATAGTTAACTGCCAAGCATTGTTTGAAATTTAAACCAGGCAGCTTGACTCTGATTGGTCATGCGGAATGAACCAGTGAATGGCTATCGCTTATTTTGTTTAGCTGAAGCAGGTGCAACGCGTGTACATATTCTGTCTGCAAAGAACAGGGCCCTGTGTATTAATATATATGTAGCTTCCAGTGAACGCAAATGCGCCACACTGATCCAGACTGACAGTCTTAAATTGGGCGTGAGTGTAATTTTTTAGCACACTGAGGATTCTTTAGCAAATGTAATCCAATCACGGAATTACATCTAATGCTGGACTTTGTGTTTTGAGTTTTGCATTACGGGCTGGTTAGGGTACGGCCTTTACTTTGCTCGTTGCGAAAGGTGGGAGGGACAACTGGACTTCACAGAGAAGGGAAACAAAAAAATCAAAATTTTAAAACAGTGCGTCAGATTCAAATGACACTAAGATCCAGCAGGGCTTAAAGTCAGTGGCCAGGATTACACGGGGCGTGTCTCTCCCCAGTGGGAGTGCAGTGAGCTGCTTAAATCTCTATTCAGTTCGGTGGGGCCGTAAAATCCTGTCCAGCATTTTCTCTTGCAAGTGGGGAGTGCGCCCCACACAAGGGGGAGTGTGGCAGGAAGCTGGTCCTGCTGGAGTTGAGAACCCAGGCTGCGAATTGGGATTTAATGCCAAAAGGGATCCACTGACCCTTTTCACCGGTCCTCCAGCCAGTGCTGCTGCCATTAAATTCCGCCCAATATTTTACCTGTACGCACTTTCGGTTCTGAGTCTTTCTGAAAGCTAAAACTTGAGATTTGCATTCAAGTCAGGTTTGTGCTGTAAACACAGGCTCAGTGGAGACTAGATCAGGATTGCCATCACAAATTGATTCTGCCTTTATCTTTTTCCTCTGGGTTGAAGTGAACCTGTTTCCAAAGTGAAAGGAAGCATATGTCACCCCGGTTTTAATCATCTTCACCACTTAGTTCTGTAGTAAATTTTACTCCGGGAATTACTGATGTATACTGAAAATTATTTAGAACTAGTCTAATTGACAGATTCAGTGACAAATACCAAGCAGTGCTGACCTACAAATGCTCTCCAATACTGAGGGCACAACACAGTTAGCCAAACATGTTGAGATTTCTAATACCAATAATTATGTACCAATGGAGTCCAGAATACAATGAAAAATCACAGTTGCAACCTGGGTATGTAATTAGCTATCAGATAGGAGGCAGAGAGCACTTAACAATGTTTTTCCAACAGGAGAAGAATATACAGTGTGGAACCCCAGAGATCGATGTTAGGACCATCGCTTTTCCTGTTATATATAAATGACTTGGGTACAAGAAGTACAATTTTAAAGGTTCCAGATGATGAAAAACTTAGCAATGCTGTAAGTAATGAGCAGAATAGTAGAAAATTACAAGGGGGGCATAGACAGACTGGTGAAATGGGCAGGCACATGTGACAGATGCAATTTAATGCAGTTAAGTGTGAAGTGGGAGAAACAAGATGGAGGTGCAGTCCAATCGAAATGGCACCATTTGAGGTGGGTGCAAGAACAGAGGGACCAGGGACACACTGGAATATTCCAAAGTCTTTGAAGGTGGCAGGGCAAGTTGAAAAGGCAGTTTAAAAAAAAAAGCACACTGGATACTCGACGTTGTGAACACAGAATGAGGTACAGACAGCCTCTGAGCTGCTGAAACAAAACAGCAATAGTTTTCCAACGTTCACAACAAACATCTTGCATGATTGCATTCCAATCTTTAATCAAACCCATTCCATGGACATTTTAACCTTGGGTGCCAGTGCCAAGCCAGCAGCTGTGATGTTGTGTATTCAATAGGGTAGGAAATAGGGGAGACCTAGTTTATTTCTTCCTAATGCAAGATGTGTCTGTATGGCTGCCCTCCAGAAAAGGGTGGGGTTGGGGGCTGGGGTTGGGAGTAGGTAGTGGGGAGGGGGAGAACACTAAATGGAAGAAGGTGGCAGAGCAAGTCTCTGAGCACAAAGCACAATATTGCTCTTACCCATTCTGATCTCCAAGGAAATATCCATGATCAGGTTGGAAAGGTAAGGCCCTAATGTCTACTGTACAGTTTTCTCCCCACCCCCCCCAAAAAATGCACCATTGTCCAAAATCAACTCAAATACTTAGGGTTTTTTTCTACCTTCTTCCTAATTATTATTTTTTTATTCCTATCCAGTTTCTCGGAACTGATTCCGCTTTTAAATTAGTTGCCATTCTCTAGTATATTGGATGTGGTATGTGCAAAATAATGTGTCTGCCATTCGGATGCATGCAGCCCAGTTGCTTATGAAGGGCTGAACATTCCTCCACTGGGCCATCAAACTCAGGCAGCAGAAGCACCCCAAAGATGAAAGGAAATGGGACACGATGCAACATTACCTCTAAATTCTCCTTGCACAGGAAGGGCTACAGTGTTACTATTTGTGTCCATGCAGTTTACATTTTAAAGTCATGAATCGCATTAAGCTGGAAATTTTTCCAAGGCTGTGAGCGAGCTGTTTATTTCAACGCGTGGTATATTCCAGATTACTGTGCGCTCATGAACGCACACATCCTAGAGGGAACACTTGCATGGAGGCCGACCACCCTCTGACAGCGCAGCTCGAACTCCACCGCTTCCCCCCACTCCCTGTGCCAGCATCAACGACAACCATCCCTGTCTCCTGGCCGCCTTGCTGGCTTTAAATATTTTGGGGGAAGGAGGAAACAGCCAGTTACCCTGCCTCCCAGTCCAACCACCACTGATCTTCGGGACCAAGAGGAGAAGGGCTTCATTGCTCGGGCAACGGTAAAGAGAAAGCGCCTACTGGTGAGCGCCTCTCTTCCGACACCTATGCTTCTTTTTGTGTTCCCGCTGCTCACGGAGAGCCCCTCCAACATTTTTAAAGTCACCTTCATGGTGAGTTTTGCTCCCTCACGTTCCTGGTGCTTTTTTTAAAAAAAATTTCACCCCACGTATACAGAATGAGCCGGAACCAAGAAGAGGCAGAGGGGTGGGTGGGAATCGTTGTTTCAGCTTTCCCCCCCCAGTGCCAGGCGTGCACCAGCAGGCATTCTAACCTACTCTTCCCCAGGAACCAATATCCTGTCACATCGCCTTCAAAACAAATCTGCCGTGTGTGTGCAATTTGGAACTGTTGCTGTCTGAGCGAAGCAACCCTTAAAATCGAAGAAATTAATCATCGATGTCTTCCATTTCAGGGGGAATTTGCTCACGTAAGTCATGTGAAATGATTAATGTTTTGCAGCAACATTAAAACCTGTCATGTTTTTTGTCTCTGACTGAAGAAATGGTCTCATCTCTATTAATTATTGCCAAGTGGTGTTGTCCCATTAATAGCATGACTGCTGTTTAAGTGAGTGTTAAAAGCTCAGATACACACAGGCAACAGCTGTAATTGATTTAATTGATCATTTATTATTTTATTGAATAACAAATGAGGAGACACAGCTCAAACAACATATTTTTATTTTGCTTTTTTTTTCTGGAACTCAGATTGGAGATTGATTCCATTCAGTACAAGTGTTGTCCCTGACTGGAGACCATACAGTGTGTTGTAAGTGAAAAACAATATCAGATTGATTTGTTCTATCAAATCAAATTAATTCTGCCACCACTAACTGGTCAGTTAAGCCGACTGAATAAACAGTTCATTTCTTCCATTCACAGTGTATCTCCCGAAACTGGGCCAGAACATTGATCACAGTCATGTCAACGTTTGGTTCCAAATGAAACTCCAAGGCCACAAAATTGGTCAAGGCCCAAAAACAGGTGCCGGCATCGCAATTAACTCACGTCTGTTGCAGGTAACGCACAAGCTGCTTGCTACTTGCTGATTTGCATGATTGCTGCATCCGGCCAGTGCTAAACAGGTTTGTGCAATGCTAGCAGCACTTAAAGCTAGCCTGCGTTACATAAAGAAGAGGTGCCTTGTGGCTGGAGCAGGTGCTGGAACTGGTTGCAGAAGTGAGTGCAAGCAGGAACACCACCTAATGGTGCAATAGGGCAGAGAGCATATTTAAAGGTTCACTGACTCTGCACTGAAAGGCTTTGTGGGGGAGATGGACAGGAGAAGAAAAGGTCCTCTAACCCCAGGAGGCCCTTCAGACCAACTGTGAAGGCAGTGGGAGCAATGGAGGTCAATGTCAAGAGTCTAGCCATGAGGACCTGGAAGCAGTACCGCAAGGAGGTCAATGACCTCACATGGCTGGTCAAGGTCAGTGAACTCATCTTCAGATTCCAAATCCCACCAGTGAACCAATAGCCTCACACACTACTTAATGTGTCACACCCCAATCACTCACCAACCAACATCTTCTATTAATCACAACTAATAACATAACATTTATAGCTTAACCTCACCCTCATTTACAAAGAACTGCTGCAAGCCTCACACCTACATTTCACAGCTTGCACACACTGCCAGCAATTCAGCCACAACAGCCAAACACATTGCACTGCACCCATTGGCACACTTACCTCTCCCTCTCTAAGGACCAAATGTCCTACTCCTGCTCCTAAGTCCTATGTTTTTGCAGAACAAGGTAGCACATAAGCAGAGGCAGCAGCACCTATCCTGTGGGGGACAGACATGGCTACATTTCCTCACCCTCGTACAGAAGACAGTGCTTTCCATTAATGGTCTGGCAATGAATGAAGCTGTGGCCAATGGTCAGGCTGAAATTACTGAAGGTAATGGAATGTTCATAACACAATCCTCCTTCTCAAATCGTATTCCCCCCCTCCATCCCACAATTGCTTGCTCCTGATTTTCAAGCTGCACATAGTGTACACGTTCACCTCTCTCTCTTTCCCCCAATCCTCCCCTCCCACAAGTCTACTCTTGTGCCTTTCTGCTTTCTGATACCCAAGATGGTGGATTGGAAAGAGGTAGTAGAGCAGGAAGAGAGTGTTGAAGAAACACCATCCTGCTCTCTCACACTTGCAGCCACCAGTTCAGACACCGACACTATGCCTACTTTAGGAGGTGGGATATGTATGTGGTGAGAGACTGGACATGAGTGTGCTGCAGCCAGTGGATGGGACCAATGCAGCACGGATGTCAGCTGGCCAGAGGGTGAGGGTGCACAAGAGTTCTGTAGCAGAAGTCACAGATAAGCATTTCAAAGAGGCGGCCGATGGATGTGCACACAGAAATTCTTGGCCTGTCAAAAAACCTGTGGTGAATGTCAAAGAGCACGACAGAGTCTGACACCCCATCGGAACAAGGCTTTGCGCAGAACATGGAAGTCGTGGCCAACTCCAAGTGAACACATCCCGGCCTATTCAGAATGCAACGTCAGATTCCATTGCAGCACAAGCAGCAGCCACCCAACATCTGAGTACTGTGGGTGGAAACTCAGACTGAGCTCATGAAAGCTCAGGTTGCAGCCATCATATGTGCAGATATCAGTGTTCCAAGGGGTCCCACAGCAGTCCAGATATCGGTCCTTTAACACAGTGCTCGGGTGAGTGACAGTGGCATTATAGAGTACAACCTTGCTATTTTCTCTCAGGATGACGGCGTTCAACCTCCCACTTCTGCCACTCCTCCAGTGCCCTCGCTATTGCCTGTCAGTCAGTCAGCCAGCCCAGACTGTTGCCACCCATGCAAGTGCCAGGGCTTGTCACAGTTCTCCTGCAATGCTATTAACAGTCTCTTCTCCTGAAAGTCAGCAGCCTTCCACTATGCCATGTTGTAGCCACTGGGGTAGCAATCTGTAGGGTCATTAGGCCCGGCAAAGGCATGCACAAAACAGGCACTAAAGATATGCACAAGAGTGATTAGTTGATTTTTCTATGGAGTATGGCATGGATTGGTTTATAAGTTTGGAATGTTTGTTTTGCGATAGCCTTTACTTTAGTATTGTGGTCCAGAGAACACAGTGACAGTCAGTCACGGAGAGGAGTTCAGGTGTGAACCCAGCTAGAAAAAGGCCATGTTGATTGCCTCCAGCATTCCTCTTCCTCCTCCTGAACTGCTCACCTTATAGCTCGTGGCAAGGGATGTACCCTCATGATAGTGAGGTTGTGCAGCATGCAGCAGACCACCATGGTCCTTGACATGCACTTTTTGGAGTCCTCAAGAGCAGCTAAGACAGCAGAAACATACCCCAGTGGTCTGCTTGGTAACCTTTTGTGCGACAGCATGGCTCTCGATATGTGTCTGCTGCCCACGTAGACATGGGCTGTGCAATGGAGTCAAGAGCCACGTTGTCAGTGGATGGCCCTAGTCACCCAGTAGCCACCCTCTGGTTTGTTACGCTGGCTCAGTTGCAGATGGTACACAAATGGTCGCAGCATGAAGGTAACATGACTGCGCTGCCAGGATACTGGGCATTGACCTGCACGATATGCTGTGTATGACTCTGAAGAAGAGTCGTATGGACTTGAAACGTTAACTCTGTTTTTCTCTCCACAGATGCTGTCAGACCTGCTGAGTTTTTCCAGCATTTTCAGTTTTTGTGACATAAGTAAGGTGGCCTGTGATCAGATTGTGGCAATACAATACTAACCGGTAATCAGTCTGTGATAGTAAAAATTTGGACTGTAAACAGATTGCAGACATAGGATACTGGACTGTCAGCAGATTATGGTACTGTTCTCTTTAACTAGGTCGCAAACTGTAGTTTAAACAAACAACACACTTTGACTTTTAATTGATGCAATTCTGAAGTAACGCCTGCAATCATTTGTTAATACCCTCCAAATCTGTACTTCTCCTTTGTTCAAAATACACTTTAAGTTGTGGTGCTGAGTCCATTTAATACCCAACTTTTACCCATGATTTTATCAATCAAAAGGTTCAGGTGCCTTCAAAGCAGGTTCATATGGCAGAAGCAAGTCTCATGAGGATCTTGTAAAGTTTAACTATCTGCTGGGCAATTGCTCAAGTCAGTCAGATGATCCTCAACTTGTAAAAGTAATTTATTACATATTTAATCATAGTCTTTTCCAGTTCCACCTTAATTGCCCCTTGAGCTGTATTCCAAATACATTTCATCACCTACAGATCAAGACAAATAACAGGAGGGGTTGGAAAGGTCAGCACCCATATCAATTTTCTCCAAAATGATTTAATCTTGCCATCGCAGCTCTTTCCCTTCACAGGTTCGTTCTATGAGCTACACATCGACTAAAACGTTGATGCACCTCAGGTGAGTGAGACAGAGAGATTACACCAAAGGTCATCCACGTGCAGAACAATATTCTCCCTGGCCAAGTAAACTCAGAACAACAGATGAGGTTGAAGTTAAGTTGATTGCAGGTGTAATTCTAATTAATGCTGGAAAAAACCCAGCAATTTAGTTATCAAGATGACTAAATACTTTCTGGATCAAAGCCATACCCAAACTTTGCCCCTCCCATGCACCCACACACCAAAAAAGGTCCATTTCACATGGTCTGGATAAGGGATTAATTTTGTAGGTTTGCACTAACATGGCAATAATAGAAAGACTACATTCAGCCAGCTGCTTCCTGGTTCAGGCTGGATTTATAAGAAATACAAATAATTTGGGGGGGGGGGTGCAAAGCAGGAATACATTTGAAGGAGATAATATGCCTTTTGCTCAGCTTACTGTCTAAATCTCAGTCAAGAGCTTAGATTAGTTTCGCTTGATTCAGAGATTTTGGCCTGAATTCTCAAGGGCCTGTGAAGGTGGGTTGGGAGGAGGGACGGCCTGAAAATGAGGTCTTCTCCCCAATACGTTGCTGTTTGCACAGGATCATACAGGAGTCAGGGTGACGGTGCAAATGGTTACCTAATCGGCTGCAAGGAGTAACCAATTAAACTCCTTGAGAGCTTAATTAAAGGCACCTTGCTGACGCCGACTGGATTTTTACAGCTGGCACATGGGGTGCCCATCACGTTGGCAGGCTGTCCACGAAACATCGGTGGCCTCTCGTGAGCTTTAGAGAAAGTTGAGACGTCCATTGTCCTTGAGGTTTTCCTCTGCACATTCACTAACTACGATCTTTCCCCACATTAAACTGAATGAGGGGAGAAATGCAAGCACACAAGTGGAAAACCCCAAGTCAATCTGATTAGCCTAATGGCATTATTGACGTCCAGTGTTCTTCAGGAGTCGAGATTATAACAATAATTAGCTTTATGTAACATCTATAACACAGCAAAGCAGTTCAAACTGTTTCATGTGGAAAGTGGGGAGAGAATTGTATATAAAGCAAAAGTTCCAAGTGTTACTATGATTGGAAGAAAGAATTTTCTGCATGGAAAGTTCCATCGGGTCAAAACTTTTCAAAGCAGAGGTACCTTGGTCTAAGGGTTGCGATACTGATGCAATTCTACGTTCTGAGATTTCGCCAGAAATAAGCCTTTTTTCCAAAAATACAAGTCTGAAAAACGAAGCGGGTAACACCAGAGTACCAGCTCTTTAATTCCACACTGTTCACTTATCCATGGCATCCAGAGCCAATGCAAACACTTATGCCTTAAACAGAATGTGGTGTTTGCTGCAGATTTCTGTACGAACTCCCGCTGTGACATTAGCGAATCCCCAACTTCTCCAATGCTTTTGCTTCTCCTACGCTTTCTCTTTGCTAGCAGTCACTGAAGAAACTTGCTCCTCTTTGGTTCAAATTCAAACAATTAAAAATGGAGGCAATCGCTGTGTTTCCTACCTTGTGAAGAAACAAAGCATTCAAAAAGCATCCTGGGTGTTCAAAATTTACGAAATGTATGTCCCTTTGATCTCTGTGTCTTTTTTTTCTATTTGGGCACAGGATGTGGGCATTCTGGGAAAGCTAACATTTATTGTCCATCTCTAGTTGCCCTAACGAAGGTGGCGGTGAATCACTGCAGTCCACGTGGTGTAGGTACACCCACAGTGCGGTTAGGAAGGGAGTTCCAGGATTCGGACCCCAAGACAGCGAAGGAAAGGTGTTATAGGGCAGAATCGTCCCACATTTGCGCTAAGCGCAGCGCTGGGTGTGAGAAAAGACGTTTCACACGCCGGCCGCAATGGCAGGATTTTGCACCGTGTCGTCTCTTTCCTGGCGCGTGCTGCCTTGTTAATAACGCATTCATGGGAAACACGCCGGATCGCTGGCGGGTGGGCTTGGATTTGCCTGCCACACCATGACCATAGCGCTTCCTCGCTCCAGACACCATATATAAAGTTCACCAGAGCGCTGCATGTCTAGGTGACAGGTGACCCCAAAAACAAAGGTGACAGCGGTCCCTAAAATTAGTGACGCCTCTCTGGGGCACCTGCTGGATGCAGTGGAAGGCCATCGCAATGTCCTCTACACTCGCTCTGACCGTAGCAGGTCCACCAGAGTCACCAATCCAGCCTGGGAGGGGTTGGCAGCAGTGGGCAGTGCCAACAAAGCACAGAGGAGGTCAGCCCTCCAGTGCAGGAAGGGGATGAATGCTCTCATCACTCTCAACTCACCCACACTCACAAACCCATCATACATCCACAGGGATCTCACAACTCAAAGGACAGCACCACTCACTCTCACACACACCCTCACATCTCCATTAGGCTCATAACCTCTGGAGCTCGCGTCCTCATCCCGTTCATGGCTGTGTTGACCACACATACATTCCACACAGTGTCATGTGTCCAGCTCACACTCTCTCCAGCAGGAGAAGCTGGCTCACAACAGCAGGGAGAAAACCTGGGCTGGGGGTGGAGTGGCCCACATTAGGCCCCTCACTCACTTTGAAGAGTGTGCCATCGTGCTGACTGGTGAGGATATGGACCGTGCCTGTGGTGACCTGCATCACATCATCCATCTCTCAATGCAACTGTGAGTGCTCTCTCTCCTGCTTTTGACTCTGCTGCCACGCAATCATTATCTCTACTTTGGTTCACAGGGAGCTCTGCCTAGTGACCGACACACTCAGCCAGCCAGTCCCTCAACTTCATCCACATCCTCACCTCCAGCCAAGAGGACACCTCCTCCAGTGAAGAGCTGGAAATAAGCAGCCTGGAAGACCCATCACAGCGCTTACCCACAACCTCCACCAGCGCAGAGACACACACTTTGGTGGGACCGAGATCTAGAGCAGGCTCGGTTTACAAATCTGGTGATCACCGCACGGACACATGTCCGCAGCAGGAGGAGGCAGGCTCGGCCCAGCTCCCCGGCATTCAGGGACCACTGGGAAAGAGGCATCTGTGAGGCCTGAGTCAGATGATGAGCCGCTAGATTCGGCCTTCCAACTCATCGTGGAAAGTCAGCAGAGGACAGGGGAACGTCAGGGAGAGCTGTTGGAAGCCCTCAACAGAGTGGTACGTGAGTTGGAGGAGTAGGCCCGCCTGCTCTCTGATGATGTGGTGCCCACATGTGTGCCTATGGAGGTCCCCATGGGAAGGATGATGGACTCCATGGAAACTCAGGTCCAGCAGAATGTGGAGATGCACGCAGAGCTATACTCCATTGCAGGCCTGGGTGTGATATCCTGCAGTGGAAGCACAAGAGAGAAATGGGGCATCTCAATGTCCCTCCAGATGATCCTTCCCCTCAACAAGTTGGGCCGGGGTCCTCAGGCACCCCTCAGGAGGTGGAGCAGGTAACAGGTGGGTTATCCACTCAGGAATCTCAGAGGCTGTCCGCTCCCTCCGAGTCCCCTTTGCCTGTGACCCCGTCAACCTCATCCTCTGTCACTGCAGAGGGAGCAGTGACCCACAGGAGGACAGCCAAAGCAAGCCGGGGCCCTCAGGGCCTCGACACTCCAGAGGACCCACACCGAAGTCATTAGAGGCACCAGGGCCAACCATTGCCCAGTCTGTCTCCAACCCTGCTGCAGATGTCAGGGCAGCACCTAGAAGAAGTGATAGGTCTAGAAAAGTTAAGAAATCCTGATCACAAGTGGTTGCATGGGTGAACACATTTTGTCACTTCATAATCTGAAAATATATTCACTGAATAATGTGTAATGTTGCCTTTCAGCTTCATTGACAAGCTTCGCAAGTCCTCGCACTGCATTCAATCCCCCACTAGCAGTTCAGCTGCCCACAACTGGACCACGACTAACTCTGGAGGTGATGTGTGTGTGTGTGCGTGTGTGTGTGAGAGAGGCAGGGTCTTTCAGAGCCTCGTGCAAGTACTCTCTCACACACTTGGATCCTTCCTCCATCACACTCATTTACTGTCCCGAGCATTGTCAATGCTGCCTGCTGGGGTTCTCCTTCAGTTGTCCATCTGAGCTGTATCTCCGCCCACCGCCTGATCTCACTCCCATGCTGCACCTGTACCCACCCAACACGAGGCTCTGCTCACTTTCCATTTCTGCAAAATTGTAGTTGCCAAATCTCTTGTGAGCTCCCCTGTCCTTTCCCCACTCACCAGTCACCCACGTCCTTTCCCCCATTATTGTGGCATCACATTTCACCTTCCCACTGTCAGCAACAACTGGAACCCTTGTCATTCCAGGATGTCCAGGTGAACGTGCATGTTCCATCCTTTCCTCAGAATCCTACCCTCATCCACATTGACCTCCCCGACCTCCTCTTTCCCACCTCCCAGGGTCCATGTCTGCATACGAATCCCCACCAAACATCTTCGTCTTCCCTTCTACGTTACCGATGCACCCTTACCCTCCCACCCTACCGGCTCCCTCTGCCCTCTCTCACACTCACTATTCCCTCCTTCCCTGCCCACCTTCAGTTTGCTCCCCCAGGAGGTAGTCAATAACTCCACAGACCCCTCCCTTGCACATCCCCCTGGACATCCCCCCCCAACTTACTCCCTCATCCATCCTTGATCCCTCCTCCTCCCCAACACCTTTCCCTCTCTGAAACCCCCCTGTCCCCCCAACACCTTCTCCCATCTGAACTACCTCCTCTACCTAGACATCTGCCCCCCCTCAGAACTCCCTCCCTTACAACTTACACCTACCTCCCCCATTACACCCTCCTCCCACCCTCTCAATCTCACCCCCCTCCCTGCACCTTCGCAACCCCCCCAACCTCATCCCACACCAATACACCTTACTCTCCCGCTAGGCCTTCCTCTCCCCCTGCTTCACCGATCATCTGTAGCAGCCAGTGGCCAAGACCGTGATGTTCCAACGCATCTACAGAGACCTCCTGCCTTCTGAGAGCTGCTTCACAGTGGAGCCAATGTGCATGAGGATCCACCCAGCACGTGAGGCATGTGTTCCTCCAAGGTCCGGTAGCTGTGGGGGCTCCAGCATCATCATCTCCGCAGAAGTACGTGATCTGAGCAAGGCCCTAACAATAAGTCCTGACTTCTGCACGTCACACTTGTCCAGATGTGTTCTGAGCCAGCGTGTTTTCACACCAGCGTAATGGAAAACTGGGTGTGGTGGTGGGGGTGGGGGGACGATTCCAATCGGGCCTTACTTTGCATCTCATTACCGGGATGCAAATCGTACTCACACTAGCCTCCAGCAAGACTGGTCATGCTAGATACCATCGGATCATCCCACTGTGCTTTCACGCTGGCCCTACATGCCGAATTCTAACCCCCCCCCCCCCCACCTGCCATGATGCCCGCCACCAGCAGGATTGGATGATTCCACCTATAGTTCCAAGGTCAGGATGTTGTGTGGCTTGGAGGGGAACTTGCAGCTGGTGGTGTTCACATTTATCTGCGGCCCTTGCTCTTCTTGGAGTCAAAGGTTGTGTGTTTGAAAGGTGCTCTCAAAGGAGCCTTGGTGAGTTGCTGCAGTGCATCTTGTGGATGGTACACACACTGCTGCCAATGTGTGTCGCTGGTGGAGGGAATGAAAGTTGGTGAAGAAGTGCTAATCACACAGGCTGCTTTGTCTTGGATGGTGTCAAGCTTCTTCTGTGTTGTGGGAGCTGCACTCATCCAGGCAAGTGGAGAGCATTCTATCACACTCATGACTTGTGCCTTGTAGATGGTGGACAAGCTTTGGGGAGTCAGCAGGTGAGTTACTAACTGCAGAATCCCCACCCTCTGATGTGTTCTTGTAGCCAAAGTGTTTATATGGCTGGTCAAGTTCAGCTTCTGGTCAATGGTAACCTCCAGGATGTTGATAGTGGGAGATTCAGCAATGGTTGGATTCTCTTTTGTTGGAGATGGTCATTGCCTGGCACTTGGGTGGTGCAAATGTTACTCGCCACTTATCAGCTCAAACCTGGATATCGTCCAGGTCTTCCTGCATATGGACATTGGCTGCTTCAGTATCTGAGGAGTCACGAATGATACTGAACATTGTGCAATCATCAGCAAACATCCCCATTTCTGACCTTATGATGGAAGGAAGGTCATTGATGAAGCAGCTGAAGATGGTTGGGCCGAGGACACTACCCTGAGGAGCTCCTGCAGTTCTCAAACTGAGATGATTGACCTCCAACAACCACAATCATCTTCTTTTGTGCTAGGTATGATTCCAATCACTGGAGAGTTTTCTCTCTGATTCCCATTGCCTCCAGTTTTGCTAGGGCTCCTTGATGCCACACTCGGTCAAATGCTGCCTTGATGTCAAGGGCAGTCACTCTCACCTCATTTTTGAATTGAGCTCTTTAGTCCAAGGCTGTAATAAGGTGAAGAGTCGAATGACCCTGGCAGAAGGCAAACTGTGCATCAGTGAGCAGGTTACTGATGTCTAAATGCTGCACGATAGCACTGTCAACAACCCCTTCCATCACTTTGCTGATAATTGAGAGTAGACTTAATTGGCCGGGTTGGATTTGTCCTTTTTGGTGAACAGGGCATGTCTGGGCAATTTTCCACATTGCGGGGTAGATGCCAGTGTTGTAGCTATACTAGAACAGCTTGGCTAGGGGAACGAATAGTTTTGGAGCACAGGTCTTCAGAACTATTGCTGGAATATTGCCAGGGCCCATAACCATTGCAGTATCCAATGCCTTCAGCCGTTTCTTGATATCATGTGGAGTGAATCGAATCAGCTAAAGAATGGAAGCTGTAATGCTGGCGACTTCCAGGAGGAGGCCAAGAAGGATCATCTACTTGGCACTTATGGTTGAAGATTATTGCAAATGCTGCAGCATTGTCTTTTGCACTGATGTACTGGAGTTCCCCATCATTGAGGATGGGGATATTTGTGGAGTTGTTTGATTGTCCACCATCATTCACGACTGGATGTGGCAGGACTGCAGAGCTGATCCATTGGTTGTGGGATCACTTAGCTCTGTATACCACACGCTGCTTTCAGTGTTTGGCATGCAAGTAGTCCTGTGTTGTAACTTCACGAGGTTGACACTTAATTTTTAGGTATGCTTGGTGCTGCTCCTGGCATGTTCTCCTGTACTCTTAACTGAACCAAGGTTGACCCCCCTGGCTTGATGGTAATGGTAGAGTGAGGGAGATTCTTGGCCAGAAGGTTAGAGATTGCAGTTGAATACAATTCTGATGCTTCTGATGATTCACAGTGCCTCATGGCTGCTCAGTTTTGAGTTGCTAGACCTTTCTAAATCTGTGTAGACAATCTGGGAATTGTCTCTGCATCCAGTCACAGACAGAATAAGATCTGCAATATATCAGATGCTGTTACTTTTTTTAAAACCAATAAAAATTTTGTTCTCTTACCCAAGAGAATGCGGAATGACATAATTTCAAGTGACATTCACATGATCACATTTATTGCATTGGAAAATATTAAAAAGGTGTAAATATAACATGTCTGAAGAAGTGAGATACATTGAGTTTGCTGAATATGTTAAAGAATAAAAACATGTTCTTTAGGTCTTGAAGTGAGATTCTGCACCTCAGAAAACTGGCAAATGCACAGCATTTAGTACAATTTATACAGACATTCAGCCCATCAAATTGAGCGATAAGGCAAAGTACTTCTTCCAGCAACACTGCCTACATTGGAAACATTGAACTTGCAAATTATTCAGCGATCTAACAAGGTCAAGTAGGTGCACCTTATACAATTTATAGTGTATTTTTAATAAGGCTAACAAAAAGGCTTCAACATTACGTTATAAGGATAAATAGCCATTTACCACGTGTGAAGCATTACATTAAACGATTCATTGCTAAATTGTTTTATTACTGCGATTGACTAATTGGAATAATTTTGCATAGCAATGAACGTGTTAAATTAAAACCAAGCTTTGACATGCTACTTTCAAAGTGGTGATTTGTAATTCACCTAAATAGGTCAATATTGACTTCCACAACTCACAAAAAAACGTTTTGAGCATATTGTCAATTGAAAATTTTTAAAGGAATGAATGCACTTGCACTGCTTGCTTATTGCAAGCCATTGGCAGAAACTGTGGAGTAGTTAACAAGTTGTATTGCAATAACAGCAATCATGGAACATTTTTTAAAAAAAGAATTAGCTTTCTGTATTGAATAATCTCTGCGGATAAATCAACGATGTCCAAGGCCCCACATTCTCCTTCCAGGTGAAACAGTGATTGACCTGTACTTCTTTCAGTTTAGTCCACTGTATTCACTGCTCACAATGTGGTCTCCTCTACACTGGGGAGGCTAAAAGCAGGTTGGGTGACTGCTTTGCAGAGCACCTTCACTCAGCCTGCAAGCATGACCCTGACCTCCTGGTGGCTTGCCGTTTTAATTCTCTGCCTTGCCTGATACGGACATCTCCATTCTCAGCTTGCTGCAGTGTACCAGTGAAACTCAATGTAAAACCTGAGGAACAGTAATTTATCTTTCAGTTAGCCACTTTATAGCCTTCTTGACTCAACATTGAGTGCAACAATTTCAGACCGTGAACTCTGCCCCCCACTTTCTATTTTTTTATGGTGGGGGGGGGTGCGGTAGTGGTGTTAATCATGGTTTTCTTTGTTTTTTTGCTCTCGGAAACAGTTGTTCATTGTTCTGCCATTCACACCCACTCTGGACAAACCTTTTGTTTCTTTACTACAATCTTTACTCTCCCTTTGCCTTCTGTACCATGAAATATTTTGTCAATCTCTCCCACCCTCCACCCGATCACAGACCTTCCTTTTTGTTCTTTGTCTCCCCTTCCACCACCACCACCACCCACCCCCAACTTCACTTGCTCCAAACCTATTACATTTCTGTCTTCCTTCAGTTTTGAAGAAAGGTCATTGACCTGAAAGGTGAACCTTGCTTCTTTCTCCACAGATGCTGCCAGACCTGCTGAGTATTTCCAACATTTTCTGTTTAAACTTCACCATTCAGGATTCGTCTAGATCAAAAAGTTGCTGCAGTACAACAGAGTCTTTTTATAGCAAAACACTGTTTGCTACATTGGTATTGTATCGAGTTGCAAGAAATAGATAAATCAGGCACAGTAACAGTCATTTCAAGCGAAGTTTCTGCATCCCCAACACTGGCTGAAGATTATATATAAAAGCATGCTGCTCACTATTTCAGAGGAGAAAATCTGGTTACAGAATAGATTGTGCTCCTCTTCGTTGCAACCGATCAGCACACAGGCCAACCAAGCCTGAAACCTAAAGCACCTGAATTGACCAATTTGAAGACATAGCCAATTGTTAAAAGTGGGGTCTATTCTCAATTACTGTCTTACCTCCTTAAAATAATTAAGTCCATTTAATGTTAGTTAATTTTTAATTGAGAATGGGTGCTCTGTACACTTGTGCAACGATTTTGTCCATGATACACCCAAGCACAAATTTCATCCAACGGTGGTTTACTATTTGGTGACAGCACGGTTCACGAGATCAATGAACACAAACCCTGCATTGGTAAGAAGGGGATTGGGATGGAGACAGGGGAAGTGGGGATAGGAGCGAGGATGGACAGCCTGCACTAAGGAACAGATTTAGGACACAAAGCTGCCATTCCTGCACTCAATTCGATTCACAGCCGCATGCAATTGAAATTTGGTGACATAATCACTCAGTGGTATAAAAATCTTATTGTCAAACATCACTAAGGAAACAAAAACAGAATTACCTGGAAAAACTCAGCAGGTCTGGCAGCATCGGCGGAGAAGAAAAGAGTTGACGTTTCGAGTCCTCATGACCCTTCGACAGAACTTGAGGACTCGAAACGTCAACTCTTTTCTTCTCCGCCGATGCTGCCAGACCTGCTGAGTTTTTCCAGGTAATTCTGTTTTTGTTTTGGATTTCCAGCATCCGCAGTTTTTCTGTTTTTATCACTAAGGAAGATCCAGGTCTGTATCTCATCTCTGCACGGGTCCTGAGATCTGCCCGTGGTGGATGCTGGGTGAGTTGGCATGCTAAGTGTAAGGGCAAAGGGTGGTGGGAGGCATGTGTTGTTATGAATTGGCACTAAATTGGTATTATAGCTATAAAGGACCACCAAACCCTGGAGACTCTGGGCTAATTGTGAAGATTGCCACGACTCGGCTGTATTCATCAGTAATTGAAAAGATTCTGATGGCTTGATGTTTGGAGCCTTTAGGTAAAGTGAATAATTACACCCAATTCAAATTTTAATGTTCATAATATTAATATTAATAATAAATTTTAATAATTCCCTTTTTTTAAAAAAAAAGGCTAAACTTAAAATAATTCTGAGCTAACATTAAAATCCTGTGGAAGAAAATAAAGAGCTGAAAAATATCAGCAGTAGAAAATTGCTAAGCACAATCCCAGCATAGCTAAATTGAAATCCATCATTCGTCTAAGGAATGACAGGCTTTGACAGGTTTACAAACACTGGGGAAATGAAGAATGAGGTTCTCCTGTTCACCACTGGTTGTATTAAAACTTAAATAAATCAAAAAAAAAAATTGGTAAATTGTATGAACAAATGCATAACATGCTCATTGTGTATTCCTGTATGCTCTATTGTTTTGCCATTATTAAGATATCTAACGTAAACAGGTTCCTCGGTGTTTAAATAGCTTAATCAGGAATTCAGTATGAACGTGTTACGTGAAGCCCATTGATCAGAATTTGTACACTGCAGTCTTTTCTTCCCCATTAATCCATAGACATAGCTAGAATGTAAATGCTACAAGGAGTATATTTTATCTTTTGTTTTTTATATATTCTGGAAAAGAGGGTAGAGTGTGTAAGGTAAGAGTAGGCTGTATAGTATTCCTTCACCCAACCCCACCCCCACTAGGGCTATCTGTACCTTGTTTGTCCTGCTTTCTATCCTTAATTAGCACATTCCTTTAGATAATATCACCACCATCAACACCTCTTTGTCCTTTTGTCTGTGACATCTTTTGGTTATCTCCACCTATCACTGGCCCTCTATCCAGCTCTACCCACCCCCCCTTAAACTAGTTTATATTTCACCCCTTTCCTATTAGTTCTGTTGAAGGGTCACAAGGACTCGAAATGTCAACTGTGCCCTTCTCCACCGATGCTGCCAGACCTGCTGAGTTTTTCCAGGTATTTCTGCTTTTGTTTTTGTTTTATATATTCTTTTAAAATGTAACTTATTCTTTGCTGCTGGGGCCATAGTCACTGGTCACCATGTCGGCTGAACATTATGGCCCAGATCATCTGGTCAGGATTGGAAATCCTATTACCCACCGTGATCAAACAAGAAAAACGTACACTTGGTTTCCTCCAATTTTTCTGAGCGATCTTCCGATGGAGGGTCCTTCACATCCAACCAAGTGCCGTAAATCACAGAGGGAGCAGTGCAGAGAAGCCACACCCCATTTTAACGGCACTAACTGTCGTATTCCAGTAAGTAAGAGTTTAAATGTCCCTGGGCTTCTTTAAAAAGCTGTGGAAGGAAAGGTCATGGGTAAGGGGGTAGGATGGGTAAGGGGATAAGGTGGGCTAAGGTGGTATGGGGGTAGGATGGGTAATGTAAGTAGGTGAGAGTAGACTGGAAAAGAGGGTAGAGTGTGTAAGGTAAGAGTAGGCTGGGTTGCAGGTGGGTAAGGTGGGTAGATGGGTGAGATGGGTAGGTGGGTAGTCAGGTTGGGAAGGGTTGTCAGGTCGGGTGGGGAGTTGGGAGGCTCAAGGGGGAGTCGAGTTGGAGGGCCGGTGTGAGTGATTGAGAAGGGGGTTGTCAGTTGTATAATTACCCAGGGGTTAGACAAGGGCTGGAATTTTCCAGCACCCTACACCCCACACCCTCAACAGCGGGTTTCCCTGCGGTGGGGACGGCAAGCCATTGAAATCTCCGTTCACATTGGTGGGACTAGAAGATCCCACCGCGTGAGGGGCTGGTAAATTCCGGCCCAGGTTTTGTCCTAACATTTCCTGGGACCATCTGAAGGCTCCGACTCTTAACTCAGAGTTGGAGGCCTTTTCAGAGGGTCTTGGGGAGCAGGGAAATTGCCCATTGGAAGTTCAAACTTTCCAGGCAAATCCCTCAGAGTCAGCACCCTGGGACTTCTGAGGGGTCCCCTAGCACATACTACAACGTACGTCCAGTCTCTGACCATTTGGAGACTAGAAGATCTGAGCCAATGTTCGGACAGTGAAA